>NC_045958.1:44195962-44795962 GCF_010909765.2 Amblyraja radiata
TCTGCTGCTCTTGCACAGCAGTTCTGTTTTGGCTCCTCAAATAATAGGCGTCATTCCGATCTCCAGGGCAGTAGGTATTTGGAGCTGGTTTGTCATCCATTGGTGTTCTGTTGCTGATGCCATTTAACACTGCAGGAGAGGAAGAGGAGGAGTGTTTGAGAGTAGGCTGCAGTAAGATGAACTTGGCATTGTTGAAAGTTGGCAGAGTACGGAGACGTGAGATGTAAGATGTAAGATAGGGGATATGAATGTTAAGTAGAAGTCTGGATAGATAGAAATTCTTGGTAGATGAATGATTGGGGTGTTATTGTGTGGGTTAGAGGTGAGCCCATTGATGTAGTTGTTGAAAGATCAGATTGACTCAGCTTCATTGAACATATTTCAGTGCTGCATTTTATTGAGGCATCAATCTTGGAGCTGATCTGGAATGGAAATATTTATCTTTTCCTTGGATCCTGTCCATGCCCTGTTCTGACCTTTAATGTGCTTTTGTCTTTGTAATGAGTTTCACCATCGACTGCACCGATTGATGTCTTCAATCAGCAGCAGAAGTCCGGACGCTACATTCAGTGGCCACAGCATATTCTGTTAAACCACAAGGTAGACAAAATTGCTGGAGAAACTCAGCGAGTGAGGCAGCATCTGTGGAGCGAAAGGAAATAGGCAACGTTTTGGGTCGAGACCCTTCTTCAGACTGATGTGAGGGTGGGGGAGGGGCGGGAAGAAGAAAGGAAGAGGCGGAGACAGTGAGCTGAGGGAGTGCTGGGAAGGGGAGGAGAAAGCCAGGACTACCTGAAATCAAATATCCTATAGCGGAGCAAGATAGGCCACTCCTGCGAAATGCAATGGGCTGACGTGTAGTACGCTACGGAGGGGATCCTGGGCATTTTTCCACCGCCCATTTTAGTAACCGGAACCTACCCGACCCGACCCGACCTGACTCGCAGTGTAATCCAAAGATCTTAAAGATCTTTGGTGTAATTCTGTTAGTTTATGCTTCTGTTAATTCTTGTCAAGAATAAAATTTGACTCTGGTAATTGTCTTTTTTAATGTTTTTTAAATCATTTCTTTTTAAATGGCTCATTTGATAGTAACTTCTGTTAACCAGTTCAAACTGGTTTATAAAATTCCTGGTGTTGTTTAAATTGCTGGTTCTCATTTGATTCCTCTCACCTTAAAAATGGGTATTGCTAATTGGCCTGATAAGATAATAGTTCTGTTGTTAGCTTTAATCTTGTATCATATGGCTAATCTTTTTATTTATATTAAGAGACTGTACATTGTCAATGCATTGAAGGCTTCTAACCTCGTTTCTTGATGGTGACAAAACAATGAGATAAACTCTAATAGTATCCGATAGAAACAGTTGCTGTGTAATCTTTGGGAAACAAGTCAAAACCCTCAAAGTTTACGGTTTTCAGTAGCCCCTTCACATGCACATATATTGAACAACAAGGGTAGTCTGTTTAAATCAAATTATTTTCTTTTTTCACACAATTTGTATTGTGTAGTGTCCAAGTGCATTCTCAAATTGGCAACTTTAAAAAATTACAGACAAAATGTAAAACGTCCATGTTCTAAATGTTGTCACATTTGCTTTATTTACGTCCAAAGCTATTTTTGAATTGACATCTTGTTTTGAAGTTTCTGGTCTGCTGTCTCTCTGGGGTTCAAGTCTGTACATCTGCATAGATTTCAAAGTGCTCACTTGCTGTTAATGGAGCCTGAAATTCACAGGATCAGAAATGTCAATATTTCCATCCATTGCATCAGTTAACAGAACACAGAAGCGAGCTGAAAAATCCTGAGGTATGAAAGTTTACCCTTGATGTGACAAATGTGAGGCAGAGACTGTACCCCAGAGACAGCAGACCAGATACTTCAAAACATGATGACAATTCAAAAATGGCTCTCAGCATGAACAAAGCAAGTAATTTCATTCCAACATTTAGAACATGAAAGTTTCACATTTTGTCTACGATTTTTAAACATGGCAAATTTGAGAATGCATTTTGGCACCATGCAACACAAAGCAAGGGTTGTTTTAGCAAGAATTACTTGTGTAAGTTAAATGTGCACGTCAGTATGCAGTAAATGAGCATGAGCAAAATAGAGTGTTTTCCAATTATAACAACTTTCAATAGCAATTTGTAACAAATCCCTGGCTGTTCTTCTCCTCAGCACATCTTAAGGGGGTTTAGCTCATTCCCTAAAAAGTAAGGTTGTTTCACATACTTTGCTGGAGCCAAGACATTTTTTATTCTGTGGAAACAAGGAAATGCAGATGCTGCTTTACAAAAAAAGACAAAATGCTGGAATAACTCAGCAGGTCAAATAGCATCTCTGGAGAACATGGATAGGTGATGTTTTATGTCGAAACCCTTCTTCAGACTAATTGTTGTGTGTGTGGGGGGGGGGGGGGGGGTGGGGGGGGGGGGGGGGGGGGAAGAAAGTTGGAAGAGAGGAGGGGCAGGACAAAGCCTAGCAAATAATAAGTGGGTAGAGGTGAGGAAGGTTTTTGATAGGAAGATGGTTGGACAAAAGCCAGAGATGAAATGACAAAAGGTATGACAAATGGATTGAAGAGTTGCAAATTGTGCATAAAGTGGAAGGGATGTAGGTGGGGTGGGGGAGATGGGGGGGGGGGGGGGTATGGAAATTGGAAGAGGAGTTAAAATTATTAGCATGCAGCAGATCCAGTAGGCTTTGGCAGATCAAGCGCAAATGTAAGGCAACATGGTCACGGAGTCTTCCTTTGGTCTAGCCAATATACAGGAGGCCACATTTACTGAGATATGATTTCTTTTTTAAATAGACGCCACTGAAAATATGAATTCCATCAATTGGTGCATTTTCTCAATTGTCGGTTATCTGTATCAGAATGTGCTAAATATTTGGAATTCATGTTTTTAATCTATCCTTCTGCATTTTGTGTCATTTTTAGATCGTTGAAGTAACCTCCACCAAATTGGTCGCTGCTTGGAAATAGATCATAAACCATGGGGAAATGTGGGATATGACCTCAAGAGGTTTGACCTTAAGAGTGAATAAGAACCTAGTCATCCATTTCACAACCAAAAATAAACACTTTACTGCACAAAGACACCATTGCCCTTGTGAAAACAGACCTTTGTTTAGATTTGGAGTGATTGATGTGGTTTACAGATTAGAAAGTAGCTGAAGATGCTTACCTGACTGGTTCCAGACACCCCCAGTTAACCGAGATGTTTATAAGCTAGAACATAGTGTTGATTGATGTTCATGGAAGCAATGTTTTCCTGAACAAGAGTGAGAAGGATCAGGTCAACCCAGGGAATATTCTCTGTGTGGGAAGTGATTGAATCTGTGATAATGAAAAACCTTATTCTTGTCTCCTTACTTGAAATGGACAAACACATTAGTCATGTGTTCATCTTTGGAGCCTGCCTCTATATTCTAAGCAAACTTCTCATTATGTTTGCCAAAAACAATAAGCTAACTTCATGTTCTTGCCTTCAGTTTTGAAGTATTACAACCAGTTGTTTATTAAAGATTCCAAATTACAAAATCCAGCAAGTTTCCAATAATACATTGCAAAATTTAAAAAAAAAAAGCAATTTCAGGAAACCCAGTACAAAGAAAAATTGCTGGAAATGCGCAGCGGGCCCTTGTTTCATTTTAAGATCTTACATAATCACATATTTGAGCCCTCTCCAGAAACTGGATGAGCTGCTGTGTATTCCAAGTTTTTTTTTTGCCTTTATCAAGTTATTGTGGCCATCCATCTAAGCTTTTTCAGGAGAGGACAGATTTTTGGTTTTGGTTTGTGCCGTTTCACACTTCAAATTTTGCTGAACCTCCATAATTTCATAGCATAGCACATTTTAAGTTGCCCGATAATCCATTTTACAAGACTGTTTCTGTGGATTCTGTAGTGTGTGCATAGAGATCAACAACACAATAAATCAAGTATAATTTTGTTCCTGTGGCAAGCCTGGACTCAAGCATATGGACGTGTCGGTTCCAAGCAGCATATGAAGAAGATATAATTCTTGTCTTACATACTGTAAAATGTTGCCTTAACTATTAGCAACACTTAGTAGCTTCTGGCTTGAGATAGGATGCTTAAATCATATTTATACTGTTAATTTATGTTTTGCTCCTGTTTATTGCTAAATATCTTTCATGGAGTTAAGGCCAAGGTCAAATTATTCATAAAACAGACTGTTGATTCTCATAATCAAAAATATCTCTTTTGATTAGATATTATATTTTAGATATTGGATTTGTTAGATAGAGCTCTTAAGGCTAACAGAATCAAGGGATATGGGGAGAAAGCAGAAACGGGGTACTGATTTAGGATGATCAGCCTTGATAATATTGAATGGTGGTGCTGGCTCGAAGGGCCGAATGGCCTACTCTGCACTTATTTTCTATGTTTCTAACATCTCTTTTACATCAGTTCAGCACCCTCTAAAATAAAATGAATTCTATAGACAGTGTTCTTTTGCTCTTTCTTCAAAACAATAGATTGCCCCATGATCCAATGCCACTGGGAATCAGGCATGTCAAATCCTGGCATTCCCATGCACTAAGTGAACCGCTTTGTGTTGGTAGCACTGTGTTAGCTTTAAGTAAAGGCGGGACTACCAGAATATCTCCACCAGCTGCACCACTGTGATGCACTTGTGCTTTTGAAATCCTTCCTGCCAAAAGTAAAAAGTGTTTTTTTTTTCAATTTTACTCATTGGAAATGTAGGGATATTCTCAGCAGCACTGCAAATTAATTTTTCCATAATCCATAATGTTATTATTGCCTCTGCTGCAGGAAGACTGACTACATACCATTTGGAGAGATGTCAGTCAGTGTGGTGGGCAAATTGGGTGGATGGGATGGGATGGGAACATTTCTATTTCAAAACTAAACTTTATTTAGAAATAAATATGCAGGAAACACGTTAACAGCACATGTCTTTCTTTACTTTTCACAGCGACATCAAGTCAATACATTTATCATGCTTAAAAATCTATTCACCGGAGCTTGGAGCATGTTTCCTTTGAGACAAGACAACGGCAAGATCTTAGAGGTAGAAGGAGGCTCATCAGAGCCTTTTTGCAGCAAACAATTAAAACAATTATGCAAATACTATGGATAGTAACCAATGCAATATTTAGCACAGCTTAGCCAAGACCACCAAACATCTGGCTTGCGCCACATTTATTCTATAAACAAGGGTAGTTATGCAGAAGGTGGAAGAAAATGGCTTGTCCCACCCAATGGCAGATAAAGATATAAAAATGGCTATAGAAATAACAATTCATTAAGCAAGAGACTTAAGGCAAGCTCCAATAGATTAATAGCATTCAAGTAAGTGGCTGAGTCTTCCAACACAAACAATTATTTGAGCATCTGTATTGCATTTAACCTTTTCGTGAATGTGTTCCTTACACTTAACAGAAAAGACAAGCTCTTATAGGCATCAACTCCTTAACCCCCACCTCGTCACCTCGACAGCTTGAGGCATGGTTTAGTTTGGAAAGTAACTTGATACAAGAATGATCTTGGAGAACAAAAGACCCCTTTATTAACCATAAATTTTGTCTGTGCACCCATATCAGTTCTGATGACTAATACAAGTCAAAACAGAACATTCTATGCAAACTAAATTATTACATTTGTGTTCTTTTATAAATTAACAAAACTCTAACCAGTTACCAAAAGCAGCAGAAATAACACAATAATTTGAATCTTGATCATAAAAGGGTTAAATGAACTGGCTGGATTCCCTTGAAAAGTCTTTCTTTGCACATTCTTCAGGCAACGAGTAAAAGCTTTTCTCAGGGGGTCTGCATTGCCCTAAACCCTATTTTGCTTCACAACTTGTAAGCTGCTGTGCATACAGTCTATCTGAATTTGTAAATAATTCAAATCTATCTTTTTATCTCTAAATGTACCTGTGTTTTGTCACTCCCTATCCTCTGGTATGTTTGGTTCAAGGCATAATAAAGGCGTATTTATATTTCCAATCCATCTTCTTCCATATAGTTTAATTTTTTTTTAAACTGTGTATGTTATATTGACAGTAAAGAAGAAATGATAAACATCTTGATGTTTAGATCTCCACCGGGATACAGTCTGAAATATAACTGACTTGGAAAAGATCTAAGAACATGTACCATTCAACCAAATGAATTGTCATTAAGATTACAAACAAGGTACAGCAGTTGCCATTAAGATTAGGTTACTATTCATGGAATTATTATTTTTGAAGAGCAGTTTTTGAAATAATCTGTGGAATTAATATAAACTGAAAAAGGAGCTGTAAAATTTAGGAAAGAAATCCTTAGAGGGAATTGATACAAATAAAAAAATATTGTACATGTGTTTAAGAAGGAACTGCAGATGCTGGAAAATCGAAAGTAGACACAAATGCTGGAGAAACTCAGCGGGTGAGGCAGCATCTATGGAGCGAAGGAAATAGGCAACGTTTCGGGTCGAATCTGAAGAAGGGTCTTGACCCGAAACGTTGCCTATGTCCTTCTCTCCATAGATGTTGCCTCACCCGCTGAGTTTCTCCAGCATTTTTGTCGACCTTTGTACATGTGTTAGTGCCTGTTTTAGTAGTAAACTGAATAATAATCACACAATGGGAAGAGAGTACAGTCTGAACGAGTACTCAATTTGAGCCAAGATAAATATTGACATGATAATTTGCTGCAATACTTTATAAGGATTTGTTTCTCTAATTATTTTTAGATATAGTGGAAAAGTTGGTGAATCCACATCATTTGCTTATCCCTAAATTAGGTGGAGCAGTAGTGGAGCGGAAGTCCTTAAATTCAGAGGCAAATATATTTACTTGTTTGTAGGGAGAGTAGAAGCTGAGGAGATTGATGATCATGGATTAAAGGGTTGTATTTGGTAATATAACTCTCTCTGAGGCCTTATGATATTCTGAAGTGCTTTGTAGTCATTCAAAGTCCATACAGCATGGAAACAATCCCTTCGGCCCAACTTGCCCATGCAGTGTACATGCCTCATCTACACTAGTCCCACCTACCTGTGTTTGGACAATAATATCCTCATAAACCTATCCTATCCATGGTCAATTTGAGGGACAGTCATTGTGGGTAAACTATTAATGACAGAACTTTTTCAGCTCAATTGAGCATTGAAACAGACTAAAAACGATCAACAATTGTGGAGTTGTCAAAGTGAAAATATTCCAAATTTATGCTAGATTCAAGACCTTGGGACATATGTTGCTCGGGCAGATGAGAGGTCTTCATTCATTATCTGAAAACATGTCAAACACATTTTCAAATCTGCATGAGAGTTATTATTTGCTTCTGTGGCAGATGGATAACAGACCATCGTAAAGCATCCCTGCACTTGGGACCTCTGCAAAGGAGCTTTCTCTAATTGTAGCCTGAAGCTAAACCATTCACACATCCAACCACAAATATCGAAGATGGAGAACCTAATCAGTGGCTTCAGATTCTGAACGAAGAATGCTGTAAGATCATGACATCTCATTACGCTGATTGTGGGAAAGAGCTGATGAGCCTCCTGTTAGCTGCTCCCAGTATTTTCAATGTCATGCCTACACATTGTTGCTCTACTTATTTATCCTCTGTATTTTATACAGCTTTATACAGTCCTATAACACATTGGCTGAATCAGACATGGATGTAGGCCACGATAAAATTAAGTTTGTGTGAGGCGCTGCTTGCTGTCAGGGCCTCATTACAAACTATTGTCCAGTAGCACTGGCAAAACACTGGGATAATAACTGGGATTGATGAGGTGGAGTGGGAGGGATATTTCACAAGCTCCACTTACTTTCTGTTTTCAGATGCAGTGATATGGCTGCATGGTAACTCATTTCACTGTACCTTATATTTAAGAAGGAACTGCAGATGCTGGAAAATCGAAGGTAGACAAAAAATACCCGCTGAGGTTCTCCAGCATTTTTGTCTACCTTCACTGTTGCATGTGACAAATAAATGTGAACCTTAAACCTTGACCTTTAGTTTAGTTTAGTTTGGTTTAGAGATACAGCACGGAAACAGGCCCTTCGGCCCACCGAGTCTGCGCCGACCAGCGATCCCCGCACATTAACACTAACCCTCACACCACTAAGGACAATTTACACATACACCAAGCCAATTAACCTACAAACCTGTACGTCTTTGGAGTGCGGGAGGAAACCGAAGATCTCAGAGAAAACCCACACTGTCACCGGGAGAACGTACAAACTCCGTACAGACAGCGAACCCGGGTCTCTGGCACTGCAAGTGCTGTATGGCAGCAATTCTATTGCTGTGCCACCGTGACACCCTAATCTTCAGCAGGATCATTGTGGACCATGCTTACAGCTGCCTTAATCACAGCAACCTCTCAAAAAAAAAATCCAGATCCAACTGCACAAAGGAGAAATGTCAGAAAGGTATTTTTAGTGGAGAACAAGGGGAAACAACATTACAGTAGGTACACAATTCAGAAACATGTAATATTGTATACCCAGTTAGAGTAATAGATTCATAGATCTATACAGCATGGAAGTAGGCCCTTCAGCCCAACTCATCTTCCATGGTGACCAAGATGAAATCATGGTGCCCAACAGACAAGATATCATCTTGGGATGTAGTGTTAGTATAGGAAAGTGGCACTGACAACATTTAAACCATTACTTACTTGACGGTTGGTCTAGGCTTTGGGGCTGAATGGCCTACTAATTTTACTTCTTAAAATGTCCTTATGATTAATAATAATAATAATAATAATGCATTTTATTTGCTGGCACCTTTCTGGACATCCAAGGACACCTTACAGGACATAAAATCACAATACATTTATCAATATTAAAATCAAGTTGATTAAAAAAAAAAAATTAAAAAAAAAAGAAATACACAAAACACAAAACATTTTAAGTCATTAAAATCAGGGTGAACATGGTGGAAGTTATGTCGGGTATGCTAATCTAAACAGGTGTGTTTTGAGTTGTGATTTGAATTGATCGATAGTGTCCAGGTGACGGATGGGAGGTGGGAGAGTGTTCCAGAGACGTGGGGCAGAGCAGCTGAAGGCAGTTAAAATTGCAGCTGAGGAGGAACGAAGTGACCGGGAAGGAGTGTATGGTAGCAGCAGGTCAGAGAGGTATTGGGGAGCAAGGTGGTGTAGGGCTTTGAAGGTCAGCAGTAAAATCTTGTAGTTAATCCGGTGGTGCACAGGGAGCCAGTGGAGCTGAGTGAGGATGGGTGTGATGTGGTCCGATGATCTGGTGCGGGTGATGATCCGGGCTGCAGAGTTCTGAATGCATTGGAGGCGATGAAGAAGTTTATTGGAGGTGCAAGTGAGGAGGGCGTTGCAGTAATCGATGCAGGATGTGACCAGAGCGTGGATGAGGACTTTTGTATTGTCTTTGGAGAGGGAGGGGCGGAGTCTGGAGATGTTTCACTGTTTCTTCTACTTGTGTGCACCTCACTTCTCCAATATGCATGGCATTTTAGCTTTGACACCTGCCTGTTAATTCCACAGGTAGTGATGGCAACGCACCACATCCTCTCCTAGTGGTCAATCCACACACTTGAGCCGGTGTTTACTTTAAGCTGGTATTGTCACCTGATCAATGTTAGAACACATGCATGGAGGGAACCAGAAAAGTATCAAAGAATTGAAATCATGACCGACCTCAGCCTTTCTGTCCTCACCACCGAGCATCCCTATCAGACCCTTCAGTCTTTGGGCACCTCACCCATGGCTATCAATGATACAAATATCTCTTCCAGAGGTCCATCAAACATGATCACGTCTCAGGAATGTATCTGTCTTTATGCAGATTGAGACCTCCAGCAGACCCCCTTCTATAATGTGGATTCCTGTCAAGATCCCACTATTAACTTCACTGAGTTCCCTTGCAGCCAATTCTTTCTCCATGGCCGATCAGGGATTAAGCTTTCAATCTTCCTGCTCCCTATGGGTAATGGCCACAGACCCACATTGGTTTGCTGAACGATGGATAAAGTCATCACACAACCGTTTTTAACAACAAATATAACAAATATCTCGATGTCCCAAGGACTACTGATGAAAGAACTGTCTGCAACTCGTGGTATCATTTTAGTTTATGTCACATCACACAAGACTGGTGACAAGAGGATTAAAATAGCCGTATCTAACTCTTTTTTTGCCAACCTACTAACTGGGAACCCATTTCTTCCAGTTCCTTATAATAAACCAATCAAACATGCACGAGTCCTTCACTGTAATTTTAGGACTTAACTGAAAAGCGACGCAAACACTATTTTTGGTAGTTTATTTTACAAGACCGCACACATGTGCAAAACCATATCACCACAGTCCTCTTCACATGCTGCATGAGCTGGTAGCCAGGATCAAAATCTAATTCAACATCATCTTTAGCCATAAATTCAACTACACCGAACAATTCCAAATCACAGCTATGTGACCCATGCTGTCATGTGTTATCTTGCTCTGATAGAGAAATCTTCTACACGTTTTACCTGATAAAGAGCAGGAAGATCACAGGTTTAATTCCTGGTCCATGCTTGGTTTATAGACTTTAGGTGGGATGATTCCACAATGCGCAGCATTGCCAAGACGAAGACAGGTAAACAACAGTCTGAAGAAGGGTCTCGGCCCGAAAGGTCACCCATTCCTTCTCTCCAGAGATGCTGCCTGTCCCACGGAGTTACTCCAGCATTTTGTGTTTACCTTCGATTTAAACCAGCATCCGCAGTTCTTTTCGAGACAAAAGTATTCAGTGGTTTCCATTCCCCGAAGTTTTCTTTTCTGCAATTGATTTAATACAAATTCCATGAAGGCCCAGTGGTGGATGTTTAATGAGCTGCTTTCAAACATGCGGTGCAGTAATATATATGCTGTCTATTTCCACTGACAGGAAATGCAGCAAAACCTCTTAAAAGCAGCCAGAAACAGTATTCATACCTGCTTCATTCTAATGTAACAACTTGTAGATGCTCAATGTCAAACATTGGCTGTACTATGACAATAAAAGATCAATTGGTACTTTTGTTTGAAAGGACTGAGTTACTTTATTTGGCAGGAAATAAACATAGCAGAAATGATTCATCAGGGCTTCTCATCAAGACCCATTTAAGATGCAGCATCAAACAAAGTAATGTAGGTTTTTCTGATAGGACATAAACCATGTGCAAAAACTAGGGGTCAACTTAACTGAAATATTTCCCATCAGGAATGTGCCAGTGAGGTGTAAGGGGGGGGGGGGTTACACGTTGCTACAGGATGTAAAGGTTTACATCAACTTAAAAAGGCAGACATGCAGAATTTACAAACTTGCTGTAGCCAGCCCTTTCAGCTGAACACTGATGGGAGGAATACAGTGACCTGGTACTCTCCAGGTGTATAAGCACACAGGTGATTGAGGCTTGTTATTGGTGAAGATAATTATTTAAAAGGACACAACATGTGGGAGTAACTCAGCAGGTCAGACATCATCTTTGGAGAACATGGATATGTAATGTTTCAGGTGTGGACCCTTTTTCAGACTGATGGGAGGGGGGTGGGATAGAAAGCTGGGAGAGAGGAGAGACAAAGCATGGCAGATGATTGGTAGGCACAGGCGATAGGTAGGCACAGGGGGTTGTGTTCCTGACCAGTTTTCATCTATCATCTGTCATGCTTTGTCCAGCCTCTCCCAGCCTCTCCCCGCCTCCCCCCACCCCCCAGGCTTCCTTTCTCTCACCCACCCAAAATCAGTCTGAAGAAGTGTTCTGACCTAAAACATCACCTGTCCATGTTCTCCGGAGATTCTGCCTGACCTGATGAGACCCGCTGAGTTACTGCAGCAATTTGTGTCCTTATTACCATAGTCACTGGTCTCTGCCATACTCAGTGTGTGCGTTTTTTCCTTCAATAAAAGCATGATAATGATCCCTTCCTTCAACTCCACAGGCATCTTCCCACATTTGATTTTAGTTACAGCAGAAAGCAAAAGTAAGTCTTGCTTTGTAAACTCCTGATTTAATGTCAGAAGGATTTAGAGGAAAATGGATTGTAATGTCATCTTGTTTGTGGTGAGAATTGGGATAATGGTGTCACTTACAGCTTGACTTCCAGTGTTTGAACTAATGAATCTCATCAAATCGTACAGTTTTGTGCAGTAAGCATTTGCAGCTGTGAAAACAAACTTGGGCTCATGCCGCACTGTGATGGAGTCCTTCTGTCCCTTCCACAGAATTTGCATTTCCAAATAGGTTCATTAAGTTTACTTTCAAAACAACATCCGATCCTATTTCAGGATTAATCCAACTGAAATGAATATTTTTTAAACTTTCCACGTTTAATCCTTGTGATTGAGGCAGTGCAGCGTAGGTTCACGAGATTGATCCCTGGTATGGCGGGATTGTCATATGAGGAAAGATTGAAAAGGCTAGGCTTGTATTCACTGGAGTTTAGAAGGATGAGGGGGACTCTTATCAAAACATATCAATATTACTAAATCTCAGATCTTGACCGCTTTCGGTCTACTGTGCTGCGATTTCCGACAGAACGCCGCCACCTACTGCCGTCATTTTTGGCCACCTCGCACAGAGCCCCCCTCCGCATTACGGGTGCGGAGGATTTTTCCCATCAATGACAAATCAGAGAGATATTAATATTTTTTTGGAGGGAGGGGGAGGGACTATAAAACCAGGAAGTGGTGTGCCTCACTCACTCTCTGCAAGATGGATGAAACCAAGGTTCACGTCTCTCTGAGCTCTGAATAACACTGAACAAATGTCTACACAACTGTAAGTACCCTTAATGTGGTTTGAAAATGAAAATATGGTTTGTTTGAAGTAAAAAGGCACTGCCTGCAAATGGTTGTTTGGATGCTTTGGCTTGAAGTTGAAAGGCACTACTTACTGCAAATGGTGGCATGAAGTTGAAAGGCACTACTTACTGCAAATGGTGGCTTGGGTGCTTTGGCTTGAAGTTGAAATGCACTATTTACTGCAAATGGTGGCTTGGGAGCTTTGGTTTAAAGTTCAAAATGCACTACTTACTGCAAATGGTGGCTTGGTGGCTTGGGAGCTTTGGCTTGAAGTTTAAAAAAATCACCATTCTCTGCTGCACCTGCTGGAGGGAGGGGGAGGGATTATAAAACCAGGGAGTGGTGTGCCTCACTCAATCTCTGCAAGATGGATGAAGCCAAGGGTCACGTCTCTCTGAGCTCTGAATAACACTGAACAAATGTCTACACAACTGTGAGTACCCTTAATGTGGTTTGAAAATGAAAATATGGGTTGTTTGAAGTAAAAAGGCACTGCCTGCAAATGGTTGTTTGGATGCTTTGGCTTGAAGTTGAAATGCACTATTTATTGCAAATGGTGGCTTGGGAGCTTTGGTTTAAAATTCAAAATGCACTACTTACTGCAAATGGTGCCTTGGGAGCTTTGGCTTGAAGTTTAAAAAAATCTCCATTCTCTCTGCTGCACCTGCTGAAGGGAGGGGGAGGGACTATAAAACCAGGAAGTGGTGTGCCTCACTCAGTCTCTGCAAGATGGATGAAGCCAAGGGTCACGTCTCTCTGAGCTCTGAAAAACACTGAACAAATGTCTACACGACTGTGAGTACCCTTAATGTGGTTTGAAAATGAAAATATGGTTTGTTTCAAGTAAAAAGGCACTGCCTGCAAATGGTGGCGTGGGTGCTTTGGCTTGAAGTTGAAAGGCGCTAATTACCGCAAATGGTGGCTTGGGAGTTTTGGCTTGAAGTTGAAAGGCACTACTTACTGCACATGGTGGCTTGGGTGCTTTGGCTTGAAGTTGAAAGGCACTACTTACTGAAAATGGTGGCTTGGGTGTTTTGCTTGAAGTTGAAAGGCACTACTTACTGCACATGGTGGCTTGGGTGCTTTGGCTTGAAGTTGAAAGGCACTACTTACTGAAAATGGTGGCTTGGGTGTTTTGCTTGAAGTTGAAAGGCACTACTTACTGCACATGGTGGCTTGGGTGCTTTGGCTTGAAGTTGAAAGGCATTACTTACTGCAAATGGTGGCTTGGGTGCTTTGGCTTGAAGTTGAAAGGAACTACTTACTGCAAATGGTGGCTTGGGTGCTTTGGCTTGAGGTTGAAAGGCATTACTTACTGCAAATGGTGGCTTGGGTGCTTGGCTTGAAATTGAAAGGCACTACTTACTGCAAATGGTGGCTTGGGTGCTTTGGCTTGAAGTTGAAAGGCACTACTTACGGGAAATGGTGGCGGTGGATTTGGCTTGCAGTTGAAAGGCACTTCTTACTGCAAATGGTGGCTTGGATGCTTTGGCTTGAAATTGAAAGGCACTACTTACTGCAAATGGTGACATGAAGTTGAAAGGCACTACTTACTGCAAATGGTGGCTTGGGTGCTTTGGCTTGAAGTTGAAAGGCACTTCTTACTGCAAATGGTGGCTTGGGTGCTTTGGCTTGAGGTTGAAAGGCACTACTTACTGCAAATGGTGGCTTGGGTGATTTGCTTGAAATTGAAAGGCACTGCAAATGGTGGCGTGGGTGCTTTGGCTTGAAGTTGAAAGGCGCTAATTACCGCAAATGGTGGCTTGGGTGCTTTGGCTTGAGGTTGAAAGGCACTACTTACTGCAAATGGTGGCTTGGGTGATTTGCTTGAAATTGAAAGGCACTGCAAATGGTGGCTTGGGTGCTTTGGCTTGAAGTTGAAAGGCATTACTTACTGCAAATGGTGGCTTGGGTGCTTTGGCTTGAAGTTGAAAGGAACTACTTACTGCAAATGGTGGCTTGGGTGCTTTGGCTTGAGGTTGAAAGGCATTACTTACTGCAAATGGTGGCTTGGGTGCTTGGCTTGAAATTGAAAGGCACTACTTACTGCAAATGGTGGCTTGGGTGCTTTGGCTTGAAGTTGAAAGGCACTACTTACTGGAAATGGTGGCGGTGGATTTGGCTTGCAGTTGAAAGGCACTTCTTACTGCAAATGGTGGCTTGGATGCTTTGGCTTGAAATTGAAAGGCACTACTTACTGCAAATGGTGACATGAAGTTGAAAGGCACTACTTACTGCAAATGGTGGCTTGGGTGCTTTGGCTTGAAGTTGAAAGGCACTTCTTACTGCAAATGGTGGCTTGGGTGCTTTGGCTTGAGGTTGAAAGGCACTACTTACTGCAAATGGTGGCTTGGGTGATTTGCTTGAAATTGAAAGGCACTGCAAATGGTGGCGTGGGTGCTTTGGCTTGAAGTTGAAAGGCACTACTTACTGCACATGGTGGCTTGGGTGCTTTGGCTTGAAGTTGAAAGGCACTACTTACTGAAAATGGTGGCTTGGGTGTTTTGCTTGAAGTTGAAAGGCACTACTTACTGCACATGGTGGCTTGGGTGCTTTGGCTTGAAGTTGAAAGGCACTACTTGCTGCAAATGGTGGCTTGGGTGCTGTGATGTCTGTGATGTCTTTGCAATCAATGTAACAGAAACTCGTGCATGAGCCTCGTGACTGAGGTCAAGTGACCTTCAAGATAAAAGGCAGTGATTGCCAAACAAAAACGTGCTCTTGCTCTGGAACACAAACCCGGTGTGGACCTGTCCTTTGTGCTAGTCACAACGAAGCCTTACCTCAGACGAGAATACCTTTGGCTTGAAGTTGAAAGGCACTACTTACTGCAAATGGTGGCTTGGATGCATTGGCTTGAAATTGAAAGGCATTACTTACTGCACATGGTGGCTTGGGTGCTTGGCTTGAAATTGAAATTGAAAGGCACTGCAAATGGTGGCTCGGGTGATTTGGCTTGAAGTTGAAAGGCACTTCTTACTGCAAATGGTGGCTTGGGTGCTTTGGCTTGAGGTTGAAAGGCACTACTTACTGCAAATGGTGGCATGTAGTTGAAAGGCACTACTTACTGCAAATGGTGGCTTGGGTGCTTTGGCTTGAAATTGAAAGGCACTACTTACTGCACATGGTGGCTTGGGTGCTTTGGCTTGAAGTTAAAAGGCACTACTTGCTGCAAATGGTGGCTTGGGTGCTTTGGCTTGAAGTTGAAAGGCACTACTTACTGCAAATGGTGGCTTGGATGCTTTGGCTTGAAATTGAAAGGCATTACTTACTGCAAATGGTGGCTTGGGTGCTTTGGCTTGAAGTTGAAAGGAACTACTTACTGCAAATGGTGGCTTGGGTGCTTTGGCTTGAGGTTGAAAGGCATTACTTACTGCAAATGGTGGCTTGGGTGCTTGGCTTGAAATTGAAAGGCACTACTTACTGCAAATGGTGGCTTGGGTGCTTTGGCTTGAAGTTGAAAGGCACTACTTACTGGAAATGGTGGCGGTGGATTTGGCTTGCAGTTGAAAGGCACTTCTTACTGCAAATGGTGGCTTGGATGCTTTGGCTTGAAATTGAAAGGCACTACTTACTGCAAATGGTGACATGAAGTTGAAAGGCACTACTTACTGCAAATGGTGGCTTGGGTGCTTTGGCTTGAAGTTGAAAGGCATTTCTTACTGCAAATGGTGGCTTGGGTGCTTTGGCTTGAGGTTGAAAGGCACTACTTACTGCAAATGGTGGCTTGGGTGATTTGCTTGAAATTGAAAGGCACTGCAAATGGTGGCTTGGGTGATTTGGCTTGAAGTTGAAAGGCACTACTTACTGCAAATGGTGGCTTGGGAGCTTTGGCTTGAGGTTGAAAGGCACTACTTACTGCAAATGGTGGCATGAAGTTGAAAGGCACTACTTACTGCAAATGGTGGCTTGGGTGCTTTGGCTTGAAATTGAAAGGCATTACTTACTGCAAATGGTGGCTTGGGTGCTTGGCTTGAAATTGAAAGGCACTACTTACTGCAAATGGTGGCTTGGGTGCTTTGCTTGAAATTGAAAAGCACTGCAAATGGTGGCTTGGGTGATTTGGCTTGAAGTTGAAAGGCACTTCTTACTGCAAATGGTGGTTTGGGTGCTTTGGCTTGAGGTTGAAAGGCACTACTTACTGCAAATGGTGGCTTGGATGCTTTGGCTTGAAATTGAAAGGCATTACTTACTGCAAATGGTGGCTTGGGTGCTTTGGCTTGGTTGAAAGGTACTACTTACTGCAAATGGTGGCTTGGGTGCTTTGGCTTGAGGTTGAAAGGCATTACTTACTGCAAATGGTGGCTTGGGTGCTTGGCTTGAAATTGAAAGGCACTACTTACTGCAAATGGTGGCTTGGGTGCTTTGGCTTGAAGTTGAAAGGCACTACTTACTGGAAATGGTGGCGGTGGATTTGGCTTGAAGTTGAAAGGCACTTCTTACCTCAAATGGTGGCGGGTGCTTTGGCTTGAGGTTGAAAGGCACTACTTACTGCAAATGGTGGCATGAAGTTGAAAGGCACTACTTACTGCAAATGGTGGCGGGTGCTTTGGCTTGAAGTTGAAAGGCACTACTTACTACAAATGGTGGCTTGGGTGCTTTGGCTTGAAGTTGAAAGTCACTACTTACTGCAAATGGTGGCTTGGGTGCTTTGCTTGAAGTTGAAAGGCACTACTTTCTGCAAATGGTGGCTTGGGTACTTTGGCTTGAGGTTGAAAGGCACTACTTACTGCAAATGGTGGCGGGTGATTTGGCTTGAAGTTGAAAGGCACTTCTTACTGCAAATGGTGGCATGAGGTTGAAAGGCATTACTTACTGCAAATGGTGGCTTGGGTGCTTTGGCTTGAAGTTGAAAGGCACTACTTACTGCAAATGTTGGCTTGGGTGCTTTGGCTTGAAGTTGAAATGCACCATTCTCTGCTGCACCTGCAGGAGGGAGGGGGAGGGACTATAAAACCCGGAAGTGTGGGTGTGGCTCAGTCTCTGCATGATGGGGGAGGGAGAGGTCATGACTCTGTCTGAGCTGTGAATCAACTGAACACACTGAATGTCTACTGAACTGTGAGTTTGGTGTTATGTGTGGTGTTATGGTGGGTTCACCCTGCATGAAATGGTATGAAGCTGCATTTGAATTTGGTGGCCTTGGACCCTGCTTGAAGTGGAATAAAACTGCACTGAATTTGGTGGCCTTGCACCCTGCTGAAAGTGGTATGAAACTGCACTTGTATTTGGTGGCCTTGGATCCAGCTTGAAGTGGTATGAAACTGCACTTGAATTCGATGGCCTTGCACCCTGCTTGAAGTGGTTGGAAACTGCACTTGAATTCGGTGCACCCTGCTCATAGTGGTAAGAAACTGCACTTGAATTTGGTGGACTTGCACCCTGCTTTAAATGGTAGGAAAATGGATTTGAATTTGGTGGACTTGCACCCTGCTTGAAATGGAATTTCAAGGAATAGTCATGAGTCAACTGCCAATCCACCAGCCATGAGTGAGATGCCAGCAGATCAGGCTTGAGGGACTGAGCTGCCACCCCAAGAACCCATACCAGCACTCCAGAAAGCCCCCCCACTGGCCACCAATATTGGAATTGGTGGAGAGGTGGAATATTGCGTCGGGGGACCAGCCCTCCCGTGTGAACATGGGACCCAACGGGTCCCACTTAGTCTAGTTAACTTTAATATTTTGAGTGAAATCAGGTAACTTTACTGAATTACATATTTACAATGGGAGCATACTGCAACTGACAAAACACCTATGCTGGGACAAAGTGATCTAGAAACTTCTGAGGACAGAGATCAGGCACCCAAGATATACCTGTTGTGTTACAGTAATGAGGAAAGGCTCCGTGGTTCCACAAACAGCAGTATATACAGATTAATCCTGATTTGTGCTTAAAATGGGAGAGACTTGTCTTTAAAGAGATATTAATATAGGAGATAGCCATTTAACGTTTTCTCTGATTCTACACCCTTGGCTATGGACCCAAGCACGATGAGAATTCTATCTTTAAATTCACCGTGATAGCACTAGTCGGCCAGATCAACAACGACAATGAAACAAAGTAGGGGAAAGTGATGTATAATGGGCCTGTCCCACTTGGGCGTTATTTGCGCGTCATTTACCCGACATCATTTACGCGTCACGACGCGCGCATGCCGTGCATTACGCGTGCATGGCGCATGGTGAGACGTGGTGGCGTAGGCAGTGATGCGCAGTAGCGCGCGGCGTCCCAGGATTTTGGGATTCTCAAAATCCGCGCGCGCCACCTGCGTGACGTGCAAATGACGCCCAAGTGGGACAGGCCCTTAACCTTGTGTCATGGTGTGAGGACAACAACCTAGCCTTTAACTTCAGCAAAATGAAAGAGTAGGTTGTTAACCTCACGAAGCAAGGGGCTGAATACAACATTGCGCTCATTAATGGAGTTGCTGTGGTGATTATTAATAGCTTCAAGATCATTGGCATCCATATCACCAGCAACCTAACATGGTCCCTTCACGCTGATGCAGTGATTAAGAAAGCACATCAACGTATTTACTTTCTTATGCATCCAAGAAGACTTGACATGTTCAAAATGATTCTCACGAACTTGTACGGGTGTGTTAATAAACTATTCCGATAGGATGCATCTCAGCCTGCATTGCTCTTGACCACTTGAACCTGCAGAGAGTTTTAGTTTAGATTACTTTAATTTAGAGATACAGAGTGGAAATAGGACCTTCGGCCCACTGAGTCCGCGCCGACCAGCAATCACTCGCACACTAATTCAATTCTACAAACTAGGGACAACTTACAGAATCCAACTAATCTATAATCCTACACATCTTTGGAGTGTGGGAGAAAATCAGAGCAACTGAAGAAAACCCACAAAGTCACATGGAGTACATACAAACTCTGTATAGCCAGCACCCAAGGTCAGGATCGAACCTGGTTCTCTGGTGCTGTAAGGCAGCAATTCTACTGCTGTGCCACTGTGCCGCCTCAGAGTGGTGAACACAGCCCAGCCCATCACTAGCTGTCACATCTGATGAAGGGTCTCAACCCAAAACTTCACCTATTCCTTTTCTCCCGAGATGCTACCTGACCCGCTGAGTTACTCCAGCATTTTGTGTCTATCAGCCATGATCACATTGAATGGCGGTGCTGGCTCGAAGGGCCGAATGGCCTACTCCTGCACCTATTGTCTGTCTATTCACTAAATGATGAAGTAAAAGAGCAAGAAAATCATCTTGCAATTATTTAGGCATTTGGTAAAGCCACATCTGGAGCACCGTGTAAAGTTATGAAGCCACAACCTACAGAGGGATGTACCTTCATTAGATTAAGTATAATGTTTCATTAAAATAATTCCTGGGATGAGGGAATTGTCTTATTAAGAGAAAGTGCGTATGATGAGCATATAATCACTGACATTTAAAATATTAAGAGGTGACTTAATCAAATGTATAATGTTCTTCAAAAATTTTACAGGGTGTGTGTTGAAACATTGTATTGACTGGATGTCTAGATCATGGAAAAGGGATCAGGCATTTCAGATGGAGATGAGAAGAATTTTTATTTTCTCAGGAGTGTGAATCTTTCAAAAACTCCATACAGGGTGCATTGGGTGTCTATGTCCCAGTCAATGAGATTTTCAACAATGACATTGTTGGTTTGAGGGCGGTATGGAAATTAATTACTTATGTCAAATGTGGAGGCTATATTTGTATTCCACTTCTAAAATCAGCATGAGAAACCTGGAACTGTTGCCAGCTATTCATAAAATTGCTTCTCATTACTGTGTGCTTGGGCAATAGGAGGAGCAACTAAATGAGGCTGGTCACAAAAAAACAATCTTATGAAGTTGCAGCCTGAACTCTGTGTACTTGCACCTGAAAAAATACGCACAAAGCTATGATTGATTGAGATTCTTAGATGGAATTTGCCTGATTAAACAAATAAATAATAGTGACTTCATTGTAGTCTTCCAAAGCACAAAATGTGTTAGTGCATCAGCTAAGGAAATGTTTTTGAGATCAGGACGTGCTATAATTTGATAAATGGATGGTATGAGTAAATCACTTTGTCCAGGTGGAATGCTGAAGGAAGTAAGAGATGATTGTCAAGTCTTCTAATGTTTTTGCAGATTCCCCGTTTGAAAGGGATTTGATTTATCTACCCCGAAATGATGAACTGGATTCACTCAGACTAAACACTTCTTTTCCACCTTTTTTATTTTCTCCTCCTTTTATTTTGGCAGATCAGTCTTTAGCAGTTTTAGTCTTTACCAGGTGAAAAACCTTTAGACACAAAGGCAAAAAATATACACATTACTGTAACCAAATATAAATAACAGAAAATTACATGTATCTAACATTCCAACTCATAGCAGCCATTTTGTTTTTTAAAATAATTTTCACATTTCATTAAATGAAAAATACAGATAATGCCCACTACTGTTACCAATTTTTTAGCTTAATATCATATGAATCTTTACTGTTTTTAAACACATTTTATCATATTTTTTAAAATGCAATTATTTAAACTAACACCACACATAGCATATAAGCATTAGAAATTAGCTCACATTAGCCCTTAACCCCACAATGAAGCAGGATGCCCTTTACATAGACAACAAACACTATCATCACCCTGTCATCTTGGTTAACAAACACCACCAATATTTCAAACTTTCTCAATCAACACGTTAGCCAGACAAGTTTCTCAGATATTAAAGGGTTAAACAGAGTCTCTGGGGCTGCAGTCTTCGGCTCAGTTCATTTAGAGTTCAGTCCTTACCGGCTGCCAATTGGGTCTGTAGAAAATCAGTCCTGCTTGCCTTTTCTGGCTATCGCGACAGTCTTTTCGGACAGTCCTTTTGATTTACTGTTCAAGTTTTGCCGCGCGCAAGTCTCTTTAGTCTTCTTCACTGGCTTCTGGTGCTGTGTGCCCTTTTGACCCCCGGGCAGAACTCGGCAGGCTGGGGTTTCTCCCACTTTAATCACTGTCTCGTGATTTCAATGTAGCATTTCTCTGCACCTGTTATTTCATTTTAGTTTGACTTGACAATGATATTGTAGAGGCCTTAGACCATAAACTCCCAAACACCAATCAATTCAAGGGTGACACGTGATAACTGAAAAATTGGGCATGTGTGTACTCAAAACACGTGTATGCATAAATCTAGTAACGACTTACATTTTAACTTCAGTGGTGGGGAAAATTCTAGAAACAATAATTAGCAGTCACTTCGACAAATCTATATTAATTAGTGTAAGTCAGCATGGATTTATTAAAGATAAATCATGTCTAATAAACTTGATAGTTTGCCGATTAAGTAACTGAAATTTTAATGAGGGAAGTAAGATTGACTTCTAAAAGGTGTTTTTCTGAGTGCTACATTTTAGGCTTGTCATCAGGATTGAGTCATGGATTTAAAAGGGGCAATGACAGGATAGATAACAAATTGGCTGAGTGACAGGAAACAAAGCAGTAGTGAAACATTTTTGGACTGGAAATGTTCCAGTGACTGATACTATGACCACTTTTGTTCCTCATATAATTTAATGATTTGTATTTGGGTGGATGAGGCAGAATCTCCAAATCTTGGAGATGTTCTATGTTCTATATTCTATGACGCAAAATTGGGAGACATAGTTTAGTTAAGTTTAAAGATACAACGCGGAAATAGACTCTTCGGCCTACCGAGTCCGCACCAACCAGTGATCCCCGCACATTAACAATATTAACACACTGGGGACAATTTACACATACACCAAGCCAATTAACCTACAAACCTGTATGTCTTTGGAGTGTGGGAGGAAACCGAAGATCTTGGAGAAACCCCACGCGGTCACGGGGAGAGTGTGCAAACTCCATACAGACAGCACCCTTAGTAGGGATGAAACCCAGGTCTCTGGCACTGCAAGGGCTGTAAGGCAGCAACTCTACCACGGCGCCCATCAACCACATTTTGGAGGAGGATAATAATGGTCTGCAATAAGGCAGGCTGGTGTAGAAAAAGCAGATTAAATATATTGCTGAAAATATCACATTTAGGAGGAAGTATGAGAAGAGACAATCTAAATTAGAGAAATTATTTCAATAGGTTCCAGAAAAAAAAAGTCAAGATTAAACTTTTAAAAAGCTCTGATTTGGCCACAACTGAAGAATAGTGCCCAGGTCTGAGTGCTGTACTTTAGAAAAGAAGTATAGGAGAATGCAGTAAGGATGAACTAAAGTGATTCCAGAGATAAAGGACAGACATTATAGAAACATAGAAACATAGAAATTAGGTGCAGGAGTAGGCCATTCGGCCCTTCGAGCCTGCACCGCCATTCAATATGATCTTGGCTGATCATCCAACTCAGTATCCAGTACCTGCCTTCTCTCCATACCCTCTGATCCCCTTAGCCACAAGGGCCACATCTAACTCCCTCTTAAATATAGCCAATGAACTGGCCTCAACTACCCTCTGTGGCAGAGAGTTCCAGAGATTCACCACTCTCTGTGTGAAAAAAGTTTTTCTCATCTCGGTTTTAAAGGATTTCCCCCTTATCCTTAAGCTGTGACCCCTTGTCCTGGACTTCCCCAACATCGGGAACAATCTTCCTGCATCTAGCCTGTCCAACCCCTTAAGAATTTTGTAAGTTTCTATAAGATCCAATCTCAATCTCCTAAATTCTAGAGAGTATAAACCAAGTCTATCCAGTCTTTCTTCATAAGACAGTCCTGACATCCCAGGAATCAGTCTGGTGAACCTTCTCTGCACTCCCTCTATGGCAATAATGTCCTTCCTCAGATTTGGAGACCAAAACTGTACGCAATACTCCAGGTGTGGTCTCACCAAGACCCTGTACAACTGCAGTAGAACCTCCCTGCTCCTATACTCAAATCCTTTTGCTATGAAAGCTAACATACCATTCGCTTTCTTCACTGCCTGCTGCACCTGCATGCCTACTTTCAATGACTGGTGTACCATGACACCCAGGTCTCGCTGCATCTCCCCTTTTCCTAATCGGCCACCATTTAGATAACAGTCTGCTTTCCTGTTTTTGCCACCAAAATGGATAACCTCACATTTATCCACATTATACTGCATCTGCCAAACATTTGCCCAGTCACCCAGCCTATCCAAGTCACCTTGCAGTCTCCTAGAATCCTCCTCACAGCTAACACTGCCCCCCAGCTTAGTGTCATCCGCAAACTTGGAGATATTGCCTTCAATTCCCTCATCCAGATCATTAATATATATTGTAAATAGCTGGGGTCCCAGCACTGAGCCTTGCGGTACCCCACTAGTCACTGCCCGCCATTGTGAAAAGGTTGCAAGGAACCATTTCACAATGTAGTTGGACTGGAGTTGTAGTTGTTCTCCATGAAAATGGGTGGGTTGCAAGGAGATCTAATGGATGAATTCTACATCATGAAGGGCATAGATGGAGTTAAATGGGAGAGAAAATGTTCCCAGTGGCTGAAGAGTCAAGAACAGAAGGCACAAAATATAGTGATTGCCAGAAGTACTTAAGTGAAGAAAATCCTTTCTATACAGTGAGTGATGAAAGTCTGGAATACACTGCCAAGGGTCATAGTGGAGATAGATTCAATTGCAGCATTCCAAAGGGAACTTGGATAGGTAGGTATCTTATAAGAAAGGATTTGCAGAGCTAAGGCCGAGGGCTGGGAATGTGACTAGCTGGATTACTCGGAGATAGAAATGATATACTGATCTGACAGACTGAATAACATCCTACTGTACTGACTATATATTCTAGCCTATATAGCAACAGAATAGATCACTTTATACATTCTCCTGTTCGCCTTAGGGAAAAGCTATTGTTCATCAGTTCTTGACAGGCATAATATCAACAAAGAAATTGGGGCTCCAAGAAGCATTCTTCCAGAAAATATCCTTAAACAACAAAGTTAAAGATCTGGATACATGCTGAAGTATATTTTCTGCTTTTAACATATACAAATAAGAGATACTTTATTGAAATAGTTTGCTTAATCAGGGTTTTATAATTACCCCTGTTTAATTGTTAGAGGCTGAAATAGTTAACATACAGCTGGTGGAGTACTGCCTCGAAGACCCAGAATCTGGATTTGATCCTGGCCCTTGGTGCTTTATGCGTGGAGTTTGACTGGTGGTGAGATGGGCCCTACCCAACAGATCCTTCCAATGCCATTGGAATCTCACTCACATACATGCTGCCTTCGGGGTAGCTGTGATGAAGAGAAAATGGTTACCCACCTCTTTGCAGAGTGTGGATTTGCTAAGAAGATCTAAAAAAAAATGCAAGAGCCCTTGTCACAGTTCATCTCAAGCAGCTATGTAACAGAGGACTCTTTGTTCTAGAGGCTGGTCCCTGGGACACACCAGGAGACAGATCTCAAGTGCTGCTGGAAGATCATCAATTTAGTGAAAAACATTATTCGGTCTGCTTGAAACTTGTTGGTCTTCCAGCACAGTGAGATGTCTGGCACAGTGAGATGCCCACCGGCCCATTCTAGATTGTAGATGTATGTGCTCAGGGTAGGAACGTGCCGTTAGGGTAGGAATGTGCCATCAGGGTAGGCAAGTTAGGCACTGCCTACCCTGACTAAAATTATAAAATGATAATTATTAAATATAAATATTAAAGGCATGGGAGAATAATGCCTACCTAAGAGATCGATCTTTTAGGTAGGCATTATTCTCCCATGCCTTTCACACATTTAATAATTATCATCTCTTAGGTAGGCATAATTCTCCGTGCCTTTCATCCGCAGTACATGTAACACGCAAAGGTCTGTGCAGCTGATGTGCCGTCGACGCTGCTTCAAGCCGTCAATTTCCAGGATTCTGAAGGCAGCTGAAATTCTGCCTTTGCAGTCCCACGCATGCACAGCAACATACTGCGCATGCGCAGTGCAAGTTTCTTGGTGGGTATTTCAAACATGGATTATCATTATCTTAAGAGTATCTTAAGAAACAAAGAGAAAAGAATGGAGTTCATGTACAAATTATGTGGTAAGTAAATTTCTTGGTGCTATATGTTTTTAAATACAGTATTTCCCGGCAATGAAGACGCTATTTCTTACCCAAAAATAAGGCATGAAAATTTACATGCGTCTTGGCAGCCGAAGTTGGAAGGTTGTTAGCCAAGAAAGATGGACTTGGCTATCCCTCAGTACAGCAACATCAAGAACGATGTTGATGTACTGAGGGATTGCCAAGTCTATTCCTCATTGCTGGCAGCTGATGGGAAGCAGCTGTAAAAGGACAGCGCTGCTGAGGAGGGGAGAGTTCCTTTCACAGCGTCTGGGGAGTCTAGCCCGGGGTAAAGTTGCAGGGAGGGCAGAAGCATTGAGAAGGAGAGGGTCTGGGATCATGCCAGCAACTCACTTGCCGCGACGCTCCGGGCGCGGAGCCACCGCATTGTGGCCGAGGGGAGAAGTAGCTCGGGTGGCTGCGAGCAGCTGCCGGGACCGGACAGCGGAACCGGCCGCCACCTCAGCTCCTTCTACTGGCCCCTGCTCACCTCTGGCAGTGCTCTCCGTCTGAAAACCTCTCTCCTGCCGCTCGCCAGCCTCACTCATGTCGGCCGCTTCCCGCAAATCCTTAAATTCCGACAGCGCGATCGAGGGACCAATTGAGGTTACTCGGCTGTCGGAATGTAAGGATTTACGGGAAGTGGCTGACATGAGCGAGGCCGGCAAGTGGCAGGAGAGAGGTGTTCAAACGGAGAGCACTGACAGAGTGAGCAGGCCGGCAGAAGGCGCTGAAGTGGTGGCCAGTTCCGATGTCCACCCCAGCTGCTTCCCTCCCCGGCCACGATGCGGTGGCTCCGCGCCCGGAGCGCCGTGGCAGCGGTGAGTGAGTTACTAGCATGACCCCCGACCCCCTCCCTATCAACGCTCCTGCCCTCCCCGCAACTTTACCCCTGTCCAGACTCCCCACACGCTGTGAAAGGAACTCTCCCCCCAATTGGTCCCATGAACTAATATTCTCATTCAATAAGATCACAACTGATTTAACTTGTCCCGGTGTGCTCCCGTTTTTCCCACCATCTCTCCACCTGCCGTCACCTTCCATCCCCCACCCATTCAGTAATTCAGAATGAAGGAGATTTGGAAGCCTTGGGCAAATTGTTTTCTTTATTTTTATTTTTTTGAGCGAGAAATTCTGTGTCCCACCAGCCTTCTTTCAAAATTTAGCAACTCACAGTGGGGGTGCGTTTTCATTGCCGGGAAATACGGTACTTTATTAAGAGATTTGGCTTTTGAAGACTTTATAAAAGTCGACTGACAGCTTACGGAGATAACAATCTGCGCATGCGCGGTTTAAGATTTTTAAAAAGCTGACTGACTGCCTACCCTGAGTAATTACTCACGGCACGTGCCTGGCTCAGGGATACATTAAAGCTCAGTGCAGCCAATGCAAAGGTTCTGTGGGGAGGATCACAATCTAGGGTCTATCCACTGCTGGACATTGAGGGGCTATTGGAGACACCCCTCAAATAAAGGGAGGGATTTTACCCCAGGGGAGCTCTATCAGTGACAATGGTGCTATGTGTGAGGGAAAAGTGAGGGGGTAACATTACTGGGCATGAAACTTGCTATATTGAATGTATAGACATACTAAGAATGCATTAGCAAGTTTTGGACTATTTTTGTTTTGTACATATTTTTTATTGTGAAATAAAATTTACCTTTGTAATAAAAACATTTTCCCTGTGACTCACGGTATTCCAATTTCCTCCTGCATCACAAAGACGAGCAGGTTGGTACGATAACTGGCCACAATAGGTTGCCTCAAGTGTTTTGCCAAATAGTAGAATGAGAGCGATTTGGGGGGAAAGTGGAAAGAATAAAATGGGATTCGTATCAGTGCTGATAATTTCATGATGGACCAAAGAGTTATTTTCCATGCTGTATGACTATGATTTTCCAAGATACCTTTCGGCTAAAGGCCAGTTAAAACTGCTCCTGTAGAATTGAAGTTTGTAGTCAATCTGCTTTAATATAGATCTAACATTAACTATCTTCCCCAAAAGGAGACCCTTGCACTAGTTTCCTGTGCCAATGTTGCAATCACTGGGAATGTATTTATTTCAATTTCTTGGCCAACAAAATTAACAGAAAAATATTTCTTCCAGATTTAATCCATCAAAGCAGTAAAAGAAAAGATCAGTTTGCAGTGCTGGGACTGATTAACTTGGTAATCATGATTAAATATGTTGAAAAATTAGCAGCGACTAGAATGAAGCCGCCATGGAGAGTAGCGAGAATTCTCATAGGTGGGTTGCCAGGAAGTCGAAGTTTCTCGTAGATTCTTGTAGGTTGAAGCCATTGTGGACTGGTGAATTTCATTGGCTCATTGGGGGAAAAAAAAATGTAAGCAGTAGTTTTTAAAAACAAGGATAACCGACCGGTAATGTTAAATGTCCGCCGAACTTCACAGCCGTGTATCTCTGGCTTCTTAAAAGTTGTCTGGTTTCTTAAAAGTTGTCACCACTCCTTCTCGCTCTTTCTCCCCGCTCCTCCCCCCTCATCCCCCCTTCTCTTAAAGGACTTACCGTACACTGCGCTTTGCCATCTTAATTACAGCGCCAACCTTCCTGTTCATCGTAGTGTGTGTATGTATCACCTTGACTTTTCATCATGTGAATTTCAGATAGCGCTCCCCCTGCTTGCCCTGTCCCCCGCTGTGCGTGAGTGTGTGCGCGTGTGTGTTCCACTCTGACAGTCGCCGTACCAGTTACCGGTTTTTCAGAACTTGACAGTCGCCTGAAAAATCACCTAAGTGGGACAGGCCCATTACTGACAGAAAATGAACAAGATTCTCCCAATGATTGAAAGTGCATTGATTATATATTTAACAATGGGAAACTCTTCATGGAAGGTGTTTGTATGTGTTTGTATTGTTTTACATAGCTGCAGCGGTGCAAAAAAAAATTATGAATGATATCCAAAGTACCAGAGCTAGAGAGAGAAAATAAAGCACTGAATGCTGAATATCCGAGATATAATATTGAATGGATAGAAGGAATGGCTGTTTCAGGTCGAGACCCTTCCAAAGAAACGTCATCCATTCGAGACTGAAGAAGTGTCTTGACCCGAAACGTCACCCATTCCTTCTATCCAGGGATGCTGCCTGTCCCACTGAATTTCTCCAGCATTTTGTATCTACAGTGTAAACCAACATCTGCAGTTCCCTCCTCCACATATAATATTGAATGGCCAGTTATCTGAAACTTTGATCTCTTGACGCTGTGACATGTCAAGGCAAAAATGTGTTGCAGTTCCTCAAACTTACATTGGGCTTCATTCAGACATGCACAGGTTGGGGAACTAAAGTGAAAGGAAGCTGGATGCTTGAAGCCACTCCAAAATTAGAACAATTGGATTGGCGACCTGTATTACAACTAAGACATTTAATAGACTTATTTTTTGACTGTTAATTCAACATAAAATTGAATTTAACCCCGATAGATGACATTTAATAATGCCATGTTAGAAACTTATCCAACCCCGCAGGGATGTAATGCGCGAGTTATACAAAAATGGGTAAAATATGGTTACTCCCTTTAAATGCTGCCATCTTCTAAACCAAGTGTTGAGAGATTAACTGCTGCCTGAGCTGCAACAATGTCTATTAAAAGTTCCCTCGACAAACTGCAATGAGCGCATTAGTAAACCAAACACACTTTATTTGAACTCCTTTTGCCTCTATACAATCTGTGGTGGATGGTGTTAGAGGTCAAGGTATATATCATATTTACTTTACAATAGCAAAAAGGATAAGGTACTGAAGAATTAGATATGGCATCTAACGTTTTACATGTGTATGTCAATAAGGTCATTCCTAGTGAGTCACAATTTATTCCAGCCATGAGATGGATTCTAAAAAGTTAGCTCCGGCAAATAAAAGGAAAAATGAAAGTTAGTACAGGAGTGGGCCAGAGTCAGACCACTTACACTGGAAATCGCAGTAGATTTAACGAAAAGTAGGTGGCCTTGCATTTGTACATCAAACATTTTTAGTGATGAATAGTATTTCGAAATAGAAGGCAAGGATATGGAATAAGGCCAAATGTGAATGCACAACGGCAGTCCTGCTTGGAGAAATAGCCTCTGATACTTATGCAACACTGACAAACTTACAACCCACATTCCATTTAACATAACAGTCGATAAACTCCAAAACCATTTCAACCAAGCCTTGTCTGAGGTTGTGAAAAGTTACAAGTTTGGAACATATAATAGTAAGATTAAACGAGAACTTACCAGTTTGAAGTTTGATCTGTATTTTATGAGGAGGAACGTTGAGGGAATACGTGAAGAACCCGCTTCCAACGCATGCGTGCCATTCTTCAAAGCAGCGGTGTGAGGTCACAGAAACTATAATGACCTAACATAGTAAGATTATCAAAGAGATACCAGTTTTGATATGATCATAGGAGGGTGGGAGCGGAGGGCACGTATTCCCTCAACGTTCCTCCTCATAAAATACAGATCAAACTTCAAACTGGTAAGTTCTCGTTTAATCTTACTATTTTACTTCGGAGTCACGTGAGTGACTACGTGAAGATTTCAAAGCTCTGTGACCTCATGCCGTGGAACGAGTCCATGCTTCACAACTGCCTTGGGTATCGGGAGAGAGTATCATTAGCAATTTTAGACACACTTATACAAAGACTTGTGTGATATAACGAGAAAATACATTTATTAATTGAAATCATAGCCCTGTAACCCTTCGGGCAAATTATAACATTGAACGTAAAATGCTTTCCGAAAATGATGATGGCTCCAAAAACTGGTTTATTATAAAACCTTTGGAAAGTCCTTTCGGATGACCATCCTGCTATTCTGAGGATTTGGTCCGTGGGTACCTCAGAATTTTTGCTGCGGATTTTGCTGCAGCCCTGGTGGAATGAGATTTAAAACCATTAGTGTTTATTCCTGCCATCTTTAGGACACATTTGAGCCACCTTGAGATAGTTTGGGTCGTGACCCTTTTGTGCGGTTTCTTGTAAGAAATTAACAAAGCCATTTCCTGACCTCGAATGCTCTTAGTATATTCCATGTATAATTGGATATGTCTTGCTATACACAGACGTTCGTCATATGGATATGCCATAAATTCAATCACTTGACCCGATGAACCTGGTCTGTTTGTTTTATTAACTCATGTATGACAAACACCAGTTTCTCTCGTGAGATGATCAAGGAGTCCAGGCTCAGTTTGCTTAATGACTGGACTCGTTGTGCAGTAACTAACGCCATGAGCATAACCATCTTCATGGTCAGTTTCTGCAGTGATAATGCTGTTTATGGGCTACCAGCTCCTCAGCATGTTTAAAACGACACCCACATCCCAGATTTTGGAGTACCTGGTTTTAGGGGGATTTGCATTGAATATGCCCCTCATAAGTTTTGTTACCAGGGGGTGCGTTCCCACCGTGTGCCGCTCCGTTCCTTGTGATAGGTAATTGGAGAGTGCACTTCTGGCACTATTGATGGCACTGTAGCCCAATCGTTTATCATAATGGAGGTTTGTTAAGAATTCCAATACGGCCGGAATATTCTTGGCCCTTTGGTCTAGGTTGTTGTCAAAGCCGTATATGCCCCATTTCTTGATGTGTCCGAGGTACTGCTTCCGTGTTGACAGTCTTTGTGCGGATGTGATGAGATTCATCGTCCTGTCTGACAGCCCCATGCCGTGTAGTGGGTCTTTCAGACTCTACAAATCAACAAATCCATAGTCTTATGGCATGGGTGACTGCCCCCCTCCAGTTACTGGATGAATTAATAAATTCGGGCTATGTCCAATAATGGAACATGGTTCTAACACCATCCCCTGTATGACCGAATACCATGGTTGAGTAGGCCAATCGGGTACTATGAGAATCCCAGATGCCGAATATTGTTGAATTTTCCTTTGTACCCGATTGATGATGCAGAATTGGGGAAAAGCATAAAAAACGCCATTTCCCCCAATGCAGTGAGAAAGCATCTGTAGCTTCTGCCCCAGGGTCTGGTTCCCAGGACACATACCTTGGTAATTGGTGATTCAACCTGGACGCAAAAATATCAATATCTGGTCTACCATATTTTGCTGTAATTTCAGCAAATACATTTTATTTAACATCCATTCCGTGTTTTCATTAAATTTGCGTGACCTGGTGTCTGCCACTGAATTTAGCTTACCTTTATGTTGCCGATATCCAAATGTTTCTTTGGATACACCATTTTGTAATACCATAGACGAGTTGTCAATAATGATGGGGTTGGAGCAATACCTAATGCTATGTTCCCACCACTGTAGTTCAATTATAGCTTCCGTAGGCAGCTCCATAGGTCTATCAAAATGACCTTTGTTAAATTTGAGTGCTCTAATTTTTGCTCTTTGCAAATTTTGATAATGTAATGGCCCAAAATGTGTGGCCGGGAATGTAGCCACAATCTTCCCAATTATCCGGCCTACCCGTCTAATGGAGGGTCTGTTGGTGTTAAGAAGCTCGCTGCAATCCTCCTGTAGGGCTGCGGCTTTATTTATTGGTAAAGTTACTAACATATTGACCGTGTTAATGGTGAATCCTAGATAATCCATATTCGTTTCTGGTATCAATTTACACTTAACTACCGTCTGTGTTCCCCTTTGATGGGTACTGTATAGTATGCATCTTTTAAGTCAATGCTTGTCATATAGAAACCAGCTGATACTAATTCTTTAGCAGTGATAAAGGTATCCATCTTAAAATGAACATATTGAACGAATGTGTTTAGGGTTGAAAGGTCAATGATAATCCTGCAACCCCCATCTTTTTTATTTTTAATAAATATGTTTGATACAAATTTTAATTGTTCATGAGTAGTATGCTCAATCACACCTTTTGTATACAATCGTTGTAGCTCCATGTGGGCTTTAGATTGTTCAGTTTTTGTAAGGACGAAATGCCTTTCTGGTGTATGTTGTACTGGGGGGTTATTGGGATGAGTAAATTCTATCAGATAACCCTGAATACTGCTTAGAACATACGAGTCTGTAGTGATTTTACACCATTCGTCACTGTAGTATTGCAACCTCCCTCCCACCGTCGTGGGTCCCTTTTTTACAAAAGAACCACACCCACCTACCTCCATGGTTACTGGTGGTTGTATTATTTTCTTTGTTTTTTGAAAAAAGGGGGTTTTGTTTTTATTCGTGTTCGTGGTTGTACTGGAGGTTTAGGCTTCCGCATCTTCCAGGGTGGCCGTCCCTGGCCATACCCTAAAAGAAGGCTGCTGCGGGTTATATTGGGTTCTGGCACTGCCACTGATATAAGCCACACTTTTCGGTCTTCCATGTGGCTGGTACCGTGATCCAAAATAAGCCTTTGCGCTGGTTTTGATGAGCCCCAGTGTCTTGGCTTCCCCAAACAAAAGGGTTGGGGTTTTAACGGCTCTTTGTTTGCAAATTGTTGCATATTTAGGATCCAGTGCTGGCTGAATAGCCGCCCTCCGCATGCTATTCAGCTCATATTGTACATTACAGAACAGGGCTAGTGCGTCTTGGTGGCCTTTAGTTTGCTCTGTTTTGTCCAGGGTGCGGATGTAAGCTGTGATCCCTGCCGTAAGCCCCTTTAAGGCTTTCTGGATTTTGAGATCATGGTTCCTGATTTCCTTCCCCATATGCTTCCAAATGCATTGGTTGACACTGGGGATTTGTAATACATCACAGTTACCAGGTGGCAGATGTCTGGCCAGTGTCTCTGTGAATATTTGTTGTTGGAGTTGATGGCCAGACATGTAGTTAATACTGGCTGCCATCCTGGAATCCAAGTCTGCCCCTGTTTGACTTGGTTTGAAGTAATCAGCCACCATGTCCAGCAGTGTATGTTTTTCTGCAGATTCAGGATCATGGGAAGCTGTGTGATCAGGGTCTGGCCCATCAGGGTCCTGCCCACTCTCCTCCGAAGAGGTCGAGATTTCAGGGGGTCCCTCACGGGGTACCCATATGGGGCTTGTCTGCCCACTGTGGCTAGTCTCCACATTCATGGGACTGCCACTGTGAAGGAGCTCCTCCAGCAGCTCCTTTAGACGGTGAGCTGCACTTGCTATTTTTGGCTGCTCCCATTCCTGCAGCCTTTCAGCAGTGTGCTGCTCTTTGTATCCCAGCTGTTCCCGTCCCCGGTACTCACGGGTGCTGGTTTGCGGGCTTTCCTCGTCCCGCCGCTGGCCACACCGGTCCTGACTGTCGGTCCACGTCTGTTCCCGGTCAGCTGTTTCTCCTGGCTGCTCCGTATGCAGCCACTCATAGCGGGTTTGTTCCGTCTGCCGCACCCGTTCAGCCCTGGTCCGATATTGATACGGGCTGGTCGCCCGCTGCTGCTCCAAGTCGGGCTCTGCTAGATGGTGCGTTTTTGTTTGAACTTTGCCTCCCGGCCGGTGAGTAAGTTTCGTCGGTGCCAGAATGATTTCTGGCAGCTGATTCCTCTACCGAAGCCTCTAGAGCCGACGGCTGCTGTCTCTGCCGTTCATCCACGTTTACAACGCGTTTGTCGGGCAGCTTTTTTGCAGACCGCTTCCTTTTCACTCTGTCCATTTTTCTGTGAATAAAAATGCAGAGTCCTTACCTGCCTTTTGCTGGTCCTTTTTTCCTTCTCCCGTTACTGGTGGATGTCCTCCACCCTTCTGTTGACTCGTGCAATGCGTGTAGCGATATGGCACGCATGCGTTGGAAGCGGGTTCTTCATGTAGTCACTCACGTGACTCCGAAGTAAAATCCTGGAACAGGTGAGATAACCAGCAATTACATGGTCGTACCAGAGCAAAATCAGTATGACAACAGTACGTTCTTGGATTTCCTGTTCCAAGTTTATTTGCTGAATGACTGATGAGCACATTATGTCCTGTTCAAGAAACATGCTAAGCTTAACAATTGAATCCCCATGCAAGTTAGCTATGTCAATGAATTTGGCCTCTAATACTGCAAAGGAATTTCAGCCAGCACAGAATGTTCATATAAATGCAGCACACAGACCAAATGATGGAGCAATGCTGGGAGTCCTGATATTTTGGCCAGATCACATGACCTTGAGCAGCAGGAAAAAAAGTCTGATGGGAAGGTCTCCTAATGGATTAATGGAAATCATTCAGTACAAATATATCAATTTAGATCAGCAATATGTTTTTGCTACTGAAAGCAAGGCACACAGACAGTCCATGTAGAGTTAAAAAGGCTACAGCAAGCAAAAGTTATGAGACTCGAGCAGTCCCAATGGATGGCTTTAATTCTAGTTTAGTTTATTATCAAGAGTTCCGAGGTGCAATGAATAGCTTTTTGTTGCATGCTATCCAGTCAGCTGAAAAACTGTACATGATTACAATCAAGCCACCCACAGTAGACAGATACAGGATAAAGAAAATAATATTTAGTGCAAGAGAAAGTCCAGTAAAATCCAATTCAAGTCCGAGTGTCTCCAATGAGGCAGATGGTGGGTGTGGGAAGGAACTGCAGATGCTGGTTTAAACTGTGGACACAAAATGCTGGAGTAACTCAGCAGGACAGGCAGCATCTCTGGAGAGAAGGAATGGGTGATTTCGGGTCGAGACCCTTCTTCAGACTAGTCAGGGGAAAGAGAAACAAGAGATATGGACAGTGATGTAGAGATATAGAACAAATTAATGCAAAATATGAAACAAAGTAAGGATGATAGAGGAAACAGGCCATTGCTAGCTGTTTGCTCAGTGATAACAAAAACCTGGTGCTACTTGGGTGGGGGAAGAATGGAGAGAGAAGTGCAGGGATTACTTGTAGTTAGAGAAATCAATATTCATACCACTGGGTTGTAAGCTGCCCAAGCGAAATATGAGATGCTGTTCCTCCAATTTGCGATTCGCCTCACTGACAATGGAGGATGCCCAGGACAGGAAGGTCAGTGTGGGAAGGGGAATTAAAGCGTTTGGCAACCAAGAGATCAGATAGGTACAGGCAGACTGAGCGAAGGTGTTCAGGGAAACAATCGGCCAGTCTACGTTTGGTCTCGCCGATGTATAAGTGCAAGATGGTAGGTCAGGACTACACACTGGTTAGTGATAAGATGGTTCAGTTGGCTGATAACAGCTGGGAAGAAACTGTCCCTGAATCTGAAGGTGTGCGTTTTCACACTTTTGTACCTCTTGTCTGATGGGAGAGGGGAGAAGATGGAGTGTCCAGGATGAGGCTCATCCTTAATCATGCTGGTGGCCTTGCTGAGGTAGCATGAAGAGAGGTTGGTTTGCGTGATTGTCAGGGCTGCGTCTACAATTCTCTGCAATTTCTTGCGGTCTTGGATGGAGCTGTTCCCAAACCATGCTGAGATGCATCCTGATACAATGCTGTCTAAGGCACATCTGTAGAAGTTGGTGAAAGTTGTTGGGGACATGCTGAACTTCCTAAGCCTTCTACGGAAGTAGAAGCATTGGTGTGCTTTCTTGACCTTTGCTTTGATACGGGTAGTCCAGGACAAGTTGCTGGTGATATTTACTCCTAGGAACTTGAAGATTTCAACCATCTCTACTTTGGCACCATCAATGTTTGCTTCCCGAAGTTGATCACAATCTCTTTGAACATGCTACCATTGAGTGAAAGGTTGTTGTCTTGGCACCATGGTACAAGGTTCTCAATCAAAGCCATTACATTAGCAAACTTCAAAACGTAGATTAACATAAAATTGAGTAGTATCGGTAATGTGAGGAGTATATTTTATATTACGGGTATGCCACTTATGGCAATAGGAAAACAAAGACTTCAAAATAAAAGATTAAAATCAAAGATTAATCATCATGGAAAACAATTGCAAAACTAATTTGTCAGCTTTGTTGTGACCAGCGAACTGACTCCGTCAGAGACACTGAAGATGCAGATAAAGTTTCTATCCATCAGGGGAAGCAGACATTCTCTTGTGTGGGGCGTGTGGTTGTGTTGGCGGGGGGTTGTGTGGGCGGGGGGTTGTGTGGGGGGGGTTGTGTGTGGGGGGTTGTGTGGGGGGGGGTTGTGTGGGGGGGGCGTGTTTGTGTGTGGGGGGGGGTTGTGGGTGGGGGGGTGTTTGTGTGTGGGGGGGGGTTTGTGGGGGGGGGGCGTTTGTGTGGGAGGGCGTTTGTGTGGGGGGGCATTTGTGTGGGGGTGTGTGGGAGGGTTAGTGTATGGGGGGGGTGTTTGTGTGTGGGGGGCGTTTTGTGGGGGGGGGGAGTTTGTGTGGGAGGGCGTTTGTGTGGGGGGGCATTTGTGTGGGGGGGCGTTGTGTGGGGGGGTCGTTGTGTGGGGGGGTCGTTTGTGTGGGGGGGGGTTGTGTGTGGGGGGCATATGTGGGGGCATATGTGGGGGGGATGGGTGTGGTGTGTGGCGGGACGGGCGTGTTTGGGGTAGGTGGTATGTGGTTGGGTGGGGTGGGTGGGATGGGGTGTGGGGGCCGGGAGGGTTTGTTGGGGGAGGGTGGTGTGTGGGTGGGGGGGTGGTTTGGGATAAGGGGTGTGTGGTTGGAGGGGTGTGGGCAGGGGATGGTTGTGGGGGAGGGGAATGTGTGGGTGTAGGGGAGGGGGGGTGTTGGCGGGGGGAGAGAGCTCAGAGAAAAGATGGGGAAGAGCCGTGGGGGAGACGGGCGTATCACGGGGGAGGGGGGCAGCAGCCAGCGAGGGGGACCAGAGGGAAAGGGGCTGGAGCTGGCGGTGGGATGGGGACTCACAGCGAGCACTGGTTGTTCTCCTCCGCCAGGATCCGATTCTCCGCTTTCCATTCAGCGATATCGGTGACATCTCCGACTCCGGGCCGGGCTGGGCTGGTTCCAGTCCGTCCAAAAATTGTGTCTGGTTGGAGACCTCCGCCAGCCATCCAGAGTGTCCCTCAGCTCCAGTAAAGACGCGATGGCGCAGGAAGGGGCGGACCATCCCGGAGAGTGACAGAATAAGAGAGTAATCCGCATGGCGCTGACTGGCAGGAGAGGAGATCGATCTGCGCACTCGTGTTTTTTAAAGATTTTTAAACCGCGCTAACTTTTACAATATGCCACCAATGGCTTAAGGAGTGTTTAAGCAATCTGGGGATATGTATTTTTTTGATGTTCATATGTTCTTCATGTAGAGCATAGCTGGTTCTAGCTGAGTTGAACAAGGTGTAAAAAACAAACTGCTGGAGGAACTCAGCAAGTCAGGCAGCATCTGTGGAGGCAAAGGGATAGTCGACACTTCGGGTCGAGACTCCACATCGGGACTCGAAAATAATGCACCGTTTAAGGCCTTGGTTCCCGGGATGGAGGCAGCTGGTAGATCTGTTAGTAAAAGTAGATTAATATAGGATGTGTTTGTGTTTTTCCAAATTATCATCACATTAATGGCCTTGCATTATCTATTATTGATAAAAGATTAATGGAAGTCGAGCTTTGTTATTGAGGGACTTTAATAAGTATTTTTAATGATCACCTGGCAGTTAGAGATTAAAGCTATTAGTTGGCATGCAGTGATCGAATGAGTAATGCTCTAAATGTCTGAGCAAAAAACATAATAATAGCAAGCTAGGTTGGAGGACAGGACTGTGGAAAGATGATTAATATTTACATGCCATAAAATTATTAAGACGATACCAGCTAAGATACAACTGTTGGCAACTTCTGCAGTAGATTACTGGGATTTTCAGGGTTCGGGAGGTCAGCTAATAGACATACATATTCAGCGGAGGTGAAGGTTTTCCTAACATTGGTAGACTACCACAAATACTATTTTTCCACTCAAGCTGCGTGCAGCTTGGTCGAGGGGAAGATTGCAGGAATTTCCTCAAAGTAAGCAAGCTTTGGACATTTATTGTCCTCGATGTAAGATGGGCGTGGAGTGTGATGAAGTGGTGGTTGGACAGTGGCGAAATTAGATTACTTTATCAAAAGAATAGCTTTTAACCCTTTGAGAATTGAACCCATGAGCCAGGCCTGGGCACCTATCTGTCTCCCACTTCATACTGTGGAAAAACAAATAACCCTACACGTTTTGCATATGGAAGATGGAGTGCAAACACTAGTTTTAGTTTCATTTTCTTTTGGGATGGATATGTTTTGAATAATATATTGTTTGAGGAAGAATGCCTAGATAGAAATAGCAGTTAAGGGGCTGTCCCACTGCGGCGACCTAATCTGCGAGTTTAGAAGAGTTTGCCCTCGACTCAAACTTGCAGCATGGTCGACACGTGGTCCTAGGAGGTCCCATGAGGTCACTGGAACTCTCCTTCATGCTTGAGGGAAGTTCCCGAATACTCGCGGCCTCAGTTTGGTCAAGGAAAATTTTTCAGCATGTTGAAAATTTTTCTGCAAGTAAAAATTGGTCAGCATGGTTCTTTTGATCTCGTAGTGCAGTGGAGTGGGATCGCTATGTAGTTACAGGCAATCGGTGGCCTTATGCCCCTGTCCCACTTAGGAAACCTGAACGGAAACCTCTGGAGACTTTGTGCCCCATCCAAGGTTTCCGTGCGGTTCCCGGAGGTTGCAGGTGGTTGCTGGAGGTTGCAGGTAGTGGAAGAAGGTAGGGAGACTGACAAAAACCTCCGGGAACCTCCAGGAACTGATGAATGCAGATGCAATGACTTCACAAACTACCTACAGTATATGCTCCTCACCAGCATCACAACCCTATCCCCCTTCCTCCATCCCGCCCTTGTCAGTCATCATAGCAACAGAATTAAACCATTTGGTCCATCGAGCCTGCTCTACCATTCGATTACGCCTGATCTATTTTTCCCTCTCAACCAAGTTCACCTGCCTTCTCTCTGGAACCTTTGACACCCTTCCTAATTCAGAATCTCCCAATAGACTTGGCCTCACCAGTCAACTGTGGCAAAAAAAATCAGCAATGACTTCAGAACCGGTAAAACTGAAGTGGTACAAAGTCAACCTCAATCCCGAGGGACAGCAGAAGGAGGTTATTTGGCCTCACTGTGAATATTTGTCCAAATTTATGATGTGTAATCAAATGCATGTTAAGCAAAATTCTTTGCTTCACGGGGCTCGTTGTTGCATAATGAAGGTTATCTGGAATGATGTTGATTTAAAAACCTGCCTCTTGTAAAATGTATGAACGATTACAGGCCTTTAAATCAACTGTCCAGCAAAATTATTAAACTATCATCAGTGCTACAGATACAGTATAACATCCAGGAAATGGCACCATGTTTAGATTTGACATTGACAACTGCACTATGGTTTTCAATCAAGATAAATTATTCCTGTCAAATAGGATATAAGTGGCTAAACTCCACAACAAAACACCACTAGATACAGAACTGTCAGCTGCCTTCATCTTATTTTTTGATGAACTTCCTCCATAAAGTTTCCCCTTCTCCTTTCTCTTGACACCGAAACCTGCACATAAACCACAATTTTAATGAAATGTCAGTCAGCTTTAGCTCTTCCTCCTGGCCTTCCTACTATAAAGAGTCTTTGCAGATGGCATGAAGCACACGTTGTTTTGCTACAGTGATGCTGGAGCATTATTTATGTGGTAGTGCTGTTTGGGAATAATTGTTGCCTTAAGTTTGGATGAATATAACATGGGAAAAGGATAATAACATGGGAAAAGGATACACATTGGAGGAAACATCACTCACATATCAAGTTTACACTGCAATGTAGTAAGCGCATTCATAACTAAAACCAGACTTTTTAAATTACTGTTTAAGATAGACACAAAATTCTGGAGTAGCTCAGCAGGACAGGCATCAAATGGGTGACTTTTCGGGTCAAGTCCCTTCTGGACTCCCAGAACGGCCTTCTACCCTCTCTAGACCTCTATTTCTAACTGCCGGCATGACATCAACAGTCCCAACTTTTCCACTCCCCTTACCTACTCTAACCTCACACCCTCTGAACGTACAGCCCTCCGCTCACTCTGCAGCAACCCTGACATTATAATCAAACCCACTGACAAGGGAGATACTGTGGTAATCTGGCATGCTGAGGCCAGGCGACCACTCAGCCACTTCCTCCTACTTATCCGTGGACCATGATCCCACAGACTAGCACCAGGCCTTAATTTCACAGTCTGAAGAAGGGTCTCAACCCAAAACATCACCCATTCCTTCTCTCCAGAGATGCTGCCTCTGAGTAGGTATGTTACAAAACTTACCTTCAGCGGCGCAGCAATTCTGCCACTGGCCGTGAGCGCGATTTTGGCGCGTTTGAGGGGGGGGGGGGGGTTAAAACGGGGGGTTTTTCCCGACCTGGTCCTGAATTATATTTGTTGGAGTGCAAGATGTTGCTAAAGAACCGTTCCTACGGCCGTTCTGTGTGGTTTTTTTTTTAATTCACCCGACAAGTTAATCGCTGGAATGATTTTAAAATCAGCTTCTGAAGCCGATAAAGCTGACAACGGGGACGGATTTTATGGAGGACCAGGTAAAAGAAAGTAGTTTATTTTTATGTATAAAAGTGTTTCTTAAGATGTATTTAATTCACATTTTAAGTTGCGAAACTGTGATTTATTCCCCCCGAAGAACCGGCAATGCTGCAGATATGGGGGTATAAATTCACCGCATCCTGAACGTTCCAAATGGTCCCGTTCCAGAACATCCCACTCGCAAGCTGATTTAAATGGCCATTAATTTACAGGTATTAAACATCAAATTCCTTCCATTTGGCCTATAAACCCATGACAATGAGATTTAAAAATTATGTTATATTCTGAATTCTTGTGTGAATGTTATTTGGACACTTAGGCTATTTAAAAATGTTAATCTATTCTTAAGAAATGGATAGATGTTTAGATCTAGTAATTGAATTTTGTAATTAGCTACAATTAGGTAACTAACTAATTATATGCTTTAATTTCAAGTAATCTAAGTAAGATTGTTTCATATTTGTTTCAGAATGCTTCAATCTATAATAACTGAAAATTTCTTTCAGTTCTCTTAAATTTAAAGAACGTTATCGGCTTTTAAATGTTCTCGATCACAGCTTTTGTGTTAAGTCAATGAAAAATCAATAGGGAACAAGATGCCAATTTCCGAGAATTAAAATGGCCATAACTTTTTTAATACTGAAGATATGAAAGTGAATTAGGTGTCAAATTAAACTTCGTTTTATGCTTTATCTGATGGGATAAATTAAAGACTTGATTTTTAAAATCTCAAAATTTTGTAACATTGCTACTCTGAGTTACTCCAGCTTTTTGTGTCTATCTTTGGTTTAAACCAGCATCTGCAGTTCCTTCTTACACATAGAAGGAATGAGTGACATTTCGGGTCTGAAGAAAGGTCTCGACCTAAAACATCACCCATTCCTTCTCTCCAGAGATGCTGCCTGTCCCGCTGCATTACTCTAGCATTTTGTGTCTATCTTTTAAATTACTGTTTTCTATGGTGTTGAGGATCACTTTTGGTCTTCACCACTACATTTTTCCAGGCAGTGGATAACAATTGTAAAATAATTTTTGATTGCCACATAGAAAGAAGGAATTAAAGTAGAGTTTTTTTAAATGATTACTTCCCCACCAATCAGCTCTACTGAACAATAAATGTCACATCATTACATTTCTGTCCCAGTGACCAGACTATCTGCCTAGAATCCAAAACATTCCTCATCACTGTCAACAACTAATTTTTGTATTATCTTCAAACTTCCTTAATGTAGCCTCGAGATTTTTATAATTCTTCAACATGTATCGAACAACTCATTAATATAGATCTTTTACATGTATTTCCATAAAAATACTGAGCCCCGACAAGCCCCAACAGCAACACCCATCAGTCACCTATCACTGAGCCAGTTTTGAATCCAATTTGCCACTATCCCTTGAATCCCAAGGATTATTAGTTTATCTGATGTCGAAAATGAAGGATCTTGTCAAAATCCTTACCGAATACATGTTGACTACATCAAACAAACTTATCTCCAGGATGTTCCTCATTACCTTTTCAAAGAAAATAATTCTGAGCAGGAATATGCCATTCTGAGAATACTCTGCCATTTGGGTAGATCGTGCCTAGTGTTTGCCTCGGTGCCACTTTCCGGCACCAATTCCTTAAACCCGTAAATTTTTTGTTATTTATTTAATATAGGAGTTATGAATGTCACAAGCAAACTCAACACTTGTTGTCTGTCCCTAATTGCCCTCAAAGTCATTGTGGGGAGTGGCCTTTTTGAACTACTGCTGTCCTTCTGATGAAGGTACTGTTACAGAGAGAGGTACATAATTTAGATGTTTCCTCAATTTGCAGCCTGGGTTTACAGGGAGAGGCAGGATACGTTGGGACTCTTCTTTGGAACAGAAGACTGAGAGGTGACCTTCTGGAACTACACAAAACCATGAGGGACATGAACACCTGTAAGCATTTCCCTCCAGTAGAGGATTCTAAAACTAGAGGGCATAAGTTTAAGGTGAGAGTGGAGAGATTTAAGAGGGACCTCAGGGGCAATTTTATCACTCAGAGGGTAGTCCATATCTGGAACATGCTGCCAGATGAACCTATAGAAGCTGATACAAATATGATTTTCAAAAAATATTTGGAGAGGTATATGGATATGAAGGGCTTTGAGTAATATGGGCCAAATGCAGCAAATGAGACAAGCCCCAAATGCCAACTTGGTTGGCATGGGCAAGTTGGGCCTAAGGGCCTGTTTCTATGCTACACAGCTCTATGACTCTATAACCTGGGTTGCTGCAATAGATTTCCTGCCATCTGTCCCTTCAAATGATGTGGACTTCACAGATTGACCCAGCATATAATTGCCCACACTTATTTGCCCGTATGAAGGTGGTGGTGAGCTGCCTTCTGGAACTGCTGCAGTTTGAGGTGTGTATACCCATGGTGCTATTGCAGAGCGAGGTCGCAGTAATGGTGAAGGAACAGTTATATATTTTCCAGTGCTGTGTGTAGATTGGAGGGCAACCTCCAGGTGGCAGTGACATAAGAGGCAGATACTAGAATCTTAAGCAAACAATGTCTGAAGAAGGGTTCTGACCCAAATCTTTGCCTGTCTATTCCCTCCCCAGATGCTGCCTAACCTGCCGAGCGCCCCCAGCACTGTGTATTTTGTTCTAGGTGATGGTGTTCCACGCTTTTGTGGCCGTTGTCCTTCTAGCTTGCAAATGAATATTGCAAATAGCTCAGGCAACAGCTTACATCGATTCTCTCTGTGACTCCATGGGGGCTTCGGTTTTATCCCACATCCCAAAGATGTGCAGGTTAGTAGCTTAACTGGTCATTGTAAATTGGCTTTATAATGACAGTGACTCAGCCACTGCAAAATGAAGTTGGCAAATGTAAGGTCTTTATTCATCACAACAGCAAGCATTCACTTTGAGATCCCCTCACTAGAATTTCGCTAAACACAAACTACATAAGTTTTTATACTGGCCAGAACAAAGATATGCAGCGGATGATTCAATACAATTTCCATAGCTACACTGACATTGTTTACTTCAATATTTTGAGTTCAACAAATGGTTCCATTGAATTCCACATTTACACTGTACATAAGTAAAGTAAAGTATCCTTTATTGTCATTCAAACCTTTGGGTTGAACGAAATTACGTGCCTTGCAGCTATGACATTTCAATAATCCCCAAATGTTGAAAACCTTTGCTGGGACAAAGTAATTCATATGGATGGTCTAAAATCTTCAGGGAGTAGAGAACTCAGACACCAAAAATCGGTAGCGTGAGGGTTGACTGTCACAACTACACAAACATCCCAATTATGGATCGACAGAGGAAATATGTATATAATAGTGGTTGATATGCCAAGCGACAAAATAAGTTCTTGATTTCTATCACAATGATGCAAATTAACTTTGCTAAATGTGTCTGATGCTGGGTTTAATGTAGTTTGATTAATATACCCCATTGTCTTACATGATGCATACGGGAATGTCTCTTGGTTATGGCAGTTTGAAAACCATACGTCTTGAGCAGCTCCTGTTGTGGGCTAATAGTCTGTGTTCTGTGTTTGTTTACAAAGCAGTCCCTTTCATTTCAAAATTGCTTACTGCTTGTAATTTAACAACTGAGCATGTGTTTTGAAGACTGATTCTCATTTGTATTAATGCCTACAATCCACACAATTCCCAAAGGATGTTCTGTGGCTAATAGTTCTTGATAGTCCTTGGTGCTAAAGTAAGTGTTAGAATCTGGGAGGAATTGATGGGAGTAATTAAAACAAAGAATGAAATGGGATTAGTATAAACTAATGGTCAGCTCAGATTTGGCAAGTTGAAGGCCTGTTTTTGTGATGTATGACTATGACTACTGTCCACTAACTTTCCCTCCATAGTTACTGTCATCGTGTCTATAATTATTAAGCTGTAGAAAGTACATGATCAATTAGCTATCATTGCAGAATTCTCAATTTCAAATCACTTATTTTTGAAAATCTTTAGAGGGAAAACGTTTCATTAAGAGGTATGCCTGCAATGCAGAATATTCCAGAGCTCTGATATTGTTCTTCATTATGTAACATATGCAAAATCACTTAGTTTTCATGTTTATATTCTTGTTTATTACCAGCATTGTTAGATTAATTTTATTGTGTAGTTCAGATTAAAACCTAAATGCAAATTAGCTTTTGACCGCGAAGGCTACATTGGAGAGGAGATGAAAGTGAGGAGTTTGAATGAATGTCTCTGGCATCTTCCTTTATGTGGACATAGTTTCAACATTGGCATAGCTCCTGTCACTCATTTCCAGCATGCTATTCATTCTACCCTAGCTTCAGTTGGTAGGAATGCTTACCCTGTAAAGCTTATTGCGTTGACATACCCTGCACCCATTACTTTGCGCTGTTGCATTCTGTCTGTGCCTTTAAGAACAATACAGCATTGAAAGCAGCAACTGAACCCTCAACAGAACTTCCTCCTCTCCACCACATGTATTTCCTGATCTCCAAAGAACATTCCAACACATGCTGCTAGGATTTATGCCCGTGTCCTGCAAAATAGTTTTCACTGAGTTGGGTTGAGCTACGATTTCTGACAGTCACCACAGGGGAGAAGTCCTGCTGCACTACATTACCCATGACGAATCACAGCATTTGGAATTTTGAGGCCCAGTGCATTTGTTACTGTGGTCCATGTGGTTTTTATTAAAGCAGCCTGGCCCTATGTTACACTTTTCTCTCATGAGGAAAACAGAATCCAACTAAATTACACAAAACATGGTTACCATTCGAGCAATGAAACATGCAGTCCACAGTCCTGGCTTGCAGGATTAATAAAATAATTGTTCCAGTCTGCCACGGAAAGGTATATCAATTGAATATAACAAGGTGGTGATGCTTACATTCTGATAGTACAGAATGCAGCCTACAGATTCAGTCATTTCTCATTCTGATAACTTGTGGCAGATTTGAACTAACCAGGTAAAATGTCACTTCTCAAAAGTCACTATTTCAGGAACACACACTTATCGCATGTTCTATAATTTTTACTTCTTGATTCTGGGTAAATTAAGTACTTAACCATGCTCACATCCATGTGTTTCTTATTTTTACCTCAACGCCACAGGGGAAAGAGTTATGTTAGTACTGCAGGAATTTAGTTTTTATTCCCCAAATTGTTCCAAGAACTGCAGACCACATTTTCGCAACTTATCAGCAGTACATCTAGCAGATCCAGATGGATTGCTTCATTCATTTGCCTGTCTCATACATCTGTTTAAGTTTTGGTCTCTAAAGATAAAACTCAAGAAATTGACTTTAATAATCTATAGATACCCAAGAGCAAGTCCCAGAGGGAAAAGCTGTAGAATGCATATTCTTATATAGTACTGGCAGGATTTATTTTATTTTTCAAATCTATCCGTGATAGTCTGTGCTAAACACATCATTGGAAGTGAAGTGAAGTTGACAGTCGCTATTATATTGTGTAGGAAATGCACTGGTAATGTTTGGGGGGGGGCAGGATAATGGAAAGTGATTGGGACTACGACAGACAATTAGAGAAGTATTACATGATTAAGTGTGATATCTCCATGTCATGTGTGTTTGCTGCCGTGAATAAAGCTACTTATGTACCACAATCTTTGCCCTGTTCTCTTTGTTTGCCTTAAAATTATAAATTGAAACACACACAAAAGGGATTATGGTCAAAATGCTCAGAAAGAGTAGGTGCAATAATGGCAGAGGGAATGACATGTCTTCACTCCTGGAAACCACATTAAAGTCATAAGGCTGATCCAAGAAGCAAAGTGGCAGCTCAAAATTTCAGAGTGACGTAGAAGTGGTCATTATTGTGATTCACCCATAAAGAGGATTTATTTGCAAATCCATATAAGGCTAGAATACATTGTGCTATACAATTTAGTTTTAGACTAATATTGCACTGAGTGGTGCACATTGGACCTTTTTCACCATTAATTTTAGCAAGTGGGGGCCCAGATAAAAAAAATATTTGATGGCCCACAGCAAGCTATCTGATGACTAACCTTAAGAGATGGGGGTGAAGTTCTTGACCATCTTCATCTGCAATCTTGTTGCACCACTCAGCACCTGGCCAGTTTCTATTTCCAGGTTATTTGAAAGGGAAAGGGCTCAAAGACATGGATATGGTTAGTGGTACCCATCCTATGGATTTTGGAATAGCTTAGGCACCAAGGTCTAAATAAAGGAAACATCCTTTACAAATTGTTTAATTTAGATTTTCAACCCCTAGAATCACACATACGTTTGAGTTGGGGTAGATTTACTCCCCTTCACTCCCCCTCCCCCCCCCCCCCCAATCTTTGCATATCCCCAATTCTTTACACTCATCACTTTAATTTCATGTTTCATGTATCTTGTGTTTTTATGACTGTTTGCAGATCAATGTCCCCCCTGGGATAAATAGTTATATCGTGTCGAGTTCTGGCACACTGTCATAATAGTACATATCATATATGCATACTTTGGTTTTTGCACTATCATGGTCTAGTTTACTTAGAATAGCTGATAATTTATTGTACATATGTTTTCCTCGTGTCTAATGTGCCTGTAGAGCTGCAGCAAGTAAGAATTTCATTGTTCCGGTTCATATCCGCTGCACATGAGAAAATAAACACTCTTGACTCGATTCATATCTAACACTTTCTAAAAGTGCTCGGCACTAACAAGTTTCTCCATAGTGTAAAACTGAGATACTCATCAGTAAAAACTTGTTATAGAACATCTCTAAAATGACCATTTATCTATGAATCATTACAAGATTAATCTAATTATTGGCACCCGTGCTTCTATATTTTCCAAATGATAATATTTGGGCATTTTGTTTTTGGTTCCTTCTGTGTCACACAATGAGTACTAAACACTCAAGTATTTTGCGGTGAAGAGTTCAATGTATTAATGGTTTTGTGGTGACTGCTTTCGGTATGTTTAGTCATTGTTAAAATATCTATTGTCATCGGTTTTCTCTGCCACATAATAAATCATATGATTACACATTTCTGTTACACACTTTAGTTTCAGAAACATTCTCGGTTCATTTGGTTTCAACACATGATTAGCCGTCTGGCAATGAAACAACTGCAAAAGTACAACATTGTTCAATAGTTGGCAGGGAGATTATGGAATCCTTTCTAATTTAGTTTTGTTTAGTTTATTATTGTCATGATTTTTGTTGCATGCTATCCAGTCAATGGAAAGATTATACATAAATCTAATCATGCCATCCTCAGTGTACAGGTATAGGATAAAGGTTATAATGTTTAGTGAAAAATAAAGTCTGATTAAAGATAGTTTGACGATCTCCAATGAGGTAGATGGGAGATCAGGACAATCTTTAGCTGTTGAGAGGACGGTTCAGTTGCCTAATCACATACAGGCTCTCTGCCTTAAATTAATTCCGCATTGGAGATGCCACGACATGTCTTGCATCAGCAATTGCATAAAACAAATTTATGAAGGATAGAATTTACAAATGTTGCAGCTCTTAACTTCAGCCCGTTCATGAATTGTTAGGATTGGTAGAATCTAGCAGCGAGCAATATAAACACAGAGCCAAACGATCGAGTCTGTTGGTAAATTATGACATGGAGGTGACCTTGAGTATCAATGGTGGGATTGTCCCCATGGGTGCAAGCTGGCTGCAAATGTGTTTGCAGCAGATGACACAAATCTGCAGCTTGTTCTCTGTTGATGAGAGCCGACAATGGTGGTCGTCTCTGGTTAATCACAGGTTTGTTAAGGGCCTGTCCCACTTGGGCGTTATTTGCGCGTCATTTTTTTTATTTTTACTTAAAAAAAAAATTTTTTTATTAGAAGTACAATAAGTTACAGTAATACACATCACATATATCTTATTACATTTGTTGTACCCCTTCATTTTTTGAGCTTTAAGAAAGATAGAAAGGAAAGTGTTGGGAAAAGCAAGCCCATTAGAAAGAGAGTTAGAGAAGGAAGTTAAGAAATAGACCCTAGAAAAGAAAGAAAGAAAGAAAGAAAGAAAGAGAAACAATCGCTCTATTATAAAAAACTCCGCAAAAAGGGATATACCAGCCATATTTTTCACCCCCCGTTACCAGATCCTGGCACCATTTATTTTTAAATTACTATTGCACCTTATGCTTGTAGTAGTTCCATAAATGCAGACCACGTCTTTTGGAAGTGGTCTGCTTTGCCTGCTAGGAGGAGTCTCATATCTTCCAGATGTAATGTTTCGAACATGTTTGTAATCCACATTTTTATTGTTGGTATAGGAGCGTTTTTCCAGAATTTGAGTATAAGCTTTTTTCCCGTTATTAGCCCGTAATTAAATAAATTATTTTGAAACACGTTTAGTTCAGGGCTACCTTCCATTATTCCAAAGATAATCCATTCTGCTTTTGGTATCAGTTTTATTTTAAATAGTTTTGTGAAGTTTTCAAATATTTCGTTCCAGAATTTTTGGATTTTTATACAAAAAACAAAAGAGTGCGCTATGGTAGCTTCTTGAGACTGACATTTATCACAAATGGGTGAGACGTTAGGGAAAGGTTTATTTATTTTGGTTTTTGAATAGTATAGTCTATGTAATGTTTTGAATTGAATTAGAGTATGTCTTACGTTGATCAAGCATTTATGCACATATAGTAAGTGTTTATCCCAGCTCTCTTTTGAAATTTTTATAGCTAGTTCTTGTTCCCAGTCTCTTCTAATACCGTCAGTTGTAGGTATTTCTATATTTAAAATAGTGTTATATAAGTATGATATTAGGTTTGCTGATTCAGCCTTTGTCTTCATTGCTTCGTCCAGTAAGTCTGGAGGCATGTTATGATAGTCTTTTGTGTATTTTTTCAGATAGTTACACATTTGAAGATATTTAAAATATTGATTATTTCTCAAATTATATTTCAGTTGTAATTGTTGAAATGATAGTAATTTTCCAAATTCATACAAGTCTCCGAGCGTTTTGATTCCCATTCATTCCCATTGTGTAAATGATTTATCTATAGTAGAAGGTTTAAACAACGGATTATTGACTATTGGCGATAAAAGAGATAGATTTCTTAATTTTAGATTCTGTTTTATTTGTTTCCAAGTTCTAATTGTGCTATGTATAATTGGATTTTTATTGTAATTTTTGTTATTCAGATTCATTGGTGAGAGGAGAGTCGCTCCTATAATGCACGTAGAGCAGTCCTCTCTCTCCATTACAATCCAGTCCACCTGCTGGGCAGAGTTGTCCAGCAAGTGAATCATATTTTTAATATTTACTGCCCAATTATAGTACATAAAGTTAGGGAGTGCTAGACCACCCAGTTCTTTGGGTTTGCGTGTCATTTACGCAACATAATTTACGCGCCTGTGTCGTGACGCGCGCATTGCATGCATTACGTGCGCATGACGCCTGGTGAGATGTGGTGGTGTAGGCAGTGAAGCGCGGACTCGCACGGCGCCTCAGGATTTTGGGATTCACAAAATCTTCGCTAGCCACCTGCGTGACGCGCAAATGACGCCCAAGTGGGACAGGCCCTTTAGAGCCTACATATTAGCATATCGTGAAAATATCAGTTGCAGGCAATTCAGCTCTTATATTTACCATTCTCTCTGCCGTGGCATTGTGCATCTCAGCAGTGAAAAAATACTCCAGTTGAGGCACCAGAGTCTAAAATGCATCACTGATTTAGACTTGCAAGTTACTGAAGATTCTTCACTAAAATATCTTTTAATTTTAATTTCTTTAGTTCCTTTTAAGGTTTTACAGACCAACAGAGTTTTTTTCATTCTTTATTTTGATATTTGTTCTTGTTCAGCAAGATTTGTGTTCAAAGTGGCTAGTATCTGGTAACATAAACAGGTAGTCGTCCACAATGTTTGTTTCTTTCATGCATCTTTAGTCAGATCTTTGGCACGAAGAAAACAAATCTTCAAAAAGAGTAAACAAATTGACATATTCTTTGTCAAATATCACAAAAAACAGACAAAAATATGAACTTTAAGAAGAATGGTTCCGACCAGAAACATAACATCCATTTTCTCTGGAGATGCTGTAAAGATTTTCTACAGAGATGCTGACCTGCTGAGTTACTCCAGCACTGTGTCTATCTGTGATATAGACCAGCATCTGCAGATCTTTCTTATTACATTAAAATGATTAACCGAGATTGACCCCTGATCTCATCTCATCTTCTGTGCCCATTCCCATTGTACTTAGTTCCACGATCTTTTAAAATTTGACTACCACCATTTTTAAACACATAAACTGAGCTGGCCTCGACAACTCTCTGGAGCAAAGAATTCCAGCGATTCACCACCCTCTATTATAAATGTCTGTATACTTTGGTTTTGAATGACTGGCGTTTTATCCTGAAAACATGTGATGCAATCATGTAGAAAGCCCGAGGAGATTCTGTACGTCAACAAATGCTCTCTTGAACTTCTACATGTGTACAGGAGAGAACATATTGATTGCTCGCAACATAGTTGACTCTGGTCAAGAAGGCTCACCAGCGTCTCTTCTTCCTGAGGAGACTAAAGAAGGTCCATCTGTCTCCTCAGATTCTGGTGAACTTCTACCGCTGCACCATCGAGAGCATCCTTATGAACTGTATCACAGTATGGTATGGCAACTGCTCTGTCTCCGACCGGAAAGCACTGCAGAGGGTGGTGAAAATTGCCCAACGCATCACCGGTTCCTCACTCCCCTCCATTGAGTCTGTCCAAAACAAGGATGTCTGCGAAGGGCGCGCAGCATCGTCAAGGGCTGCTCTCACCCCAGCCACAGTCTGTTTACCCTCCTACCATACGGGAGGCGCTACAGGTCTCTCCGTTGCCGGACCAGCAGGTCCAGGAACAGCTTCTTCCCTGCGGCTGTTACATTACTTAACTCTGTGCCTCGGTGATTGCCAGTCACCCCCCCCGGACACTCCTTCTCCCGGAAGAAATTGCACTACGACGACTGTATGTACGTATATATATTTATTGTTCATATTCTATGTTCGTTCTTCTGGGGAGATGCTAACTGCATTTCGTTGTCTCTGTACTGTACACTGCACAATGACAATAACATTTTAATCTGAATCTAAATAGCCTGGTTTGGCAACTCAAACGTCCAGGAATGAAGAAGATTGCAAAAAGTGGTGAACTGCCCAGTCCATCACGGGCACCGACCGTCCTACCAAAAAAGGGATCTACCAGAGTTGCTGAATCAAAAATGTAGCTATCATCAGACCCACACCATCCTGGTCACACTCTCATTTCACTACTTCCATCAGGACGGTGTTATTGGAGCCTGAAAACAGGAACGTCCAGGTTCAGGGGCAACGTCTTCCCTACAACCATCAGGCTATTGAACACTACAATCTCCAAATAGGCTCCCAACTATATAGACTTGGGAAACTATCTTAGCACTATAGTTGTCTATTTATTTGTGTTTAAAAAAAATATATAGATACTGATTTTTTGTTGTTGTTTATTATGAGTTTTGCAAAGTACTATGTTTACATATCAGTTGTGCTGCTGCAAGTAAAAATGTCATTGTTCTGTTTCGGGACATGACAATAAAACATTCTTGACTTTATCACATCAACTCTGTCATTCCTGCTTTGTTTCTTACACGTTTCAGTAAGATCACCATCCTTTTTCCATACTCAAAAGAATACAGAAACAACAAGTTTGGCCTCTCTTGATCGGGCAGGGTTTAGTTACCCCAGGGTTTAGTCTGGTGAATCACTGTGGACTGCCTCCAATTCTACTATATCCACTCGCAAGAAGAGTCCCGACCCAAAGCATCGCCTCCCCAGATGCTGCGTGATCCATTGAGTACCTCTGTGTTTTGCTACTAGATCCACACTTTGTCAAAGGGACCTGTGTGCCCTTCGGGTGCAATATTCCAGCCTTTCCACCACACAAAGCTAAAAGTAATGTTTAAACAACATTTTAAATAACTTTCCCCATTCCTTCTCCCAAACACTGCACATCACTGGGCATTGAGTATAAGAGTGAGGAAGTTTGATAGAAAACTTTACAGGAAGGATGTGGAGGAAGGGGGCAGAGAAGAGGTTTAGCAGAATGCTACCGGTATTAGCGGGTTTAGCTAGAAGGGGAGGTTGAACAAACTTGGACTGTTTTCTCTAGAACGCCAGAAGTTAAGGGGATACCTCATAGAAATTTATAAAATGATGAGAGGGATAGACAGGGTAGACAGTCAGAACCTTTTCCCCAGGATGGCAAAGTTTAAAAGAGATGTGCAGAGCATGTTTATTTACACAGAGAGTGGTGGGTGCCTGGAATGCACCGCCAAGGGTGGTGATGGAGGCAGATATGATAGTAGAATTCAAGAGGCTTTTAAATAAGGACATGGACATGCAGGGGATGGAGGGACATGGTGCACCACCGTGACCCCCCATGTGGAACAAAACATGCTCGGACTGATTGTGCAGGGTACTTCTAGAGGCTCCAATCAGAACCACCAGTATTTATACGCTTAAACATATTTAGGTTCAGATACCTTCATGTGCTAACAACCTGGCAAGTTAGGAAAGAACCTGTCAGTTCACTATGATACTGGACTCCCAATTTTGCATTTAATATGCAATGTCTAAATGTGAAACATGTTTGAAAATTATTAACAGTCAGAGCTTTAACAGATGGCAAAGCTGAACTATGGTTTGTTGACTGTCGAAATTTGTTGGGAGATTTCAGATGCTTGGCCTCCACATTTGACCACCAGAAATTAGAAGACCATGACAATAGACGCAGGGATGCAAACAGACAGTTAGATTGATCCACCATACTCACAATGGTTACATACCAAGAGACAATAGGTAGTGACACTTGGCTGGAGACCGAGCCCAATACAACAGAGGAAAAGGAAAATCTCCAAAAGTGAGATAAATTTAAACACAATACAAGCACTGAATCCGTTTCCTCCAGACACTTGCCGACAGAGCTACAGATGATTTAAAATAGGTATGAAAGCAAAAAAAGAGTAACTATGGCTCTTTATTTTCAATGTTGCCATGAAATGTGAAATGGTGTGAGGAACCACATGTACTATTCATCGGAAAAACCACCACTGTTTCCAGTCATTTAATACCAATTCGTGAAACATTTTGGGTAAAACAAATCATCCAGTACATTGTTTGCTGTTTGTGAGGTCACTGTCGTTGAATAGGTTTAAAAAACCCGATCTGGAGTACACAATAATCTGCTTCTACCATCTAGAAACAGTTGACGAGATGAATTGTACAGCTGACCCTGCAAATCCAATCAAATTAAATGTGGCAATTCCCCTAAATTAGGGAGAAGATCCCTCAGTTTGACTATGTTTGCCACTGTTGTAATGCATTGGGTTCTTACTGGATTGCATTGTGAATGGAACAATATACACCAATATGATATAGTTTCCACTGGTAATATTAACCCATGAACCACAGTTTGCTTAGCAGACAATGGGCATGCACTACACTGCTTCTTCTTTTACTAAAATAAACTATCACGGTACACTATACGAACAGGGGAACATAATTTGTGTTAAGAACTTATTTACACTAGTAAATGAATACATCCCAATTGTAAACTTCAAGTCCAGTGACTTTCAAGTACATGTATGAACACAAACTTTGCACTCTTCATGGAGATAAAGAGTGCCGATGCTGTCATTTTGAGCAACAACAAAAAAAAACTGCCGAAGGAACTCAGCAGGTCAGGCAACATCTGTGGAGAGAAATGGGCAGACAATGCTTCTTTAGACTGATGGAGTAGAGGGGAGATAGCCGGTAGAAATAGATGAAGGGAAGGGGTGAGGCAAGAAATGGTAAGTGACATGTGGATGCAGGTAAGGTGGGTTTGATTAGCAGACGAGACAGTTGGGGGAGAAAAGGGTAGAGATAGTAACTGAAGCTGGAGGTGGTAAAATAGAGAAACCAAGGGCATGCAAATGGTGTAATCTGATAAGAACAGATAGTGGGGAGAGAAATATAGAACAGAGAACAAGGAGAATGGTGGATTGAAGGGAACAACTGGGGAGTGGGGTAGAAGAAAAAAGGGGGAACTGAAGTAAGGAGTTAGTGATGATTGGATGAAGGAGGACGAGGAGAGGAAAGGAATGCCCCCAATACCCAATTCCTTTCCCTTCCTCTACCTGCTCATTACCCACCCCTCCCTACTCCAGATCTTTGCATAATAAAGCAATCGTGTCTTTCATCGTGGCATTAATATTACCAACAATCTGTCCTGGACCCACTACATTGATGCAACAATCGAGAAGGCACACCAATGACTACTTCTTTAAGGGACTGAGGAAAGACAGTGTGAATCCAATGATCTATACAAACTTCTGCAGATGCAACATAGAAATAATGCTGTCAGGTTGCATCACAGCTTGGTTTGGAAGCAGCTGTGCCAAAGACCACAAGCCATTGCAGAGAGTTGCAGATGTAGCCCAGTCCATCACACAGACCATGATTCTCACCATTGACTCCATCTAGGGGCAAATACCATTTCGCACTCACCACTTCCATCTGCCTCAGAAAAGCAGCCAAAATAGTCAGACTTGCCCCACCCTAGTCATTCCTTCTCCCTGTTCCTGTCTGGCGGAAAGTACAGAAGCCTGAAAGTATGCACCAGCAGACTCAAGAACAAGTTCTTTCCCTCTGTTATCAGGCTTCTGAACAGCCCTTTCTGAGCTAAAGTACTTTCCGATTCACCTGTACCCCAATGTTGACATAGGACTTTGCCTATGGAACTGACGTGCTACAATGCTGAGAATAAATTCAGCCCTGTGAACGTACATGTTTGTGGGGGGGAACTGGGTGGGCTTCTGTTCAAGTAAGAAGTAGATGGTATCAGATCAACCTGGTGTAGGATAGAGGTGTAAAGGGAATATACATCTATGGTGAAGTTAAGCTTGTTGGGACCAGGGAATTTGAAACTCAGTGCTAGAGGGGTTTAGAGATGTCATGAATGCTGTACTAGACCAAGGAGGAAAGATGGAGTTAAAGCAGGAAGAAATAAGATAAGTGAAGCAAGTTTACACCAAGCACATATTCCACAACTCAATTTATTTACTTGGGGAGAAGTGGATTTGTGGAATCAGGCAATTTGCAGGTTGCTGTTTATGATTAATTGAGTTAATTTAAATAGATTTCATTATTTTTCTATTTCTATCTTCATATACCTTTTATTGAAATAATTTATGGATAATTTGTAATGGTGTTCAAATATTTATGGATATCTGATGTACCAAGTGATCTTTCTGTTGACAGTTTTGGCAATATTTGATATATTTACAAAGCTCTTCAAGTCAAGAATAGAACCCAAAATGGAATGGATTATATTTGGAATAATAGGAGAAGATACCAATTTAAATAAAGACCAAAATGTTTTTTTTAATTATGGGTTAATAATTGGAAAGAAATTGATACTTAAATTTTGGAAAAATACAACCATACCAACTGTTAAAATGTGGATTAGGAATATGATGGACATAGCACGCCTTGAAGAAATGAGACTCCGACTAATAGATAAATATGACCAATTCTTAAGGAGTTGGTCTCCTTTCATCGACTTTTTGGAATCATGTGATGCAGCGGTACCATAAGGATTGCTGATTTCAGTTCATGACGTGGATAGATCTACATCTCCGAATATAGATTTGAAAAATTCTCTTTTAAGGGGCCTTCTCTTCTATTTCTACTTTCCACCTTTTCTTTTTTCTTTTCTTTTTTTATTTTTATTTTTTATATACACACTTCACATTTTTCTACTCTCTACCTTCTATTTTTCCACTCTATCCCCTTTCTATTGTTTTATTTTTCTTGTCTTGCTTACTTCCTTCTCATAACATAAAACTAGAGGTTGTACATGGAATGGATTACGGTATGACATAGTTGGCACCTAAAATTAGGTGCCACTGTATTGTTTTGTATTGTATTAACTTCTAATAAAATAAACAAAACAAAAAAAAAGAAAACATGTTTGCAAGTGCAAGTTTGCAAAGCTCCAAAACAAAGTGGTCATCAGCTCACTGACCTCTGTGGAGCTTTGCATTGAATAAATTGGCTGCTGTGTTTACTGATATTACGAAAATAGACACAGAAAGTTGTAGTTACTCAGTGGGACAAGCGGCATCTCTGCAGAAAAGAAACGGGTAACGAGGGAAAAGGAATACAAGAGCTATAGACGATGTCACATACAGACGATATTACAATAGGACCTAAACTCAATTGGTCATAAAACACCCTTGAGTGTCATTAAGTTGCTATTGACGTTTTCTCAAGACTAACATCTTCCTCCTTAGCAAGGTCATTGGTTCCAGAATAAAACATAAAGCCAATTACTATTATACAGTATATTTATCATTCATGATCGTTCTTTGAAGGCCACCCAGTCAATTTGAAAAAGTAGTTGTTATATTATTGATTTTATTGTATGTGTTGGAATATCCTAATTGTATGTATCCTAATTTTTAATACCACAAGTTGGGATTTCTTCATTGACAGAATTTACATTTTCAAAATTCACTAAAATTTGTCTCAATTCTTCACTTCTAAAAGAGCCTGTATACTATCAAACTTAACTCAAAAGGGAGAAACCAGACTTTAGTTATAAATAACGAATATCAATCAATCATTGTTTCCCTGGGATACTTTTATTTTAACCTCTGCTGAGGCAAACATAACATTTCCTCACGTGAGTTGGGGTTGTGCATTGCAAACAGGCTTGTTCCCATGGTTTCATCGATTCTTGAAATCAGTATCAACCAGAATTGTAAGTGGAATGGAGGGGAAGGTTCTGGATCGAAGCCTGCCAAGAACTGGGAACTGCGCGCTGCTCAGTAGTTCATAAGTTCACAAATTCTAGTAGCAGAATTGGGCCATTTTGCCCATCAAGCCTACGACTCCATTCAATCATACCTATCTATCCTTCCCTCTCAACCCCATTCTCCTGCCTTCTTCCCATAACCCCTTCTCCGTCTTAAATATATTCATCGACGGCCACAGCTGTCTGTGGCAATGGATTCCCCCAATTCACCACCCTCTGACGAAAGACCAGCCATTCAATTTAGTGTTTCAGGTTTCTTTGTGAGTAAGAAAGTAGAATCATACCTGTGGGCTTCCCAAGAATGTCTTGGACTTCTTTGGAACTGGGCTGCTCAACCCCCCTCATATCCCCCTCTCCACGAACATCCTCTCATGCTCATCTCCAAACTGCAGCCTCTATTCATCTGCCTTCAACATCATACAATCATAACCCTGATTATCAATACACCCTTTGGAGGATCAGCACCATCCTGTGGATACCAGGTTCGAATATTCTGCCACAGGTTTTCCATCCTGCCTTCTGAACAATTTGTCACTTCGATCGCAGGCAAAAGATATCCAAACAAAACTGTAACAAGGTCTTGCTGTTAAGATTATGAAGGGGTCTGTATTCTCATCTTCCCCACGCTTTAGAAATCTCACAAAAATACTCAAAATAGCAGTGCAGGTCTGCTACTAACATCAAGTCCTTGGTAATGTACTCACATTTACCCATTCGCGAAAGAGAATGCATGAAATCCTGGATCTCCAAACTAAGGAACATTATGGAATTAACATTTTTGTCATGGAGAAATTCTGACTTTGATTGAAGCTGAGCAATGAACAATTCTTGCGCACAAAGACCTTGAGAGACAATTGCATTTATTCTTTGGCCTCAAAATATGTTTTTAATCAATTGTTCATCCTTTCTCAGTGGCAATCAATAGTCAAATTTGATCATCTCAAGCTGAAAGCAATTGATTATTTACATTATTAGTCCCAAAACTCTATTTGTTGTTCATTTAGCTCAGAAAAAGGATGGTCATGTTAAAAGGATCACCATGAGTCAAACAAAAGAGAAGCCTGGCTCCAGAGAAGGTGTGTTATTGGAATCAGTTCAAAGATCACAGCTTTAACTCCTGCAGCTGATTAGAGTCAGAAGCAGCTCTTGCTTTTTTAAAGTGCACTTGAATGTATTTAATCATAGATCAGCAATGCCAGTGTAGGGTAACACAGGGACCCCAGAAGATAGATCACCACTTTGCCACAGGAAAAAATGCTGGAATGATTTTATCTAAGGGACTTAGCATCAATGTCCCGAGAATGAAATTGTTCTCCCTTAAACTTACATCTATCTATATCTATATCCTTATTATATAACTATAAAACTCTGATCTTGGATGTGTGTGTGTGTGTGTGTGTGTGTGTGTGTGTGTGTGTGTGTGTGTGTGTGTGTGTGTGTGTGTGTGTGTGTGTGTGTGTGTATTTATTTGTTTGTGTGTTTTCACATGTTCTCGCGCAAACAGGTACATATTCCGGTAGAGATTTACCCCCTGGAGTCCAAAATCAGCTTACCTGAAAATTTTATGCTTTATTTCATGAGTTATTAATAAATATGTTCACAAATCCGATCCAACTTTGAAATCAAAACGCCTGTTTTTCGCTGATGACGTGACAATGGATCTGCCTGCCTGCCGTCTGCTCGTGCTGCGACTGACGTCACCCCCCACCCCTCCCTCCTCCCCCCTTATTTCAAAGGTCGGGCCATCGACTGAACACCAAAGATCATTGCTGAAGACTGCGGCACGCACTGCGAGTGAAGAACAAACAAGTCGTGCCCTGTACGAGAGTTCTCGGGACCGGTCCGTCTCTGCCAAAAAACATTTGAAAAAAAAACTCGGGTGTCTTCTTGACTGTGCTGCGAGTGACATCACCCTCCCAGCCACTCCCCCCGCACCAGGGCCCTGCCTGCAGCGAGTTCGGGAACCAGCCCTCCCCCGTGATGACGCGCCCCCACCCAACAAACTCTACCCCTCTCCCTCTCTGCCCCCCGCTCCCTCTCTGCCCCCTCCCCCCCTCCCCCCCCTTCTCTGTGCTTCTGTGTCCCTCTCTGTGCCCCCTCCCTCTCTAGCCGCGCCTGCGAGGGGAGCTATTCATGAGTGGATAGGGCGAGAGATGGGGGTAAAAGGAGTGATTGATAAATATTAATATAATATCAATGAGGGTGGTTAGTGTGTGTGGGGGGTGATTAGTGTGTGTGTGAGGGGTTGGTTAGTGTGCGTGTGAGATGCCGCAGGCCGCCCCCTCCCCCGCAAACGCGTGTTGAGCGGACAGGACGTGTGTGTGTGTGTGTGTGTGTGTGTGTGTGTGTGTGTGTGTGTGTGTGTGTGTGTGTGTGTGTGTGTGTGTGTGTGTGTGTGTGTGTGTGTGTGTGTGTGTGTGTGTGTGTGTGTGTGTGTGTGTGAGAGACAATGTTTGGACCAGCTTACTCACCTGTGGTGTGGTGTATCAAAGTTTCGTTGAGATTGATGTTGTATTTTGCAAGTTATTCACACTTTCAACTTTACAAAATCCCATTTGGAGAAAAAATTCTTCCATTTGCACTGACAGTTACAGTTTTCACGACACAATGGGATTGTAGCCCTGCCTGCTACAATGTTTCAAACCTCAGGACACTGAGTCCTGTCAGCAAGTGCAATTGGATTTTTTTTTTAAGTTTAAAAAGAGGGAGGGTGAATAAGGGAAAATGAGCCACCTCTGCGCAGTTGTGGGCTATGGCTGAGTGGTGAAATATTGTATTGGGGGAATGGGTTGCATTGGGGGAATGGGTGAGTGGTGGAATATTGCCTTGGGGAACGGGTTGTGTTGGGGAACCTGGCCTCCCATGGGGGCTATGAGTGAGTGGTTGAATATTGCATTGAGGGAACGAATTGCGTTGGGGGACCAGGCCTTCCGTGTGAGAGGGACCCAACGGGTCCCACTTGGTCTAGTATATCTATATTACTAAAAGGCTGATCTTGACCACTTCCTGGTGTTCTGTATATTGATATTAGAAAAAACGCTGCCGCGTATGGCTGTGATTGTTGGCCATCTTACTCAGAGTCCCCCTCTGCTGCGCAGGACAAGAGGATTTTCCCATCGATGAAAAATGAAAGAGTTATTAGTGCTTAAAAACTGTTGAGTTCATATTTTAAAAAAAACATGATTTTCATTGTGGGGGGGAGTGGGGGGGGGGAGATAGAGGGAGAGGAGGTGGTTAGGGAGGGGAGAGGATGGGGAAAGTGGGGGTTGGTGAGGGAGAGTGGGGGAGAAGAGGGTGGGATAGAGGGAGAGGAGTGGGCAAGGTTGGGAGTGGGGGATTGAGAGTGAGGAGGGCAGTGGGGAGAAGGGGGGGGGGAGATAGAGGGAGAGTAGGCGAGGAGTGGGGGAGGTAGAGAGTGGGTGATAAAGGGAGAGGAGGGCAGTGGGGGAGGTGAGGAGGGAGAGAGGGGGAGTGGGATGGGGAGGTGAGGAGTGGGTGAGCAGGGAGATAGAGGGAGAGGAGGGGGATAGGGAGGGGAAGGGGTTATGGAGGGAGGGAGTGACTAAGGGTCTGGGAAAGGAGAGGTGAGGGAGTGGGGGAGGTGAAGAAGAGAGGGGAAAGAAGAGGGAGGGGGAGGGAGTGTTGGGGAATATGGGGGGGGGGGGGAATGGAGGAGGATAGGGGTAGGAAGAGAGGAATTGGCGAAGGGTTGCCATGGATCACGTCACAACGGGGTCAGAGTGCAATCTCAGTAGGAAATGGTACAAGAAAGTCACCTTCACATCATGGCCTCATCATATGTATCAGCGCCAACCATATACTAAGCAACATTATAAATCTAACATCTGGTGTTCCCACTAGCCTAATATGTTCTGGCACCACCGATTATCGCTTAAATTTGCACAGAACATGGTGCGTAGCAGTGCCAGAAGTGTGCTACAGATATATTAGGGCCTTGGCAGTTACAATCAGGCAAATTGTGCATTGAACTTATTCTAGAAAACTGTTAGGCTCTCCAACATGTAGCACCTGTCTAACTCTAACTCTCAGCAAACTCGCCTTGAGAGTAATGAAAAATATCTATGTGGGGCTGTCCCTGGAACTTTAGGGCCATTGAAATTCCACTGCCTCCTCCTCTCCCGGAGTCACTGACATACTACACCTTAGAAGATGTCAGCAACTGTGGGGGAGAAGGAGAGGAGGCGACGGTGGTGCGGACAAAGTGACGGGTGAGATGCCCCACGATGTCAGTCGAGGTGGCCTGAAGAAACCGCACACTGTTGGGTGGCTACAATGTGAGCTGCAACAACAGCCACGTCAACCGGTGAAAACGGGCTTGCTGGTGCAGACAAGTGGCATTGGCACCTAGTTTTAAGGTGAAATTATATAATGTTCTGGAGTAACGCTAGTCTCCAGACTGAATCAGTCTGAAAAAGGATCCCAATGTCACCTATCCATGTTTTCAAGAAATGCTGCCTGACCCACTGAGTTCCTCCAGCACTTTGTGTCCTTTCGCTAATTAACTATCAACTACCAACTACAGTTCTTTATTTCACTTACATACAATGATAATACCTTCCTCGGTTATAGTGGACAATCGGCACTAATGGGCACAATCCCCCCCCCCCCCCCCCATAGTCCATTATAATGAAGGGTTACTGTGTACAAAAATGAACTATAAATGCTTGCAGTAAAACCAGGAATTTTAGGAAGGAATTGAGAATGGGTAGCAAATTTAACATTTCAATGTATGCAAAAATTAAATGCGGAAGTGAATTCCACTATTTCACAATATGTTTGTAAGTCAGTGGAGGTAGTTTGCAGACTTAGCAATGGCCACAGAGATTGTTACCCTGGGGGCTGGGGAGAGTTGTACAGCTAAACCAAGAGAGGAGGAGACAGCAGGTTCCATCACATCCAGCAGATGGTGACAAGAGAGAGAGACCATGGAACTTGAGCCGTCCGAAGAACACCGAGCAGGTTTGACAATGGCTCACACAGTACATTGGCCATGGTGTAGCCCTGAACTTCGCCCCTCAGCGCTGATGGGTTGACTGCACATTGCAGGCCATCAACACCATTGCTCACAGGCAATTTGTACAGATTGCCCAAGTGGCTCACTCCACAAAGAGCCATGCGGTGATCAGATCATTGTATAGCTTTGGGACTGCTGGGTTCTCAGCATAGTATTAGGTGCTTCTTTAAAATTACAGCAGGAGTACACACAAGGAACAAGAGTACTAGAATGAATCAACACTATGTAGTGTTAAGACAGGTCTTATTTTATTCTTGGAGATTTCATTACATGATCTCCCATCTTAGACTGTCTCACTGCCACATTCCTGCCAATGGGCCATTCTCCTGTCACCCTGGTTTTCCCCATACGAAGCAAACAGAGATTATGTTACCTAAACAAAATGGTTAATCAAAAAGCTTACTTTCTCCCATCAATATTTTTGGAACTGCAGAGTGATAATCTTCAAATAATATTACCAGCAGCAGCGTCCTGGAGATTAATCTTCAATTCCGACACACATCCAACATGTCTAAGTAATTCAGTAGAAGGCTGGGAAACTAACGACAGGAAATACATTGAATGAAAAAATCATGTTGTTTCCAATTGGCACAAGATTCCAATACATACAACAGTTCTGAATCATCTTCTTATGCTGTACCTCAGGATCAACAACGTCCCAGAAGATTCTCAGTCCCAGGTGGCCTTTCTCCATTTTGATCAGTCACAGGTCGGAAATTCCCATGTCAGTGAGGACTTTTTTTTCTGCCCGAGGTGGCTTTCCTTTGTTTCCTTATGGAATGGAGTAAGGTGACCATTTTAGGAAGCTGGTGTTGGCATGCAAACAATGCGGCCAGCTCATCAGACCTTATAGCTGCATGTAAATAGGACTTCATTGTTGAGGGGATTGAAGAGGGCATCAACATTGGTTTGCAGTGAATTAGGAGTCAGAGAAAGTGGTATCTTTCCAGATATAATGTGCAACCTCCTACCAATTCTCAGAAGTACTGGAGAACAGGGAACAAGACATATTTCCCAAATAATCTTAATCTCCATTCTGCTCGGGTTAGCCCTGGGTGCTATGAAATTACAATTGAAAAAAATATATATTTCTTTTAGACAATGTTTTTTTGCGAAGGGTGGAATATTTTAAATGACCCAAGTCAATGCAGACAGACATGTCCTTAAGTTTAGTCATAAACGTTACAACTTTCCCCCTTTCTCTTGCTCATATTGTATCTCTTGGGGCTTGGTTTACTCAGATGGCAGCAGAAAAATCAATCAGAAAGTATAAAGGCTTTCAGCAATGCAAAACAATCAGAACAAAATCATTTATAAAATATGCACATTGATTTTCTTGGAAGGATTATTTGTAGATGGATTCACCAGATTTAATTGCCTATTCACAGAACAATTACAATACAGGCCTGGCTCACTCGCCACAAAACAAGGAGAGGGAAGCAGCTGAGCTCGGCCCCTGCTTGACCACAATGACCAGGAACTGGACAGGAGGGTGGAGGGAGTCAGTAGCAGTAGACAGACGCTGGACAAATGGCCGGTAAGATGAACTGGGGAAGAACCGGCGGCCATTCCTTCCACACCCTCAAGGTCGGCTGCGGGAAGCACCCCTGGGGCACTAAGGTGGCTGGCTGAGCAAGGAGAGGGACGACAGTTTGCGGGATGACTGGATGGGGGCAACGGGCCTTTATTCTTAATAAAGAACCATTGTACAGAAGGACAGGACATTCTAGTCTCAATTCACTGCCCTCTCCCAATGCCCATCAGATATTTATCTGCCTTACTTTTGAATGCTACAAGTAAATCATTCTCCATTTCTACTCTTGACGATGTAAAAGATTTTCCATATCACTTGTGGTTATTTTGTCAATCATCTTTGCTATTTGCGATGTTTTTCATTAATTTTCAGGATCTGGGGCAGGCCAGGATTTATTGTCCATCCCCATTGGCCCTTGAGAACCTAGTTCAGAGGCACCTTCGTAAACCACTGCAGTCCTTCAGCTTAAAGTCGTCTCCAGTGTGGTTGGGGAGAGTTTCAGAGCTTAGATCCAGAGCTAGCGAAAGACTGATGACAAGTCAGGTGTCCTTGAGACTCTTGAAAGGCGCCCATAAATAAAATTATTATTATTATTATTATTATTATTATTACATGCCATTTGCAGGGAAACCTGCAGGTGGTGGTGCATGTGTTGCCATGCACTCAACGCCCATGCCCTTCTTGGTGAGAGAAGGTTCTGGATTTGGAAGGTTCTGACAGAGTAGTCTGGGCCAGTAACTGCAGTGCATTTTGTGGCTGGCACTGTACTGCATTTAACTTTCTGTACTGGATAGCTTCTTGAGCATTGCTGGCATTACAGGAGAGTATTGCACTCTTGAGATGTTAGAAAGTGAGACACCCCAAACTGGGGCAACATACTGGCACAGCGGTAGAGCTGCTGACTTACAGCACCGGAGACCTGGGTTCAATCCTGACTACAGGTGTTGTCTGTACAGAGTTTGTTCCCCCCTGAGTTTTCCCCGGGAGTTCTGATTTCCTCCCACACTCCAAAGACGTACAGGTTTGTAGGTTAATTGCTTGGGTAAAGATTGTAAATATTACCTAGTGTGTAGGATAGTGCTATTGTATGGGGTGATCGCTGGTCCGTATGGGTTCGGTGGACCAAAGGGCCTGTTTCCACGCTGTATCTCTAATCTAAACTCAGTTTCTCACCTGTCCTTGTAATTATATCATTTATGTAGCAAGCCATTGATGATCCTGTGCATATAGACGAAGAGGAATCAGCAATGATAATCCCTTTGAATGCCAAAAGTAGTTGATTAGTCTCTATTTTGGAAATGGTCATTGACTAGCACTGTTACTCACCCATCACGTAACAGCCCATGCCTCAGTTTTGTCTAGGTCTTGCTGCATAAAGACATGTGCTGTTTCATTTGCTAAGAAGATGCAAAATAGAATTCAACATTGTGCAGTTATTAGAGACATCTCCACTTCTGACCAAGACTTTCTTACAGTCGAAAACAAGTACTCTGGATCATGTGATTTATCCATTTCAACGCAGTCAGTCTTTTAAGTCTTTTCCTCAATTTTTAGCCCAACCAGAATTTCAACTTTTGTTTGCTGACATCCATCATCATCTTCTTCCTTGGTGAAGACAAATACAATATAATTGTTTAGTACCTCAGCCTTTTCCCTCCACTAATAGATTTCCTCTTCAGTTTCTAATTGGCTCAAATCTCCTCTTACACCCTTTTCCTGTTACCATGCCCATAGCATATTTTTCCATTCCCTTTTATGTTTGGCATCAGTCTTTTCCGATTCTCGCTTTCCTATCTTCCTTCTCCTCAAAGCTTTCTAAAATCAACCCGATTCTCATCAGTATTAACAACATTGCATCTATCATATGTTCTTTATTTTTACTTTGCTTTAGCTCTTCTCTATTATTTTGATCAACCACAGAACCCATGCCTTGAATTCTTCCCTTGTGGGAATATGCCTAGTTGAAATACCTTGATTCTAAAGTCTTTCAATTGTTCAATTGTGGCTTTCCCTGCCAAAACATGGTTCCAATTTAGGTAGCGCAGATGTATTCTCATCTCATGAAAATGGATCGTTATCCAATTGCTTTTCTTTTGAAATCTTTGAGTGGCCAATATTTTTTTTCCATAGCTTTTTTAAACTTGATGTTATTATGATCACTAATATCGTCAATTATAATTTCTCCATTGATAGTTTTCCTACCTGGGCTGGGACATTTTAAGTTCTCTTGAATACATGCAAAGTCTCCTTCTCCTATACCTTTCATGTATTATTGCTACCCAAGTGAATGTTGCTTAGTTGAATCGCTATGGCTTTCGCACATCCCCACAATTTCTCTGTAATTTGCATCTCATTCATTGGTGGCTTATTGTCTAGTAGTGTAATCATACTTATGTTGTTTCTCAACTCTAAACAAGAAGATTGTGTACGATCATTCCAATACAACCTCTACTCCTCCTTTCATCCCACATCTATATTTCCTGAACACAGTATCGCCACGAGTATTTAGAACCCACCCACATTTTTTTTTTTTTTTAAAGAAGTCTGGTCTCAATTATTGCCACAACATTGTAATCCCACATGGTTACCAACCTTGTTTAAAAGATTCTTGTGTTTACATATACACATTGTAAACTTACCCAAGGCTTTTTTACATTCCCCCACTCTAATACCTTTCTGCTTCTCACTCTGACACTATTTGCTCTGTCAATCCTATTTTTTTCCTTTTGAAATGTACCTTCATTTTATCTTGTGGTTATTCTGTCCATTGAGTCTCCATCAGCTTTCAGAGCTTTCCCATCAATGCCATTTCCCAATTACTACACTTTTCTCTATTCACATTCTCCTATTTTCTCTTACAACCAATCAGCCATTCCTAATTCTCCTGCTACCCGACTATATGTGAACATTTACAGCAGCTAATTAACCCATCAGCATCTCTTTGGAATGTGGGAGAGCACCCAGGAAATCCTATTTGGTCATATCCCCTCACCAAATTTGTTAAATCTTACATCCCAGCATTGGTGGATGTTGCAATGAAGTCATTGGGCCCAGCACTGTTAATGTGCAACCCATCTGCCCTGATCCCATTTCCTGCTCCCCCCCCCCCCCCCCATCAAATAATATCTCTATGACTCCAAGATCCTTGTTGCTGTACCATCACTCCAGCCACATATATATCTGCACTATCCTCCTATATCTAAAGTCACCCGTGTGTGGCACAGCGGCAAATCTGGAGATTAACATATTTGAGATCCTCAAAGGTCCCAATCATTTTCCTGGCTTCTTAAAATAGACAATTTCACAAAGCAGAAAAATTATTTTGTTCCAGATTTTCTCCAGACCACCCTTCAATTATACTCCATTTTTACGCAAGTATGATCATTATGGTAAAATACTGCTCTAATTATACAACATTACGTATATTGCAAGTGCAAATGAGTGGTCTGGCTGAAGCAATTTTTAAACATTCTTCAGGAATCTAATTTATTTAACAAACTAGAATGTTTTGTAATTAGACATTGATATGCTCTTAATAAATTTCACTCTGCTGGGTGAACATTGTGTTTTTGTCCAGTATAATAGTATGGCATCGACACCCTCTCTCTCGCACCAGATACATTATATTCATAATGAAAACTTTGTAGCCAGCTTAAATTAAAAATGCATGATCTTGGGAACTTAAATGAATATTTAGAAATGAGCTCAGATAAAACACTTAAGCATTGATTGATCATGAAAGGATTCAAAAGAATAGAGAGAGAGAGAGAGATATATCATATCTTCATCCTCAAAGGTCATCCAGTGAACACTGAAGAATAGAAAAGAGAAAATGGGTTGGTAGCTGAAGAGCACTCAGGAACTTACAGTGTTTTATTTCATCAGAATACTAACTTGGAGACATCTCTTAAAAATCAGCATTGAACCCAGCGGCATTTAAATTTAAAGTATCCAATGATAGGTCGTCAGTGTACATTTTTATGGTGATCATTTCTGGATTCATTATTTTGGCTTCAATGTTTTTCTTCGCTGGAATTTCTTGATCAATTTTACTTTTAGTTTTAGTTTTGTTTAGTTTGGAGATGCAGCACAGAAACAGGCCCTTTAGATTAGATTAGATGAAACTTTATTAATCCCCTTATTCAGGGGAAATTCTGATGTCCTTGCAGCACACTAATAAAAATACAACATAGCATTCAAAAAGAAGTTCAACACAAAAACATCCCCCCACAGTGATTCCCACTGTGGGGGAAGGCACAAAGTCCAGTCCCCATCCTCTTGTCCACCCAAAGTCAGGCCTATTGAGGCCTCCACAGTCGCCGCCACGGCACCCGATGTTCTCGCCGGGTGATGGTGCTCCGGCGTCGGGAGAACCCCCAGTGGCTTGGGGTGCCAGGAACGGCCGCCTTCCCACCGGAGACCGCGGCTTCCAAGCCAACAGACCGCGCCGGACGGAGCTCCACATACTGGCGATCTCAGCAAGAGATCCCAGGCTCCGGGATGTAACGTTCAGCGCCGCAGCTGGCCGCTCCACAGAACCGCGGCTCCACAATGTTCTTATCGGCGGTCCCAGCATACTGGAGTTCCAGCACGGCGACCCAGGAAAGGCATCGCCCGCTCCGCAATAGCGCTCCAGCGCTGCGCCGCCGCCAAAGCCGATGTTCTGCGCCGCCGCCAAAGCCGATGTTCTGGCCCGGTCCCCTCAGGGAAACGTCGCTCCAGGACCCGCTGGTAGGCCGCAAGGACAGGTCGAAGTCGCTGCTCGGAGGAAGGCAACCCCTCCGACCAGGTAGGGACTTGAAAAGCAGTTTCCCCCTTCCCCCCCACCACCCCCCACACATAAAAAGATTAGGCCCCCTGACTACACACTCAACGTACTAAAAATAATAAAAAAGAAGGGAAAAAAAACGGACAGCTGCAGGACAGGCAGCCGTTCAGGACAGCGCCTCCTCCGGATGAGTTGTGCCACCGAGTCCGCACTGACCAGCGATCCCCACACATTAACGCTACCCTACACACACTAGCGACAATTTTACATTTTTACCAAACCAAACCTGTATGTCTTTGGAGTGTGGGAAGAAACCCAAGATCTTGGAGAAAACCCACAAAGGTCACAGGGAGAACGTACAAACTCTATACAGACAGCACCCTTAGTCAGGATTGAATCCGGGTCTCTGGCGTTGTAAGGCAGTAGCTCTACTGCTGTGCTGCCCCATTTGTCCTTTTCCACTTTTTTTTATTCTTCTTATCGACATTGGCGATGATGGGACAACACTTAACAACTGGATACTCATCTTTCATTGTGATCCATTGTTTAAAAACTGGAGACTAAATCCTAACACCTTGTGGATGTCCAGGAAATCCAGATGTAATATTTAGGTTTCCTTGAAAATAGGTGAGCAAACCCAAATGTGAAAGCAAGTTGGACTCTCTTAGTTATCCCTTTCCTCATTTGCTTATCCTGTTTCTTTAGGCAAAATGGTATGGTGGATATATTTAAATATACCATTTAGGTATGGTAGACTTGCTCCCATAAGTCAGGGCATTGAGTACAAGGAATTTGGTTATGCTGCATTTGTGCATTATGTCGATCCATTGGGTGTCGACGCTTTGGAGGGGGAACAGAAGAGGGTTTTCCAAATGCTGCCTGAATTAGAGGATTATTACCTGTAAGGAGGTTGAGAAAACCTGTTTGATCTGGAAAGTTGGATGTTGTGGGAGTCCTGACAGAAGTATAGATGTGCTAGACAGTCAGAATCTTTTCCCCACAGTGGAAATGTGAAGGATTAGAGGGCATAGATTTAAGATGAGAGGGGCAAAGTTTAATGTGGGGCAATTTTTTTTACAAAGTGAGTGATGGGTGCCTGGAACATACTACCAGCGGTGGTGGTGGAGGCAGATCTGATATCGACATTTAAGAGGTACTAGACGAAGTGGGACCCGTTGGGTCCCGTCCCCTCAATGTGCGGTTGTGGGGGGAGGGTGGCCTTCGGCGTCACGCACACACTAATCCCCCCCCCCTTGATATTATATTAATATTATTCATTCGCTCCTTTTACCCCATTCCCCACCTAAATATATGTATTTATTGCTCATATACTATGTCGCTCTTCCAGGGAGATGCTAACTGCATTTTGTTGTCTCTGTACTGTACACTGCACTATGACAATAAAATTGAATCTGAATCTGAATCTGAATCTATCCACTCATGCATAACCTCCAACTGTGCAGGCATGGCTAGAGGGTGGGGTGGGGGGGGGGTGGAGAGGGAGAGTGTCCCTTGTGGTTAAAGGGATCAGGGGGTATGGAGAGAAGGCAGGTACAGGATGAGTTGGATTATCAGCCATGATCATATTGAATGGCGGTGCTGGCTCGAAGGGCCGAATGGCCTACTCCTGCACCTATTTTCTATGTTTCTATGAGAGAGTGAGGGGGGTAGTGATTGAGGGGTGGGGGCGCACGGCGTCACAGGGGAGGGCTGGTTCCCGAAAGCAATACTCCACCAGAGATGGGGAGCGGGCAGAGAGGGAGGTAAGGGGTGGCAGAGAGGGAGGGAAGGGGGGCAGAGATGGAGGGGGAGGAGGTAGAGAGAGAGGGGGAGGGGTAGAGAGGGAGGGGGAGGCGGAGGGGGTAGAGGCAGCACCTACCCAGATTGTAGAGGAGCAGCCTCCCCACCAGGCGTCGGGCCCGAGCGAGGCTGTGGGCAGATGTGGACTCGAGCGAGGCCACGGGAGTCGAGCCGGGCTCGACCCATGGCACCAGTCTCCCCACCAGCTGCACGGACGCTGAGCGGGCGGGACCACTCTCCATGCGGCGGAGGGCCGGCCGATCCACGAGGGGAAGCCCACCCACCCGCATGACAGACGTTTGTGCGGGGGAGACGGAGAGGAGGTCATCCCCGTGACGGCCAGAGATCGCCAGGTGGGATCTGGATCACCAGCGAGGAAAAGACATCACGATTCCCCGAGTCCCTGCGATCGACGGAGGAATCGCAGGTCTCCATAGACGGCCTCTTCCAGATGGAGTAATGGCTGTCATGGTCACCTTCCCATCGCACTGCCCCACAACCTCACCTGCGTGGCGATAACGACCACCGCTGCCATGCTCTAGAACTTCAAGTAGCCCAGCGAGCGCGCTGCATGACCTGAGCAGCAGTTTAAAAACGCTAAGTGACAAATTTAAAGACGTGAAAGTTAAAAAGCCAAGAAGTACAGAAGACATAACAGGGGTGACGTCACTCGCAGCGCGAGCAGAGGCAGGCAGTCAGATCCATTGTGACGTCATCAGCGAGACCATCTCATTTATTTTCTTAGTTATTTGAGATTTGTGAACATTTTCATAAATAACTCGAGAAATATTGCATGACATTTTCAGATAAGGCAATTTCTGACATCATGGCATATTTCTCTATCGGAATATGTAAAAATTTCACCGTTAGTGCATCGTGTTTTCGAGGAGATGTGAAACGCACACGAACATCACACAAATAAATACACATCCAAGATCAGAGTTTTATAAGTATAGAGATATAGATAAGCACATAAATATGCAGGGATTAGAGGGATATAGATCACGTGCAGGAAGCTGGTTTGTCTGATGGACTGGGCTGCATCCACACCTCTATGAAATTTATTTTGGTCTTTGGCAGAGTTGTTGCTAAACCAAGCTGCGATGCACCCCAACAGGATGCGTTCTATGATGTATCTGTAATAGTTGATAAGACACATTGGAGACTATCCAAACTTCCTTAGTCTTCTGAAGAAGTAGAGCGTGTTTTCGTGGCCATAGCATCAATGTAGTTGAAACAGAACAAATTGTGGGTGATATTTCTGCCTAGGAACTTGAAGCTCTTGACCATCTCCACTTCAGCACCATTAATGCTGATTGGGGTATGTACACCACCTCGATTCCTGAAGTCAATAACTGGGTCTTGCTGTTATTGAGCGGCTGTTATTGAGCGGCTCGCCTGCAGTCTGTCTGTTTTTACTTTTTTGTGTTGTTTTTTTTGTCTAGTTTAGTAAATCTTTTGGTTATTAGGTGGTGTTATGTGTGTGGGGGTAGGGTGAAACAGGGCTTTCTGTCTCTTCCTTCGGGGGAATGCGACTTTTTTGTCGTATCCCCCTTCTCTTCCCCCGTCTGCGCTGAGGCCTAATGGCGGAGCTGGCGGCCTCCAACCTGCGACCGACCTCGAGGGTCCAGAGGTAGAGCCAGCCAGGACTCACCAACAGTCTTCGAGCTGCGGCGGCGTTCGGGCAGCGGCACGATTCGGCGCTCCAATGAGGGCGGACGGCGCGGGGCTGAGACACTCCCGTGCGGGCGGCACGGCTACCGGCTGGAAGGCACTCCCGTGTGAGCGGCCTGGGTCCCGGCTGGAAGGCGCTCCCGTGCGGGCGGCAAGGCTACCGGCTGGAAGGTGCTCCCGTGGGGGCTGAGACGGTGCTCCGGTGGCTGAGGCGGCGGCGACCTGGATCCGGGGCTCGGCCGCGGGCCAGTGGATGACAATGTCGGGAGCTCGCAGGGCACAGGTGGTGCCTGTTTTCCGGAGCACCCGTTGCAACAGCTGCGTCCGCTGGACTGGAGGGCGGCAGCTTCGACCACCCCCGGGCCGCAGAGCTTGAACCGCGGGACTGACTTACCATCGCCCGGTGGGGTATCGCCTCGGCGCAGAGGGAGAAGAGGAGGGAAGAGACAGTAACTCTAAGACTTTTTGCCTCCATGACAGTGAGGAGGTGTTTGGTGAACTCACTGTGGTGGATGTTAATTTGTGTTTATTGTGTGTTGTTATTATTACATGTATGGCTGCAGGCAACAGCATTTCGTTCAGACCGAAAGGTCTGAATGACAAATAAAGGATTCAATTCAATTCAATTCAATTCAATTATGACATCTTGCTGAGCTCTCTCTCTCTTTCTCGCATGCCTGTACTCCATCTCACTGTGTTTGAAATCTGACCCACTATAGTTGTGTCAATTGCAAACTTGTAAGTGAAGTTAGAGCAGAATTTGGCTGCATAGTTGTGAGTGTATAGGAAGCATAATAATGAGCTGAGAACACATTCTTGTCGGGCACAAGTGTTCAGGATTATTATGGAGGATGTTTTGTTGCTCCATCCTCACTGATTATGGTCTATGGGGTCAGGAAGTCAAAGATCCAGTCACAATGAGGGGATGCTGACTCCTAGATCCAGGTTATTGAAGTTGAGTTGGGTTGGAATTATGGTGTTGAAGGCAAAGCTACGGTCAATAAATAAGCGTCTGACATGGATGTCCTTATTATCTGATGTTCCATCAATAAATGTTGGGCCAGGGAGATGGCATGATCGCAGACAGTAGCCTTTGTGAAGTGAGAAACAGAGGAAGCAGGTAACATTTCTAGTCAATTGTATTTTATGTGAACTGCAATGTTAACAGAATTTCTCTTTCCACAAATGCAGGCAGACATGCTGAGTATTTCCAACATTTTCTGTTTTTACTTTATTTTTAGATTGTCAGCATCTGCAACAGAAGCTTTTCAAACATCTTTGTCTCCTTTATCACAACAAACTTGGTGACAATTTACGACTATGCTCAAATGCCCAAGAGTATGTGGCGAAAGCATGATGTTAATTGGGTGCTGTGCAAGTAAATGATGCTCGTTAAAAAGTGTAGATTGATGTTTTGATATGTGTCTACTTACGATATAGGTAAAACTAGCACATATTAGACAGAGAAAGATGGCTCAACACACATTCGAGTTGGGATCAAAAGCAAGAATAATTTATTTCCAAGTCGAAGGTCACTGACTGGTTTACATAATTATATGCGCGGGTCTGTGCATGTGCGAGAATGAGTACAGCTCATCTGCATAAATTACATGGATATTGTCACAATTGAGCTGAAGGTTTTGGAGCTAATTACTAATTATCATGATTTGTGTTTGCCTGCAGGGACTATAGTGGTAAGCTGGAGGTTGTTGGGTCTTGACCCAAAATGTCATATATTCCTTTTCTCCAGAGATGCTGCCTGGCCCGCTGAGTTACTCCAGCGTTACGTTCTCAAATGGTGATTTGTAGCACTTTTCCACAAAGATTGAGTAAGGATTCAAAGTTGGCTCCTCTAACCAGGATGTATAATGCATTAGCTGAAAGGTTAACTGTGCAACCGGCGTGGCTAAAGTACTAGCAGGTTCTCAGTGGCAGCAGGCAGCACTACAGGTCATGCTGGGAAGATACCGTAAAGGAGAAGAGTTCTATGCTCCTCAGAAGGGAAGGAACTTGTGCTATAACTCTTCAATAATCCTAATAAACTCCAGTCCTATTTATGAAGGAATATCATCACCTTGTAATGGCTGCATTATGTTTTTCTCTCCGAGGTTGTCTGACTTGTTATGCGATTCCAACACGTTCTTCTTTTATTCCATTCATCTTTGTGACTGTAAATGTAATGTTGTAATTTTGGTTGTCAATAAACATCTGGATTCTTCCATTTTTGTTCGATGTACAAAAGCAGGGATGTAGTTCCGTTTTTAAGCATCTTACTTTGGAAAGGATGCATAGTCATGAAAAGAGAACAGAAGAGATTCTGAGGAAAACGTTTTTAGTAGAACTTATGAATGCTGAACATCTTTTGACCATGTAGAAAATTGTAACACTTAAACACAACAACCATTCAGGGAGAGAATAAAGACATTGGATTACAATTTACAAAAGAAAAATAAGAAATAATCTGGAGAAAATGGGCTGAGAGTAACAGCTCTTGTTGAGTTAGCACAGACACCTACGTACGTAATCACCCAAGAGCCACTTTATTAGTTATAACATCCTTTGAATTCACAACCTACAATGTTATAGAAATAACCTCAAGAACATTCAAAAGTCAACCTGTGTGATGTAGACAATAGATATTTTAACTAGAGTTCACACGTTTTGGCAGAAACCACAAGTGGTTTTGCAATCCCTAATGACAGAAAATAATATTCAGCAAAAGACTTCTGCAAAAAAAAAAGCAATCCTATTTATCTCAAGGCAGTAATAATTTTCATGAAAAAATAAAATTCAATATCGATTATTTCTAGAAGGTGTAACACCTCACAGTTGCTTTTAATCTTTGTCAATATTTTCAGAATTTGTAATTTAGATAGTTTTAACATGTATACAAAATCTATTTTTACACTAGTGGTTATCTTGGGAATAACATGATTTCAATCTAAGACTAACTAAGATCTTAACCATTTCAGACAAAAAGGATTTATATTTATCTTCCAGTTTCATGCAATCTTCAAGTGCAATCGGTCAATGAAACTGTTCTATTTGAAAAGTACTGAAAAATTGATGCCTTTTTTTGATAAATTATGCCTATTTGGACAGTTAATGGAATGATATCTCCAGGAATTTTAAATGTAAAAATGATCACAATATCATAATAACAGCACTTTAAAACTAGGTAATGCTGATATCTAGTAATTATGATAATTACCATGTTACGGCTTAATTTGAATTTTAGTGGCCCACCCATTTGTGCTGCTCGTAGGCCAGTTGTGCTGTGGTGAACCTTTGGCTGCTTGCAGCACGTATCAGTTCATTCTTGGGTCAGCACATTTGCAACGTGTGAGTCAGAAATAATCTGCAGATCCGATATGCGAGCAGTTGGAGTCCTGCTCAAGCCATCGAGTTTAGCATTGACTCCAGGGACAGAGTTTATCATGTTGACCCCAGGGGCCTTTGTTCATAAGTTATAGGAGCAGAATTATGCCATTTGGCCCATCATTTCTATTCCGCCATTCAATCATGGCTGATCTATCCTTCCCTCTCAACCCCATTCTCCTGCCTTCTCCCCATAACCCCTGACACCCGCAATAATCAATAATCTGTGTTGAATTTTGCATCAGTCGAGCCTAGCGTATGTAACATGGCCCCAATCACCTGAATGGGGTCACTCACACGGATGGAAAGATTACCTCAGGTCTATGGATTTTATTCCCTTCATTTTATTTAATATAGGTATGTTGCAAAACGTACCTGAAGCGTCGCTGAAAATCTGTCCCAGCCCGTGTGCGCGATTTTGGCGCCGTTTAGAGGGGGGCGGGTTTAAAACGCGATTTTCCCTAGGCTGTTCAAATCGAGGTTTTTCAGCCTAGTTAATTATTAACGATAAATCGCTGGAAGATTCCCTCCCTTTGAGCTATTATTAGTTTTAAGGGCTTTATTTAATTGTTATAGTAGGTTAAAAATTAACCTCTAAACCCCCGACCGCCGACAACTGGCCAGATCTCATACAGGGGAAAACGGAAGGTAGGCTGTTTATTTTTACGTTAAAAAGGGCTTCTTAAGATCCCTTTATACAAAGTTTTATGTTGCGAGTAGCTAATTTTGGGCCCATTATATCCCGCAGTATTTTTCTGGGCATTTGAGGGCACAAATCTACCGCAATGTGAACGTTCTAAACCAGCGCGTTCACAGGATCCCACTAGAAAGCTGATTTAAATGGACTTTAATTTACAGCAATTAAACACTAAATTCCTTCCATTTGGCCTATAAATTAATGTAAATTAGATTTAAAAATCATGTTTTATTGTGAATTATTTGTGAATATTATTTGGACACTTAGGCTATTTAAAAATGTTAATCATTTATTAAGAAATGGATAGATGTTTAGATTTAGTAATTGAAGTTTGGAATTAGCTACAATTAGGTAACTAACTAATTATATGCTTTAATTTCACGTCATCCAAGTAAGATTATTTTATATTTGTTTCAGAATGCTTCAATCTATGATAACTGAAAATTTCATTCAGTTCTCTTAATTTTTAAGAAAGTTATGGGCTTTTGACTGTCTTTTTTGTTATGTCCATAGAAAATCAATAGGGAACAAGATGCTAATTTCCGAGTATGAAAATGGCCATAGCTTTTTAAATACTTGAGATATGAAAGTGAATTAGGTGTCAAATTAAACTTATTTTTATGCTTTATCTGATGGGATAAATTGCAGACTTGATTTTTAAAATCTCAAAATTTTGTAACATTGCTACTTAATAGTCATGATGGTGTCACTCAAATTTGTTTTAAGTAATTTTAAACTTATTTTCATTACTTGAATCAATTTCAAGTGTTTTGACCATCAGATAAGAATAGTTAAAAATACATTTGATGGCACCAAGCTGGTGAAAGGCCACCTGAATGGTTTGGGGATGGACCATTCCCTGCACCTGAGGTCTGTTCACTGCTTGCTGACTGCTCTGCTGTGAAGGATTGCTGCAGCAACCAGGACTGCAGCTTCAGAGCTTCCCAGGAGACATAAAGTACATGAATCTAGTTTTGTTTGGAACCTGCGTCACCGCCTTCCCATGTCCCCCAGAGATGCTGACTGATCTGTTGAATTACTCCAGCACTTTTTTTCCAAGACAGGCACTTATTTGGACTTGGAGTGCAGACGTAGTCTCAAGAGAAGTATAGGGTCAAGAAATATAGCCATGGGAAGAGTGTCGGGGGGTGAGTGTGATTTACTTTACATTTATTTTGATTTAAGCATGCAACTAATGCTGTCTAGACATTAAAACAATCTTATGCAGAAACAAGACACAAAGTACTGGAGTAACTCAGCAGGTCAGGTAGCATCAGTGGAGAACATGAATAGGTGACCATAAGCCTGAAGAAGGGTCTCGACCCGAAACGTCACCCATTCCTTCTCTCCAGAGATGCTGCATGTTCCGCTGAGTTACTCCAGCATTTTGTGTCTGCATATGAATAGGTGACATTTCAGTTCGGGACTTCTCTTCAGACAAATCATGATTGGGGCGAAATACTATATCTTTCCTGTTCAGTTGCAAACAGAAATTAACAGCTAACAAACTGTGATAAAGAACTCTACATTAATTTCAGTTAAGATTTCATCCAGTATCAAGAGAGGTTTGATAAAAGATTAACTATTTCTCATTCCACCATTTTGTATCCAAGTTCAAGTGATTTAAAAATAGTACCTTAACAATAAATGAATATACTGTAGCGGCGCCTGCTGGCGCACGCAGGTATCGAACCCGCCGTTCGGAAGCTGCGGTCACGTGACTCGGGAGGGGCTGCTGTTTTTACGCGGTTTCGCTTTCGTGCCACAGTTGTGTTGCTGACCACCGTACAGAGACCTGTTTGCCAAGGAGCTATTGTGTTAATAAATCAGTTCAGAAAACTTGGTTGTCGTTTTTGCATCCGCCAAATTGGTGACCCCGACCTGTCTAGCCGTCGTTAGACAAGAGATCATGCAGGAGGACTACGTCCCCGCTGAATCGGCCGGCACGAGGCAGGGCTCACGGGCTTCAAGCTACCTTCCTTTTGGCCAGATCAACCTCAGGTGTGGTTCGCCCACATTGAGGCATAGTTCCACCTGCATCGAATACTCATGGATGACACAATGTGCTTCCATGTGGTAGGAGCTCTGCCACAGGACTGTGCCTCGAGGCTGTTGCCGTATATTAGAGACCCGCCGATGATCGCAAAGTATGAAGGTTTGAAGGCCCTGCTGTTACACACCTTCGGTCTCAGCCGTAGATACAGGGCGGCGAAGTTCCTGCACATTGACTGTGTCGCCGATCGGCGTCCATCCACCATCATGGCGAAGATGCTGGCCCTGATGGATGGGCATCGCCCGTGTCTGCTTTTCCGAACAGGCGTTCTTGGAGCAGATGCCAGACGAGGTCCATTTGATGCTCGCCGGGGCCGATTTCAGCGATCTCCAGCACCTCGCGGGGCGGGCCGACGAGCTGTGGACCCACAGATGGCGGGACGTTTGTTCTTTCACCTGCCCCACTGCCAGGGCATGGGTGCAACCGAGACAACATCGGGACGAAGGTCTGGATCCGCCCAGCGCCGAAGAAGCGTCACCGCAACCGGAGGTGAACAGCCGATGACGTTGGTGCTACTACCATCTCCGTTACGGTGTGGAAGCCCGAAGATGTCGAAGCCCCTGCTCGTTTCAGGGACATGCCTCGGCCGAACGCCCATAGAGGCGAACGAGATCGGCCCAAACGAACGCCTCTATATCCGTGATCGCCATTCCGGCCACCGTTTCCTGGTCGACTCCAGTGCCATAGCCAGCATCCTGCCACCGAGCACCCGAGATACCCGCGTCGGTAAGGTAGGCCCATCCTCTCGGCCATTAACAGGAGTGACATTCAAACTTACAGTGCGTGAACCATGGACTTAAATTTCGTCTCCCACCCGTATAGGTGAAAGTTCACCGTTGCTGACGTCGTCCAGCCGATATTAGGGGCCGATTTCTTGCGCGCGTTCTCCCTGCTAGTCGATGTGCGAGGCGGGCGAATGGTTCCATTGTCGGACCTGTGCCCTGCAAAGCCGCGCAATCCGTTCTCGCCCCAACAGCAACTCGGCGAGGTAGCTGAGATCCAGCAACCTTTTGCAGCCCTTCTCACCGAATTCCCAGGGTTTCTCACGCCCCGGTTTGATGGGGCCGCGCCCCGTCATGGCGTGGTCCACCACATTCCCACCAAGGGCCCACCGGTACACGCCCATGCGTGCCGCCTCCCGCCCGATATACTGCGCATCGCATGAGACGAGTTCCAGCTTATGGAAGACATGGGGATTGTTCGGCGGTCGGATAGCCCTTGGGCTTCCCTCTGCATGTGGTACCCAAAGCGTCCGAGGGATGGAGACCTTGCGGTGATTACAGGCGTCTAAACGCAGTAACCGCACCCAGTCCCGAACATCCAAGATTTCTCGGCTCATTTGGAGGGCGCTGCCTTCTTCTCGAAGTTTGACCTTGTCCGTGGGTATAATCAAATTCCGGTCCATCCCAATGACGTCCCTAAGACGGCCACCATCACCCCTTTCGGCCTTTTCGAATGGCTAAGAATGCCTTTTGGCCTGAAGAACGCCGCTCAAGCGTTCCAAAGGCTAATGGATCAGGTCGGGCGGGGTTTGACGTTCATATTCATCTATCTCGATGATATTCTGGTGGCCAGCAGCTCGCTGTGCTTATGTATTCCCTCCTAGGGATGCTCACCGCTCGCCATTACAGCGGGTGTACGAGGGTACTAGAGACTGGTACCTCGACGTTCACGTTGGACATGGGTGGCAGGGAGGAGTTCGTCTTCGTCAGCCGCCTTAAGCCAGCCCACGTTGACGAGGATAGCCCGCTGGCTGTGGCCATTCCGTGCCGTAGAGGGCGTCCACTGGCCGTTTTGCCGCCGTCCGCACCTGTTACCCCCGGTTATGTTTCACCGGTCCCGGTTATGTTTCACCGGTCCCTCCGGTTCTGGTTTGCCGGTCCCGAATGTTACGCTCGCCCCGCGACCTCGGACTACGCGTTCCGGTCGAACCGTCCGGTTACCCATGCATTTCCGTACCGCGGATTCTGGGGGGGGGGGCATGTAGCAGGTATCAGCAGGTGGTTTGGAAGCCACAGTCACGTGACTCGGAAGGGGCTGCTGTTTTTGCGCAGTTTCGCTTTCGCGCCACAGTTGTGTTGCTGACCACCGTTGTGGTCAGATGTGTTTGCAGAGACCTGTTTGATAAGGAGCTATTGTGTTAATAAATCAGTACAGAAAACTTGGTTGTCGTCTTTGAAAAATGTACGTATTTTAGAAACAAGGAAACATAGAAAATATGTGCAGGAGTAGGCCATTCGGCCCTTCGAGCCTGCACCGCCATTCAATATGATCATGGTTGATCATCCAACTCATTATCCTGTACCTGCCTTCTCTCCATACCCCTTAATCCCTTTAGCCACAAGGGCCACATCTAACTCCCTCTTAAATATAGCCAATGAACTGGCCTCAACTACCTTCTGTGGCAGAGAATTCCAGAGATTCAGCCCTCTCTGTGTGAACATTTTTTTTCTCATCTTGGTCCGAAAAGATTTCCCCCTTATCCTTAAACTGTGACCCCTTGTTCTGGACTTGTTTTGGAAATATATATAGTATCTCATCAGTCTGAAGAAGGGTCTCGACCCGAAACGTCGCCTATTTCCTTCACTCCATAGATGCTGCCTCACCCGCTGAGTTTCTCCAGCATTTTTGTCTACCTTGTATCTCACCACTCACTTCACATTGTTCACTAGTGAAAAAGGAAAATATAATTCAAATAGGCTGGATCAATGAAACTGCTCTATTTAAATTGGTGTAGTTATGTAGCTCGACAATTTTGTTCCAGTCCATAAAGTCCTCAAGATTCCTTCTTAATCATCAGATGCCTTTGAAAAGAGCGGTCTAATCTCTACTGAGTATAATGTTGATTTTGAGTAGAGAAAGCCTTTTTCCCCATTCCATCATTTTATTTCAAAATTCAGGTCATTTCAAAATAGAACCTTAACAATAAATGAGGATGCATTAAAAAAATATATATTTCAAATATGTAGTATCTTACAAATATGTAGCAACAGATTACCAACCAGGTGCTTCTGATTGCAGCTGAAAGTTCCCTCTCGGTGTGTAGTACTATTATAATTATATTCCTGCGGTCCTAAACTCCACCCTGTTAGGCTGTTCTTTTATTCAATTTGTTCTAATTTTATTTGCAGACACCAAAGTGCTGGTACTCATGTAAAACTTCACGCGATGTAATTAGTTTTAATATTTTATTGATGCTGGTAAGCTGTACAGTTACATACTGTCACAAAAAAAACACTGATTTATTCTAATGAAAGTAAATCTGATATAATGTCAATGTCATTTCCCCAAGTTTGTGTCTTAGCGGTATTATCTCCCAACATTTTTTAAAATTAAAATGTAGCCAAAGAGAAATGTGGACAAAGCCAATATCATTTTTCACTGTTTGTAACTGAAGATAATAGTAAAACTTAACAAGCCATTAAACTTCACATTAAAACCTATTTGAGGATAAGGTCTCTGTGGATCATAATATGATAAATATGTTTTTAGAAAGAGAAATGGGAGTGGTGATAAGGGAAGAGTGCGGGGTGGGTGGGAGGGTGTGACAGAGGAGAGTGGGATGAGGGAGAGAGAAAGAGGGAGGGTGAAATAAAGAGAGGCATGGGAAAATAGAGATAAGCAGAAGAGGCAGGGAGGGGGCAGAGACATAATGTTACAGTGGATGGGAAAGGTCCAACTTACATCATTAACTGCACCATCTTAGTTACCTGGGCCATCACAGTGCAGAAAGTGCACTAGCTACATAACTACTGTAGCTACATGAATGGTCAAACAACGGGCATCCTGCGGCAGATGACTCAACCGCCAACACCATGAAGCCTTTCCAAGATATAAAATTCATGAGTGCGGAGCAAAGTGAATATTCTCCACTTGCCTGGATAAATGTGGGTCCAATAAGACTTACGGAACGTGACACCATCCAGGATAAAACAGTCTTCTTGGTTAAGGGTCTGTCCCACTTAGGCGATTTGTCAGCGGACTGCCGGCGAGTGTCAAGCTCGCGGCACTCGTTGAAAATCCAGGAAGTGGAACGGCGAATGTCAAGAGTGGCACACACAAACACATCACAAAGGCGGAGGCCAGGGAAAGCGGGGGAGCGCTGTCTGAAATTCACACGGTGCAAAGCCAAGGTGATGCAGACACACACCATGATGAACAAGAAGGTTAAGACGGCTAGCACAGTGTACAGTAAGTCCTTTAAAAGAGAGAGGGGAGAAGGGTGGAGAAGGGTGGAGAAGGGGGGGGAGAAGGGGGGGAGGAGAAGGGGGGCGCGAAGGGGGGAGGGGAGGGAGAAGGGGGGAGGGAGAAGGGGGGGGAGAAGAGGGGGGTGAGAAGGGGGGGAGAAGGGGGGGAGAGAAGGGGGGGAGAAGGGGGGGAGGAGAAGGGGGGTGAGAAGGGGGGGAGGGGAGAAGGGAGGAGAAGGGGGGGAGGGAGAAGGGGGGGGAGAAGAGGAGGGGGGTGAGAAGGGGGCAGGAGAAGGGGGGGGGGAGACACTTTTTAGAAGCCAGACAACTTTTAATGAGCCAGAGATACACGGCTATGAACTTTGACGGGCATTTAACATCGCTTTTCCTTGGTTCTGAAAACTCGTGCTTACGTTTTTTCCCCCAATGAGCCAATGAAAATGCCCCGTCAGCAAAGGAGATTGAGTAAAACTACCTACAGCTACCTCGACTACCTACAACGACATGGCGACCCCACTAACACTGCACCTACGACTACAAAAGTATCGATTTTCTCCATGGCAACCAAACATTGGTTGCAGAAAAAATGTCAACATGTTGAAACATTTGCTGCGACCATACTGAGACGGCGACTAGTTCCCAGAATGCGGGAACTGCTCGTGATCATGAAGGAGACTCACCAGAGACCACCAGCAAACATGTGACGACCATGTGGCGAGAGTCTCCTGCATTCACCTAAAAAGTCGCCCAATTGGAACAGGTCCTTTAACATCCCACACAAACATTAATTTCCTGCAGCACCTCTGCATATTGGTTGCAGAGTGTACCATCTGCTGAATGCACGCAGTCATTCACACAGGCTAGTCCAATGTCACCTCCCAAACCAGCGACTTCTTACTCCTCAAAAGAACATGGGCAGCCAGAGCTCCACTACCGGGTGCAATGTTCTTCAGGCTACACAGCACCCGAACTGAGACACACAGGAAGTCCCAGCTCAACAACACTGCGGAAATACCATCAGCAAGAGGACTAGAGCAGTTGAAGTAATTGCCTCACCATCTAGTTTAGTTTAGTTTAGTTTAGTTTAGTTTAGTTTAGTTTAGTTTAGTTTAGTTTAGTTTAGTTTAGTTTAGTTTAGTTTAGTTTAGTTTAGTTTAGTTTAGTTTAGTTTAGTTTAGTTATACAGCACGTAAATAGGCCCTTTGGCCCACTGTATTTACCAGTGATCCTCGCGCACTAACATTATCTTACACACACTAGGGACAATTTACAATTTTACCAAAGCCAATTAACTGACAAACCTGCACGTCTTTGGAGTGTGGGAAGAAACCGAACCACCTGGAGAAAACCCACACAGTTCACAGGGAGAATGTACAAACACCATACACCAGCATCCGTGGTCAGGATGGAACCTGGGTCTCTGGCACTATAAAGGCAGCAACTCCACCACTGTGCCACCGTGCTGCCCTTCTTGATGGCAATTAGGGTTGGGCAATAAATTCCTCCCAAATGAGAGAAGCACCCTGGGACACAGGTTCATAAAAGGGCAGACCGTTTAGGATTGAAATGGTGATAATTTTTTTTAATGTTTCTTTTGATGTTCTGAACCAAAGTAGATAGTGGAGGCTCAAAGATTAATTGCATTCAAAAGAAAGTTTGATTGAGTTCTGAATATTACAGAAACAAAGGATGTGAAAATAGGCCAGAAGATGACATAACAGATAGAACAGTCACCATAGGAATGGGCCATCCAACCATAATGTCCATGTCGAACATGATGCCATGAAACTAATTCCCTCAATTCCCTGAACACCCATGTGCCTATCCAAAACCTTCTTAAATAATACTATCTTATCTGCTTCCACCATCGTCTGTAGCAGCATGTTCCAGGCACTCAACACTCTCTGTATAGTACACCTCCCCCACACTTCTTCTTTAAACGATACCCTCTGACCTTAAAGCCATGCTCTCTAGTCTTTGACATTTGCATCCCAAGAGAAAGATTCTGACTAGCTACCCTATCCCTGCCTCTCATAATTTTATTCACTTGGACTGGAGTCTGGGGAAGGATCTCGACCCGAAACGTCACCCATTCCTTCTCTTCAGAGATGCTGCCTGTCCCGCTGAGTTACTCCAACTTTTTGTGTCAATCTTCGGTTTAAACCAGCATCTGCAGTTCATTCCTACACAACTACTAATCCAGGCAGCATTCTGGTAAACATCCGCTGCATCATGTCCAAAACCTCCACACCCTTCCTTGAACTGCACACAATGCGACCTAACCAAAGTGTGTGTTGCATGGAGTCTTAAGAAGTCCATTCCTAAGCCATTCCTCACATTCACATGGCAATAATTGACATAGCATCCAGGAATTAAGGCATAAATTGGCAAAATCAAAGCTAAAATATTTTAGGTAGTGATAGGATTCAGCTTCAATCAGATGAATTTGTGTCCTTTACCTGCAGTTTCTATTGTTTATCTGGTTAAGACCACTCAACCCACAAGGTGATGAACCTTAACTTGATAATCTGATCTGTCAAAGGATTCAATCAGTTCCTATAACCCAAGGATTTGCCTTTGAAAGCAAAGATCTTCACAGGAGATATTCCATCATATAACCAGAATGTTTATATGAACCTACAAAAGCTGAAGTTGATAAATTAGAATGATCTGAGTACACAGGATGCTTAGTTTACTCTAAGAGGGGGTTTTCCAGAAATGGTAGATTTCCTGTAGTTATGAGAAAGCATCATAAATTACAGTAATTTTCAGAAGAATCAATCTTCATTGTTTGACACTACACTGATTGAACGGAATATTTTAAACTGAGAATATATTCTTGTAGACTAACTTTATTGCTTCACCTATTTTTTCGCTGATTAGAGAATTTAATAAACTACAACTTGATTTCACTATCCCTAAGTGACCTTGAAATGGAGCAGATTGAATTGAATGTTATATTTTAAAACAGCATGGTCAAATTACCTCTACACATGTCAGTGTTACCATCTGTTGTTCATTACACAAAGGTTTAGTAGAACAGTTTAAAACTTAATTCAGATCCACTGATGAGTGCCAGAATAATACTTGGCTCATATGTTTACCACAGACGACATGTTTTACTTTGTGTTTTCTGTTAGGGATGAAGAAGTCGACCAGGGTAAACTCCTCAAGGAAATGGAACTTCCTCAAGGCTCTGCATATAAAAATGAAGGGTATACCAACACTGTTAGTCAGATAGATTGACATTATTCAGCAAATCTTCAACCTCTTGTGTAGTGTGTAGTCAAGGCCCACGCAGAGTGAATGTGGCGTAGGATTTTGGATGTCTCCATTCAATCTCATCTGTACTTTGAGGGTTTAGTTGGTACTTGTATCCATGTTGACACCGTCGTTTAGCTACCAGGAATGGATTATGTATCAAAACAAATATTTCAATCTTAATAATAGTGGTTAATTTGAGCCCGATATTAATAAATCAAAACGAAAAATGTTCTTGAACCCATGAAAGTATTTTTGTTAAAATATTTTATTTAATTAATGGTCAATTTAAGGCAGATTATAAGGCATAAGGAGAAGTTTTCTTGTAATGTGATCAGTTATGTCAACAAGATACAGTGAATATTTTTGGTACCAATTGGCCTTAAAGTGAGTGCTTTCCTTCTGATCACTCAGTATTTTGTTTTCGAGGTACAGGATTTATTAGAGCCAGAAAGTTTTTAAAATCAGTAACGTTACTTACTGTGGCAGGGAGAAATCATTTTTGAGTGGCATAATGGTGCCTCTGCCTCACGATTAGTTCATAAGACATAGGAGCAGAATAAGACCTAATAGTCACTGACAAAGGGCATATTTCCATATTGTATCTTGTATTTCCATATTAAGACTGTATGTGTTTTGTGTTAAAAGGCATTATATTTTTTATGGTATTTGGTGATAAGATTAGAATGTAAATAGCTGAACGTCATCAGATCATGGATTACCCTGATCCTATCAAAATAATGCAGCCCATGGGTAAACAGTGAAAATTCAAAACCAGTATCTGCAGAGGCTGGAAATTTAAAACAAGCAGAACATGCTCAAAGTACTAAGCAGATCATGCTGCATCAGTGAGAAGAAAACAGAGTTAATGTTTCTATTCGACCTGAAATCGTAATTCTTTCTCTTCCCATGGATGCTGCCTGACAGTGGTGTTGCGAATTCTGAGTTACAGGTAGATGGCATATGAGGAAATCAGGATGTAGTTGGAGATTTTACAGTTTAAAAACGCCAAACACTGACAGGTTTACTGACATTACAAATGTAACATCGAGGCTACAAACACTGATGTTTTTTAATATGTTCTTGTCGATAAGATCTTGTTGAATGTGGCCTTGTAGTCCATACCTGCTGTTATATGCAGGAGGAACTTGCATTTACAGAGTGCCTTTCATTACCTCAGGGTCTGAAAACAATCTACACTCATTCCATGCTCAAAGTAATGCAAAGCAGACAGCACTAATTGTTCAGCACTACCTCGTTAGGATTTTATGGTCTTTATGAAGACAGAAAGGTAATTTGTTAAAGTTTGAAAATAGTTGCACAGCTCTTTTTTGGCATGTGACCAAGTACTTCATTAGAGTCATAGAATCGCAGAGAAATACAACATGAAAACAGGCCCTTGGGCCCATTGAATCCACACCGACAACCAGGCACCCATTAATTCCATTCTTATCTTCCCTACATTCGCATCAACTTCCCCAGATTTTGCCCTTCAACTCTACATTAGGAACAATAATGTGGCTGATTTATCAGTGTTAGCTGTGAGGGGGATGCTAGGAGGCTGCAAGGTGACTTGGATAGGCTGGGTGAGTGGGCAAATGCATGGCAGATGCAGTATAATGTGGATAAATGTGAGGTTATCCACTTTGGTGGCAAAAACAGGAAAGTAGACATTTATCTAAATGGTGGCCGATTAAGAAAAGGGGAGATGCAACGAGACCTGGGTGTCATGGTACACCAGTCATTGAAAGTAGGCATGCAGGTGCAGCAGGCAGTGAAGAAAGCGAATGGTATGTTGGCATTCATAGCAAGAGGATTTGTGCATAGGAGCAGGGAGGTTCTACTGCAGTTGTATAGGGTCTTGGTGAGACAACACCTGGAGTATTGCGTGCAGTTTTGGTCTCCAAATCTGAGGAAAGACATTCTTGCCATAGAGGGAGTACAGAGAAGGTTCACCAGACTGATTCCTGGGATGTCAGGACTTTGATATGAAGAAAGACTGGATAGACTCGGCTTGTACTCGCTAGAATTTAGAAGATTGAGGGGGGATCTTATAGAAACTTACAAAATTCTTAAGGGGTTGGACAGGCTAGATGCAGGAAGATTGTTCCCGATGTTGGGGAAGTCCAGGACAATGGGTCACAGTTTAAGGATAAAGGGGAAATCCTTTAGGACCGAGATGAGAAAAACGTTTTTCACACAGAGAGTGGTGAATCTCTGGAACTCTGCCACAGAAGGTAGTTGAGGCCAGTTCATTGGCTATATTTAAGAGGGAGTTAGATGTGGCCCTTGTGGCTAAAGGGATCAGGGGGTATGGAGAGAAGGCAGGTACAGGATACTGAGTTGGATGATCAGCCATGATCATATTGAATGGCGGTGCAGGCTCAAAGGGCCGAATGGCCTGCACCTATTTTCTATGTTTCTATGTTTCTATCTACCAACCTGCGCATATGTTCTGGGACAAAACGGGCGCACCAGGAGGAAGCCCAAGCAGTCACAGGGAAAATGTACAAACTCCTCACAAATAGCATCTGAGGTCAGGTTTGTATCCGTCCCTGGCACTGTGAGGCAGCAGTTCTACTACATGCCACTCCAAATGTATAAATGTACAATTTACATTATAGTCCCATAAATACTAATTGCTTTAAGGTATTTTCTTTTTTGGCATTTCCTTGGGATCAAGGATGAATTGTTTCCATTCCAGTTTACTTTAGTTTAGAGATACAGCATGGAAACAGACCCTTCGGCCCACCGAGTCTGTGCCGACCAACAATCACCTGTACATTGGTTCTTTGTTGTCCCAGTTTCACATTCTACACACTAGAGGCAATTTACAGAAGCCAATCAACCTACAAACCTGCAAGTCTTTGCAATATGGGAGAAAACCAGAGCATCCAGAGAAAACCCATGCAGTCATGGGGAGATGTGTAAACTCCGTACAGATGGAATCCGTGGTCAGGATCGAACCCGGGTCTCTGGGGCTGTCAGGCAGCAACTGTGCCACTGTGATTCTCTCAATTCTGAATTCCCATATCACTCACTATCCAAATGTTTGTGAATGCAAAGTCAACTGAAAATCTCAAGCATTGATCTTTTCTTAGGTCAGAGTGTAAAGGAATGTAGAGAAAGAGTGTGTAAATGATGTTACCATGTAGATCCTCTTTAAATTATTGAACAGGTCCAAGGGGCATATTAAATCTATTCTGCTGTTCCAATGTCATGTAAATGAAGAAACTGATTCTGTAACTGTGAAATAGGTTTAGTTACTGGAAGGGAATCTGGGAAAGGATGTAATTAAAAATAATCTATTTTAGTGGTGGGTTTTTGACAGCAACATGTGTAGTTGGGTCACTATCTTTCCGATCACATGGATGTTGCAGATGACACTGAAATAAGTGTAGAGAAAGCAGGGACTCTGCAGAAGGACTTGGACAGGTTGGGAGGGTGGGCAAAGAAGTGGCAGATGGAATATAGTGTAACAGAGTGTGGAGTCATGCATTTTGGTAGTCAAAATAAAGCCGCAGACTGGGGAGAGAATCCAGAAATCGGAGGTGCAAAGGGACTTGGAAGTGCTGGTGCATGATTCCCAAAAAGTTAATCTGGAAGTCGAATCAGTAGTAAAGAGAGCAAACTCGATGCTAACATTTATTTCAAGACGGCTCTGATACAAAAACAGGGATGAAATGCTGAGGCTCCATAAGGCACTGGTCACGCCACATTTGGATGTATTCAACACAATTTTGGGCACCATATCTGAGGACGGATATGCTGGCACTGGAGAGGGTCCAAAGGAGGTTTACAAGGATGATCCCAGGAATGAGCAGGTTATCATATGATGAGCGTTTGACGACACTGTACTCGCTGGAGTTTAAAAGAATGAGAGGGGACCTTATTGAAATATACAGAATAGTGAAAGGCTTGGATAGTGGATGTGGGGAGGATGTTTCCACTAGTGGGAGAGTCTTGGACTGGAGGTCATAGCCTCAGAATTAAAGGACATTCTATAAGAAAGGAGATGAGGAGGAATTTATTTCGTCAGAGAGTGGTGAATCAGTGGAATTCTTTGCTGCAGAAGACTCGGTAGGCCAAGTCAATGGATATTTTTATGGCACAGATAGATAGATTCTTGATTAGTATGGGTGTCAGGGGTAATGGGGAGAAGGCAGGACGATGGGGTTAGGAGGGCGAGATAGATCAGTCATGATTGAATGGCGGAGTAGACTTGATGGACTAAATGGCCTAATTCTGCTCCTATCACTTATGACCTTATGTTCAGCTGATTTCATCATGGGCACAATTTACCTCTGGATTCCCAGATGCAGTCAGGCTGTTTTCTTTTTGACAATTTAAATTTCAGTTTGAATAAGATTGAATACACGTTTGAATGAGATTGTCAAGCTGCAAACCAATGCTCATCCAAGTAAACGGCAGGACCATGAAAGTTAAGATTTCTGATGTAGGATATGAATAAAATATTAAGAACCCAATTATGTCATCACCTTCATTAAACATAAATGTTTCTTTGTAAGCTATCTCATGCTCATACCGAAAAATTATTTTAAGGGAAATACCAATTTCATAAAATCAAACATTCCACCTTTTTACTTAACCAAGTTTATTCCAGGAATTATTTCTGAATAATTTGTTCCTCATGCTTTCTCTTTCCTTCCTAATTACTACATTTAGCTTGCACAGAGAACTTTCCTGCCCTTGTGTATCTTTCTCTCAGTTCCTTCGAATCTAGAGCCTCCCTCAATAGCAAAATCACACATGCAAAAGTGCAAAGAACTGCCTCCTGTGGGCGGGATCAGTTGTCAATTCAGTGACTGGCCATCTCGAAAGACCGGGCAGAAATGATTATAACACAGGAGAACCTGAGATTACTCACTCAGTCCGAGAGTGATTAAGTAAACTGAAGCAAGCTGTGGGAGCTGAACAACTGACTTTCGCAAGGACTAGCTACAAAGAATATGGCCAAAAAGTTTGAAACATAATACTGCCAAAAAGTACAGAGGAAACTGCAACAGGCTGCTGAAGAGAACAAGCAGTTAGTGGCATTAACAAAGGATCTAACAATGAAGCATGTAATTTGAGTGTATTTGATATATTAATCTGAGGATGGTGTGATTGTGAATTTATTTGGCACCTTGAGCCTAGAACAATCAATTTGATGAAGCAGAAACATTCCTATTGGAAGGATTGGAAGATTCTACAAACTTTTTCTCGAAATTGCTTGTGACTTCCGATGTGGAGTTAAGGAGAGTGTTTGTGAATTTAACACAAGAAGAAAAGAAGAAATTCAGCCTAAGAAAGCAATGAAATTTTAACTCAACACAAAACCATTAACAAGAAATCTTGATAAAGAAATGAGCAGCAAGTCTCACTCTCCCACCTGAGGCTTTGACTTGTTAGACGTAAAGTAGAAAAACTGGAAATTATGTGAAAGGTGAGTTTTCATTCTAAGATGTCCTATTATTCATTATTTTAATTATTTATTGCCACTCGGTTCATTTAAGAAAACAATCGTAACATTGTATATATGAATAATAATGTAATTGTTACTTAAACATTGAATGTCCATAAAGTTGTAAATTAGAATTTTCCAATGGCGAAAAATTAAATACATAGATTAAATCTCAACACCTAATGAGAATTTTCCTTAAACTTCTAGAGGGACAAATTTATCTTTGGTAACCAGTACCGAAAACAGTGAAGACTGTGAAGTCACTAATTGAAATCACCTCCACATAATCACTCCTATTCATAGAATAAATATGCAGATATAAATATAGTTGACGATTGATATATATTTTGCATGCTCATGGTGTAATATATTGCCCTGACCGCACAAAACCCCACATGGAGAGTAGTGGTCTGACAGGAATCCATTTACTGAGTGTGATTTTCATTTCTATCACTCCGCTGGCTTTTACTCATAATAGGGACAACTGCTTGGTAAATACTCGTGATTTAAATAAGGTATTTCCAATTATTTTTTACTCTGCATGGCAAGAAATTAATAAGTGGACCGTTAAAAAGAATCTTACTTTATAATTCTTTTTTATTTTAATTAATAACCCGTGTTCCCCTTGTTTTAGTGAAGTTTAATTTCTAACTGAATAAATGGACAATCGTCTGTATATTAACCATCTTGATTTGCAAAGTAGAGTCAACTATCCATGCAAAGTCCTTACTTCAACATCATATTTTCATAAACTGGTTAGGAATTTACTGGAGTCAAAAATAAACTGAAGGGGAATTCAGTGGGTCAGGCTGAAGCAGGATCCCAACCAGAAATGTTTATCCATTTCCATCCACATATGCTGCCTGACCCACTGAGTCCTTCCAGCATTTAGTTTTTTACTCAAGATTCCTGCATCTGCAGTCTCTGTGTTTCTTGGAATTTACTAAGGCTGAATTAATACATTTTAACATTTCACCAAAAATATATAAAATGACGAATCTGATCATTGCTGTTAAGAAGGTTTTTATGTGGAACAGCTGTGACAAATCAGTTGTAAAATATGTGCCCATAGCCAAAGTAAAAAACATTAATTTCATAATATCCTTTTATTTCCAAGACTTCATGCATTAATCATTCATTTCTTGCATAGTTCCAAATCCATTGGGAATTTATATCTAGTTTAGAAATCCATTTCCAAAATAGCTTTTGAGCTGCCAAACTGAAATGCATTAAGCATTTAGAAAGTTCCCTTTGCTCTAATAGCATATTATCTAAATGCACCTTGTATATTATTTAAAAGGAGATTGATTAGAAATCCTTGATCCTTTTGCCTAGTTTGATAGGTGTTAGTTCTTCATATAAACACGTTTTTCCTGAAATTAGACTATATATTGATAAACATTATGTTCGCTCACACAGATTTTAAAATTTCACACCTCTTCTTGATCATAGCAAGTGAGAAAATCATCTGGAGGATTCCTTCTGGCTGACAGCATCAAATATGGCACAAAGCCTCCATCTTGTGGGCAAGTTATAACACTACAAGTACTCTTCAACACCAGCATGTCTTTAACTGCATTTCCAACTGAAATGGTCAATGGCTGTGTCAAAACAGAGCTCATTGAGCGCCACTATAATTACACTGGGAAGTTCAACAAAAACGGGAAAACCACTGATGGCTTGGACCTAACTACGGTGGCCTTTCTGATCATCTGCAGCTTCATTGTGCTTGAAAACCTCATGGTTCTCCTGGCTATTTGGAAAAACAACAAATTCCATAACCGCATGTACTATTTCATTGGTAATCTAGCCCTGTCTGATTTGCTGGCAGGAATAGCCTACAAAGTAAATATCCTCATGTCTGGGAAGAAGACATATGGACTCACACCAACGGTATGGTTCATAAGAGAAGGAAGCATGTTTGTGGCATTGGGAGCTTCCACCTTCAGTTTACTGGCGATAGCAATTGAGAGGCACATGACTATGATAAAGATGAGACCCTACGATTCTAGTAAAAATCACAGAGTGTTTCTGCTCATTGGTGCCTGTTGGCTGATTGCCATTTTATTTGGTGTCTTGCCTATCCTGGGTTGGAACTGTATTTGCAATTTTCCAGACTGTTCCACAGTCCTGCCCCTCTATTCCAAGCAGTATATATTTTTCAGTATAGGCATCTTCAGTGCAATTTTGCTGGCCATTGTAATACTTTACGCTCGTATTTATATATTGGTTAAGTCAAGTAGCCGCAATGTCGCAAACAGAAAATTCCCAAAAAACAATTCAGAAAGATCCATGGCTCTGTTGAGGACAGTGGTAATTGTTGTGGGGGTTTTCATTGCATGCTGGTCCCCACTTTTCATTCTATTGCTCCTTGATGTTGCTTGCAAACCGAACAAGTGTAGCATATTGTATCAGGAAGATTGGTTTATTGCAATTGCAGTCCTCAATTCTGGCATGAATCCCATCATTTACACCCTGGCCAGCAAAGAGATGCGTCGGGCTTTCTTCCGTCTCCTCTGTGGCTGCTTGGCCAATGATAAAGTTTCCAAGGCCTTGCCAATTCAGTCAGCAGCAGATAATAGCAAAAGCAAGACTACTGGCAGTAATATGCAGAAATCAAAAGGAGAGCCCATAGAAATCAGTAATCATTTAAATGAAATCAAAACTATTAACTTATCAACTTCCAAAGGAGATTTGTGACCATTGATTGCTAATCTGTTACAAACAATATTGTTTTCTCGTTAATAAGCTTACAACATTATTTTTATAACCTTTTAATTCCTTGTACGAAAGATCTGTCCTTTCTTTAGCTCTGAACTTTGAAAAAGAATGGCCACCAAAGAATCCTGATATCTGCCACTAAAATCCCAAACCAAAGTTGTCTACAAAGTACTCACACATCATATAATGTACAAAGGACTTTATCGATTTTTTGCATAAAGTGCTATGAAAGTTCTATGTTAACCATTTCAGTTGCAGTGAAAATATTAGTATTAATCCAGAAATTCTTTTTTTTTTAAATTTAATATAAATTGCTATCGTCTTTGTTAAGACAATTAAACTTGAATTTTTATGTGACTCTCTATCCATATTTTTCCCCATGGTGTGATTTCATGGATTCCACTGAATTCATTCCTATATAGTTTTTGACACGAGTTTTTAAACCCTTTTGCAAAGATCTACAGTGCCCTGAGTTACACTGGGCAACTATTCACTACTTCCATCAATGACATGAGAAAACCTCTTTCCACAGATCATATGAAGCTTTACAGAACAAAAAAAAACATTGAACTATCAGTAAATCTGCATGGAATGCATATTCTGTCCATATGTTGTTCCTCTGTGAACACCCAACAGCCTCATATTAATTCCATCTGTGCTCCTTGTTTGTTCACTAATACTTGCAATATAAATCTCGTGCAAATTCAGTATGTCAAATATTAACATCAGATCTTAATCAAGTAAGGCATACGATTCTTAACCATATTTGGTTGAAAGATCTCTTAAGTAAGATTGGGAATCATAGAAATCCCTTTTAAATTGTCATACTATATCACACGCATAATATAAAGTTAAATATAGATAGTATTTTTAAAATACTTTAAAATATATTCCTTCTAATATAAACTCTCTACAATTGAGCGTGGGGTTTTAAATTTCTTCCCAAAGCCAAAATCCATTCAAAGCTTCATAAGCAGCAATCATCTATTTAGAGAATGAAATAGGCAAAAGCCATACCTCTCCTTACATACACAAATATTTGACCCAATTTCCTATGTATATAATGACAAATATTTAATTTGTTGTCATTTATTGAATTGCCTGTCATTTCATTCGAGTGAACTTCATTAAATGAAAAAACAATTTAGAACTGTGGAAAAAATTAAAACCTTTCCAGTTTAATAAAAAGTTTAATACAACAAGATAAATGTACACGACAGTTGCTTCAAATACTATGGTATCAAATATTGGCGAATCCTTGTAACAAATAATTTTTTTTTTAAATAGTTTGATAGGAATTAAATAATACAGTTGCATAGAGCATTTCGAAAATATTGAGGAATGGGACTAAAAAAATGTGGACAATTGAGTTTAATTTGGGAAACTTTCAGAGATGGAGTGAGATTGCCTCCCTTCATGCTGAATTCTGGGATTCTCTGCAAACTGAGTTGCCATACACTGCAAACTGCTTTACTCCTGCTAATTTCAACATCTGACCCAGCTTTTTGAAAATGCAAGCCTGAGATTTTATAAAAGTTTCACAACAACCCATACATGTTCTACTGGTGGGATTGGTAGAAGTGCTTTGCCTCTTCTCTGACATCCCAGTAACATCCTGACTGAATGTATATTAGTCTTGCACAATTATGACTATTTTAAAGATATCTTTGGTTGCCATACAACATAAGAGAAATACAAGGTAGACACAAAATGCTGGAGTAACAGCAGGTGAGGCAACATCTCTGGAGAGAAGGAATGGGCGACGTTTCGGGTAGAGACACATAAGAGAAATACAGTTAGATGGATGAAATCACGTTGAGAAAATAGAATTTTCTAGGCGGTCACGGTGGTATAGCAGTAGAGTTGCTGCCTTACAGCGAATGCAGCGCCGGACACACGGGTTTGATCCCGATTACGGGTGCTGTCTGTACGGAGTTTGTACGTTCTCCCCGTGACCTGCGTGGGTTTTCTCCCAGATCTTTGGTTTCCTCCCACACTCCAAAGACGTACAGGTTTGTAAGTTAATTGGCTTGGTAAATGTAACAATTGTCCCTTGTGGGTGTAGGATAGTGTTAATGTGCGGGGATCGCTGGTCGGCGCGGACCCGGTGGGCCGAAGGGCCTGTTTCCGCGCTGTATCTTTAAACTGAACTAAACTAAATTAGTAAATGATATACAATTATAAGTTTGTTACTGCCTGCCTTAAATGAATAAATGGAATTCTATAGAGTAATATGATGCATTTATTCTCAAGAGATAGTTTTCGCCTTTAGGATAGGTATATGAAGAATGGTATTGAAACTAGGTTGTGTTTATTTGTATTTCATGTACTTATTTTATTATGCATTTAGAATTATCTCCTAAAATCTACCCACAGTTTTCCATTTCTTTCAAATTTACAACTAATTGAAAAATGCATTAACAAGATTATAATGAAGTTATATTTGCAAAATTAAGCTACATGCCTAGATAATATATCACTTCAGTTGGTGTGGATCAATCTATCAAAGAAGCATGAGCATTTACTTTATTTGTAAGCTCCCTGTTTTGTTGAAAATTGATGTTCACTAAGAGTTGATACTGTAGCTTCCCATAGTGAATGTTCCATGACAATATTACATGTGTGTAAAATGAACTGAGAGATTGCATGTATACTTCATGAAGTATATACTATATGTCAAAAAATGTTTTTGAGGAGTTCAGTTTTAATCCGTGTCCTATATCATCCATGTAGAAAAGATCTCACAAGACCATAGGTAAAAGCACATATGTGGCAGTTCTTTCTCTCTTTATTAAAGGTTCAAAACGCCTTCCCCCCACATCACACATCACACAGTTTTACTAAATTTACTAAATAATTATAACTTTTTTTTACCAACAAGATTCCATTTGGATTTCTTTTCCATGCATTAAGCACTTTTATTTTATGGGGAATAACCTCCTAGTAATGTTACTCAGTGTTCTTTTAATTTGTTTTAACTAGTTTCTCTTGTCATTTCATCTTGATTTTGTCTGAAGGTCTAGACATATTTTTTGCATGTCTAATACTGTCTTTTATAAGATCGCCTTTAAGTACGTTTTACATGGTAAATGGTAGGGAATTGAAGAATACAGTTGAACAGAGGGATCTGGGAATAACCGTGCATAGTTCCTTGAAGGTGGAATCTCATATAGATAGGGTGGTAAAGAAAGCTTTTGGTATGCTAGCCTTTATAAATCAGAGCATTGAGTATAGAAGCTGGGATGTAATGTTAAAATTGTACAAGGCATTGGTGAGACCACATCTGGAGTATGGTGTACAATTTTGGTCGCCCAATTATAGGAAGGATGTCAACAAAATAGAGAGAGTACAGAGGAGATTTACTAGAATGTTGCCTGGGTTTCAACAACTAAGTTACAGAGAAAGGTTGAATAAGTTAGGTCTTTATTCTCTGGAGCGCAGAAGGTTAAGGGGGGACTTGATAGAGGTCTTTAAAATGATGAGAGGGATAGACAGAGTTGATGTGGACAAGCTTTTCCCTTTGAGAATAGGGAAGATTCAAACGAGAGGACATGACTTCAGAATAAAGGGACAGAAGTTTAGGGGTAACATGAGGGGAAACTTCTTTACTCAGAGAGTGGTAGCGGTGTGGAATGAGCTTCCAGTAGAAGTGGTGGAGGCTGGTTCGTTGGTATCATTTAAAAATAAATTGGATAGGCATATGGATGAGAAGGGAATGGAGGGTTATGGTATGAGTGCAGGCAGGTGGGACTAAGGGAAAAAAAGTTGTTCGGCACGGACTTGTAGGGCCGAGATGGCCTGTTTCCGTGCTGTAATTGTTATATGGTTATATGGTTAAGGCTAAATAGATACACTTTCCCTTTTTACACAACGGATCAGCCTCGCCAGTAATGTATTTGAATTACTCATTGACATTTTAAGCTGGGAGGCAAAGTATTCAATATGACAATAAAACCAAAAAAAACTGCAGATGCTGAAAATCTAAAATAAAATTTGAAAATGCTGTGAATACAGAAAAAGCAGCATCTTTATTCAGTGTGTTGGTCTTTGTGCGAACATTGTTCATTTCACCATGGCTCTCTGAGTTCTACCCTTCCACATTGATTATTCAGTTAAGCATGCTAACTGCATTGTTTATGTTTATAACTGCAACCTCCCTTTTAGTATCATTTTCATATCATTTGTGGAATAATTCATTTTCTGCTGAGCAATATTTACATTGGTCCACATATTTATTTTACCCAGCTCAAGTTATGGCCACTGAATTACCAGTGTAGATTAGATTGATACTTTCCTGGTCAGCATCAGTTGTAAATCAGTTTTTAGATTTATCTGTTGATATAAGTTAGAGTTGGATAGGTATTCCAACAACAGGTCACCAATAATATCTTCCCAAATACCTCCTCTCCTTTTGCCCTCCCGAAACCATTACAATGTAATTTCTGGGACACAAAGGGCACCTAACTTCCAAACTATTAATCTGCCTGTAATATATTCTATTCAATGTGTGTAATATACTTGTATTATTGACGGTAGCAACGTGCATGTAATTGCAACTCTCTTTTTACAAAATGGCTTTTAATATTTAAGAAACAATAATGTAAATTGCAAGGTAATTGTAGGAAATTATACAAAAGTACGCAATATACAAGTGCTATAAGTGAACCATGCTTGAACATGTGTATAAAAATGCTAGTGTACAAATTATATGCTCTAGCTTTTAAAATAAAGTTATGCTATTATAGGATTTTGTGTTGTTTATTTGAAATCAGATATTACTTTAATGCCTGATTAATCCTTTGCAGCATATGTGTGTGCATTGTATTAATAGTAAACATACATTTTAAGACAGCTGCATGATTGATAAATAATAAAACAGTTAAGCGCAAGATAAATTTAAAAAACACTTTGTAAATCTGATTGCTGAATCTCAATGATGTTGGCTTTAATGGAATCAAATTGCAGATATGGAGTAGGATTCAGATACATTTAAAAAACCTATTTTTATGGTATACGGGCATTGCTGACAAGGCTTCCAAGGAAAGATCTCGGTGGCCCTGGGAGGTGTACTGGAGCTGGGCCGTCTCATTTTTGGTAGGAAATCCAAACTTATGTTCAGCAGCTCACGGGCATCTGTGAGATGCTGTGGGGCCCAGTAGCAATGGTGGTGGGAATGTTTGCTGAGAATTGCAAAACATTTGATTCCATTCACAACTCAACAGCAGCTGAATCCTTGTGCAGCAGGACACAGACACATTTAGGCATGGGCTGATGAGTGGGGGCAGGTAACATTTGAAACCACAAATGTGCCAAGCAATGTAAAGAGACACTACCCTTGACTTTCATTAAACTGACCAATGTTGAGCCTCCCATCATCAAATCCCAACATCAAATCCCAAAGTGCAGAATATAACGTTACGGCTGCAGAGAAAGTGCAGATTTTTAAAAAGTGGAAAGGCCACATTGACACATGGTAGGATATTGGACACATGCTCTTAGCTTATGAGAGGTCCACTCAGTAGTCTAATACAGTGGAGAAGAAGCTGTTCCTGAATCCAGTGGTAAATGCTTTCAAGCTTTTGCCTCTGCTGCCCAATAGGAGAAGAGGGAATGACCGTGTCCTTGATTATGTTGGCTGCTTTTCCAAGGCAGTGTGAAGTGTAGATGGAGTCAATGGGGAGAAGCTAGTTTATGTGATGGACTGCATCCACAGCTTCTGCAATTTCTTGCTGTCATGGTCAGAGAAGTTGCCAAACCTGATAGGGTGCTTTCTTTGGTGCATCAATAGAAATTGGTAAGAGTCATTGGAGATATCCAAATTTCCTTAGTCTTCTGAGGAAGTGCAGGCCTTGGCGGTATTGTTTAGATTGAAAGATACTGGATGGAAACAGGCCCCCTCAACCCACTGAAATCACACTGACCACTGTTCCACGCCAGTTCCATTCTATTCCACATTTGCATTCGCTCTCCATACACCAGGGAAAATCTACAGATGTCTATCAACCTACATACTTGCCCGTTGTTGGGATGTGGGAGGAAACCGGAGCAACCGGTAATGATGCTGAAGTGTAATTGGTCGACAGCTTCCGGTTACTAGGTGTAAATATTACCAATTATTTTACCTGGTTCAACCAGATTGACACTACTACTAAAGATACAGTAGTGCAGCTTGTAGAGAGGGGATAGAGAATGAAGAAGTTAATCCATTATGTTGCTGCTACCAGACCACGTGTTCAGAGGGAGAATGTGCAAACTCCACACAGATAGCACCCAAGGTCAAGATTGAACCCACATCCCTAGGAACCTCAAACTCTAGACCATCTCCACTTCAGCATCATTGATGCTGATTGAGGCGTGTACACCACCCCGCTTCCTGAAGTCGATGACTATCTATCTCCTTCCTTTACTTTGCCTCACCATTGTTTGAGATCTGGCCCACTACGGTGGGATCATATGCAAACTTCTAAATGGAGTTAGGGCAGAAATTGTCTGCACAGTCACGAGTGTACAGGAAGTTTAGTATGTGGTTAAGAATGCATCATTGTCAGGCACAGGCATTGAGAATTATCATGGAGGATGTTTTGTCACTTATCCTTGCTGATCAAGTCAAGTCAAGTTTATTCGTCACATACACATACGAGATGTGCAGTGAAATGGAAATCACTGGGTGATCGTGGGTCAGGAAGTCAAAGGCCTGAAGTTTGGAGATGATTGGTTGGAATTATGGTGTTGAAAGCAGTTATAGTCAATAAATAGAAGTCTGAATAGGTGTTGTTAATATTCAAATGTTCCAGATATGAGTGTAGGTCCAGGGAGATGGAGTCTGCAGTAGGTGAATTGCAGTGGAGCAGGGCTGTCTGGGAGGTCTGAGATGATGTACACCATGACCAGCATCTCAAAGCATTTCATGATTGTGGATGTGAGAGCCATTACCCTACCTTCTTTGGCATAATTGTTGTCTTCTAAAAGCAGATGGGAACTTCAGAATGGAGAAGAGAAAGGTTAAAGATGTCCGCAAATACTCCATCGACTGATTCACATAGTGTTCGGCACGGACTAGAAGGGCCGAGATGGCCTGTTTCCGTGCTGTAATTGTTATATGGTTACATAGGTTCTAAGGACATGGTCGGAGACTCCATCTGGGTCAGTTGCCTTCCATGGGTTCACTCTCAGGAAGGCCAAACTGATATCTGCAACATTGTGCAGGCAAGTGTGAGAGAGAATAAACAGTATGACTTATGGTAAAGTAAGGAGATGGTGAAAGGGACCGATGGCTTTACTCTGCAGGGAGCTAGCATGCACCAGATGACTGAATGGCCTTCTCTGTGTTATAATTAGCAAGAAAGATAGCAAGAAGGTGAGAAGACCTCAATTGGTTATAAACTTACATACATTCTTCATTCGTGAGCTCCTAAATTATGGGCAGATGAAAGATATATGTCTTTTGCAGCCTGGGTGGCCTGGAGAGGTTCCCCATGGTTATTTGGGACATGTTCTTATTGTAGAGGTTCAATCCTGCAAGACAAATGGGAAGTTAGTATAAAAGTGAACTATTGACATGGTTGGCATTGTTCCATTTTTATCACTATGAATGGGATACATACCTTCAGCTGCATGATTTGTGTGGAAATGCTAAGGATTTGAAGAGTGCATCTGTGTCAGAAAAATGGCAGCAACAGTAGAGTGGATGTCTGTATGTATCCAACCATGAGATGTGCAAGTGCCATCTGATTCAATGCTGCATTTGACAGCTACATATAAAAAGATCAACTTGACAAGGTAGGTTTCCTGTGAGAATTTCTTCCTGCACAACTAGTTGGTCAAGAGTTATAAGGATCAGACAGGAAAGTGGAGCTGACGCCAGGATCAGATCAGCCATGATCTCATTGAATGGTAGACCAAATGGCCTACATCTGTGTTTATGTTTATATGTTCACTCCTTCCAGGAATTCTTGAGATGAGAGGGTTATCTTTTCACACACAGTTAAAGGAATTAGATCTACTGCATATATTTTTGCAGTTTAGAAGAAAGAGAGATGATCTTATTTGAACAAATAAAATCCTGAGAAGACAAGGTACAATGTGTTGAGATGTTTCCACGTTGATTGATAGAAATTTCTGCCCTCTAATTACGTGAATAGATGTGTAATTTCGTAGAAGAATTTTCTTAAGGTTAATATTTTCCCTTTGTTGCAAAGTTGATCTATTAATTTTGAAATTGATTGTTCAAAGGTACATCTTCAGTCCACCGAGTCCGCACTGGCCATCAGTTAGCTGTTCACACCTGTTCTGTCATCTCATTTTTGCATCCACTCCTTGCACGAGGGAAAATTTACAAAGGTCAATTAACCTACAAACCCGCATTTCTTTGGGATGTGGAAGGAAATCCACCTAGTCACAGGGAGAATGCACAAACTCCACATAGACAGCACTGTAGATCAGGATCGAACCTGAATCTCTGGTGTTCTGAGGAAACAACTCTACCAGCTGTGTCACTATGCTGTCCACTTGTGGGGGAATCCCAGGTGAGGAGACATAGTAACATTGAAAAGAAACAAAATACACGAAGGTTACAAGAAAATTTTCTCTTTTCCAGCTTTCTTCGCATTTTCCATCAGTCTGAAGAAGGCTTTCGAAACAAAACATCATCTGTCCATTGTTGTCCACAGATGCTGCCCTATCTGCTGAATTACTCCAACACTTTGTTTTTCTTTACGAGATATGGGGCGATTATTTAGTACTGAGGTGTGGAGGGACTCCTTCCTGGAAATTGTGGTGAATCTCTGGAAATCTCTACCCGAGAGGGTTAAGGGGTTTTGATCACTGGAGGCATTTAAGGAGGAGAGATCAGGACATGGAGGCCTAAGGGAAACAGGCACAGAATAATGATCCATGAACATATTGAAGTAAAGGGCAGATTGTGCGCCTTCTCCTGCTCCCAAATTCTTATGTTCTTAAAACTCACTTCTTGAGAAGATTTCTGCCACTATAGCCTCTTCTTGACCTCGTCCAAGAGGACATGAGGATCTTCCTTGCTTTGCTGTCAAAACAATTCTGGGGAGGAATCTGTATTTCATAAGACATAGATGGAGGCAGCCAGCCCATCGAACCTTTGCCAGCTCTCAGAACAATTCCATTCACCCCATTTCCCCACAACCCATACATTCCCATATGGATGATTTGCCACTCGCTCTGGTAAACTTGACTGAGTCATCCCATTGGCTAGATACAATAGAATACAATATGGTTTTATTCGTCACATTGCACATAAAGTGCAAGTGAAATGAATTTGCCAGCAGCGGTACAATGAGAAAGAACACACAAAAACACAATAAAAATGGAACACAAACATCCACCACAGCATTCATCACTGTGGTGGAAGGCACAAAATTTGGCCAGTCCTCCTCCATTTTCCCCCGTGGTCGGGACCTCAACCCTCCGCAGTCGCCGCTGCGGCCGTCCAGATGAATGAATGTCAAGGCAAGTCCTGAATCGGTGCCTCCCTCCACCGGAGACCGCGGCTTCAGATTGGTGTAGGCCGCAGGCCAGCGGTCGGTGATTTAGAGTTCGCGCCGCAGCCAGAAGCACCGCAGACCGCAGGGCCGGCAGTCGAAGTCGAAGCTCCCCTCCAGGGATCCCCAGCGAGGAACCCCGCTCCCGATGGTAAGTCCATGCCGCGCCCACGGTAGAAGTTGGCCGCAGGCCGGCAGTCGGAGTGGAAGCTTCTTCCTCTCCCGGGTCCCCAGCGAGGGATCCCAGGCTGCAGACGTCGCGCTGGCCGGAGCTCTGCAGACCGCGGCTTCAGGCTGCCGCGGGCCAGTGAACAGAGCTCTCCCCTCCGGCGAGCCCCAGCCCGCTCCACGCCAAGAGTCCGCGCTGTGCCCGCCGCTGAAGCCCCGGGCGTGTCTCCAGGAAAGGCCACACCTGGAAAAAGTCGCCTCTCTGTGGAGGAGGCGACCCCCCATACCACCCACCACACAAAACTCACAAGAAACATTAAAAACATACATTAGAACATACTAAAAAAATTTAAAAAGTTGATAAAAACGGACACGCTACTGGCAGGGCGCCGGCTTGCAGCGCCCCCACCGACCGACACCAGTGCAGATGTTCTGCACTGGTGCTTCCAATAGTTTTGTTGTCTTTGCAAAGATGAGGCAAGAATTGTTATCCTTTTAACATAAACCTCAACCTTTTTTTGAGAAACAATTTAAAAAATGTGTTGATTTAAATAAAAACTATTTATTCATTCAAAGATGAGAAGTCAACTTGTTAAATCTGGTGAGTTTACGATAACATGATGGCATTAGAAAATAGACACTGGGATTAAACTGCAAGCTAACCTGTACGCATTGAGCCCACTGCACCATGAACCACACACACCATTCAATGCAATACTTCCAGAATTCATACCGAACATTCATGTTGGTAAAATGCTTCCTCAAACAGCAACCTTCACATCTACATCCCTTAGATACTACACACTGACAAAACATTCAAATATTAGTCATATCACTCACATAGTACATCATGCTCATCATCACACGTCCTCTTGCAAGAAAGAATTGCTGGAGGCAGCAAAGAGTTGGCAGAAGGCAAGAGCACCAGCATCACTCCATTCCCCCATCTACCCATTACTTTCAGTGGAAACTTTGGTGATGATGTTTACAACGGAAATGGTCACAGCTGAAACCATGACCTGTGGCTGAGTTCATCAATGAACATGACAGTATTCACATGGAGTCAGAGGGTCATAGAGTGATACGGTGTGGAAACAGGCCCTTCGGCCCAACTTGTCCATGTGGCCAATATGTCCCAGCTACACTAGTCCCACCAGCCCGCGTTTGGTCCAAATCCCTCCAAACCTGTCCTATCCATGCACCTGATTGTTTTTTAATTTTTTTGGATAATCTCTGCCTCAACAACCTCCTCTGGGGTTGGTCAATGATTTAATTACATGCAGAGAAGCCAGCTGATATCTGTACATGACTATAAAGGTTCAGATTATTCTCATTATGACTTTAGATATTTAATTTCAAGGGTGGTCTGCAACAAATTACATGCATTATTGAAGTATTACAGAAACTATGAGTAGTGACAATGGTTCTATAAAGCACAATCCTGGGAACATTTTTGACCCCCATAAATGCTATTCCACCATTGTCCTTGCTGTTGCTCATCATCTAACCAGCCCAGACTCCTGCCATTCTTGATAGGAAGGGAGCAGATGAATTGTTTTTAAAAGGCCCCTGGTGGATATGCCCCTTCTCCTCTCCTCTACCTTCTCCCTCTTTTTGCATCTTGTCCTGCATGAATATTCCAGAGATCCAAGATGGCGGCGCGCACAGTCTCAGCGGCTCGAAGCTCTCCCTTTCGGTGCTTTTTTTGTGTGTTTTTGTTTGTATGCCTGTTTGACAATGTTACGTTTTGTCGTGCGAATCTCACCTTCAGCCGACAGGACCTTCTGATTATCGGATTACAGTGTAAACAGGCAGTTAAGTGTGTTTTTCTGCATTTACGCAACATACTGGAGGAGATAGCCAGGACACCGGGCTCACCGTGGATTGTTGTCGGCCCCAGCAAACGCCGGAGACAGAGGAGGCACAGGAAGCAAAAGCGTGGTCGCCGGTCCGGACTACTCGCTAGGCTAAGGCAACAACCACATAAACCACCGCTACCCAACATCATTCTCACCAACGGCAGATCTATCACCAACAAAATGGACGAACTAAGACTACAGGCCGCCGCAAACAAATTCATCGCGGACAGTTGCATTCTGCTAATAACAGAGACGTGGCTACATGCACTTGTACCGGACGGAGCCATTGAGCTAGCAGGCCGCACAGCATTTCGCTGGGATAGAAACAAAGACTCCGGTAAGAGCAAAGGAGGGGGGTTATGCATCTACGTTCACAACAACTGGTGCACAAATACCACAATCATAGACACTGTTCTGCTGATTTGGAGTACCTGGTAGTTAGACGCAGGCCTTTCTACCTTCCACGTGAGTTTACCGTGGTCATAGTTACAGCTGTGTATATCCCACCGGAGGCTAATGCTAGCATAGCCCTAGGCTACCTCCATAGCGCTATCAGCAAACAAGAGAACACCTACCCCAAAGCAGCCCATATCATAGCTGGTGATTTCAATCACGCAGATTTAAAATCAGTTCTCCCCAAGTTTGAACAACACATCAAATGTGCAACCAGGGGAGAAAATACATTAGACAAGGCCTACTCAAACATCAAGAAGGGGTTTAGAGCCACACCACTACCACACTTAGGCCAGTCGGATCACCTATCCATTCACTTAGCACCAGCATACACCCCCCTCAGGAGAAAAGTTCAACCCACCACCAGGACTGTTAAAACTTGGCCTGAAGGAGCTTCCTCACAGCTACAGGACTGCTTTGAAAGGACAAACTGGGACATTTTTGGAAATCAGGACTTGGAGGAGTACACATCCACGGTACTCTTTTACATCCAGAACTGTGTTGACAACGTCACCGTCGACAAACTCATCCGGGTGTATCCCAACCAGAGGCCGTGGATGACAAAAGAGGTCCAAACTCTCCTCAAGGACCGCAACACCGCCTTCAGGTCTGGCGACAGAGCCCTGTACAGCGCTGCTAGAGCCAACCTGAAGAAAGGCATCAGGGATGCCAAAGCGGCCCACAAGAGGAAGATAGAGGACCACTTTAACAACAACGATCCACGGCGGGTGTGGCAGGGCATCCAGCACATCACCAACTACAAGCCCAGCAACAGCACAACAGCCAACGGCGACGCCTCACTGGCAGAGGAGCTGAACTGCTTCTTTGCTCGCTTCGAGGCAGAACCAGAAGAGTTCGTCACCATTCTCCCACCAGCCCCTAACAACAACAACAACTACACCCTCACTGTGCAGGAGCATGAAGTGAGGCGGGTGCTCAGGGCGGTGAACCCGAGGAAGGCTGCCGGCCCGGATGGCGTGACAGGAAAGGTTCTGAAGGAATGTGCAGACCAGCTCCCCGAGGTCTTCACGAAAATCTTCAACCTGTCCCTGTCGAAATCCATCATCCCACCGTGCCTGAAGTCTGCCACAATCATCCCACTACCAAAAAAGCCTGTTATCAGCGGCCTGAACGACTACCGACTGGTCGCTCTCACACCAGTCACCATGAAGTGTTTCGAGAGGCTGGTCCAGCAGCACATCAAAGCCAGCCTCCCGCCCACCTCCGATCTACACCAGTTTGCCTACAGAGCAAATAGGTCCACTGAGGATGCCATCGCCACTGCTCTTCATACTGCACTGACCCACCTCGAACACCAGGGGAGCTATGTGAGGATGCTTTTCATTGACTTTAGCTCCGCCTTCAATTACATCATCCCCAGCAGACTGGTCACCAAACTCATGGATTTAGGACTCTCCCAACCCATCTGCCTCTGGATCAAGGACTTTCTGTCTAACCGCCCCCCAGACCGTCAGACTGGGCCATCACCTCTCCACCCCCATCACACTCAGCACCGGCTCCCCACAGGGCTGTGTGTTGAGCCCCATCCTCTACGCCCTCTACACCCACGATTGTTCCCCCGCCCACTCCACCAACACCATCGTCAAGTTTGCGGACGACACGACTGTGGTTGGATGTATCTCAGGAGGAGATGAGACAGCCTACAGGGAGGAAGTCCAAAGACTGGCAGCGTGGTGTTCAGACAACAACCTCATCCTAAACACCACAAAAACAAAGGAAATTATCATAGACTTCCGTAAGAACAGTGCAGCCCCCAAACCCCTATTCATCAATGGGGACTGTGTGGAAAGGGTCTCAGACTTCAGATTCCTGGGCACACAAATTACGGAGGATCGCTCCTGGACTACAAACACCACCACAGCAGTCAAGAAGGCCCAGCAGCGGCTCTACTTTCTGAGGATCCTCAGGAAAAACAACCTGGAGGAGAAGCTGCTGGTGTCCTTCTACCGCTGCTCCATCGAGAGTGTGCTTGCGTACTGTATAAACACATGGTATGCCAGCTGCTCTGCAGCGGACAGGAAAGCCCTTCAAAGGGTCATCAACACCGCACAAAAAATCACTGGCTGCCCACTGCCCTCCCTGAAGGACATCTTCAGCTCTCGCTGCCTTGGCAGGGCAGCCAACATCCTGAAGGACCCTTCCCACCCTGGACACAACCTGTTCCACCTGCTGCCCTCTGGCAGACGGTACAGGTCTTTCAAAACTCGCACAAACAGACTCAGAGACAGCTTCTACCCCATAGCCATACGTGAACTTAACAATGCAAAATAAGAAATAACACTCACATTCAACTGAATGGTTCTACCTCAGCTGCTATTGTTATTTATCTGTAATTTTTTTAAATTTTTTAATTTTTTATATGTATATATTTTTACCTTTTCTTATATATTTAAAATTGCTCTTGTGAATCGCACCATGGGATTGACTTTTAAATTTTGTTGTACCATGTGCAATGACAATAAAGAGATTCATTCATTCATTCATTGTCTCCTCATTCTCCCCAATACACTACACTTACATAGGTACCATGTCTGGCAGCAGAGCACAGCAGAATTAACAAAATCTCCTTGAGCTCATGATAAAATATTCATTGTCAATTGCACAAACTCTTAAGAAATTTGGCAGCACCAACAATGGTTAGTTCAAACCAATCATCTGTAGAAATAAATCAGAAATTAACCTGCAAGTAATAGATTATCTCACTAAATCTCAGTAGTATGGGGACAATCTGTGGTGGAACTCACATTACATACATGCGCATATGCGTAACTTGCCAAATTGGACACAAATCATCATCATTGGCCAATCATCAAGGAGAAGGTTAAATCGGAAGTGTCAGTGATGCAGTTGAACAAAGGGGACTATGAAGGCATGAGAGAGGAGCTGGCCAAGGTAGACTGGAAAGGGATCCTAGCAGGAATGACGGTGAAACAGCAATGGCAGGGCATTTCTGGGCATAATCCGGAAGACGCAGGATCATTTCATTCCAAAAAGGAAGAAAGATTCTAAAGGGAGTAGGAGGCAACCGTGGCTGACCAGAGAAGTTAGGTATAGAATAAAACTAAAAGAAAAGATGTATAACACAGCAAAGAGTAGCAGGAAGCCAGAGGATTGTGAAACTTTCATAGGACAACAGAAGGAAACAAAACGGGCAATACAGGCTGAAAAGATGAAGTACGAGGGGAAACTGGCCAGGAATATAAAGAAGGACAGTAAAAGCTTCTTTAGATATGTTAAGGGAAAAAGTGTAGCAAAGTCAAATGTGGGTCCCTTGAAGGCAGACACGGGTGAAATTATTATGGGGAACAAGGAAATGGCAGAAGAGTTGAACAGGTACTTTGGATCTGCCTTCACTAAGGCAGACACAAACAATCTCCCATATGTACTGGAGGACAGAGGATCTAAGGGGGTAGAGGAACTGAAATAAATTTTCATTAGGCATGAAATAGTATTGGGTAGGCTAATGGGACTGAAGGATGATAAATTCCCAGGGCCGGATGGTTTGCATCCCAGGGTCCTCAGGGAGGTGGCTCTAGAAATAGTGGACGCATTGGTGATCATTTTCCAATGTTCAATAGATTCAGGATCAGTTCCTGTGGATTGGAGGATAGTTAATGTTATCCCACTTTTCAAGAAAGGAGCGAGAGAGAAAACTGGGAATTACAGATCAGTTAGCCTGACTTCGGTGGTGGGAAAGATGCTGGAGTCAATTATTAAAGAGGTAATAATGGGGCATTTGGATAGCAGTAAAAAGGATTAGTCCAAGTCAACATGGATTTATGAAAGGGAAATCATGCTTGACTAATCTTCTGGAATTTTCTGAGGATGTGACAAGTAAAATGGATGAAGAGGAGCCAGTGGATGTAGTGTATCCAGACTTTCAGAAAGCCTTTGATAAGGTCCCGCACAGGAGACTGGTGACTAAAATTAGAGCACATGGTATTGGGGGTAGGGTGTTGACATGGATAGAAAATTGGTTGGCAGACAGGAAGCAAAGAGTAGGAGTGAACGGGTCCTTTTCAGAATGGCAGGCAGTGGCGAGTGGAGTGCCGCAAGGCTCAGTGTTGGGGCCGCAACTGTTTACCATATATATTAATGATTTGGAAGAGGGAATTAGGAGCAACACTAGCAAGTTTGCGGTTGACACAAAGCTGGGTGGCAGTGTGAACTGTGAAGAGGATGTTAGGAGGTTGCAGGGTGACCTGGACAGGTTGAGTGAGTGGGCAGATGCAGTATACTATAGATAAATGTGAGGTTATCCACTTTGGCGGCATAAACAAGGGGGAAGATTATTATCTCAATGGGGTTAGGTTAGGTAAGGGGGAGGTGCAGCGAGACCTGGGTGTCCTTGTACACCGGTCTCTGAAAGTTGGCGTGCAGGTACAGCAGGCAGTGAAGAAAGCTAATGGAATGTTGGCCTTCATAACGAGAAGATTTCAGTATAGGAGTAAAGAGATTATTTTGCAGTTGTATAGGGCTCTGGTAAGACCATATCTGGAGTATTGTGTACAGTTTTGGTCTCCTAATTTGAGGAAGGACATCCTTGTGATTGAGGCAGTGAAGCGTAGGTTCACGAGATTGATCCCTGGGATGGCGGGACTGACATATGAGGAAAGATTGAAAAGACAAGGCTTGTATTCATTGGAGTTTTGAAGGATGAGGGGATATCATAGAAACATATAACATTATAAAAGGACTGGACAAGCTAGATGCAGGCTAGAATTCAGGAGATTGAGGGGGGGATCTGATAGAAACTTACAAAATTCTTAAGGGGTTGGACAGGCTAGAAGATTATTCCTGATGTTGGGGAAGTCCAGAACTAGGGGTCACAGTTTAAGGATAAGAGGGAAGTCTTTTAGGACCGAGATGAGAAAATCATTTTTTATACACAGAGTGGTGAATCTGTGGAATTCTCTGCCACAGAAGGTAGTTGAGGCCAGTTCATTGGCTATATTTAAGAGGGAGTTAGATGTGGCCCTTGTGGCTAAAGGGATCAGGGGGTATGGAGAGAAGGCAGGTACAGGATACTGAGTTGGATGATCAGCCATGATCATATTGAATGGCGGTGCAGTCTCGTAGGGCCGAATGGCCTACTCCTGCACTTATTTTCTATGTTTCTATGTTGTGGGGGCAGGGATTGTTGTGGAGGGTGGATTGTGGGGGTGGGGCGTTGTGAGGCGGGGGGTTGGGGGGGCAGGGGGCTGTGGGGGAGGGGGGTTCTGTGGGAGGGGGGTTGGGGGCGAGGGTGTGTGGGGGCGGGGGGTTGTGTGGGCAGGGGGAGGTTGTGTGGGGGGAGAGGAGTGTGTGGGCGGGGGTGGGGGGATGTAGGGGGTAGTGAGCTCAGAGAAAAAACAGGGAAGAGCCATGGGGTAGAGGGGGGCATGATGGGGGCGGGGGAGGAGCCAGCGAGGGGGACCAGAGAGGTAGTGGCTGGAATTGGTGGTGCAATGGGGACTCACAATGGCTGCTGGTCGCTGGTCATTCTCCTCCGCCGGGATCAGTGTCTCCGCTTTCCGTTTGGCGACAACGGTGACATCTCCGACTCCAGGCTGGGCTGGGTCTCCGACTCTGGGATTGGGCTGGGTCTCCGACTCTGGGCTGGGCTGGGTCTCCCACGCTGGGCTGCTTGGGGCAGGGCTGCTCGTGGCTGGGCTGCTTCGGGTCCCTCTGAAAATTGTCCGGTTGGAAACATCCGCCGGCCATCCTCAGCTCCAGTAAAGACGCAATGGCGCAGGAAGGGGCGGATGGCGCAGGAAGGAGTGACAGGGAAGAGACTAATCCACGCAGCACTGACTGGCAGGAGAAGAAATCGTTCTGCGCACGCATGGTTTTTAAGATTTTTAAACCTTTTACGACATTCAACAATCGGAACGAAACTTGGTGCAATTGCAGCATAGGAGAATGATGAGTGATCTGGCGAAAAATCGTTGCACTATCGCAAACCGTTTTTGCGCAAATAGAAAGACCGCGCAACCGGAAGATAACAAGATCAGAGTTTTAGTTATGTGTGTATATATATATATACACACACATAACTAAAATATAATATATATAGAGAGAGAGAATAGATAGATAGATATGGATAGATAGATATAGCTATATATAGATAGATAGGTTTTATAAAGAAAAAACAAATTACCCCATAATTGTTGTTTTATTGCCAACAGTCATACAATTTTTGTAATAATCAACAGATACAAATGTAAACATAGTTTGGGAAAAAATGTTGCAATTCATTTATATTCAAAACAGCAGCCTCTGAGATACACATTACTATCTGATCAAAAGGCACATTTTTCATAGCACAGCTAGAAATTCAGTGTTGCCTGAATGAATCTGTGAAAAAAAATTATCTTATCTTCAGCAACTGTTTTAGATGCCTTAAAATAGTCATATTAACCTTCAATCTGCTGAATTAAAATGAACTCTATGCTGTTAGCACAACACTAGTGTTATAAGAGTCACATATGAAGACAATAATAGACAATAGACAATAGGTGCAGGAGTAGGCCATTCGGCCCTTCGATCCAGCACCATCATTCACTGTGATCATGGCTGATCATCCACAATCAGTACCCCGTTCCTGCCTTCTCCCCATATCTCTTGACTCTGCTATCTTTAAGAGCTCTATCTAACTCTCTCTTGAAAGCATCCAGAGAATTGGACTTCACTACCTTCTGCGGCAGAGAATTCCAGAGTCACAACTCTGGATGAAAAAGTTTTTCCTCATCTCCGTTCTAAATGGCCTACCCCTCACTCTTAAACTGTGGCCCCTGGTTCTGGACTTCCCTAACATCATGAATATGTTTCCTGCCTCTAGCGTGTCCAATCCCTTAATAATCATATATGTTTCAATAAGATTCCCCCTCACCCATCTAAATTCCAGAGTATACAAGCCCAGTCGCTCAATTCTTTCAACATATGACAGTCCCCCCATCCCGGGAATTAACCTCTCAACCTACGCTGCACTCCCTCAATAGCATGTATGTCCTTCCTCAAAGACAACTTGTATATATGCGGGAAACTGTGCATTAACTTCATGTTTGTGCTAAGCTTGATGGCAGTTTAGTCAATGATTTCTCCACTACTACTTATCAGAGAGTCCATAATTGGTAGTTGTTTATTTGGTATAGTAATATCATGAGAAAAGCCATCTCAACCAATAAAAACCACTAGTTTCAGCACTTTTCTGAAGGTTTTAACCTTCCAATTGATTTAAATAAAGAACTAATCTACCGCAGGCTTTGTGCGTATTTTATGTAACCTTTAATAAGCTAGTACGATTTGCTGCTATGCAATTATCTTGAAAATTGTTTGGCATCTATTACATCAAAATATTCTGTTACCTACAGTTCACAACCATGAGAAAAACTGTAACATAGCTATTCATTCAACTCACAGAACAAAGTAATTATACAAATTCAAGAATTGTTTTTAAATAACAATTATATTATGGTAAGTTCTGATTGTTTAAATCTCTGAGAAAACAGCATGTTATCTGCATACATTTACACAATATGCCAGATAAACTGCCTCATCAATAAAATATTAACTATAGAATAATTTATCGTCAGCTGTATCTAAAATGTACACTATGTTGGTTTCATACCAATATCAGTTCTATCTCTGTGCAAAAGCATTTGGTGCCTCAAAAAAATTAAAATAGTCTGCAGATGAATGAAAACCATTCAAAGTGAAAAATCCATGTAATAACCACTTAGCAGTGGCAGACACTTTGTCATTATGGTTCTCATGTGTTCTTAATTATTTAGATAAAAACATCACATTCATATAACGTTCACATAAATACAACATAAATAGGATTTCACTTACAATTTGTAAGGACAAAATAAACTACACCATCAATTTCAGGTTCATCACCACATAACTTTTGGATTGTTTTTCTAAAAGACTGTAGTTCCTTAAAATAGTAGCTGCATTTAAGTCATTTCAGTTATATGTCTTCCTTTAAACAGTTTAAATATTGTGCTTCTTTTGTAAAATGTTCCATTTGAAGAGATCAAGAAAAAAATCATAAAATATATTTTCTGCATCATGATTGCTAGATATCAGCATTTCATCTGTACAATAGTAAAGGATTCGATATCTCTTAGAAATATATTGGTTCAAGTTGAAACATAAAACACCTTCACACATCTTTTGGCCAATTCAATCTTCTGCAATATGAATTCAAGTAAAACATCCACTTCCTCTGAACCAGACAATATCATTTCACATAAATCAAACATTTATCACAAGATCTAAAGATCCCTCCATTTTTCCCATTAAATAACAGCCAGAGAATAAGAATTTCCACCAGATCATTAAAATCACATGACTGGCTTTTGCAATCATTGCGTTTTCTCAACCGATTGCTTCAGGCACAGTTCACTTCCAGATGAGACTATTGGCAAATTGTTGTCACGGTGATGGTAGATAAGGTGGCTAATGCTTTCAAACACATGATCTTTTGTCCGAACCTTTAAGAACACACAAATGTGAAAATGTTAGGACAGATATGCATCATTGCATTTCCTAGTCATCTCCGAAAAAATAACATTTTGAACTTGAATGATTATGACTTTTTGTTTAATTCTGTTTACAGCATTTTGATAAAATAAACTTTGGCTTATTTTCATGCTGCATGCAGCAATCGTAATAATAGTTCACTGAACAATTATGCAATTGTTATGCAGAACTTTCTTCTTGTAGATGGTGGTAAGTTTCTGGAACTCTATATTCTTGGGAGTTATGAAGGCTAGCTCATTACACACATTTGAAGTAGAGGTAGGTAATTATTTTTAAAGCCTAGAGTATGCATGATGCTGCTGAATGGCAAAGCAAGCTTGAGTGGCCCAGTGACTTACATCTGCTCCTATTTTCTTGTGTGCTGGAACAGAGGGTCAAACCATAGTCAGAGTGAAATGTACAGTTTTCTTTCAGATTTGGACTAGCCATAATGAGGATTGTTGGAAAAATATAGCCCTAAAAGATCAGATTTTATGGTAATTAAGATACTGTACAAAAGCCTGTCGGGAATATGTGTTTCCATGTAGAATATTTATTGCTTGCATCATGTAAATTCTGGCCAGTTTTATTGGAGTCAAATGCAGAACACCTCTGATATATCATACTAACAATATGACCTAATCTCAACCTCAGAAGATTGTCTTTTCCTATTCTGAAACACTAGTGGCACAGCGGCAGAGTTGCTGCCTTAGAGCAGCGCTTGCAGCTGTTCGATCCGACTACGGGTGCTGTCTGTACAGAGTTTGTAGGTTCTCCCCGTGACCACATGGGTTTTCTCCGAGATCTTCGGTTTCCTCCCATACTCCAAAGACGTACAGGTTTGTAGTTTAATTGGCTTGGGCTTGTATACTTGCTATAAGTGTAAATTGTTCCTAGTGTGTGTAGGCTTGTGCTAATCTGCGGGGATCGCTGGTTGGTGCGGACTCGGTGGGCCGAAGGGCCTGTTTCCATGCTGTACCTCTAAACTAAACAAGTTTGATAACCAATTCATTCCTAAACTGGTAATTTTGCAATGTAAAAGTATATATTCTAGCATTTAAACAATATCTTGACAGGTGCATGAAAGATTGAGAGGGATATGGACCAAAATAAGTCAAATGGGACTAGTTTAGCTGGGCATCTTGGTCAGCATGGACGAGTTGGGTCGAAGAGTCTGTTTCTTTGCTCTATAACTAACTAAATTCAGTGTAGTCCAATTTATTTTATTAGACCATTATAAACAGATAATGGATACTTGAATCTTTTGTAGAGGAATGTGTTTGAGAATAAGTCACAAAAATATACTGAGCATCGAAGGCACTGGTGCTGAAGGACCATCTTGTCCTCCTTCACTTCAGAACAACACACGACAGTCGTGATAAGAAGCAAAAGTTTCTTGTCACAATGGCTTTTAAATAAATGGCTTTTAGAGAATAATTAGGCTGCTTATGTTTATTAGAAATGTGTTACATGTAGATAAAGCTCACTACCACTGAATTTAAATGCATTCATTTACTGGCATTTCCAACTTAAGCGAGGTGCATGTGCAAAATAGGCAACATCAGATCTTCTGCTCATTAACCTACCTGCCAATAATCATTTCCATTGAAGTTACTGAAAAGAAGATTCAGACAGGTACAATGAGCATTTGATTCTATGTTGTCCATTTTATATTCTCATCTAATTTGGAAATTCAACCTATTTTGAAGCTTGTTGTAACATAAATATTCAATACTGGCATTTACTGGCAATACTGGGATGGAGGAAATGTCATGGTGTTTTTAATGAAGAAGGAAAAACATCAATACTCCAACAGCAATCACCTGTCGGTGAAGATCTGGGCGAACGTATGACTGTGTTTGTTAAAACAAGTCAGATGTTGCGTGCCTTCCCTTTTATTAGGTTTAGTTTAGGTTAGTTTAGATTAGAGATACAGCGTGGAAACAACCCTTCGGCCCACCGAGTCTGTGCCGACCAATGATCACCCATACACTAGTTCCATCCAGGACACTAGAGACAGTTTACAGAAGCCAATTAACCTACAAACCTGCATGGCTTTGGAATGTGGGAGAAAACCTAAGCACCTGAAAAAAACTCAGGTGGTCACAGGGAGAATGTACAAACTCCATACAGACGGCACCTGTAATCAGCACTGATTTTAGTGGTGTACAGCAGCAACTCTACCGCTGTGCCACTGTGCCACTCCATACATTTTCTAACTCATTTATTTATTGAAAAAATGAAAGAGAACTAAAGAGTCTACATCATAGACTCTAAGTCAAGCATGCCATCTGAGAATGTCGAAAGGTGTTTCAAACTCCCAAAGTATTAACGGGGGATTGGGAGTTGGGAGGCTTTTGAGTTGATGGTGGTTAACTACAGCCTTAAATGTGGAAACAGAATGATATATTGAAATAGTTCAACAGCACAAAATAGAAATCACAAAAGAATAAATTTGACTGTCTAATGAAGAGGAAGGGCTTATATTTCTGAAGTACATTTCTCATGTTAAAATCCCAAAGTTCTTTGTAGTCAATTAAATACTTTTAGAATTGTGAACATTATTATGATGTAATCAAGAAAGATTAATATTGGAGGAGATACCCTTCAAATCAAAGAGCTTATGTTCAGAATATTTCTATGCTAATCTTAATGAGCACTAAATATTTATTTGCAAAAATTGTTAATGTGCACATTTCATAAAAGAGAAACTGATATTGTTGCAGAAAATCTTGAATGCAAAGTGCCTTCAGTTTGGTAGATGTGCGTTGAATACATATGGTTGCTCCTTATTACACAGACGTAAGTGTTATTGGAAATTATATTAATGCGAGTATCAAACCTTATAAAATTGTGATTCAGAATATGACAGTCATTTCCTGTGTTTGAATGTTACTAGTTTTTGGTGATGTGTTATTGAAATCAGGCCAGAAATATCTTAACTTTGTTGATAAAGCTGGACAATCAAGAGAATCACAACACATGATACTGCTGATGCTCACTACCTCTCTATTGCATACTTGGCCATCCATACTGCTTGAACTATATAATGCCTGCTACATAAACAGCTTGTCCAATTCATCTTGCTATATACTAACAATGAATGTAACACTAGATCTGCCCCGCCATTATTAGACATATTAATTCTGGATCGGATTTATTATTATCATTAAGTAACTAGCCTTCAACATCTCTACTTTGTTTTATCATAAAAATTCTCCAGAAGGAAATAACTGGAACAAAACCATTTATCTAAACATGCAAGGATATGACAGTTAATTTTACATAGAAACATAGAAAATAGGTGCAGGAGTAGGCCATTCGGCCCTTCGAGCCTGCACCGCCATTCAATATGATCATGGCTGATCATCCAACTCAGTATCCTGTACCTGCCTTCTCTCCATACCCCCTGATCCCTTTAGCCACAAGGGCCACATCTAACTCCCTCTTAAATATAGCCAATGAACTGGCCTCAACTACATAGAAACATAGAAAATAGGTGCAGGAGTAGGCCATTCGGCCCTTCGAGCCTACACCGGCATTTGGTATGATCATGGCTGATCATCCAACTCAGTATCCCATCCCTGCCTTCTCTCCATACCCCCTGATCCCTTTAGCCACAAGGGCCACATCTAACTCCCTCTTAAATATAGCCAATGAACTGGCCTCAACTACCTTCTGTGGCAGAGAATTCCACAGATTCACCACTCTCTGTGTAAAAAATGATTTCCTCATCTCGTTCCTAAAGGTCTTCCCTCTTATCCTTAAACTGTGACCCCTAGTTCTGGACTTCCCCAACATCGGGAATAATCTTCCTGCATCTAGCCTGTCCAACCACTTAAGAATTTTGTAAGTTTCTATAAGATCCTCCCTCAATCTTCTAAATTCTAGCAAGTACAAGCCGAGTCTATCCAGTCTTTCTTCATATGAAAGTCCTGACATCCCAGGAATCAGTCTGGTGAACCTTCTCTGTACTCCCCCTATGGCAAGAATGTATTTCCTTAGATTTGGAGACCAAAAATGTATACAATACTCCAGGTGTGGTCTCACCAATACCCTGTACAACTGCAGTAGAACCTCCCTGCTCTTATACTCAAATCCCTTTGCTATGAATGCTAACATACCATTCGCTTTCTTCACTGCCTGCTGCACCTGCATGCCTACTTTCAATGACTGGTGTACCATGACACCCAGGTCTCGTTGCATCTCCCCTTTTCCGAATCGGCCACCATTTAGATAATAATTTTATATATGTTTTACAATTACTTACAATTCCATTGGGATCTACCAGGAGAAGATGTTTAGCCTGGCCATTATGCATGCCAGTTAATACATAGGATCCAGGATTAGTTGTACTTTTTCTCACAAGAAAATCACCATCAGTTGACAGAAGCTGCTCTGCATCCTTTCTGCTCATTTCCCCATGATACCACAGCTCTTCTTCAAGACATACTTTCATTACATCTGTGACTGTCTTGGATAAATGAGGATTGTCACTTGGGACAGGTGATGGTTTGATTGAGACTTGTTCACAACTTTGATACTTCAAGGCATGTTCAAATGGTTCTGGTTATAGTGGAAACAAGACAGAAACATATCATTAGATTCTCCTTTGGACAGTCACCTCAATCAATGAGCACTTTTTCACATTAACCAGGACTACTTTGGCTATCTGGGGATGAACTAAAACACAGCAACCTTACAAAAGATAGTTCAATAAACAGAATGCATTTGACCTTTTTAGGATTGAAAGCTAAATGTGTGTTATCGAAAGAGATATACTGTAAAGATATTTCATCTAGCAATTTTTCTGATTGAAGAGATTGCAGTTTAGCATCTTTCTTATTATCATCAACAATCAAACTAGCATCGATCATATCTCAGCTGGTAGCATTTGTTACATTGAACTGGAAGGCTTTGGGTTTGCCCAACTCTAGAATACAAAGATGTAAGCTGATACCACAATGCAAAATTGAGGAAGTTCTACATCACTTGAATGAGGTTTCCAAAGTGATATTCTGTCTGCTTCTTCTTACTAAAGCAAAAGTCCATTGGCATTATTTTGCAAAATGAGCAAGAGTTATGTCTGGTGATTTTACAATATTCATCCCCCAATTACTATTCCTGAGACAAATAATTTGCTTATTTAGGAGAGCTTGTCGTGTCCAGATTCTTCACGTGAAAATCAACTTCTGTGAAAACATAGCTTTAATCATGAATGTTTTCTACGTTTCCTTTCTGAACCTTCTTACTGTGCTTCACCCAACAATGGTATACAGGAACTAGAAGAAAACTGAGAAGTATGTGAGAAATTGATTCCTTAAAAACCTTACATAGCTCAAAACCTATTATGTTGTCCTCCTTCTCAGGCTCTTCCTCTTAAAAAAAACTATTGAGATTGTGGTTTGAAGGATGGGGAGAGGATAAAATGGGAGCCCCACAGCAGAACCACAAAGATCAATGAATCAGCAGCCAAGAAAAATTGAAATATTATTTAGAATAAACATATTACATGAGTTTATGCAACACCTTTTGTTTGCCCTACATTCTTTCCACCTTTAAACAGCGATTTAGCAATCCTTGACAGCAGATAAGAGCACAGTTGTTTAATAGGCAGAGCTGATAAATGTGATGCTGTAATATTTAGTAAATGGTGCATCACAGAAGCTCTGAAATGCAACACTTAATTTGTCTTGATAATTGCAAAAGACATTTAAAAAATGTATGAAAATAGCTGCAGATCTAGGGATTGGATTTATACCTTCACTCTGCCCACACAACCATTTGGGAGCCATTGTACTATATTGCCGTTCTTACGACTGTCAGCAATCAAACTAGCATCATTCATATGTGTAAGAAGAAACTGCAGATACTGGTTTAAACTGAAGATAGACACAAAAAGCTGGAGTAACTCAGCGGGACAGGCAGCATCTCTGGAGAGAAGGAATGGGTGACTTTTCGGATCGAGACCCTTCTTCAAACTGGTTAGGGATAAGGGAAACGAGAGATGTAGATGGCGATGTAGAGAGATAAAGAACAATGAATGAAAGAGATGCAAAAAAGTAACGATGATAAAGGAACCAGGCCATTGTTAGCTGTTTGTCGGCCTGAACCAACCTGATCTCCCGGTTGCTGGACACTTTAATTCTCCTTCCCATTTCTACACAGACCTTTCTGTCCTAGGTCTCCTCCATTGTCAGAGTGAGGCTGAATGCAAATTGGAGGAACAGCATCTCATATTTCGCTTGGGCAGTTTACAGCCCAGTGGTATGAATATTGATTTCTCTCACTTCAGGGAGCCCCGGCATTTCCCTCTCTCTCTATCCCTCCCCCACCCAGGTCACACTAGCTTCTCGTTTTCACCCTACAAACAGCTAACTATGGCCCGCTTCCTTTATCTTCGTTACTTTTTTGCATATCTTTCATTCATTGTCCTTTATCTCTCCACATCACCATCTATATCTCTCGTTTCCCTTATCCCTAACCATTCTGAAGAAGGGTTTCTAATCAATATGTCACTAATTTCTTCTCTCCAGAGATGCTAACTGTCCAGCTGAGTTACTCCAGCTTTTTGTGTCTAGCATCAATCATATCTCAGCTGGCAGCATTTCCCCATTGAACTGGAAGGCGTTGAGTCATACCTTGCCTCTGCCTATACAACCATTCATTCCTATCCCAACCTATTCCTTCCCATCTACTGAGATTTAGCTGCCATTGCTAGACTTGGCTCTCCTCTGTGAATCAAGAGATGATTTGCTCTAAAATATGACTTCTCTAGCCACCTTCAACCAAGTCGCTCTAAAACCACTATGATATCTGCTTCTGATTTTTTGCAAGCTTGATTTGCAAGTTGGGCTATGAACATGACCAGGCACATTCTCTATGAAACTGTGTTCTTACAGATTAAAGTTAGTGATGTTTTTAATTTAACTGCTTCTGTTCAAATTTCAAATCCAAACAAGGCTCAAGCATTTTCTCAATGTTTATCACAATTCTCCACATGTATATGCCGTGGAGGCCAGCAGTTCTTCTGCACTTCAGTAAGAAATTAACCACGCTAAGGTTTGAATATCCCTGCAATTCTTGCTTTTTGCAAACTTCTTGACTAACCTCCTGATTCATCCATTTGAAAGCAGATATTAAAAAGAAGCATATGATAGAAACAATTTTATTTTAAAGTTGGCGGTAGATTGAAACTTATTTAGATAGATCATGGAGATACCCAAAGCGGGGGGAATCGAAGTTGGGACGTTGTTGAGGGTAAGAACACGCTCTGCCAGGTAGGTGAGAGCGTTGGAGGAGTGAAACTGGTTGAGTCTTTCTTCCAGAAGAAGTGGAGGGCCCTAAAATCTTCTTAATGAGAAATGGAATTCTTGGTCTCTTGCATTTTTTAATTTGCATTATGTCTGTAGCTGAAACATCATATTCTGCATTCTGTTTCTTTTTTTGCTCACCCACGACCTTGATGTACTTATGCATGGTATGACTTGCTTGGATAGCATGTGAAACAAAGCTTTACACTGTGTCTCCGTACACGTGATAAAAATAAATCAGTATATATCTATATAGAGAATGTACGCCCATGACGACGATGAGGCCTGTTGGGACCAGGAAATTGGAATTTTGTCAAAATAGTGGAGGGCATTAGAATGTGCGTAGGATGGGACTGAACAAGGGGAGACAGGAAGAAGTCAAAATATGAAGAGACAATGGTTCTGTCAGGCCAGTTCTGTTTATGGATCTTAGGGAAGATATTACATGACTAATAACCAGCAAACCCATGTGTTAGACAGAGTTAAATGATCTTGCAACTCATGGATCAGGTCAGACTTCTGGAGTCCAAGCAGTGATGAGTAGGTGATCTATCGTAGCCACCTCTTGACATCACTACTCTCAAAGAGGACAGTCTACAGCCAATTTGATTCAATCGCTGTGATATCAAGACATGGCTCACAGTTCAGAATACAGCAGAGGCTACGTGACCAGGCAACATCCCAGATATTGTACTGAATACAGGTGTTCCTGAAATAGCCAATCTGCCCACTGCTTTGGCTACAAGCCAGAGGTCAGAGGCTGGGTATTTGCAGTGTGACTCACCTGCTGACATCCCCAAACCTTTCCATAATCAACAAAGCGCAAGCCAGGAGTGTGATCCAAAACTCATGAAATGCCTGGATATGCTGTTCCAGTGGCAGTGCTGAAACTCAGCATTATCCAGAACACCTTGAATACACAAAACACCTTGAGTATTCATTGTTTCCCCACTAATGTGCTGTGACTGCATTGTGTGCCAACTACAAAATGTACTGCACTTTTTCACCTGGCTACTTTGACAGCACCTGCCAATCACTTAGACTACGAACAAGGGTGGCATGTGCTTGATCAGGGCGCCATCTGCAGGTTTCCCTGTAAGTTGTACACCTTTCTGACATGGATATATTTCAAGATACAAGGTACAAGGTACATTTATTTGTCACATGTACCAATTGGTACAGTGAAATATGTGGTCGCCATACAGCCATACGAATAATAAAGAGCACAGAACTCGATAGTTTTTAAACACAGACATCCCCACACAGCGGGATCAAAGATTCCCACTGTGAGGGAAGGCTCCAAAGTTCAGTCATCCTCCTCTGTTGTCCTCCCGTGGTTGGGGGGCTCCTGAACTCCCCGCTGTCACCGCTACGGGCGGCCCGATGTTCAGGCCCGCTCGCCGGGGTGATGGAAGTCCGACGTCGGGACTGGAGGACGTCCTCCGCGGCTTGGACATCCGAATCGGCCACCTCCTACCGGAGTCCGCGGCTCCCGAAGTCCACAGGCCAAGCTGGGCGGAGATTCAACGCTGGCGGCCCTCGGCAAAGGGTCCCAGGACTCCGCGATGTTGAAGTCAGCAAAGCCCATGTTGGAAGCTCTTCAAACCACAGTTCCGCGATGTTGAAGCAGCAGGCCCAACACCCCGGAGCTTCAACGGCGATCGCCCGCTCAGCGGTAAATCCAGCGCTGTGCCGACGCTGCTGGAGGTCCGGGTCCCCAGCAGGAATGGCCACTCCAATCTAGATGGTAGGCCACGAGGAGGGGGGCGAGGATGCGACTCGGAGAATAGACACGTCCTCGCCAGGAAGTAACTGGGAACCGGTTTCCCCTTTACTCTACCCCCTTCCCCCACGTAGAAAAGCTAAAGAAACTAAAGAAACATACTTTTAAAAATAAATAAATAAATAAAAGATAGAAAAGCAAACAGACTGTAGGCAGAGGCTGCCTTCAATGCGGAGCCCCTGGTGGAATATTTCACAACTCCTTCAACTTTGCTGGGTCTAAATCTTGGAAATCCCAATAGGATTGTGTGAATATCTTCGCCAGAGGACTGCACGGATTCTAGGTGTCAGACTATCAGCTCTTTAAGGGCAAGGAGCAATCAATAAAATCTTGAAAAATGAATAATGAGATGAAGAGAGCAGCACAGCGGCACAGCTGAAGAGCCGCTGCTTCACAGCACCAGAGACCCGGCATTAATCCTGACCTCAGGTGTTGTCTGTATGGAATTTGTACGTTCTCCCTGTGGCCACATGAGTTTCTTCCGGGTGCTCCGGTTTCCTCCCACATCCAAAAGATGTGCAGGATTGTAGGTTATTTGTAAACTGCCACTAGTGTGACTGTAGAGAGCGAGTACGTGGGTAACATAGAACCAGAGTGAACAGGTGATCGATGGTCAGCATGGACTCAGTGGTCCAAATGGCCTGTTTCCATGCTGTATCACTAAACATTTAAAATGTGCATCCACCTTTATTAACACTTGTTAGTTCAAATATTGAAGGTTCTTCATTAACCGGTGACCTTGAATCTACACATAGCTGAAACAGCACTGAGGGTTCCTACTAGAACTGGATTATGATAGTTTGGGGCCCTGTGTAGCAAGACTATTTGGGATCAGTCCACTTGCACCCATAACCACAGAACCATAGGTATTTTTGGCACAGGAGGAGGCCATTTGGCCCATTGTGCTCATGACAGCTGTGACCCTGTTCACACTCCCTTTGACACATGAAAACATTTAGTAATCAAAAAAGGCTTCAATAAGAACAGGTTAGTTCAATGTTTTTTTGAACGATCAGGAACTATTTGTTAACGCCTTGAAATGATAATTATGTACCTGCTGATTGTGCTTTCTATTTACTCCATTCTCTTTGAAACATGGTGGGTGGACAACAAACTTGAAATGATATGCTTTTACTTCTAAAAACATTACAGGGGATAATTAGAATATCTAACAACTTGGGGACTTGGTAACAGAATTTTTATGTGTTTTTTTAGACTAACTCTAAATATTAACAAACCTTGTTCTAACTGCTTCTACATTCCCATCAAAATAGTGATCAATACTCAAAGCAACACATGAATATTTGTCTGATTACCGCTGTTAAACTGCCTTTCGCATCCTTTAATGTGACATCAACTACAATAATACAAAATAAAATCCTTATATAATAATAATAATAAATTTTATTTATGGGCGCCTTTCAAGAGTCTCAAGGACACCTTACAAAAATTGAGCATGTAGAGGAAAAACATGTAAGGGGAATGAAATAAATAGTAGAGACATGACTAGTACACAAAGTAAAGACAGAATTCAATACAAAACACAGTATGAGGCAATTAATGCACAGATGAAAAGGGACGGGGACGTGGGGCTAAGGATAGGCAGAGGTGAAGAGATGGGTCTTGAGGCGGGGCTGGAAGATGGTGAGGGACACGGAATTGCGGATCAGTTGGGGGAGGGAGTTCCAGAGCCTGGGAGCTGCCCTGGAGAAGGCTCTGTCCCCAAAACTGCGGAGGTTGGACTTGTGGATGGAGAGGAGACCGGCTGATGTGGATCTGAGGGACCGTGAGGGTTGGTAGGGGGAGAGGAGGTCAGTGAGATATGGGGGGCCAGATGGTGGAGGGCTTTGTAGGTGAGGACCAGGATTTTGTAGGTGATCCGGTGGGAGATGGGAAGCCAGTGAAGTTTTTTGAGGACTGGAGTGATGTGATGCCAGGATTGGGTGTGGGTGATGAGTCGGGCGGCTGCGTTCTGGACCAGTTGGAGTCGGTTGATGTAGGTGGAGCTGATGCCAAGGAGAAGTGAGTTGCAATAGTCCAGTCGGGAGGAGATGAAGGCATGGATGAGTCTTTCAGCAGCAGGCGGTGTGAGAGAGGGTCTGAGTTTGGCGATGTTGCGGAGTTGAAAGAAGGAGGTTTTAATGACATGGCGGATGTGAGGCTCAAGGGTGAGGGTGGAATCAAAGATCACGCCAAGGTTGCGGGCCTGGGGAGATGGGGAGACAGTGGTGCCGTCGATGGTGAGAGTGGGGTTATTGATTTTGCCGAGTGTGGCTTTGGAGCCTATGAGGAGGAATTCTGTCTTATCGCTGTTGTGTTTGAGGAAATTATGTTACATCCAGGTTTTTATAGCTGACAAACAGGAGTTGATATGGGAGAGGGGGGGGGTTGTGGGGGGATTTGGTGCCAAGGTAAATCTGGGTGTCATCAGCGTAACAGTGGAAGTCCAGATTGAAATGGCGGAGTATCTGACCAAGGGGGAGGATGTAGATGATGAAGAGGAGGGGGCCGAGTACGGAGCCTTGTGGAACGCCTTGAGTGACTGCGGCTGTAGCAGAGGTGTGGTTGTGGAGAGAGATGAAGTGGGATCTTATATGCACAAACCTGACATTTTTAATTTCTGAAATAAGTATCGACTAATGATTAATTCTGGTATTTATCGGGTCTAAATGTGGGCCAAAGTTTACAGTGAAATAAGAATAAATATTGCAGAATTATGGTGGATTTATTGAGCAAACATCTGTTGGTAATTATCATAAGCTGTCCAAATAGCGATGTTTTTATAATCTCTACAGAGCACTGGAGTGCCCATGTTTCTGACAATCATTCTGAAAATGCCTGGGAATGGTAAAGAGAATAAAATCTATACTTACTCATATCAAAGACATCTTTTATTGAGCTATCTTCACTGTTGTTTGATGACTCGCCGATCTCCGTGCTGGAGCTGGGATCTATCTGCAATTTTGCCAGAGGCGCCAGATCTAGATGTTGAGTGTTAACATATGTTGGTGCTTCTCCACTTTTGGGTATGTGGAGTCTCATCTCAGGCTGAACATATAAATCACCGGAAGAGCCTATAGATTTCAAGAAAGGAATGTAAAGGAGGTCTAAGTAACCATAACCATATATAACCATATAACAATTACAGCACGGAAACAGGCCATCTCGGCCCTTCTAGTCCGTGCCGAACACGTATTCTCCCCTAGTCCCATCTACCTGCACTCAGACCATAACCCTCCATTCCTTTCCCGTCCATATAACTATCCAATTTATTTTTAAATGATAAAATCGAACCTGCCTCCACCACCTTCACTGGAAGCTCATTCCACACAGCTACCACTCTCTGAGTAAAGAAGTTCCCCCTCATGTTACCCCTAAACTTCTGTCCCTTAATTCTCAAGTCATGTCCTCTTGTTTGAATCTTCCCTACTCTCAGTGGGAAAAGCTTATCCACGTCAACTCTGTCTATCCCTCTCAACATTTTAAAGACCTCTATCAAGTCTCCCCTTAACCTTCTGCACTCCAAAGAATAAAGACCTAACTTGTTCAACCTTTCGCTGTAACTTAGTTGCTGAAACCCAGGCAACATTCTAGTAAATCTCCTCTGTACTCTCTCTATTTTGTTGACATCCTTCCTATAATTAGGCGACCAAAATTGTACACCATACTCCAGAATTGGCCTCACCAATGCCTTGTACAATTTTAACATTACAGTCATTACAGAAATGCAAGGAGGCAGAAGTTAAATAACTTGGAAGACTGAGACTATGGACATGTCGAAGAGGCAGATACAAATTGGAAAATCGTCTATCATCCATGATTTCTAGGTGATATAACTTCTATCAATACATCACATTACAAAAGTGATGAGCACTTCCTAGACCTATCTTTCTAATATCAGAAAATAAACTCTGATGGTGCCATGGAGTACTCCGGAATATATTGTCAACTTTTGGTCAGCTTATTGACCTATTATTGACCTATTATTGACATCTATTTTCTGAGAATGTATAGTTATACAGCATGGAAACAGGCCCTACAGCCCAATTTATCCACGCCAATCAAGATTCCCCATCTACACTGGTCGCACCTGCCCAGGTTTGGCCCATATCCCTCCAAAGACATTTCCTATCCGTACCTATCCAAATGTCTTTAAAATGTTGTTATACTACCTGCCTCAACTACCTTCTCTGGCAACTCGGTCCATATATCTACCACAGGTATATGAGGAATGTAACACTATTTAAACGTCCATGAGGGAAAAAAATAAAAGGTTCTCAACCTGACTAAAAACAAAAAAAAACATCTTTGTCCTGAAGAAAATGTGAAATATTGTTCCTGCAATTTTCTATCAGCCCAATTCAAGCTTCAGGTTCTCCATCTTAGAATGAAGCTACACACCACTTTGCTTTGTTTCTAGTAGCAGTTAAGGGCCTGTCCCACTTTCATGACCTAATCCACAACCTTTTTTACTCATGGACATTTTTCATCAGGCTAGAAAAACGCCCCGACCTACTTGATGCCATGAGTACTTACGACTAGTATCACGACCTACCTACAAACTACCTACGACCTACCTACAGCCTCCTACGACCTCGTGACGACCAGGCTGCGAATATGAGTTAAGGGCAAACTCGGCCGAGGTCGTGAATTAGGTTGTGAAAGTGGGACAGGCTCTTTAATACCAATTAGTAGTCTAAACACTAGCTGCTAGAGGAACTTAATGGATCAGGCAGCATTAGTGGAGGGAATAGACAGATGACGTTTCAAGTCGGGGCCCCATCTTAAGACTGAGGAATGTCTGGCCCTAAACTTTATCTGCCCATTCCCACCACAGTCTGCTGCCTAACCTGCTGTTCTCTCAGCACTTTATGCTTTTCTCAAAATTCCAGCATCCACAGATTCTTGTGATTCTAATTAGTCTATTTAGTAACATTTAAACGGATGCAATAATCCAGCAGCTCATCTCTGAACAAAGATGAAAGGCACTTGCAAATTAGTAAGAAAGAAAGTAAACCCAGAAGGACAATTAAGAAATATCCATTGAAATTCCTGACAAATATTTAAATAAATATCGGAAAATTATTCTTGTGGAATGAGTTGTAAAGATTTATAAATGTAATCTGCCAAACACCAAACTATAAAATAAGAAAATTATTCATATCACAATTAATGCTGAGCTGTGTGAGGTCAGATTCCACCAAATATTACACTTAGCAGGGAAGATACACTCACAGGGAGCACAGGAATGGCAATGGCATTGCTTTGAGAGGCTGGTGAAGAAACACATCTGCGCCTTCCTCCCTCGGAACATGGACCTGTTGCAGTTCGCATACCGTCCGAACAGATCCGCGGACGATGCGGTCTCCCAGGTCTTGCACACCGCTCTCTCCCATCTGGACAGCCAGAAGGGGGGCTACGTGAGGATGCTGTTCATAGACTACAGTTCAGCCTTCAACACGATAGTCCCCACCAGACTGGCCGGGAAGCTAATGGAATTGGGGCTCAACACCTCCCTGTGTGCCTGGGTCCTGGACTTTCCCACCGCCAGGCCCCAGGTAGTCAAGATGGGAGGGAATACATTCTTCCCAGAGGCCATTCGGACTGTAAACGCCTATCTCACCAGGGACTAACTCTACTGAACGTTTTTCCTTCCATTATTTATTATGTAAAAGGATATGTGTGTTATGATTGTGTTTATAGTTTGTTTGGTTGTTTGGTTGTTTGTCTTTTGCACAAAAGTCTGCGAGCATTGCCACTTTCATTTCACTGCACATCTCGTATGTGTATGTGACAAATAAACTTGACTTAACTTGATTATGCAGGTCAGATTGTATAAACCTGCTGTTTGAGCATATGTTTCCATAATGAAAATATAGAATAGCACAGTCATACTTGTGATATTCTACATAGATCAACCATACAAATTTATAGCACAGAAAGGGTCCTCAGCCACATCATATTTGAAAATGTTCTTTAATTATCAAGATCAAATCCAGTAACAAACAACCCAATCAATCTCATCTTCATCATCAAAGTATGAAAGGTGTGATCAACGGTATTATTAAGCAGCATTTAGGCTTCAATAAACTGCTTAACAACCGTTTGAGTTTCAGCAGAACCACTCGACTTAAGACCACATCATCTCCATGTCCAAGCATAGACCAAAGATCTAAATTCCAGAGGCGAGGCAAGAACGTCTTCACATGACAGCAAGGCATGAGTGTGGCATCAAAAATCCAATTCCATTCACAACTCCTCAAAAAAAGAAGCAGTCCATGCTTACAAGCTTTAAAACTCAGACATTTAGGCATGGGCCGATGTGGCAAGTATCATTCACACCACACAAGTGCCAGGCACTGGACAAGAGAGAGTCTAAACACATACCTGAGGATCTTAACATTGCTGAACTCCCTGTGATCACCATCTGTGTGCCTATCATTGACAGGAAGCTTAATTGAGCCAAACACATAAATGTTGTGTCTACAAGAGCAGTTCAGAGGTAGGGAATAGTGTGGGAGTGACTCATATCCTGACAAACTAAATCCATTCCACCACCTGAAAGCAGAGTGTAATGGAATATCCTCCACTAGTCAACTAGAGTGCAACTCTAAGAAAATCCAAGCTCAATACCAAAGATCTTAGAGCTCGAAGATCTTTACTCAATACCACTGAGGACAAAACAACTCACATGATGCCATCCACCCTAAACACCCTCACCACCAGTACAGTGTGGCTGCAGAGAATACCATCTACAACATGTATTGCAGTTACTCATTTATGCTACTTTAATAGCATACTCTAATACCAAGAAGAACAATGGTTTCTGGCATAGAGTAATATCACACCTTGAGGTATCCTTTGAACTAATTCACCATCTTGACATGAAAATGTATTGTGTGTTTAACTCTCCCCTATTTCATGGTGGATAATCAGAGGTCTGCATCAGATGAAGAAAGTCCTTTACCACAACCTTCTCACAGGTTTCTAGAGATTGATAATGCATGCGGACCTTGTCAGTGATACCCACAACCCCAATAGTGAATAAATATAAAATCCCTCTCCTGTGCTTTTTCCCCATAGTTCTGTGATCATTTTACATTTCACACGGTTTAATTTCCTTATGAAAACTATATGTTTGCTCCACCCTTTCAGACAATGTATTCTCAGACATAAACTAATGTATAAATAAGTCTTTCTCATCTTGCCTCTTGTTCTTCTTGTTTAATTTCTTCATGGACTGCTCTTTTTTTTAAACCTATAACTTTCCACAGCTGCACTATATATCTGGAACTGTAATCCTGGTCTTTGTCATCCTGTTGTCCCACTGGTGGAAGGATTTTTCAATTAAATCCACCTTGCCTTTGCAACACCTCCTTGCTTTCAAAACTCTGCCCAAAATCTACGCTTTTCACCAAGATTTTGGTCATTCATTTTAACAATCATCTTTGGTTTAAAATGCAGATCAGAGTCTTAGTAAATATATCTAAGTTAAAATATATCTGAGCAAAAATGAATGTCAGACAAGGCAAATTCTCCCAATAATTTGGAGATGAATTAATGTATTTTAGCACAATTTACAACATCACATGGGGTATTTACATGGAGTATTTACAAATGAACACTTCCATGGAGAGCTAAAGAAAACTCATTTGCTGAATGAGGAAATGACACGGATGTACTCTGATGCCATCATCAATAAGAATATCTTGGAAGCTGCTTAACTGGAGGATTGTTTTGCGTTATATTTACTAGCTTTGGTTGCACATGCACCAAGTGACTCTAGTTATTTTCTGAAGTGTTATTTATTTACCAGATCTGTCGAGTGCGTGTCTCCAGTCTTCACTGTGATCCTCACCCAGGTGCTGGCCTTGATAGTAGCTTTGACCTTGTCCTATGGTCAACACTGGCTACAGTAACAAAGTAAAATTGTTCAACATTAAGGGTTCCAAGCCTAAAATAACAAAGCAAGAAGATTAAAAGCATGAAAACATTTCTCTAGTTGGAATGATGTTTCCAAGTGGGAATTAGCCAGAGTTTTATATAATTGCAACATAACTTCCATAGTTGCATTCCAATCTCTCTGAAATATTCTACTAGCTTTCTAAATTTGATTCTGTCACCTTTCACTTAGTTTCAATGATTCCTACATTTTACCCCCAAATTTTCTCCCCAGAGTACAAGAAGTGTTGGAGAACATGAAAGCAATTAAGAGGGCAAAAAGTATGACATGAAATGGAGCTGGATGGCAAGGAAAAAGAAAAGTCTAAAAGATTCTGCAGATATATTAAGAGTAAAAGGGCTTTCTCATGACCCAAGACCTAACAAGAGTTTGACATCTGGGAACCTCCTGCGATAACAGTACGGCATTCGTGGACCACCGAGGACCTCCGTGGCGCTATCGTGTAACTTTGTAAGGTCGGGAGAAAATTCAAACATTTTTGAATTTCTCCAAGAGTGACTTGAGCACTTTTTGGTGAGCGTTGCAACATTGTATGAAGCAGATGCCAGTGCGAAACCCGTGCGATATCCGTAATGACTCTTGCGGGTACCGTGGGAACTCCTGCGAACGGTAAACCCGGAAGCTTGACAGAGGGGACATAAGGTGAGTAATAGGTATTAAAGGGGGCTTTGGGTGTGGAGGAAGGGAAGGGGGGGGGGGGGTGCTCGGGGTGATTACAATGCTCTCTGGGGTGCGGGAAGAAGGGTCTTGAAAAGCAACTCGCCGCTTTGCTCTTAAGACAAATTGCTTCGATTTGAATCTCCCCGCAGTACAAGGAAGTAGAGGCAAGGTTGCGCCGTGTGTTGGAAGGAACTGCAGATGCTGCTTTAACCCGAAGATAGACACACAAAAAACTGGAGCACTTCATCGGGTCAAGCAGCATCTCTGGAGAGAATGAATAGGTGACGTTTCGGCTCGAGAGTTTCGGGTCTGAAGAAGGGTCTCCCAACCCGAAACGTCACCTATTCATTCTCTCCAGAGATGCTGCTTGACCCGATGAAGTGCTCCAGTTTTTTTGTGTCTATCTTCGGGTTAAAGCAGCATCTGCAGTTCCTTCCAACACACGGCGCAGCCTTGCCTCTACTTCCTTGTACTGCGGGGAGATTCAAATCGAAGCAATTTGTGCAAAGCGGCGAGTTGCTTTTCGAGACCCTTCTTCCCGCACCCCAGAGAGCATTGTAATCACCCCGAGCACCCCCCCCCCCCCCCCCTCCCACCCTTCCTCCACACCCCAAGCCCCCTTTAATACCTATTACTCACCTTATGTCCCCTCTGTCAAGCTTCCGGGTTTACCGTTCGCAGGAGTTCCCACGGTACCCGCAAGAGTCATTACGGATATCGCACGGGTATCGCACTGGCATCTGCTTCATACAATGTTGCAACGCTCACCAAAAAGTGCTCAAGTCACTCTTGGAGAAATTCAAAAATGTTTGAATTTTCTCCCGACCTTACAAAGTTACACGATAGCGCCACGGAGGTCCTCGGTGGTCCACGAATGCCGTACTGTTATCGCAGGAGGTTCCCAGGTGTCAAACTCTTGTTAGGTCTTGGGTCAGGTCGCACCGTGAGAACCGGCCATAAGAGCAGGGCTTGGGAAAGATCTGTATGGTTATTTTTGCACAGATACACAAGAGGGGGAAATATTAAATTAATGCAGAGGAGAAGGTCATGTAAGCTAAGGAGTTGAGGCATAAGAGTTGAGAAGTTTTAGATCAGATATGAATTACCAAAGACGATATAGATGGCTTTAAAACACAGTAAGGTGGATACATTTCCAGGGCCTGACCAAGTGCTTATGTTATTTTGTATGTTTTTCTGAGACAGCACAAAGTGTAGATGGTGGGAAGTTTGGTCTGTGTGATGAACTGGGCAACAGTGCATCCAGAAAGTATTCAGACCCCTTCACTTTTTCCACATTTTGTTACATTACAGCCTTATTTTAAAATAGATTAAATTCATTTTTGTTATCATCAATCTACACACCGTATCCCAGAATGAAGAAGCGAAAACAGGTGTTTAGATATGTTTGCAAAGTAATTAAAAATAAATAACTGAAATATCACATTTACATAAGTATTCAGACCCTTTGTGATGACACTCAAAATTGAGCTTAGTTTAATCATGTTTCCATTGATTATCAGTGAGATGTTTCTACAACTTGATTGGAGCCCACCAGTGGTAAATTAAATTGATTGGACATGATTTGGAAAGGCACACACCTGTCTATATAAGGTCGCACAGCAAAAACCAAGCCATCTTCTTATTGAGTCCACACACAAGATTAGAAGTTGTTCAGCCAGAGCTGAACACACTTCTCGGCATCTGCATACAATGGTGTCTGTCTTATTGCTTCTTGTGCGTGGTGGTGGAAAGATTGGTAGAAACAGGGCCGCGATGTGAACGCTCTTTCCTTGACCCCAACCAGGCCATGAAGACGAAGGAATTGTCCATAGACCTCCGAGACAGGATTGTGTCGAGACACAGATCTGGGAAAGGGTATAAAACAATTTCTGCAGCATTGCAGGTCCCGAAGAGCACAGTGGCCTCCGTCATTCTTAAATGGAAGAACTTTGGAACCACCAGGACTCTTCATGGAGTTGGCTGCCCGACCAAACTGGGCAATCAGGGGAGAAGGGCCTTGGTCAGGGAGGTGACCAAGAACCTGATGGTCATTCTGGCAGAGCTTCAGAATTCCTCTGTGGAGATGGGAGAACCTTCTAGAAGGACAACTATATCTGTAGCACACAACCAATCAGGCCTTTATGGTAGATTGGTAGATCTGGCCTTATGGTAGATTGGCCAGACAAAAGCCACTCCTCAGTAAAAGGCACATGACAGCCCGCTTGGAATTTGCGAAAAGGCATGAGAAACAAGATTTTCTGGTCTGATGAAACCAAGATTGAACTCTTTTGCCTGAATGCCAAGCGTCACGTCTGGAGGAAACCATGCGCTGCCCATCACCTGGTCAATACCACACCTACGATGAATCATGGTGGTGGCAGCATCATGCTATGGGAATGTTTTTCAGCGGCAGGAACTGGGAAACTAGTCAGGATCAAGAGAAAGATGAATGGAGCAATGTATAGAGAGATCCTTGATGAAAACCTGTTCCAGAGCATCCTATACCTCAGACTGGGGTGGAGGTTCAGCTTCCAACAGGACAACGGCCCTAAGCACACAGCCAAGACAACGCAGGAGTGGCTTCGTGACAAGCCTGTGAATGTCCTTGAGTGGCCCAGCCAAAGCCTGAATTTAACCTGATCAAACATCTCTGGAGGGACCTGAAAATAGCTGTGCATCGACGCTCCCCATCCAACCCAACAGAGCTTGAGAGGATGGCACACACACACACACACACACACACACACACACACACACACACACACACACACACACACACACACACACACACACACACACACACACACACACACGCCTGTTATGCAGGCGGGGGACAGGGCAAGCGGGGGGAGCGCTGTCTGAGTGAAATTCACACGGTGCAAAGCCAATGTGATACAGACACACACCGCGATGAACAGGAAGGTTGGCGCTGTAATTAAGACGGTGAAAGCACAGTGTACGGGAAGGGTCACGCAAGTCCTTTAAAAGAGTGGGGGAAGAAGGGGGGAGAAGGAATGGAGACAACTTTTAAGAAGCCAGAGATACACGGCTGTGAATCTTGGTGAAAATTAACATTACTGGTCGGTTATCCTTGGTTCTGAAAACTACTGCTTATGTTTTTTTTTCCCAATAAGCCAACGAAATTCACCGGTCAGCACCAGCTACAACCTACGAAAACCTACGACAACCTTCGACCTCCTGGCAACCCATTACTACTGCGCCTATAGCACGAGAATTCTCGCTACTCTCCATGGCGGCTTCATTCTAGTCGCCGCTAATTTTTCAACATGTTGAAAAATTTGCATTGACCATAATGAGGCCGCAACTAGTTCCCAGAATGCGGGAATTCCTCACAACCACGAAGGCGACTATCCGGCAATCACCCGTGAACATGTGGCGACCATGTGGCGACCACATAGTCTCCTGCAGTCACCTAAAAAGTCGCCTAAGTCGGATAGGCCCATAAAGGGTCTGAATACTTATGTAAGTGTGATATTTCAGTTATTTCTTTTTAATTACATTGCAAACATTTCTAAACACCTGTTTTCGCTCTTTTATTATGGGGTATTGCGTGTAGATTGATGATAAAAAAAATGAATTTAATCAATTTTAGAATAAGGCTGTAACGGAACAAAATGTGGATAAAGTGAAGGGGTATGAATACTTTCTGAATGCACTGTACATCTACACCTCTACAATTTCTTGCTGTCTTGGGCAGAACTGGTCTCGAGTTGAACAGATACTTCGGATCTGTCTTCACTAAGGAAGACACAAACAATCTCCCATATGTACTGGAGGACAGAGGATCTAAGGGGGTAGAGGAACTGATAGAAATTTTCATTAGGTGAGAAATAGTATTGGGTAGGCTAATGGCACTGAAGGATGATATATCCCCTGGGCCAGATGGTCTGCATCCCAGGGTCCTCAGGGAGGTGGCTCTAGAAATAGTGGACGCATTGGTGATCATTTTCCAATGTTCAATACATTCAGGATCAGTTCCTGTGGATTGGAGGATAGCTAATGTTATCCCACTTTTCAAGAAAGGAGCGAGAGAGAAAACTGGGAATTACAGATCAGTTAGCCTGACTTCGGTGGTGGGAAAGATGCTGGTCAATTATTAAAGAGGTAATAATGGGGCATTTGGATAAAAGTAAAAGGATTAGTCCAAGTCAACATGGATTTATGAAAGGGAAATCATGCTTGACTAATCTTCTGGAATTTTTTGAGGATGTGACAAGTATAATAGATGAAGAGGAGCCAGTGGATTTAGTGTATCCAGACTTTCAGAAAGCCTTTGATAAGGTCCCGCACAGGAGACTGGTGACTAAAGTTCGAGCACATGGTATTGGGGGGTAGGGTGTTGACATGGATAGAAAATTGGTTGGCAGACAGGAAGCAAAGAGTAGGAGTGAGCAGGTCTTTTTCAGAATGGTAGGCAGTGGCGAGTGGAGTGCCGCAAGGCTCGGTGAAGGGGCCGCAACTGTTTACCATATATATATTAATGATTTGGAAGAGGGAATTAGGAGCAACACTAGCAAGTTTGCGGATGACACAAAGCTGGGTGGCAGTGTGAACTGTGAAGAAGATGTTAGGAGGTTGCAGGATGACCTGGGCAGGTTGAGTGAGTGGGCAGATGCGTGGCAGATGCAATATAATATAGATAAATGAGGTTATCCACTTTGGCGGCAAAAACAAGGGGGCATATTATTATCTCAATGGGGTTAGGTTAGGTAAGGGGGAGGTGCAGCGAGACCTGGGCGTCCTTGTACACCGGTCACTGAAAGTTGGCTTACAGGTACAGCAGGCAGTGACGAAAGCTAATGGAATGTTGGCCTTCATGACAAGAGGATTTCAGTACAGGAGTAAAGAGGTTCTTCTGCAGTTGTATAGGGCTCTGGTGAGACCACATCTGGAGTACTGTGTACAGTTTTGGTCTCCTAATTTGAGGAAGGACATCCTTGTGATTGAGGCAGTGCAGCGTAGGTTCACGAGATTGATCCCTGGGATGGCGGGACTGTCATATGAGGAAAGATTGAAAAGACTAGGCTTGTATTCACTGGAGTTTAGAAGGATGAGGGGAAGATCCTATAGAAACATATACAATTATAAAAGGGCTGGACAAGCTAGACGCAGGAAAAATGTTCCCAATGTTGGGCGAGTCCAGAACCAGGGGCCACAGTCTTAGAATAAAGGGAAGGCCATTTAAGACTGAGGTGAGAAAAAACTTTTTCACCCAGAGAGTTGTGAATTTGTGGAATTCCCTGCCACAGAGGGCAGTGGATGCCAAATCACTGGATGGATTTAAGAGAGAGTTAGATAGAGCTCTAGGGGCTAGTGGAATCAAGGGACATGGGGAGAAGGCAGGCATGGGTTATTGATTGGGGACGATCAGCCATGATCACAATGAATGGCAGTGCTGGCATCCTTCTGCACGTATTTTCTATGTTTCTATGTTTCTAACCAAACTATGATGCAACCCAACTGTATACTTTTAAGGTGCACCTGGAGAAGTTTGTAAGAGTCATTGGAAACATGCCAAATTTCCACAGACTTCTTTGGAACTAGAGTCATTGATGTGTCTTTTTAGTTGTTGCATCGATGTGGTTGGTCTACGACAGATCATTGGTACTATTAGGGGTGGCATAGCGGTAAAGCTGCTGCCTTACAACGTCAGAGACCTGGGTTCGATCCTGACTACCGGTGCTGTCTGTATGGAGTTTGTACGTTCTCCCCGTGACCTGCGTGGGTTTTCTCCGTAATTCTCCGAGATCTTCGCTTTCCTCCCACACTCCAAAAACGTATAGGTTTGTAGGTTAATTGGCTTGGTATAAATGTAAAATTGTCACTAGTGTGTGTAGGGTACTGTTAATTTGCGGGGATCGCTGGTCAGTGCAGAGTCGGTGGGCCGAAGGGCCTGTTTCCACACTGTATCTCTAAACTCAACTAAACTAAAATTATCACTGAGAAACTTTGCCAGAGGGCACAGTATTGAGTTGAGAGGGGAGAAAGTTAAGAGAGAACTCAGGAGCAACATTTTCATTTCCAATTTCCATAGCTTATTTGATAAATTCAATAATGTTGATCAACCATTTATTGCAACTCATGCTGACTATGCTAATGTTTTTCTGTTTGGTACTTTATGACTTTTCTTTCCTGCCTCAGTAATGATCTAAAGCTAAGGTGATCCTAATGTCAGTAAAATGTTGAAATTCCACTTTGCTTAGCCACAGAAGAGAAACTTGGTTCCTGCTCTTGTCAGCACACCTAGATTCTGTGGATGTTCAATATTCCCACTGTGGATTAATCAGCTATCATTCACGTTCTACTTGTACATGTCCTTGCAATTTAAAAGGAGGTCTTATGACCCAATGAATCCGTGCTGACTCAATGGACAATCCTATACCACCATGAGGCAACAAACTCTACTAGTTCTGCAACAATGCTGCTTAAAGATTAGCACCTGAACAAAATTATTTGATCCAGATTCAGGGAAGTGATAAGTCTATTGAATCGTACCCTAACATTTGAAATCTTGTTGGCCCTTGCTAAGGTAATTTGTCATGATAAACCACAGATTAAATCTATCCCATGCAGTACTCGCGATACTCGAGGAAAATCAGATTTTGTTATTATTTATTTTTAAAGAAATTGCATTGAGAGCTGTTTTTAATCTTAAATTCAAGCATTAATAATCTTATTTGGAGTATGTTTCAGCAATTAAATATCACTTTTATAAATATTAAAGCTAAAATGATCTCACGGCCAAATAAGTAAATGTACTAACCTGGTTAGCTTCAAAAGGATGTGCAGGCAGAATCTGATTCAACCCTGGCTGATGAACCTCTCTAAGTCGGGCATCAATAAACCTGCCAGGAGGAACCTTCCCTGGAATACTGTTATAATAGGCATGTTCTGTTACCTTGTCATCTTCACCAAACCATAGTGATTCTTCCAAATTTGGCATTCTGCATGAATTTAGAAGATACGATTCATGGAACAAAGACAAGCATAATAACATCCTTTAACATCCTCACAATTAGATCAGAAATATCAGAAAGCCAAGACCAGATATCAAGTGTCCTAAGGAAATGGGGTTTGCCTGAGTCTCTGAAAAATGATTTTACTTGTTACCGATTAGCTTGAAGCAGAAACTGGACCTTTGGGGGGGGTGGGGGTGGGGGTGGAGGGGGGGTTGGGGGGGGGGGGGGGTGGGGGGGGGGTGGGGGGGTGGGAGGGGTGGGGTGGGGGGGGTGGGGGGGGGGGTGGGAGGGGTGGGTGGGTGGGGGGGTGGGGTGGGGGTGGGGGTGGGGGGGGGGGGGGGTGGGGGGGGGGGCAAAAGCAAACCATTCAATCCTGTTCCTTCCAGTTGTTCAAGAATGCCTGAAATATATCTAGCCCTAAAATGGACTGGATGGTATGTAGACACACCTGAGATCTACCTAAAGTTAGTTGGACCCCTTGAATGTACTTCATTGTGACGTACCAATATTGACACCGTGCCTGCTGGTGTCTTTCAGTTATAATCTGATCTAACCAGTATTGAATGACTACTGGTTAGAACTCTTGAATGAGTTCACTGGTTTGCCACTAAAGAGGTAAGTATGGTTTTTTACTTAACTTTATGTGTGATTGTGATAAACCAGAATCTTCCTCTTACTCCACAATATTTTTTCTGGGTCACTATAAATTGACTTTCCATCCTCTCCCTTTCTTTGCCCCTCAGGATCAAATTCATAACAGCTGGTGAAAAACCTGGCTCAAACTGATCCTCTTTAAATTAACAATTGCCACATATCAGAAGCACATCGATGAAAACTTATTTCCAGTTTGGTTGACACACAGGCCTTTTATTTACGTACAATATCACACCATTTAGTGTATTGGACAACCTGAGCAATAATCTCTCAATAAAGGTTGTTAGTAATGCAAGTGACACCTGGCTGAGTGATTCAATCAAATGGATCAGCATTGTTCATTTTATCTTTTAGCAGAGCAAGGCTATTTTTTATTAAGCAAATGATTAACCTCTTAATGACGTAGAGTGATATTTGCAATTATATAGCCACGTCCTTAGTTATGACAGCATATTTGACTAGCCTGTGATTGATTCCCTACCAATTAATATACAAAAGTAGTTTTCAAAAGCCTATGTCATATTATTCTCTTCCATTCAGGCAGCTTAATTTAAGGGCAATATTTGATAGACAAATGCCCTTACAAATTCTGTGGTATGGCATAGCATTTTTGGTGGGAAGGCCTTGCAAACTGCAGATCAGGAGTATTTTCACACATTCCCTTTGTAGGTAATTGCGGGAAGGGGACTCCAGCTGTGTGAGTGACTCCAGTTCTTTGGGGCAGGCTGTGAATATTCCCATAGACAAGATGTTGTCCTGTGTTTAAGAAGGAACTGCAGATTCTGGAAAATCGAAGGTACACAAAATTGCCGGAGAAACTCAGCGGGTGCAGCAGCATCTATGGAGCGAAGGAAATAAGCAACGTTTCTGGCCAAAACCCTTCTTCAGATGTTGTCCTGTGTTTGTTGAACTGTGGAGCAGATCAATGCTTTAATTCCAAGCCTGTGTAATTGCTTTCCAGGCAAGAGCGGAACTCGCTATCAAAACATGGAGTGGACGGGGGACACAGTTTTTGGCGGCCACTCGCACATGCGCACACTCACACACGCGCGAGGCTTCGGAGGTTCAATCCAGCGCTAAATGCAGCTCAACTCTGCCTGTCTCACTGGGTTAACTACAGCCCTGTCTGGCCTGACGGGATAAAAGGGCTGCTTCTCCGCGCAGGCCATATTTCCCGCAAGTCCAGGAAGGCTGTAGGCTGACCTGGCGGAACAGGCAGAGTTGATCTGGGTTTAGCGTGTTTCTCTGCGCTGGCTGTGGGCCTGGGGGCACCGCGCCCGTCTGACTCCCGACCAAAGATCCTATAGCGGAGGATCTTTGCTGCCGACCTCTCTGGCCACCCGCGGGGGGGTTGGGGGGTGGTACACGTGGAGTTTGAGACACACACATACACACACACACACACACACACACACACACACACACACACACACACACACACACACACACACACACACACACACACACACACACACACACACACACACACACACACACACCGGTTCAATCGTCAAGTCAACGAGATCTAAACGACAGCTAACAATGAATGACCTGTGGAGGAAGGAATTGCAAATGCTGCTTTTTATGGAGTGACTGAAGGTAGGGGAAAGGAGAGGGAGGGAGTGGTGGGGGAGAGATTGGGGGACGAGAGGGGAAAGATCCTGGGGAGGTGAGGAGGGAGAGTGGGGGGATTGAGGGAGAGGAAGGGGTAGGGAGGGAGAGGGGGAAAGTGGGGGAGGAGGGGGAATAGAGGGAGTGGGGGGGCGTAGGGAGTGGTGAATAGAGAGGAGGGGGGAGGTAGGGAGAGGAGGGCAGTGGGGGAGGACAGGAGGGATAGTCGGGGGATAGGTGGAGGTGAGGAGTGGGGGATAGAGAGATAGGAGGGGGGGTAGGGAGGGAAGAGGAGTTAAGGAGGGAGGAAGGGAGTGACTGTGGGCAGGGGAAAGGAGAGGGAGGGAGAGGTGATGGAGGGATTGTGGAGGGGAGCAGGAGAGGGGACAGAAGAGGGATGGTGAAGAGGAGGGGGAGGGAGTGCTGGGGGATGAGGTGAAATGAGCCGTGCCTGTGCAGTTGGGGACTATGCGTGAGTGGTGCAATATTGCGTTGGGGGGACGAGTTGCATTGGGGGAACGGGTGAGTGGTGGAATATTGCATTGGGAAATGGGTTGCGTTGGGGGACCAGGCCTCCCATGTGACAGGGACCTAACGGGTCCCACTTAGTCTAGTCTAGTTAATTATTTTGTACTACTCGTTTCTTGCACCCTTTTTGTACAAAAATCTTCCACCCAAAACGAGTGTTTTGCACGTGTAATATTTACAGTTGTATTTATTATTGCCAAATGTATAATGTTTGTTCTATGTGCTTAACATGAACAGAGTATTTCATTGAACCCTGGTGTAGATAATAATAAACTTATCTGAGCACCTGTGCACTGATATTATAAAAACACCAAGGGAATTAAATTTATATTGGCATTATTTTCAATTAATTTCCAACGACTGCGAAATGACAGGAAAAATGTACCTGATGCCTTGTTACTTCTCATTAAAAAAAAATTACAAGTGTCATCTGTTGAGACAATGGAGAAATAAATGTCATTACAGCGATAATTTTCTGACTCCAAGCTCCCAGCAGGAGGCCACATTTGCCAGGTGCACACTTCAAAATTTTAATTTAATTGTTTATCCAATGAGTTATAGCAAAGAGCCAATTTGGCCGATTGCTTCCATGTCAACCTAATAACTCCTAGCTAAAATTTCTCAGATCTGTCAACTACCTCATAAATTTTCCTTGTTCTTTCCTTAATGTTATCATGATATTACTGTTATCTGGTGATTAAAATTTAGCATAGTATTTTTTGCTGTAGCCTGACTCACGTTTTAGCCTTTTTTACTTTACATGTAATGTTGTGTCTAATAAAGTAACCCATATGGAGACACAAGAAACTGTAGACGATGGAATCTTGAACAAAAGTTGGAGGAATTGTAGGTCATGAAGCAACTACGAAGGGAATGGACATAACGTTTTGGCTGTGTCTGAAGATGGATCTCGATCAGAAATATCCTCTGTCCATTTCTCCACAGTTGCTGTTTGACCCACTGAGTTCCTCCAGCACTTTATATTTTGCAAAAGTATCCATCTTAACCATCAATCTACCTGGACTGATGTTTTCAGGAATCCATAAATATCTACTTCCAAGTCTCTCCATTCGCATCTGAGTTTGCCGTTCCAAATATATTAGCTCATGTTTCTCTGAATTGCTTTCCCATTGTACCAACCTGAAAATGGTACCCAACATTTGTTGAATAAATTTAATATAATTAAGAGATTGGTAAAAGGTCAGAGCAAAACACAAAGTGCTGGAGTAACTCAGTGGGTCAGGTAGCATCTGTGGAAGGAATGGATAAGCAACATTACCGGTCAGGACCCTTCTTCAGACTGACTGTAGTCAAGGGGGAAAAACTTAAACAGAGGTGGAGGTCAGACAAAGCCTGGTAAGTGATAGGTGGATACAGCTGAGGGTTGACACAAAATGCTGGAGTAACTCAGCAGGACAGGCAACATCTCTGGATAGAAGGATTGGGTGACCCATTCCTTTTATCCAGAGATGTTATCTGTCCCGTTGAGTTACTCCAGCATTTTTTAATCTATCTTTGGTTTAAACCAGCATCTGCAGTTCCTTCCTATACAAATGAGTGTTGTTTGATTGGCAGATGGGTGGAGTTAATGCGAAAGGCTGGAGATGAAATGGAGATAAAAGAGTGTCAGATGTGGAGAAAAGCCCAGGGGAAGGATATAGGTGGAAGAGGGTTGCCGGAGGGAGAGGAAGAAGGGCGAGATAGTGGGGAAATTGTGTGCACACTGAAATGGGGGGACAGGAATGGGTAGAATTCGAAAGAGCGAGGGAATAGGGTGGTACTACTTAAAGTTGGATAATTAAACATTCATAGCATTGGGTTGTAAACTACCAAGTTTGGAAAATTAGGTGCTGTTCCTCCAGATGTTAAAAAGTCATCTGCTTTAAACACGAATTTTGTTTTTCTCTCAAAAGTTGTCTCATAATATATGGAAACAATCAATGTCATGCTATTTTCTGTTAAATCGTGATCAAACAAGAAATAAGTAAATAAATAAATATATATCCATTGGTAGTCTATATGAAGAAATGCAGAAATGGTTCTTTCAATTAAAAAAAAGTCTTATCAGATTAATATCTGCAACTCTGTGTCTAGCCATAACAACAATTCTATACATATCAATTATATTACATGTGTCCTATTATTCAGCTATTATCCCAAGAACCCGATCACCAGGCAGTGACAGAGAGATAATAGATGAAAGATTATTGCAGAAGGGTTGGTTGGTGGTGCATTATTATGTTCACATAAGCTGATACTAAAGAGCACAATCTAATAATTTCTACTGTCATGGTAACTGATTGAGAAAATGAATCATGATTTTATGCAATTGAATTTTTTTTTTTAAAGAACTGACTTTTCAAGCCCACGCAATGTTCTTTTAAATGTGATAAATCTTATTCATGAGCTATGCATTGGTACTGCCCTATGTTTTAATCTTTCCAAACTCCTTCTAAAAGAAACTTAGATCAATGCCTCAGTATGTAACTGATAACTTAAGAGATTCTGATGTTCCAAATCTAATACCAACATAAAAATAATTTGCCACACCACAAAGATCTACTCCAATTTCTTAACATCATCGTTGTGTCAGATGCTGTGAACACCAAATCCACATCAACATCCACCTAGTCCAGCAATGACCTTGCAGTCAGGAAAGCTGCAGTCCTTCCCTCGTCCTTTTGGCAATTCCTCAGTCTGAGGGTGATCTTTTCCATGGTTCACTGATAGATCTTGAGGTGCCTTGGTAATCTGAGAGGCACAGGTATCTTCAGACATTGTAGATGTTTCCAAATCAGCATAAAGGAAGTCAATTGTGGGGTTTGGAGATCAATTATTACTGTGCCTGAACAGGGAATTCCAAGAAGTATTCAGTAAGCTTCAGTGATCTCTACCTGCGTCAGCAATGACATTTCCACCAGTGGGAATATTTGCAGATAATTGTGTGATATTCAATACCATGTGCATCTTTTCAAAAATAAAGCAGATTATATTCAGCAGGACATGTAACATTCATCTTGGTGCCAAGTCACATTAATATTCTTTGGTGATGATTTCCAAAATGAAAATCATTCAAGTAACCTCAATTAATTAAACAAAATGTTAATTACATAATATTTCCCTTTGTCTCTATCAGTAATGTTCTCTCCATTACAATGTTAAAGTTCCACGCCTGGTCGCATTTAGTTCAGATTGTAACTGGACGAACCACCCAGCATTGACGAGTAACTAAATTTAGGCTCGGTAAAGTTGTTCCCAATCCAGACAAGCTCTCCTCACAAATCCTTAGGGCTTTGTGCTTAAAATGGGAGAGCTGTCCAACAGACTAATCAAGAAACAGCCCAATATAATTGTCTATAAGAAATCAAACCTTACACACAATGTAGCAGATTGCTCCATCACAATCTCTAGTTATGTCCTGTTTCTCTCACTAGACGCCATCCTGAGGTGGTTCTATATGCATGAGAAGCCCTTCTCCATGTGAAACAACACATGAAAAAACTCTGAACAAAGGAAGAATATACCTGTACTCTTGTGGGAACTTCTATGTCCATTACTAGGTGTCAGAAAGAACTGCAGATGCTGGAATCCTGCATAGACCACAAAATGCTGGAGTTCTTCCGGGTTTCAAGAAAGGCCCCAAATGGAAACGTCTCCTATTCATACCGTCCATAGATGCTGCCTGACCCCTGAGTTATTATTACTCGGCGTAGCATGGTAGTTCTGAAATCCTGCACTCCTGGATCCTGCACACTTCTAATCAAACTTTCCAATGCAGATACAGCATTGGTACTACTATGTACTACTTGATGTGAAAAACAATGTCCATTACATCTTGCTCACATAAACAGAGAAAACCCATGTAGCATATTACTAACAACTAGTTTATTCCCAATTATCAAAAATTGATGGACTGTGTTGACTACAGACCTATCAAGTGGCATTCGCTCACCAATAACCTGATTACTGATACCCAGTTTGGAAGTTGTTAAGATCACTCAGCTCTGGACCTTGTCACACATCAACGTGAGCTGAATTCCAGAGAAGGATTGAGAGTGGCTGCCCTTGATATTAACGTAACATCAACTAAGAAGGACCTACGGCACCGAGATAAAACTAAAGTCAATGGACAACAAGGGGAAAAGAAACTTAAATCTGTGTGAGGCAGATAGTTGTGGTTATTCATACCCATATAGGACATCAGTGGCGTAATTCCTCAGTGCTTTGTCTTGCGCCAATCATTCTTCAATTGCTTAATTAATGTTGTTCTTTCCATCTATATACTATTAAAAGTCTCATCTTGTTTCAATCTATGTGTGTGTGTGTGTGTGTGTGTGTGTGTGTGTGTGTGTGTGTGTGTGTGTGTGTGTGTGTGTGTGTGTGTGTGTGTGTGTGTGTGTCCATGATTGAGATTGTATTTACGCCAAAACGGTACACGGTAGCGCTAACATTTTTGCAGAACCTTACTCAGCTTTTTCCCGTCGTCGAACTTGTCAAGTTTCCTTCAGATTTAATGTCATATTTCACGTTATTGATATTTACAAGTTTAAAAAAGCCAACTTTGAGAAGAATAACCATGACTCTGCTCTGGTAGTTGCAGCTATGATGTCACAATGGGATCTCACAGTCCCCTGACATTTGCAACAATGTTGCCATCATAGAACACTCAGTCGTGGTCCTGGTAGCACAGGAGGGGGAGGGGTCATGGAAAGTGGAATTGGAAGTGCTGGGGGAGGCAGGGGAAGTGCAATTGGATTTTATTTAAAGTCCAGTGCTTGGGGAGGCAGGGGAGTGGTCGAATCTTATGTTGGGGACCAGGCCTCCTGTGGGGGCTATGGATGAGTGGTGGAATATTGCATTGGGGGAACAGGTTGCATTGGGGGATCAGGCTTCCCGTCTGACAGGGACCCAATGGGTCCCACTTGGTCTAGTATCTATATTACTAAAAGTCTGTTCTTGACCGGTTTTGGCCATCTGTGCTGCGATTTCCGAGAGAACGCCGCCAGCTACGGCCGTCATTTTTGGCCACCTCGCTCAGAGCCCCCCTTAAAAATGACAGAGATATTAATGTTTTTACAAAATTCCCCATTCTCTCTGCTGCCCCCGCTGGCGGCAAGGGGGAGGGACTATAAAACCAGTAAGTGGTATGCCACACAGTCTCTTCAAGATGGAGGAAGACAGAGGGTCACTTTCTCTGAGCTGTGAATAACACTGAACACATGTCTACTCAAATGTAAGTGCCCTTAGTGGTTCTAAAATGCTTGCAGAATGTGTCTATTGGTTCTAAAGCTTGCAAATAAATGTCTATTGGTTCTAAAGCTTGCAAAAAAATGTCTATTGGTTCTAAAGCTTTCAAAAAATGTCAATTGGTTCTAAAGCTTGCAAAAAGTGTCTCTATTGGTTCTAACGCTTACAAAAAAATGTCTATTGGTTCGAAAAATTGCAAAAAGTGTCTCTATTGGTTCTAAAGCTTGCAAAAAATGTCTCTATTGGTTCTAAAGCTTGCAAAAAATGTCTATTGGTTCTAAAGCGTGCAAAAAAATGTCTATTGGATCTAAAGCTTGCAAAAAAAGGGTCTATTGGTTCTAAAGCTTGCAAAACAATGTCTATTGGTTCTAATGCTTGCAAAAAAAGTCTATTGGTTCTAAAGCTTGCAAAAAAAGTCTATTGGTTCTAAAGCTTGCAAAAAATGTCTATTGGTTCTAAAGCTTGCAAAAAAATGACTATTGGTTCTAAAGCTTGCAAAAAATATCTATTGGTTCTAAAGCTTGCAAAAAAAAGTCTATTAGTTCTAAAATGGTTCATACTAGCGCTCCAGAAAGCTCCCCCCCCCTCCCTCCTCCACCCCCCCCCCTTCCACCCCTCCTCCTCCCCCCTCCCTCTCTCCTCTCCCCCCCCCCCCCATCTGGTTGGCTTGGCTTGGGTGTGTCTTGAAATTGAAAGGCACTACTTACTGCAAATGGTGGCATGAAGTTGAAAGGCACTACTTACTGCAAATGGTGACTTGGGAGCTTTGGCTTGAAGTTGAAAGGCACTACTTACTGCAAATGGTGGCTTGGTTGCTTTGGCTTGAAGTTGAAAGGCACTACTTACTGCAAATGGTGGCTTGGGTGTGGCTTGAAGTTGAAATACATCACTTACTGCAAAGGGTGGCATGAAGTTGAAAGACGCCACTTACTGCAAATGGTGGCATGAAGTTGAAAGGCACTACTTACTGCAAATGGTGGATTGGTTGCTTTGGCTTGAAGTTGAAAGGCACTACTTACTGCAAATGATGGCATGAAGTTGAAAGGCACTACTTACTGCAAATGGTGGCTTGTGTGTTTTGGCTTGCAGTTGAAAGGCAGTACTTACTACAAATGGTGGCTTGGGTGCAATGGCTTGAAGTTGAAAGGCACTACTTACTGCAAATTGTGGCTTGGGTGCTTTGGCTTGAAGTTGAAAGCACTGCTTACTGCAAATGGTGGCTTGGTTGCTTTGGCTTGAAGTTGAAAGGCACTACTTACTGCAAATGGTGACTTGGGAGCTTTGACTTGAAGTTGAAAGGCACTAATTACTGCAAATGATGGCTTGGGTGTGGCTTGAAGTTGAAAGGCACTACTTACTGCAGATGGTGGCTTGGGTGCAATGGCTTGAAGTTAAAATGCATTACTTACTGCAACTGGGGGCGTGGGTGCATTCGCTTGAAGTTGAAAGGCACTATTTACTGCAAATTGTGGCTTGAAGTTGAAAGGCACTACTTACTGCAAATGGTGGCTTGGGTTCTTTGGCTTTAAGTTGAAAGGCACTACTTACTGCAAATTGTAGCTTGGATGCTTTGGCATTAAGTTGAAACGCACTGCAAATGGTGGCATGAAGTTCAAAGGCACTACTTACTGCAAATGGTGGCTTGGTTGCTTTGGCATGAAGTTGAAAGGCACTACTTACTGCAAATGGTGGCTTGGGAGCTTTGACTTGAAGTAGAAAAGGCACTACTTACTGCAAATGGTGGCTTGGGTGCATTGGCTTGAAGTTGAAAGGCACTATTTACTGCTAATGGTAGCATGAAGTTGAAAGGCGCTATTACTGCAAATGGTGGCTTGGTTGCTTTGGCTTGAAGTTGAAAGGCACTACTTACTGCAAATGGTGGCGTGGGAGCTTTGACTTGAAGTTGAAAGGCACCTCTTACTGCTAATGGTGGCTTGGGTGTGGTTTGAAGTTGAAAGGCACTACTTACTGCAAATGATGGCTTGGATGCAATGGCTTGAAGTTAAAAGGCATTACTTACTACAAATGGTGGCTTGGGTGCATTGGCTTGAAGTTGAAAGGCACCACTTACTGCAAATGGTGGCATGAAGTTGAAATGCACTACTTACTGCAAATGGTGGCTTGGGTGCTTTGGCTTGAAGTTAAAAGGCACTACTGTAAATGCACTTACTTCCTGTTTGCAATGTATATTGATTTTAGATAAAACACTACCACTTACAGCTGTGATTTTTGGCCATCTTACTCAGTCCCCCTCCGCTGAGCAGGTGCAGAGAATTCTTCCCATCAATGAAAAATAAAAGTGTTATTAGTTTTTTTTTAAATGTTGAGAATCTCTCTCCTGTCAATTACTCCATGAAAGCCACACCTTTTCCGGTGGGGGGGGGGGGGGGGGGGGGGGGGGGGGGGGGGAGGGGTTATAAAACCCGGAAATGTGGGTGTGGCTCAGTCTCTGCAAGATGGAGGAGGGAGAAGTCACGACTCGCTGTCTTTAGTGGCTTTGCACCCTACTTCAAATGGTATGAAACTGCACTTGAATTTGGTGGCCTTGCACCCTGCTAGAAGTGGTAAGAAACTGCACTTGAATTTGGTGGCCTTATACCCTGCTTGAAATAGAATTTCAAGGATTAGCCGTGAGTCAACTACCAGCCCACCAGCCGTGAGTGAGTGAGTTGCCAGCACAACAGGCTTGATTGACTGAGACGCCAGCCCAAGAATCCATTTGGCGCACAATTTGCATACTAGCCCTCTGGAAACCAGTCCCTTCAGCCCACAACACCCATACTAGCGCTCCAGAAAGCCCCCCCCGCCAACTGGCCACCAATATTAGAATTGGTGGAGAGGTGGAATATTGCGTTGGATGACCAGCCCTCCTGTGTGATGCTGGGACCCAACGGGTCCCACTTAGTCTAGTATACTATTAAAAGTCTTGTCTTGTTTCTATATGAGTGTGTATGCAATTGAGATTGTATCTACGCCAAAACAGTACAGGGTAGCGCTAACGTTTTGCAGAACCTTACTCAGCTTTTTCCCGCTGTTGACCTTGTCAAGTTTCCTTCAGATTTGAGGTTATATTTCACTAGTTATTGATATTTAAAGGTTTAAACAAACCAACTTTGAGAATAATAACTGACTGTGAGAGTAAGACATTTCTGGCAGCTTCCAGTGATGATGTCACAATGGCATCTCAGTCCTCCAATCACAATGGGATCTCATTTACATACGCTTCCATGAACATTCCGCCAGTCATAAATGACATCACAACGGGATCTCAGCTGCCAATCAACAAGCTATGAGAGTTTTCTTACATTGTTGTAAGGAGAGGAACATGGTTGGGGAGTTTTAAAAGTTTTAAAGTGACATTTAAAAGTTTATAAAACCCCCACTTTGAGAAGGATTTCTTCAAATCTGCACTGGCAGTTAGGCAGATATGATATCACAACGCCGTACCAGCTACAGTGTTGCTATCCCAGAACAGTGAGTCCTTCACAGCAAATGTCCCAGAAAAGAATCTGCCAGCCTAACCCAGCACAGCAAAGTTTAATGATTAGTTTTGGATAACAAAAGATGTCCTTGTCAGTGGCACCTACATCACATTAAATCTTAGTGCCATCACATTTTTTTTAAAGTTTAAAATGAGGGAGGGTGAAAAAATGAGCCGACCTGCATAGTTGGGGGCTATGGACGAGTGGTGGAATATTACATTGGGGGAACAGGTTGTATTGGGGGAACGGGTGAGTGGCGGAATCTTACGTTGGGGGGTGGGTTGCATTGGGGGACCAGGCCTCCTGCGGAGGTTATGGGTGAGTGGTCGAATGTTGCATTGGGGGACCAGGCCTCCCATGTGACAGGGACCTGACGGGTAAGTGATGGAATCTTACGTTGGAGACGGGATGCGTTGGGGGACCAGGCCTCCCCTGGGGGCTATGGGTAAGTGGTGGAATATTGCGTTGGGGGAACAGGTTATGGTGGGGGGACGAGTGAGCGGTGGAAACGGGTTGCGTTGGGTTTACGGGTGAGTGGTGGATTATTGCGTTGGGGGAATGGGGCCCAATGGGTCCCACTTGGTCTAGTATAACTATATACTATTAAAAGTGTGTGTGTGTGTGTGTGTGTGTGTGTGTGTGTGTGTGTGTGTGTGTGTGTGTGTGTGTGTGTGTGTGTGTGTGTGTGTGTGTGTGTGTGTGTGTGTGTGTGTGCGTGTGATCATACTGCTCAAAAAAACGACGCTCTAACTGTAAAAAATTTACATATTCCTGTAGAGTTTTATCCCTTGGAAATTTCGAGCTTTATTATCTGAAAATTTTGAGCTTTATTCCTTGAGTTATTTATGAAAATTTTCACAAATCTGAAATATCTTTGAAAATAAACGAGCTGATTACGTCACAATGGGTCTGCAACGCGCGGCCTGCACTCTGTTCCACGCGGTGCGAGTGACCTCATCCCCCCGACCACTCCCCCCCCCCCCCGTACTCAGGCCCTGGAGCATGCAGCTGCCAGCCGCCAGCCGCCAGCCGGAAGCATTGGGTTCAGGAACCAGCCCTCCCCGTGATGACCCCTCCGCCACCGGGCTCTGGATTGAAGCCGCTGAACATGCAGTCCTTTGGTTGACGCGCGCCCTGCTGCCCGCTCCCCACTCCCCACGCATTGTGAGTGACGTCACCCCCCCACTCACCGCTCCCTTCTTCCTCCTCCCCCTCCTCTCTCCACCTTCCTCCCCCTCCATTCCTCCTCCTCCTCTTCACCCCTTCCCCCCCTCCTCCTCCTCCTTCTCTCTGCCCCTCCTCCTCCTCCTCTCACACCCCTCCTCATCCTCCCTCCTCTAAACCCCTTCCTCTACACACCCCTCTCCCCTCCCCCTCCTCACCCGGCCCTGCCTCCTCGCTCCCCCATCTCCTTATTTTCATACCCCATTTTCCTCCCCCCCTTTCCACAAGCCTTCTTCTTCCCCCTCTTTTCCCCCCCTCTCCTCTAAACAACTCTCTCTCTCTCTCTTCTCTATCTCTCCTTCTCTCTCTCCCTCTCTCTTCTCTCTCCTTCTCTCTTTCCTCTCTCTCCTCTCTTCCCCGCTGCCTCTCTCAGCTCTCCTCCGCTTCTCCTTCCCCCCCTCTACTCCTCTCTCTCTACTCTTCTTCTCTTCTCCTCTCTCCTCTCTCTGCCCATCTCTCTCTGCCTCTCTCACTCTCTTCCCCATCCTTCTCTCTCTCTCTGCCCCCTCTCTCTCTCTGCCCCCTCTCTCTCTCTGCCCCTCTCTCTCTCTCTGCCCCTCTCTCTGCCCCTCCCTCTGTCCCTCTCTCTGTGTCTCTGCCCCCTCTCTCTCTACCCCCCTCCCTCTCCCTCTCTAGACACGCCTGTCAGTTGGGGGCTATGCATGAGTGGATAGGGTGGGAATGGGGTAAAAGAAGCGAATGAATAATATTAATATAATATCAAGTAGGTGGTTAGTGTGTGTATGGGAGGTGGTTAATGTGCGTGTGATGCCGCAGGCTGCCCCCCCCCCCCCCCCCGCAACCGCATTGAGGAGACGGGACCCAACGGGTCTCACTTGGTCTAGTATGTATAAACTAAAACTCTCATCTTGTTATACATTCAATACAACAATACAATCAGTTTTATTCATCACATTGCACATAAAGTGCAAGTGAAATGAATTTGTCGGCAGCGGCACAATGATAAAGAACACACAATCTATATTACTAAATCTCTGATCTTGACCGCTTTTGGCCTACTGTGCTGCGATTTCCGACAGAACGCCGCCACCTACGGCTGTCATTTTTGGCTACCTCGCACAGAGCCCCTCTCCACCTTACGGGTGCGGAGGATTTTTCCCATCGATGACAAATCAGAGAAATATTAATGTTTTTTTTTTTTTAAACATTCTCTCTGCTGCCCCTGCTGGAGGGAGAGGGAGGGACTATAAAACCAGGAAGTGGAGTGCCTCACTCATTCTCTGCAAGATGGATGAAGCCAAGGGTCACGTCTCTCTGAGCTCTGAATAACTGAACAAATGTCTACACAACTGTGAGTACCCTTAATGTGGTTTGAAAATGAAAATATAGTTTGTTTGAAGTAAAAAGGCACTGCCTGCAAAAGGTTGTTTGGATGCTTTGGCTTGAAGTTGAAAGGCACTACTTACTGCAAATGGTGATTTGCGTGTTTTACTTGAAGTTGAAAGGCACTACTTACTGCACATGGTGGCTTCGGTGCTTTGGCTTGAAGTTGAAAAGCACTACTTGCTGCAAATGGTGGCTTGGGTGCTTTGGCTTGAAGTTGAAAGGCACTACTTGCTGCAAATGGTGGCTTGGGTGCTTTGGCTTGAAGTTGAAAGGCACTACTTACTGCAAATGGTGGCTTGGGTGCTTTAACTTGAAGTTGAAAGGCACTACTTACTGCAAATGGTGGCTTGGGTGCTTTGGCTTGAAGTTGAAAGTCACTAATCACTGCAAATGGTGGCTTGGGTGCTTTGGCTTGAAGTTGAAATGCACTATTTACAGCAAATGGTGGCTTGGGAGCTTTAGATTAAAGTTCAAAAGGCACTACTTACTGCAAATGGTGGCTTGGGAGCTTTGGCTTGAAGTTTGAAAAAATCACTATTCTCTCTACTGCCCCTGCTGGAGGGATGGGGAGGGACTATAAAACCAGGAAGTGGTGTGCCTCACTCGCTCTCTGCAAGATCGATGAAGCCAAGGGTCACGTCTCTCTGAGCTCTGAATAACACTGAACAAATGTCTACACAACTATGAGTACCCTTAATGTGGTTTGAAAATGAAAATATGGTTTGTTTGAAGTAAAAAGGCACTGCCTTCAAATGGTTGTTTGGGTGCTTTGGCTTGAAGTTGAAAGGCATTACTTACTGCAAATGGTGGCTTGGGTGCTTTGGCGAGGTTGAAAGGCATTACTTACTGCAAATGGTGGCTTGGGTGCTTTGGCTTGAAGTTGAAAGGCACTACTTACTGCAAATGGTCGCTTGTGTGCTTTGGCTTGAGGTTGAAAGGCACTACTTACTGCAAATGGCGGCTTGGGTGATTTGGCTTGAAGTTAAAAGGCACTACTGCAAATGCACTTACTTCCTTTTTGCACTGTATATTGATTTTAGATAAAACGCTACACTTACGGTTGTGATTTTTGGCCATCTTACTCAGTCGCCCCTCCGCTGAGCAGGTGCAGAGAATTCTTCCCATCAATGAAAAATTAAAGTGTTATTAGTGTTTAAAAAATGTTGAGAATCTCTCTCCAGTCAATCACGCCCTGAAAGCCACACTTTTCCGGTGGGAGGGGGAGGGGTTATAAAACCCGGAAGTGTGGGTGTGGCTCAGTCTCTGTATGATGGGGAGGGAGAGGTCATGACTCTGTCTGAGCTGTGAATCAACTGAACACACTGAATGTCTACTGAACTGTGAGTTTGGTGTTATGTGTGGTTTTATGGTGGGTTCACCCTGCATGAAATGGTATGAAGCTGCATTTGAATGTGGTGGCCTTGGACCCTGCTTGAAGTGGAATAAAACTGCACTGAATTTGGTGGCCTTGCACCCTGCTGAAAGTGGTATAAAACTGCACTTGTATTTGGTGACCTTGGATCCAGCTTGAAGTGGATGGAAACTGCCCTTGAATTCGGTGGCCTTGCACCCTGCTCATAGTGGTAAGAAACTGCACTTGAATTTGGTGGCCTTGAACCCTGCTTGAAATGGTAGGAACATGGATTTGAATTTGGTGGACTTGCACCCTGCTTGAAATGGTAGGAACATGGATTTGAATTTGGTGGACTTGCACCCTACTTGAAATGGAATTTCAAGGAATAGTCATGAGTCAACTGCCAGCCCACCAGTCGTGAGTGAGCTGCCAGCAGATCAGGCTTGAGGGACTGAGCTGCCACCCTAAGAACCCATACCAGCACTCCAGAAAGCCCCCCCGACTGGCCACCAATATTGGAATTGGTGGAGAGGTGGAATATTGCGTCGGGGGACCAGCCCTCCCGTGTGAACATGGGACCCAACGGGTCCCACTTAGTCTAGTACACAATAAAAATTTAACACAAACATCCACCACAGCATTCATCACTGTGGTGGAAGGCACAAAATTTGGCCAGTCCTCCTCCATTTCCCCCCGTGGTCAGGACCAGAATTCAGAGTCAGTCCAGGATCGGCTCTTCCCCACCGGAGACCGCGGCTTTAGGTTGGTTGAAGCTCCCCTCCAGGGGTGATGGTAAGTTCACGCCAGGCCCGCGGAAGAAATTGGCCCACGGGCCGGCGGTGGAAGCTCCTTCTTCTCCCGGGTCCCCCACGAGGGATCCCGGGCTGCGGACACCGCGCCAGCTAAAACTCTGCAGGCCGCGGCTTCAGGCTGCCGGCTGCCGCGTGCCAGCAAAACAAAGCGCTCCCCTCCAGCGAGCCCCAGCGAGGGCTCGCCTGCTCCACGCCGAGAGTCCACGCTGCGCCCGCTGCTGAAGCCCCGGGCGCGTCTCCGGGAAAGGCCGCCCGATCCTCGTTGTTAGGTCACGGGGGAGGCGACCTGGAAAAAGTCGCCTCTCCATGGAGGAGGCAACCAAAACGGTTTCCCCCTCACCCACCCACACCACCCCCCACACAAGACACACAAAGAAACATTAAAAACATACTTTAAAACATACTAAAAAAACAAAAAAAGTTGGAAAAAAATGGACACACTGCTGACAGGGCGCCGGCTTGCAGCGCCCCCACTGAACCTATGCAGGTTTGTGTTGTTTTTCTATTTGCGCATAAACGGTACAAGATAGCGCTATGATTTTTGCACCACCTTACTCACCATTGTCTTGTGCTGTAAGTGAAACAAGTTTTGTTCAGTTCAATGGTGTATTTTCAAAATTACGTATTATTATATATATATATATATATATATATATATATATATATATATATATATATATATATACACAACTAAAACTCATCTTGTTATCTGCAGGTTTGCATTCTTTTTCTATTTGCACAAAAACGGTACACGATAACGCTACGATTTTTGAGCCACCTTACTCACCATTGTCCTGTGCTGTAGGTGAAATAAGGTTTGTTCAGATCAATGGTATATTTTAAACATTATTAAGGTTTAAAAACGCACATGCGCAGTTGGGAGAGAGTTCCCGTGCGCATCTTTACTGGCATCGCAAAGGGCACCCGACGAGTCCTCAGCCGCACCGGCACAGTTGGGGCCTTCCCAGAATTGATATCGCCATCTTTTTTTCCACCACGGCAAACGACGGCTCAATAGACAGGAGTAGGCCATTTGGCCCTTCAAGCCAGCACCGCCATTCAATGTGATCATGGCGATCATCCACAATCAGTACCCCGTTCCTGCTTCTCCCCATATCCCCCGACTCCGCTATTTATAAGAGCCCTATCTAGCTCTCTCTTGAAAGTGGGGCCCCATGGGTAAGTTCCATTGTTTTAATTTCTGCCCCCCTCTATCCCCCCCTGGCCCTGGGCTGGGGTTCCCCGCCTGAAGCCCTCCCCCTCCCTCTCCCCCGGCTCCAGGATGCTCACTGCCGCCCCCTACCACACCCCCCACCCCCTCGGCTCCAGGACATTCGCCGCCACCCCACCCCTTCAGCCCCTGCCCCGAGGAGCAGCACTGTGCCTGCGGTGAGGAAGAGCGCTGGAAGGAAGAGGACCGGCACCCAGGGCAAGGTAGGCCTCTTCCTCCGCCTCTCCCTCCCCCTCCCCATCTCCCTGCTCCGCAATTTTGAAATAAGAGGGAGAATGAAGAGGATGGAGAGGGAGTACAGGGGGATGAGGGGCAATGAGCCGCGCCTGCGCAGTTGGGGGCTATGGTTGAGTAGTGGAATATTGCATTGGGGGAACGGGTTGCTTTGGGGGACCAGGCCTCCCTTGTGATTGGGACCCAATGGGTCCCACTTAGTCTAGTAGACACTAAATGCTGGAGTGACTCAGCAGGACAGGCAGCATCTCTGAGAAAATGGATAGGTGATGTTTCAGGCTGGGACCCTTCTTCAGATGTTGCCTGACCCACTAAGTTACTCCAGCATTTTGCATACACTTTTGCTATAAAGCAGCATCTGCAGCCCCTTGGTATTACATTGTTCCTTCCATCTTAACTTCATACATGAAGACCTTACCTAAACATGGCATAATGCTGAGTTCCACTCAGAATTCCTCAAGCAAAGAAAGAAATATGTGCCTGAAAGCAGCAAGAACTTGGCTACTTCAAAGGCATCTCCCAAACCCACAACTCTATCACCGCGTACAAGCATGGGAATATCTCAATCTACGTTGCTTTTTCATCACTGAATATTCCTACCCTACCACACTGAAGAAGTTCAGGAGAAGAACTGCAGTAGTTCAAGGAGGTGCTTCACCACCATTTCTCAAGTCATATAGGGATGGGCAACAAATGCATGGCTTGCTAGCAATGCTCCAAAGAAATTAATATTTTTATTAAGAAATGGTGATAAGCTTCCCCAGTCTACATTCTGTGAATTTGTAAGAAGTTATTGCCCTGCCATTTAATACCTTGAGGTGTTCAACAGTTGAGAGTCATCAAAAAAGGTAAAAGACAATGAGATGTAGAAATTCCAGGTCTTCTGCAACCACACACACAGGTAGAAATTCTGAACTTTCTCATTGCTGGCAGTGTCAGAGAAACAGTGGTTGAGTTTAAAAAACACTGACAGACATGTTGCTCTATCATGTGTTTCTCATTTGAAGCCAGGCTTCCTCGCGGCAAATTAGCAACTGGAAATTCAGCCCCATATTTGTGGCTTTTTTTCCCTGAAGAGTTTTAGTGCTACAATCTTAACATTAATTTCAGAATAATAGCGAGATCTAAAAAAAAAGAGGCACAAGAGACTGCAGATGCTGGAATTTGAAATAAACAACAAACTGCTGGCGGAACACAGCAGGTCGAGTAGCATCTGTAGGGGGGAGGAATTGTCGTAATTTCAGGTTCAAGATGGCTAAATAAAAACATGCTGGGGTTGCCTTGCTACTACTAAAATAACAAAATATGTTTACCACCTCATTGATTTGACTGGAGGCAGATTGGAAAGCATTGGCATATTTAAATGTATACTTTCTTAAATTAGAAGAAAAAAACCCTTATCAACCAGTGGTGGATTTTCTTCGTATATTTGCCAACAAAAATCCAATTCCTTTGTGCTTGGTAATATTTGAAATGATTATCAAGCAGCTGCTTGGTCAATAGGCAGTAAACTCTTTGTAATCTCTTGAGCTGCAATTTAGTGAAATATGGGGGATTAATAAGTAAGAAATACAATTCTGTTATTTATTTTCTTGGAATATACTTACCAAAGAATGGAATAGGGTTGTGTGGTACTTTATTCAGCAATTCTAAACAAATAATTTACATGATCTAATATTTAATTTGAAATTGAACATTCTTTCAAAATATATAGCATACTCATTTTTGACTTTTAACCATCAGACACAAAATAAATTTTGTTAACCAGTTAACAAACCAGTTAAAATCAGAAATTAACATAAAATGTACAAAAGTGGTGCTGGTTAACTATGCCTGATACATTACTCAGTCCTAGTGATTGTCCATTCAAAAGTGAGAAATGACAGTACTTCTAGTGATGCGCGCAGCCTTACAACATTAGATTCCTTTAAAGTACCATCAAGTTGCAATTACAGAGCCACAGGACAAATCAAGGACTTGAATGGTCCAATAATCACAAGAATGCTTTTCACTTCTGGGTTCTACATTGCAATTCGATCCTGACATATAAGTTAACACAATTAATTTGCCTGCTTCCATTTCATGTAAATATGTTTTGGCTACTCGGTGATTATCTTAGTGATTTTATACTCATAGCAATTATGCTTTAAATCTTTTGCACATGTAGGCTATAGTAAACCTGCAACAAGAAATAGAAAAGTTGTCATTCTTGTCAAGACAGACTGAGAAATTGTTGAGGATTGCTTCCAGGAAAACTTACTTTGCATCTGGCTCAACTGTCCCTTACCTACAGTATGTATGCTTCAGGGCATATCAGCTGGTGGTATTGAATTGAGTGGTAAATTATCTTGGATGGTCAACCATCTTGGCTAGGTGACTGAAATGGAAAGATGTCCATTCCCTAGTTCTAACATCATTGACCAGTTAAAACCCTTTAAACATTTTTTTAAAAGTGCTGGTTTTCATCCACATTTAATTTCCTATTGCATGCTATTAATATTTATACTCTCAGCTTGCTTTGATTTTTCTTCAATTGATAAAAATACACTTCCCAAATTTATTGCAGGAATGAATAGCAAAACAATTGGCAATGCTATCAGTACTCACCTGCTATGTATACTAGATATCTTAGTCGGACACTGTAGATATTGCTTGAATCGAAGTTCAAAAGCTTGGCCTATGGTACTGATAACATCTTGAGCCAACCCGTCACAGCATTCCAATATATGGCATGCTTTAAAAACATTAAATAACAGCTGTCATGTTTCAGCTTATACATGATTTCTACTGAATTAACTTTAGCTGTCAAATCAAATATAAGATTCATTCCTGTGATCACAATAATAGATTTCTGCAAGTAATGTCAACAGCACCAAATTCGCAGAAGAAAATTAAATGTGATTCACTGCACAGCAAAATTGGTATTGCAATCTGAACATTATGGATTCTGTAAACCACAATTGGCCAAAAGCAGTTACAGTGTGGACAGCTCAAGACAGGTATGTGGTTAAAGTATGAAACAATAATGGTTTTGATTTATCCTAATTACATGAGCTAATCTGCTTTACTGTTTTAAATGGGTTTTGTCAAATGTGAGCGGGCTTAGCTATTTAAAAAGCAAGTACTCCATAAGATGCATAGGCACAGTTCACAAATTTCTGCTCATTCATCAGTCCGTCCAACCCAGGAATCAGTCTAGTAAACGTGTGTTACACTACCTCCATGACAAGAACACTCTTCCTCAAATAAGGAGACTAAAACTGCACATATGACTCCAGAGAATGTCTCACAAGGCCCTGCAGCAAGGCATCCTTGCTCCTGCACTGAGATGAAGATCAACATATAATTTATCTCTCCTGTTCATTGCACTTGGGATATTGATTTCATTAAGTGGCACACAAAGACACCTACTTCCTCATCTATCATCATTCCAGTAGTCATGTCTTTCTGTTTATAAAAACCAAACGGATAACCCCAAAATTCTCCTCATTAAACTGCATCTCCCATTCATCAAGCTTGTCTAAACCACATTGAAGCCCCTTCACATCTGCTGCACAACACACACCCTCCTTCTTCTCCTGCCCAATCCAGCTATGTGTCCAACATTTAATCTTCTCCCTCTTAGACAGTTCTTTAGTCTCTTTCGTTGAACTCAGAACTTCTCCCAAATCTCAAGTCTACTGGTTTTTCTGGCAATTTTTATTGAACACTGTTTTGATTTAATATTACTCCTAAATTATTTTGTCAAACATGAGAGTGAGCAATTGTTGTGATTCGTGTGTATATTCTCTAAATATTATCCATTACATGTCCACTATCAACCCATTTGATACAATTACCCAATTTACCGTAGCCAGTTCATGCCTAGTTCTCTTGTGGTCTGCCCATACATATTTTCTGAGCTAATATCCATCCTCGCCATCACATTGATTTCTTCCGTTATTAACCAAGATTACTCCACCTTCTTTCACACAATTCTTCACAAAAAAGTAGTCAAAATCATAAATTTGAATCCCACAAAGTATGGATGTTGGGCAAATTGAAAATGTACCTGGCTTTTAATTCAACACTGCAATCTCCCTACTTTTGTTAGTTAAAGTATAAAGGCATTACAGAAAATTATGGATAAATGGGATTAAGATGCTCATCCACCACATTCATTTGTCAGAATAAGTTCAAAGGACTGCACAGTGGGTGGCACAGTGGTGCAGCGGTAGAGCTGATGCTTTACAGCATCAGATACCCGAGTTCAATCTATGGGTGCTGTCTGTACAGAGTTTGTTCGTTCTCCCTGTGACTGCATGGGTTTTCACCGGGTGCTCTGGTTTCCTCCCACATTCCATAGACGTGCAGGTTTGTAGGTTCATTGGCTTCTGTAAATTGTCTCTAGTATGTAGGATAGAACTAGTGTACAGGGCGGCATGCTGGTTGGCATGGATTTGGTGGGCCAAGGGTCTGTTTCCGTGCTGCGTCTCTAAACTAAATGAACTAGACTGAATGGTTTAATCCTATGCTTATGTTTCTCGAGTACTTGCTATTCCAAATTAGCCAGCAGATCCCAGATATATGGTGGGAGAATAATTCAGTCATGTAACAATCTTGGTCTTGGTTGCATTTACTCAGGCACTTGATGATATTAATAAGACTTATGCTACTGAATAACTAAAACCTGTATAAGACAAAAATGGGACTACATAAAAGTAACTAGGACTTCCTAAAGGACTGCCTGGAATCAATAGGGAGACACACTTGGTCAGCAAATTACATCCAAAGCAAGTGGTGTGGGTATTCCAAGGTTTTCTGTTTTTTTCCTTGGAACAAACAGTGGGCAGGACAATGGACATTATTATTCTCCAGGGGCAGAAACACCTCTAGTAAATCTGATTCTGCATTAGCAGATTTGAACAGTGGATAGAGATTCTACAAAAAGCGCAGAATCTAAATTTAAGTAAAGTTTTCTTCTGTTTAAATAATTCACAAATATTCTCCTAATACCAACTTTGATATTGATAGCACAAATACAGTTGGGTTCTTTGGTACGATATCCAAGTAGCCAAATATTATGGTCAAAACATCAATGCGAGGGGAAAGCCATGAAAAGCCTCAGATTGATATTGGTTGTACATTTATTTCTATCCTGTCAAATATTCATAGAGATGGGAGGGTTAACTTAAGTAAATGATAGTTGCATTCGAGTCTCTGTATGGGTTGCCAATAAGGCTTTCAGCAAAATTCTGGCAAATCTAAGCCATTGATAACTTTAGTCCAAACCATTTACGCACCTTTACAGTATTGTACTTGCACGATTCTTATGCTAGCAATAACATCTGCATTAAAGTTAAAAACAAAATGTCATAAGAGTGCATTAAGCATTGGCACTATTTAGACTCAATCAGTCATTTCCAGGCTATAGTTCCTAAGGTTAGGTAAGTACTTATTTGTGTTGTTCACAATACAGGTGGTTTGGCATACCCTCCCTCAATTAGCCACTTGGATATCGCAGCTTGCAAAAGGTATCATCTGTCAGAAAGAAGTCATGATAAGACATGACAGCTTTGTAATATGATACCTCCACACTGACAGGGAAAAAAAGGTGCAAACTATTTTTACTCCGAGATTTTTTTTTAATTTACAGAGAACATTTATTCTAACCATAATTTTTCAACGAGATACTCGTACATTTAAAACAAAGTCATATCCATCCATAAAGTTACAACCTACCTGAAATTCAGCCCATTTTCTTGTGTAATTTTTAATTGCAAATTGATACCAATTATCATAAAACTGTAGTTGTGAGATGTTAATGATATTAATGCTCATGTTCATTTAATGAGACGATTTTCATGACACAATGAGTGCAGCAATATCATTAAATATCATCATTTAATGATTCATAAATGTCTTCAATATTTTTATCTAGTGTACTGAAGAAATCTATTCTCAGGTTTCATTGGGTGTGATTCCTTATTTTAAAAAAATTGAAGAATTCATTGGCAGTGCAAAAGCAAATCAAAACATTCATTACCTCGACGGTTCACTGGGTCCTTTGCCACATATGCAACATAATCTGTAGTGTCCTGTTAAGTATAAGGAAGAAAAATAGTTCAATGGAATGCTGTAGGATTTATAATAAAATACATTTGCTGTTATGAGAACTTTTACTAAATATTTTTTTTCTCACAAATATATCTTGAGAAAAATATTATATATATATATAATATATATATAATACACATATATACACATATATACACATATACATATATACATATACTAGACTAAGTGGGACCCGTTGGGTCCCATGTTCACACGGGAGGGCTGGTCCCCCGACGCAATATTCCACCTCTCCACCAATTCCAATATTGGTGGCCAGTGGGGTTGCTTTCTGGAGTGCTGGTATGGGTTCTTGGGGTGGCAGCTGAGTCCCTCAAGCCTGATCTGCAGGCAGCTCACTCACGGCTGGTGGGCTGGCAGTTGACTCATGACTATTCCTTGAAATTCCATTTCAAGCAGGGTGCAAGTCCACCAAATTCAAATCCATGTTCCTACCATTTCAAGCAGGGTTCAAGGCCACCAAATTCAAGTGCAGTTTCTTACCACTATGAGCAGGGTGCAAGGCCACCGAATTCAAGTGCAGTTTCCAACCACTTCTAGCAGGGTGCAAGGCCACCAAATTCAAGTGCCGCTTCATACCACTACAAGCTGGATCCAAGGCCACCAAATACAAGTGCAGTTTCATACCACTTTCAGCAGGGTGGAAGGCCACCAAATTCAGTGCAGTTTTATTCCACTTCAAGCAGGGTCCAAGGCCACCAAATTCAAATGCAGCTTCATACCATTTCATGCAGGGTGAAACCACCATAAAACTACACAAAACACCAAACTCACATTTCAGTAGACATTCAGTGTGTTCAGTTGATTCACAGCTCAGACAGAGTCATGACCTCTCCATCTCCCATCAAGCAGAGACTGAGCCACACCCACACTTCCGGGTTTTATAACCCCTCCCCCTCCCACCGGAAAACGTGTGGCTTTCAGGGCATGATTGACAGGAGAGAGATTATCAACATTTTCAAACACTAATAACACTTTTATTTTTCATTGATGGGAAGAATTCTCTGCACCTGCTCAACGGAGGGGGGACTGAGTAAGATGGCCAAAAATCACAGCCGTAAGTGTAACGTTTTATCTAAAATCAACTATCTGCAGTAGTGCCTTTTAACTTCAAGCCAAAGCACCCAAGCCGCCATTTGCAGTAAGTAGTTCCTTTCAACTTCAAGCCAAAGCACCCAAGCCACCATTTGCAGTAAGAAGTGCCTTTCAACTACAAACCAAATCACCCGCCACCATTTGCAGTAAGTAGTGCCTTTCAACTTCAAGCACAGCACCCAAGCCAACATTTGCAGTAAGTAGTGCCTTTCAACCTCAAGCCAAATAACCCAAGCCACCATTTGCAGTAAGTAGTGCCTTTCAACTTCAAGCAAAGCACCAAAGCCACCATTTGCAGTAACTAGTGACTTTCAACTTCAAGCCAAAGCACCCAAGCCACCATTTGCAGTAAGTAGTGCCTTTCAACTTCAAGTCAAAGCACCCAAGCCACCATTTGCAGTAAGTAGTGCCTTTCAACTTCATGCCACCATTTGCAGTAAGTAGTGCCTTTCAACCTCAAGCCAAAGCACCCAAGCCACCAATTGCAGTAAGAAACATAGAAACATAGAAATTAGGTGCAGGAGTAGGCCATTCGGCCCTTCGAGCCTGCACCGCCATTCAATATGATCATGGCTGATCATCCAACTCAGTATCCCGTACCTGCCTTCTCTCCATACCCTCTGATCCCCTTAGCCACAAGGGCCACATCTAACTCCCTCTTAAATATAGCCAATGAACTGGCCTCGACTACCCTCTGTGGCAGAGAGTTCCAGAGATTCACCACTCTCTGTGTGAAAAAAAGTTCTTCTCATCTCGGTTTTAAAGGATTTCCCCCCTTATCCTTAAGCTGTGACCCCTTGTCCTGGACTTCCCCAACATCGGGAGCAATCTTCCTGCATCTAGCCTGTCCAACCCCTTAAGAATTTTATAAGTTTCTATAAGATCCCCTCTCAATCTCCTAAATTCTAGAGAGTATAAACCAAGTCTATCCAGTCTTTCTTCATAAGACAGTCCTGACATCACAGGAATCAGTCTGGTGAACCTTCTCTGCACTCCCTCTATGGCAATAATGTCCTTCCTCAGATTTGGAGACCAAAACTGTACGCAATACTCCAGGTGTGGTCTCACCAAGACCCTGTACAACTGCAGTAGAACCTCCCTGCTCCTATACTCAAAAAGAAGTGCCTTTCAACTTCAAGCCAAATCACACGCCACCATATGCAGTAAGTAGTGCCTTTCAACTTCAAGCCAAAGCATCCAAGCCACCATCTGCAGTAAGTAGTGCCTTTCAACTTCAAGCCAAAGCACCCAAGCCACCATTTGCAGCAAGTAGTGCCTTTCAACTTCAAGCCAAAGCTCCCAAGCCACCATTTGCAGTAAGTAGTGCCTTTCAACTTCAAGCAAAGCACCCAAGCCACCATTTGCAGTAAGTAGTGCCTTTCAACTTCAAGCCAAAGCACCCAAACAACCATTTGCAGGCAGTGCCTTTTTACTTCAAAAAAACCATATTTTCATTTTCAAACCACATTAAGGGTACTCACAGTTGTGTAGACATTTGTTCAGTGTTATTCAGAGCTCAGAGAGACGTGACCCTTGGCTTCATCCATCTTGCAGAGACTGTGAGGCACACCACTTCCTGGTTTTATAGTCCCCCCCCCTCCCTCCAGCAGGGGCAGCAGAGAGAATGGTGATTTTTTTAAACTTCAAGCCAAAGCTCCCAAGCCACAATTTGCAGTAAGTAGTGCCTTTCAACTTCATGCCACCATTTGCAGTAAGTAGTGCCTTTCAACTTCAAGCCAAAGCACCCAATCCAACATTTGAAGTAAGAAGTACCTTTCAACTTCAAGCCAAATCACCCGCCATCATTTGCAGTAAGTAGTGCCTTTCAACTTCAAGCCAAAGCACCCACGCCACCATTTGCAGTTAGTGCCTTCAACTTCAAGCAATACACCCAAGCCACCATTTGCAGTAAGTAGTGCCTTTCAACCTCAAGCCAAAGCACCCAAGCCACCATTTGCAGTAAGTAGTGCCTTTTAACTTCAAGCAAAGCACCCAAGCCACCATTTGCAGTAAGTAGTGACTTTCAACTTCAAGCCAAAGCACCCAAGCCACCATTTGCAGTAAGTAGTGCCTTTCAACTTCAAGCCAAAGCTCCCAAGCCACCATTTGCAGTAAGTAGTGACTTTCAACTTCAAGCCAAAGCACCCAAGCCACCATTTGCAGTAAGTAGTGCCTTTCAACTTCAAGCCAAAGCTCCCAAGCCACCATTTGCAGTAAGTAGTGCCTTTTAACTTCAAGCCAAAACACCCAAGCCACCATTTGCAGTAAGTAGTGCCTTTCAACTTCAAGCAAAACACCCGAGCCACCATTTGCAGTAAGTAGTGCCTTTCAACTTCAAGCAAAACACCCGAGCCACCATTTGCAGTAAGTAGTGCCTTTCAACTTCAAGCCAAAGCACCCAAACAACCATTTGCAGGCAGTGCCTTTTTACTTCAAAAAAAACATATTTTCATTTTCAAACCACATTAAGGGTACTCACAGTTGTGTAGACATTTGTTCAGTGTTATTCAGAGCTCAGAGAGACGTGACCCTTGGCTTCATCCATCTTGCAGAGACTGTGAGGCACACCACTTCCTGGTTTTATAGTCCTCCCCCCTCCCTCCAGCAGGGGCAGCAGAGAGAATGGTGATTTTTTTTAACTTCAAGCCAAAGCTCCCAAGCCACAATTTGCAGTAAGTAGTGCCTTTCAACTCCATGCCACCATTTGCAGTAAGTAGTGCCTTTCAACTTCGAGCCAAAGCACCCAATCCAACATTTGAAGTAAGAAGTACCTTTCAACTTCAAGCCAAATCACCCGCCATCATTTGCAGTAAGTAGTGCCTTTCAACTTCAAGCCAAAGCACCCACGCCACCATTTGCAGTAAGTAGTGCCTTCAACTTCAAGCAATACACCCAAGCCACCATTTGCAGTAAGTAGTGCCTTTCAACCTCAAGCCAAAGCACCCAAGCCACCATTTGCAGTAAGTAGTGCCTTTTAACTTCAAACAAAGCACCCAAGCCACCATTTGCAGTAAGTAGTGACTTTCAACTTCAAGCCAAAGCACCCAAGCCACCATTTGCAGTAAGTAGTGCCTTTCAACTTCAAGCCAAAGCTCCCAAGCCACCATTTGCAGTAAGTAGTGACTTTCAACTTCAAGCCAAAGCACCCAAGCCACCATTTGCAGTAAGTAGTGCCTTTCAACTTCAAGCCAAAGCTCCCAAGCCACCATTTGCAGTAAGTAGTGCCTTTTAACTTCAAGCCAAAACACCCAAGCCACCATTTGCAGTAAGTAGTGCCTTTCAACTTCAAGCAAAACACCCGAGCCACCATTTGCAGTAAGTAGTGCCTTTCAACTTCAAGCAAAACACCCGAGCCACCATTTGCAGTAAGTAGTGCCTTTCAACTTCAAGCAAAACACCCGAGCCACCATTTGCAGTAAGTAGTGCCTTTCAACTTCAAGCCAAAGCACCCAAAACAACCATTTGCAGGCAGTGCCTTTTTACTTCAAAAAAAACATTTTTTCATTTTCAAACCACATTAAGGGTACTCACAGTTGTGTAGACATTGTTCAGTGTCATTCAGAGCTCAGAGAGACGTGACCCTTGGCTTCATCCATCTTGCAGAGAGTGAGTGAGGCACACCACTTCCTGGTTTTATAGTCCCTCCCCCTCCCTCCAGCAGGTGCAGCAGAGAGAATGGTGATTTTTTTAAACTTCAAGCCAAAGCTCCCAAGCCACCATTTGCAGTAAGTAGTGCATTTTGAACTTTAAACCAAAGCTCCCAAGCCACCATTTGCAGTAAATAGTGCATTTCAACTTCAAGCCAAAGCACCCAAGCCACCATTTGCAGTAAGTAGTGCCTTTCAACTTCATGCCACCATTTGCAATAAGTAGTGCCTTTCAACTTCAAGCCAAAGCATCCAAACAACCATTTGCAGGCCGTGCCTTTTTACTTCAAACATTTGTTCATTGTTATTCAGAGCTCAGAGAGATGTGACCCTTGGCTTCATCCATCTTGCAGAGAGGGAGTGAGGCACACCACTTCCTGGTTTTATAGTCCCTCCCCCTCCCTCCAGCAGGGGCAGCAGAGAGAATGGTGAATTTTTTAAAAACAATTAATATCTCTCTGATTTGTCATCGATGGGAAAAATCCTCCGCACCCGTAAGGCGGAGGGGGGCTCTGGGCGAGTTGGCCAAAAATGACGGCCGTAGGTGGCGGCGTTCTGTCGGAAATCGCAGCACAGTAGGCCAAAAGTGGTCAAGATCAGAGATTTAGTAATATATATATATATATATATATATATATATATATATATAGATATATATATATATATATAGATATATATATATACACACACACACATATATATATATTTTTTAATATTATATGTGTGTATTATACACACATATAATATTAAAAATACATATATATACACACATACACACATATATATTATGTGCGTGTGTGTGTATATATATGTGTGTGTGTGTGTATATATATGTGTGTGTGTGTATATACACACACACACACACACACACACAAATATATATATATATATATATAATGTTATATATATATAATATTATATGTAATATATAAATTGCACTATTTACCTCACTATATCTATACAAATATGCGTGTGGGCAACTTGAGCCGATGAGCCTGGTACCACGTTGTAAGAATCTATGACTAAGTGTGCGGTGTTACATTTTGGGAAGTCAAACAAGGATAGGACTGTCACAGTGAACAGTACAATTCCCAAGTCTTCAATTCCCACCCACGGAAGGAATGACTCTCAGTATGTAATAAATCAGAATCCAGGTAAGTATCATTTTTAACTAGCAAGTTAATGAAGAAGGAAAAATATATTCATTTCCTTGTTAGTTTTAATGGGCTGTTTTGTTTGATAGCATGTCTGTAATCGACAGTTTTGTTCAGATTAGTGTTATGTATTTTACAGCAAAATTGCAATTTCATGTACATTTGCAATTTTTTTAAAGCATTTTATGCAGCATCATAATGTATTAGTTGTATTCCTCTCATCCCGATAATGTTCATCCTTAAAAGAAGTGTATCCCATGAAAGTCATTAAAACATTCAATCTCTTTGGAATATTACTGAATTTAAAGCAGGTATCCAACTGCAGCTACCAAATCTCATTAACATTAGGGTTGAAGGTGGTTTTGGCTAGATCTTTTAAGGACAAAAACTTTTATTGAAATATTTATAACATTAATTTGTATTCAGACTATGGCTGCTGCATAACATGGAGCATTGCAATCAGTCAAAGTGGAAAGGATTTACTTCTGCCAGTCAGGTGCTTATGAAGAAAGATCCCATTGCCAAAGAAAATATTGAAAGCTTACTGAATAAGAAATAAGGGCTGTCAAGCTTATCACTCTTTCTTAACATAAGATATAAATCCTGGCTTATGCTGTCACTTAAATCAAGTAATGCCTTACCGGATCACCACCAGATGCAAAGGAAATGGACTGCATATGATGATTTGCTATAATCTGTTGAATCAGGACCAAAAACACAAATCATTAATCTCAGTTAAGAGAGTTTATAAACCAGGGTAACATAAAGAGCGCCAAACAATTAAACGCTGTGAATCAGGAGATGTTGAAGGTACTCACAAAGCAATTATCATCAAAAGATAACATCAATCATACTCCTTAATAATTATCTGAAAATATTTAGGATGCTGCTTTCAAAGAGTTGAGGAGAACCAATAGTGTATGGTGTTGAGTCACATTTCTCAATTAGGAACACTTCAACAAAACTTTTTAGAGTTCACGGAAGATGATTGGATTGTTGTTCTTTCCATTCTCCCAATCATAAACCTACAACAAAGCACCATTGCAGCTATCCTGTAACTAAACCAGTGGCAAGGTATTAATTAGCAAAGAGAAAGTGACAAAAAATCCACTTTCCCTTCACCAATTAATTTTCACACTTTGAAACTGGCATCTTTGTTGAAATCTATTTCTTCTGCAATATAACATCCCAGTAACACATTTCCCGTTGAGCCCATGGGCAAGCTACCTTGGCAAGGGAAAATAATTTTGAACAGTAGAACTGTTTTCTGATTTCCTCACATGCTGTGCATTTTTAGCTCCACAGCATGAATCTTTATAAAAGGCAGGAACCTGCCTCCAAGTCACCACAGTTGACGTGTGTTGCTATGCGTCATGTGAGGAGCACTGCTTTGGATGAACTCTCAGTTGCCTGGGGCTAGATATATTAACTGTGACTTCTCCTATCCTATCCCCCCAAAATCTAACCAATGTAGAAACATAGAAAAATAGGTGCAGGAGAAGGCCATACGGCCCTTCGAGCCAGCACTGCCATTCAATATGATCATGGCTGATCATCTAAAATCAGTACCCCATTCCTGCTTTTTCCCCATATCCCTTGATTCCTTTAGCCCTAAGAGCTAAATCTAACTCTCTCTTGAAAACATCCAGTGAATTTGCCTCCACTGCCTTCTGTGGCAGATAATTCCACAGATTCACAACTCTCTGGGAGAAAAGGTTTTTCCTCATCTCAGTCCTAAATGGCCTACCCCTTATTCTTAAACTTTGACCCTTGGTTCTGGACCCTCCCAACATCGGGAACATTTTTCCTGCATCTAGCCAGTCCAATCCTTTAAGAATTGTATATGTTTCTATAAGATTCCCTCGCATCCTTCTAAATTCCAGTGAATATAAGCCCAGTCGACCCATTCTTTCATCATATGTCAGTCCCGCCATCCCGGGAATTAACCTGGTGAACCTACTCTGCACTCCCTCAATAGCAATAATGTCCTTCCTAAAATTAGGAGACTAAAATTGCACACAATTCTCCAGGTGCAGTCTCACCAGGGCCCTATACAAATGTAAAATTGTAAAATGTAACATTAGAACTAGTGAATGGAATTTGATAGTTGCTAGATAAAAGAAAATCCTAAATGACGAGAGTGTGTGGCAGAGCGGATCAAGGTGGCTTATGTGAAGCAAATCCCAGCATTGATAATGAGGTACCATTTGGCAAATTGTCTCAAGAGTATTCGTTGTTTAGATGCAGATCAAAGAGTAAATGAGGTGGGAAGGACATCTGTGTTATTCCAAAACATTCATTTAAGTATACTGAAAATTAAGCTCCCCTATAGGCATGCAACCTTCTCACCTTGAGTTTACTTTATGTGCCCAGGTAATCCTACAGTCCAAAGCATAGTAACAGCCTAATACTCTTGTCTCACGCACACCTCCGGCCTCTTCCTTCACCCATTATATCCAAAATAACTGAGCACATTTTTACTGCAGCAACTGAATGAAAGCAAAGGCAAAAATAATCATGTACTTCTCATGAGCACACAGGAAATAAAGCGTCAAGATGGATACTTTGTAGAAGTCCATAGAATATCTTTAAAAGGATGTTGCCAGACCTAGAGGGTGTGAGCTATAGACAGAGGTGAGTAGGCTGGGACTATATTCCTTGGAGCGCAGGAGGATGAGGGGTGATCTTATACAGGTGTATAAGATCATGAGAGGAATAGATCAGGTAGATGCACCGAATCTCTTGCCCAGAGTGGGGGAATTGAGGACAATTGAGGGCACGTACAAAATGGTGGCGGAGCGGGCACATTGCGACGCCCCGTGTCTCCCAAGAATTGGAGAAATAGCGACAATTCCCCTACCTGTTTCAAGGCTGCTCACATGGAGCAGTCTTGTATCCCTTTCGTATGGCCGACAGGAACTTCTGGACTTCGGTTCCTGCGGCTGCAACAACTTTCTGGGTGATCTCCGTCTCGCTCCTGAGCTCGTCAGAGCAACGGAGCACCGGAACCGCGGGGCTGGAGACCGCCAGCAGAGCCGCGGGGCTTGAGAACACCACCGGAGCAGCGGTGCTGGAGAACGCCAGCGGAGCCGCGGGGCTGGAGACCGCCACCAGAGCCACGGAGGCGCGGAGCAACGGAGCGGCAGAACACCAGCGTGCACCAAGCCAGCTCGGCCGACCGGAAGCACCAACAGACGGCGACGCGTACGAAAGCACCGCCGGGGACGCAGTGGTGGGTTAAAGGCCAGGTTAGAGCTAGCCCCACACAGGCTAGCGATTCCTAGCCTTTTCCTCGCCAACGTGCGCTCACTGGCAAACAAAATGGACGAACTCCGGCTAAGGATCACCTCCCACAACTGGATCAAAGACTGCAAAATCCTGATCTTCACGGAAACTTGGCTCAACATCGACGTTCCTGATAGCGCCATCCAGCTAACGGGGCGAGATTTATTCCGAGCGGACAGGACAACAGGTGGGGGTCTGTGCATTTATGTAAATAAAGCATGGTGCACGGACTCCACCATCATCGAGAGTCACTGCTCAGCTAACCTTGAGTTCCTTTTGGTTAGATGCAGACCGTTCTATCTGCCCAGAGAGTTTACCTCCACTGTTGTGACTGCAGCCTATATCCCTCCTGATGCTAATGCCAAGCTTGCAATGAAAGAGCTGCATACTGCCATTAGCAAACAACAGACTCACAACCCCGAGGCAGCCTTCATTGTTGCGGGTGACTTCAATCACTCCAACCTGAAGACTGTACTCCCCAAATTCCACCAACATGTCTCCTTCGACACTAGAGTAGACAAGACACTGGACAAAGTCTACACTAGCATGGCTGAAGCTTACAAAGCCGTCCCCCTCCCCCACCTTGGTCAGTTTGATCACCTCTCATTGTTCCTGCTCCCTAAGTACTCCCCACTCATCAGACGGGTTAAACCCACTGTCAGAGGAAGCGGACTCCACACTTCAGCAGTGTTTTGGAAACACTGACTGGAAGGCGTTTGCAGCCCAGGCCACCCTTGACTCCCACACGGACATTGATTCCTACACATCCTCTGTTCTGGACTTTATAAACTCCACCATCAATAGTGTCACCTCCCTCAAACGGGTGACCATATTCCCGAATCAGAAGCCATGGATGAATAGCAAGGTCAGGCTACTGCTGAAAGCACGGGACACCGCTTTCAGGTCAGGCGATGCTCGAGCCTACAGTCCATCCAGGGCTAACCTGAAGAGGGGCATCAAGAAGGCCAAGCACTGCCATAAGCTCAGGATTGAGGAGCACTTCAACAACCACTCCGACCCCGGACGCATGTGGCAAGGCATCCAGGCCATCACGGACTATAGACCCACCAACACCACCCCCACATCCAGCAACGCCACCTTCCTTGAGGAGCTTAACCGCTTCTATGGCCGCTTCGACAGGGACAATCTAGAGACAGCCATCAAGGCTGTGCTCCCTGCTGATCACCAACCCCTCACACTCACCCCCTACGACGTGTACGTGGCACTGAGTAGGACTAATGCACGTAAGGCTGCTGGCCCTGACGGCATCCTTGGGCGCGTCCTCAGGGCCTGTGCTGCACAGCTGACAGACGTCTGGACTGACATCTTCAACCTGTCACTTGCCCAAGCAGTTGTCCCCACGTGCCTTAAAACCACCTCCATCGTGCCGGTGCCAAAACACTCCACTGCGGCAAGCCTCAACGACTTCCGCCCAGTTGCACTTACTCCCATCATCACCAAGTGCTTCGAGAGGCTGGTCCTGGCACACCTCAAAAGCTGCCTACCCCCCACACTGGATCCCTATCAGTTTGCCTACCGCAAGAACAGGAGTACGGAGGATGCCATCTCAACGGCACTTCACTCCGCCCTCTCCCACCTCGACAACAGAGACACTTACGTAAGAATGCTGTTCATCGATTACAGCTCAACATTCAACACCATTATACCCTCTAAACTAATCACCAAACTCGGTGACTTGGGCATCGACCCCTCCCTCTGCAACTGGATACTGGACTTTCTAACCAACAGACCCCAGTCTGTTAGGTTAGACAAGCACACCTCTTCAACCCTCACCCTGAACACCGGCGTTCCACAGGGCTGTGTGCTGAGCCCCCTCCTCTACTCCTTCTTCACCTACGACTGCACACCTGTACATGGTACTAACACCATCATCAAGTATGCAGATGATACAACAGTGATTGGCCTCATCAGCAACTACAATGAGTCGGCCTATAGGGAGGAGGTCCAGCTCCTAGCAGCATGGTGCGCTGACAACAACCTGGCCCTTAACTCCAAGAAGACCAAGGAGCTCATTGTAGACTTCAGGAAGTCTAGGGGCGGCACGCACACCCCCATCCACATTAACGGGACGGAGGTGGAACGTATTTCCAGCTTCAGGTTCCTGGGGGTCAACATCTCCGATGACCTCTCTTGGACCCACAATACCTCAACTCTGGTCAAGAAGGCTCACCAGCGTCTCTTCTTCCTGAGGAGACTGAAGAAGGTCCATCTGTCTCCTCAGATTCTGGTGAACTTCTACCGCTGCACCATCGAGAGCATCCTTACCAACTGCATCACAGTATGGTATGGCAACTGCTCTGTCTCCGACCGGAAAGCACTGCAGAGGGTGGTGAAAATTGCCCAATGCATCACCGGTTCCTCGCTCCCCTCCATTGAGTCTGTCCAAAGCAAGCGTTGTCTGCGGAGGGCACTCAGCATCGCCAAGGACTGCTCTCACCCCAACCATGGACTGTTTACCCTCCTACCATCCGGGAGGCGCTACAGGTCTCTCCGTTGCCGGACCAGCAGGTCCAGGAACAGCTTCTTCCCTGCGGCTGTCACACTACTCAACACTGTACCTCGGTGACTGCCAATCACCCCCCCCCCCCCCCCAGACACTCCTCCCACAGGAAAAACACTATGACTGTATGCATGTAAATAGATTTATTTATTGAAATCATATTCTATGTCGCTCTTCCAGGGAGATGCTAACTGCATTTCGTTGTCTCTGTACTGTACACTGACAATGACAATTAAAGTTGAATCTGAATCTGAATCAGAGGACATAGGTTCAAGGTGAAGGGGAAAAGATTTAATAGGAATTTGAGGTGTTCTAGGTGTCTTGGCTCCCAAAACTTGAACGGCAAAACGTCATACTCAGAACGCTGGCGTTATAAAAATTAATCTGAATGAAGTTGTTCTGATGTAATTTGTCTTTTCTGATCACCAAAACCACTATCCTCAACCCAATATTCAGAAGAACTTGACGCTCCCAGGAGGCCACAGGTGGCAGACTCACCCAGGAGACCGTGGCCCTTGAGAAGTCGGGCGGCGGGTCCCCGCGGCCAGACTCAGGGTCGGCGCCGTGGAGCCATCAGGAGATGACCCGGCAGGGTCAAGGATGGGCGCCAGTGGTCGAGGTCGAGGAGGACACTAGCGGTCGGGGCTGGTGGTCAAGGACAAGACAGTGGAGATCAGACGTGCCACTAAGAAAAAAGAGGGACCCGGCAAGGGGGGGGGGGGGGGGGGGTGCTGAGAACAAAGGGGGGAACCACCAAGAACAAAGAGGGACCATTGGGGACAAAATGGTAACTTTGTAACTTTGCCGGTGCCCGATACATATGTGGCTACTCTTTGCATATTTGTGGATGCAAAACAAAAACTCTCACTGTGACATGTCACATGTAATAGTAATAAAGTATCATACATTCATTTATTAAACTTGAAAATCAAGTCCATTAATCTAAAATATTAAAATATATCTTTAATGTTTGAACATTCATTAAAATCATTATGGATTATAAGAATCATAGAATAAGTAAAAACATTTATGTAAGTCAAAGATAAATGGAGGTTTGGCTTTGCCAAATTTCTTATTTTATTTTTGGGCAGTCCATATTAAAAACATGAATTTCTGGCTGGAAGAAATGGATCGACAACCAGATTGGTTACGATGGAAAAGGAAGACTGTCTACCTTTTGAAATAGGTCCGATCATATTTGCCCCCCACAAAACTGCACAAAAAAACCTATAAAGAAAACCCCATAATACATAGTGGAATACGAATTTGGAAACAAATAAAAAAAGATTTAAAATTGAATAATATACCACTATGCCTTCCCATTGTAAATAATCTTTCATTCAAATCATCCTTTATGGACAAAGGTTTCACACAATGGAAAAATTATGGAATCAAAAATATTGGACATCTTTATGGGAAAGGCACTTTTCTTTCATTTCAAGAGTTACAACAGAATTATGGACTGCACTCAAATAATTTCTTCAGATATCTACAAATTAGAGATTATGTTAAATCTAATACACAAGTCTACAGGAGTAGGGAATCAGAAATTCTTGATGAATATTTGAACAAGCATCCTAATACTGAAAAACTAATAGCTTATATTTATAACACCCTACTAAACAACGAGGTACCACCGACCGAACCATATAGATACAAATGAGAAAATGAAATAGGTCACCCTATAACGAAAGATATGTGGAACGAAAGTTTACAACAAATACATCAATGTTCATTAAATGCCAGACATACTTTAATACAATTCAAGGTCTTACATAGACTACACTACTCTAAAATAAAACTAAATAGAATCTTCCCACAAATCTCTCCTATTTGTGATAAATGTCTACATCTAGAGGCTAATTTAACACATATGTTTGCAAACTGTATAAAACTTAAACATTTCTGGACTGATATTTTTGAAATAATTTCAGAAGTGATTAATACAAAACTGGACCCAAACACAAAATTAATAATACTTGGAATATCAGAACAAAGTTTAACACTCACAACAAACCAAAGATATTTCCTCGACTACAGTATAATAATCGGGAAAAAATTAATATTAAAATTTTGGAAAGGCCCTACAACCCCCACAATTAATATGTGGATTACGGAAATGTCGGAGACCCTATACTTAGAAAGAATTAGACTTGTCTTAATGGACAAACAAGATATTTTCGATAAAATCTGGGCTCCATTCATTAACTATCTGAAGGGATAGATTGGCACAGCACGAGGACCCAACTGAAACTTGAACTCAGGATCAGATGAAAAGCTATACTTTATAATCTACAAACCTATCTCCATTGACGTATTACAGGTAACCCATTCCACCTCCTCTGCTTTTCTGTTTTTTTAATTTGTAACTTTCTACCCTCTCTTTCTCTCTCTTTCTATAAAAAATAAAAACACTAGAAGCAGAAGTAATTGATAATTGAAAATTTTAATAATGTATGACTGATGTGTCTGAAAAGTCTTTTTACTATAATATGTAACTATACTTTATAAAATGTCTACTAATAAAAATATATTAAAAAAAAAAAAAAAAAAATTTAAAAATCATTATGAACCAATAGATTAATTTAACAAGAAAGGGAATATATTTTTTAAATCTTTTAAAAATCTTTTAAGAAATTACATATCTATTCATGCAATTATAGGGCACAAAATGTTTGGAATACTTCTCTACTGTTATTAGTATTGTAATATTTCGAACAATATATGTTGAATGACTGCAAGTTAAATAATATGAAAAAGAATGGTTTATGCTTGATAACATATTTACTTAACATGAACATGTCAAGAATTTGTCAACTTTTTCTAGAGTGCTTTGATTTTACTATCCCCAAAACAATTCCTCAGTTATAACACAAAAGGAGGCAATTCAAACAAGAGCCAGCCAGCATCGTTGCACCTTCCACCTTTCACTCTGTAACCATGCAGTTTATGGTGGTCAAAGTACATATCCAAGCACTTTTAAAATATAGCAAGGTTTTCAGACTCTATCATACTTTTAAACAGTGAGTTCAAGACTTTCTATAGGTGTGAAAGTATTTTCCTCCACTCTCCCACTCACTTCAAATCTAATCATCCTGGTTATTGACCTGTGTTCAGGGAAAGAGATCCATCCATTGCATACTACCTAGGCCTTTCACAAATGTATACACCTCAATTACTGTAAACCTTCTGTCAGCCTCCTCTTGCCAGGACACTCCCGGTAAGCGGCTGACCGGGACACTCCATGTATGAATCAATGTATGAATGAAGACAGAGGACTAGCCCAATGACAGAGGACTAGCCCACCAAGGAACACCCGCTGCGGACCGATGGCCGATGACGATGTATACTGCCTTGATTGTAAGCAAAACAAAGCATTTCACTGTACCTAGGTACCGAAGGTACATGTAACAATAAAGTATAATTTGTTCGTTCATCCATTGATTCTTTGATTGATTCCTTCCTTCCTTCCTTCCATCCTTCCATCCTTCCTTCCTTCCATCCTTCCATCCTTCCTTCCTTCCATCCTTCCTTCCTTACTTACTTCCTTCATTCGTTCATTCATTCATTCATTCATTCATTCGTTAATTTATTTATTCGTTCATTAATTAACTCATTTGTTCATTCGTTCATCCATCCATCCATCCATTCATTCATCCATCCATCCATCCATCCATCCATCCATCCATCCATCCATCCATCCATCCATCCATCCATCCATCCATCCATCCATCCATTCTATTTCAAAGAAAATAGCTCAGGGTAGTCCAATCATTCTAAGATCTAAAATTCTCCATTCCATAAAGCATCCTCACAAATCTCAGTATTTTTCAAATGCAGTTACATTTTTGCTGTAATTGATAATGCTATGGCATTAATATTTTGTTGACCCTGAGACTCATTTATTAAAAGTATGATATATTCATGATTCAGATTTTCCCAGAGAATGGAAAAGTGCATGAAACTTCACTGAAGTATTTTGCTGGTGTTTTTCTTTCTCCTTTCAAGCAGTGCATTGTAACATCTGTGAGATTTACAGGGAGAATGGAAAGGTTTGGGTGAAAATACAAATTACCAGACCAGAGGCACAAAACTCTTTTAAAGGCAGGGCTTTATTTTGACGTTGTGGTTCTATCTCCTGGCAGGTGACCCTTGAAGCTGGTCCCTGACAATCAAGAACGAAAAAAGATTAGTATTTATGAGAGTAAGGCATTCGACAAGGTTTCGCATGGTAGGCTGCTCTGGAAGGTTAGATCGCATGGGATCCAAGGAGAGATATCTGTAGCTGAATGGATAGCAAATTGGCTCCATGGAAGGAAGCAGAGAGTGATAGTGGAAGGTTGCTTCTCAGACTGGAGGCCTGTGACTAGTGGAGTGCCTCAGGGTTCGGTGCTAGGCCCGTTACTGTTCATCATCTACATCAATGATTTGGATGAGAACATAAAGGGCAAAATTAGCAAGTTTTCTGAAGATACAAAACTTAGTGGTTTTGCAGATGGTTGCAAAAGATTGCAGCAGGATCTGGATCGATTGGCCAGGTGGGCGGAGGAATGGTGGATGGAATTTAATACAGAAAAGTGCAAGGTGTTGCATTTTGGGACGTCGAACAAGGGCAAGACCTACACAGTAAATGGTAGGCATCTGGGTAGTGTTGTCGAGCAGATGGATCTAGGAGTACAGATGCATGGTTCCTTGAAGGTCGAGTCGCAGGTAGATAAGGTGGTCAAAAAGGCTTTTGGCACTTTGGCCTTCATCAGTCAGAGTATTGAGTATAGAAGTTGGGAGGTCATGTTGCAGTTGTATAAGACGTTGGTGAGACCGCATTTAGAATATTGTGTTCAGTTCTGGGCACCATGTTATAGGAAAGATATTGTCAAGCTTGAAAGGGTTCAGAAAAGACATGAGGATGTTGCCAGGACTAGAGGGTGTGAGCTACAGGGAGAGGTTGAGTAGGCTGGGTCTCTATCCCATGGAGAGCAGGAGGATGAGAGGAGATCTTATAGAGGTATTCAAAATCATGAGAGGAATAGATCGGGTAGATGCACCGAGTCTTTTGCCCAGAGTAGGGGAATCGAGGACCAGAGGGCATAGGTTATAGGTGAAGGGGAAAAGATTTAATAGGAATCCGAGGGGTAACTTTTTCACACAAAGAGTGGTGGTTGTATGGAACAAGCTGCCAGAGGAGGTAGTTGTGGCTGGGACTATCCCCTCGTTTAAGAAACAATTAGACATGTACATGAATAGGACAGGTTTGGAGAGATATGGACAAAGCGCAGTCAAGTGGGACTAGTGTAGATGGAACATTGTTGGCCCGTGTGGGCGAGTTGGACCGAAGGGCCTGTTTCCACACTGTAGCACTCTATGACTGTGAGAGAAAATATTCAATTTAAGGGTTAGTATATGGGAGCGGTGAATGTCAGCAGCATGTTAAATTTTCCACGGTCTGCTGCACAACATCACCATTGTGAAGCCACAGATTACACCATCAAGTAGGCCGTAAGCAACCTCAAGATAGAGGAGGACAGGAGAAGGAAGAAAGCGTAAGAGGAGGTTATCAAGATGCATTCCTTTATATGAACATTTGAACAAATGCACAAATGAACAAATAAACATTTCTTCCTACTCCAAATTCCTTTTTAACCTTGAGAACCACATTTTATCTTAGAGGGAAGATGAAATGTCTTTGTTTATCAAAGCCTCCACCCAGCAAGAAAATAAAAGGAATATTCAACAGTAAATAAACATATCAAATCACTTTAAAAATTCAACTTTGTAATATTACATAGAAATGTCAACTAATTATCCTATGCCTCTTTGATGACAGGCATAGAAGTATGTAGCTGCCATTTCTGACAACATGGTGTTAAGACAACAACCTCTCTTCAATGTCAACAGGAAGTGGGATGGGGTACTACATCAATAGTGCTGAAGTGAAGATCGTCCAGAGCGCCAAGGTCCTAAGAATAAATATCACTAACAATTTGTCTGAGACTACATACATACTGAGACTACAGCCAAGAAAGCACACGATGCCCGTTCTTCCCCAGAAAACGATGGAAATTAAGCATTATCAATTTCTATAGGTGCACCATAGAATGAATCCTATCCAAATGCAACACAGTTTGTTATGGCAACTGATCTGCCCAAGACCTTAAGAAATTGCAGAAAATTGTGAACACAGCTCACTCCATCACACAAGCTACACCCTCCCCCCCCCCCCCCCCCCCTCACCTACTCCATCTGCATTTCACATGGTCTCACAAAAGCAGCCATAATCAAGTACCACTTACACCCTGGTCAATTCTCTCTTCTCCCCTCTTCTATCGAGGCTTGAAAACATAAACCACCAAACCCAAGAACAGCTTCTTCCTTGCTGTTATCAGGCTCTGGAACGGACCTCTCACATGAATGGACCTCTTCCAATCTACATTGTTGCAACCCTTAGATTTTTTTTTAATCCATATTTTTTCTGTAGCTATAATATTATATTCTGAACTTTGTTTATTTTCTGAAGATAGGCACAAAATACTGGAGTAACTCAGCAAGTCAGGCAGCTTCTCTGGAGTGAAGGAATGGACGATATTTCGGTTTGAGACCCTTCTTCAGATGGATAGTCAGGAGAGAGCGAGACATGGAGATATGGCAGGATAAGGTGTGAAAACACTGATCAAAGCGGACGATGATAAGGAAACGTAGAATGGTTCATTGTTAGCTGAGGGGAAGGTGACAAGGAGGCATACAATCAGTAAAATGTAATCAGGAGGACAGTGAAACTAGTCGGAGAATTAGGGTGGCAGAGGGACGGAGAGAGAGAGAAAGTAAGGGTTACATGATTCTAGAGAAATCCATATTCTTACTGCTGGATTGTAGCTGCCAAAGCGAAATATGAGGTGCTGTTCCTCCACTTAGCTCTGAAGGTGAAGGAGGCCCAGGACAGAAAGGTCAGTATGGGAATGGGAGGGGGGGTTAAAGTGTTTTTTTTCTCTTTTGCACTCTGATGTACATTTTATTATTTCCATGGATAACATACAAAACAAGTTTTTGTTTCTGTATCTTGGAACACATGGCAACAATAAACTAATACCATTAATTGTGTTGATCTGAGAACAGTTTAATAAGTTTGAAAGGAACCTGTGTATTATTACAAACATGACCATGAATGAAACAGTAGATCACTCATCTAAATCGCTACTGAAACCCACGGACTACATCTGTTGCTCAGCCCCTGAAGACTGACCATTATACTACAACATTTCATTTTATTTCTCAGCTGAGGGATCATTTACAGTGATTTCAGCTATCCAGCTGAAATGAACAGTTGACCTTTAAGTGGAAGGAAATCCAAAGATGTACTGTATGCTCATCATAATGTAAGCGAGCACACGGTCCTATTTATCTGATGTCTTTGAGTCACTGTATTACCTAGTCATCATGTCTTCACATCTAGAACATTACTCCATTGCTGTATACACACAAGGAGGCCTAACTGATAATCCAGGTCTAAAGGAAGATAATTAGAGATTAAAAAATAAATACCAAGAAGAAATTACGACCAGATCAGGATAAGTCAATGTTAGTACATAGCATCCATTATTTAGGAAAGTTTGCTTTCTGAATGTTCACTATAAATGCACTACTCTCTGCATATAAGAATGCATTTATCCAAAATTTCTATAATGCATTTTGTCCAACTTATTTAATTCAAAACTTCTTGTTTCACAGAATGTTTTCCAAGAAGAATGTAGCTTTAAGGTGAGAAGGGTAAAGTTTAAAAGAGATGTGTGAGGTAAATTTTTTTTTACACAGAGATGGTAGGTGCCTGGAACGTGCTGCCAGAAATGGTGGTAGATTCGGATGATAGTGGTGTTTAAGAGGCTTTTAGATACGCACATGAATATGCTGGGAATGAATGGATATGGATCACATGCAGGCAGATGACATTAGTTTATCTTGGCATCATGTTAGCATATCAGTGTGGGTCAAAGGGCCTGTTCCTGTGTTGTAGCTTTCTATGTTCTATGTTCTAAGGAATGGCTACAACTCACAAAGTTCCCTAACACTGATCTCTTTACACAAATGTGCCAGAAAACTCATTGCCTACACCCTGTTCTAAATCCACCTCCTAGTTCCTGAGGTATGTCAAAGTCCTTCTTGAATTTGTGCACAATGAACAAAACCGTGACCTCCACACCATGTTTGCCTGACACGCATAAAATGATCAGTTACACAGATAAAGACCATTGTATTTTACATAGCTCACAAATTCCACAACCTGCCAATCATTCTGTTGAGATGGTTCATTGAGGTGGTTAGACTGGAATGAATTGAAAAAAAAATCATGAATTAAAATCTCAGACAATTAACGTAAATTGGCCTCCACTTCTCCTAGTAAAATCCTTCTAACTTTGCCTTCCAGTCCTATTGTCCACAGCCCAAGTCTCAATCCACATGAGCTCTAAAGGCTGTAACCAGACCTCCTGAAGATTCTCCCATTTACCTGGCCATGCTGCAGGCTGAGATATCCTGCAATGGCTACCTACCCCTAGCCCAAGGGCATACAGTATTTTCAGTCCAGGCTAAGGGAAAGGTGCTGTATTTTTATGTAGATGTAGGCCATCAACCATTCTACAATTGAGGATGCCATGGGTGAAGATGTAAAAAATATCGAAAGGACCTCTTATCATGCTTCCTTTCTTAAGAGCAATGAGCGTTCTCTGTATGTATATCGGCTCGTCTTGTGGTTACAGTGACACCGGTGTACAACTCTGGAACAGGAAAGTGCTCCTGCAACTGCAGCATTTCCAGCTACTGGGCTGTAAGTGCGGACCAAAGGGAGTATTATTACCTGAACATTAGTTGTAGAGGGATGGATGCGACTTCCTAAGAGGTAAGATCCACAAGATCCACAATGGCACTGCAATAAACCCAGGACATGGAAGGTGACAGCAGGCTGCGTGCCTTCCCTGAACCATTTCATAAAGCTGCCATCAATGCTTCCAAAGCAGTACTAACACCAATGATCAAGACTCTAGTTCAGCTGTCTCTTTTCCTGATGGTAACCCTCTGCTCGAAGAACAGCAATCTATTGTAGGGTTTCCCTTCTCCAAGAGAACAATAGTGGGTTCCCAAGGGAAGGCAAGCTGAGGTCTGCTTGGAAGGTCAGAACTCCCTAATGCCCAAACAACTTGAATGACCTCTAACTGTGGCTCCACGGATCAGAAGGCTGATGGATTATCCGTGCTATTGACACTGAAATATGTCACCTGGGCTCCTCTTCATCCTGAGAGAGATTGAAAAAGGACTCACGTGTGTCCTTTGATATTTCTGACATGATGTCAGGCACCAAATCCCAACACATGCATCCACATCAGTCTTGTTATGTATGTTCACCTAACTTTGTCCTCATCCACTGTGCCAGGGGTGACACAGTGGTGCAGAGGTAGAGTTGCGGACTTACAGCACCAGAGACCCGGGTTCATTCCTGACTACGGGTGCTTGTCTATACAGAGTTTGTACGTTCTCCCTGTGACACGTGGGTTTTCTCTGGGTGCTCCAGTTTCCTCTCACATTCCAAAGACATGCAGGTTTATAGGTTAATTGGCTTCTGTAAATTGACTATAGTTTGTAGGATAGAACTAATTTATGGGGATTGCAGACTTGGTTAGATTAGATTAGATTAGATTAGATTCGTTTTATTGTCATTCAGACCTTTCGGTCTGAACGAAATTTTGTTTCCCTGCAGTCATACATATAATTTTTAAAAATGGCAAAAACACACAATCAACACAAATTTAACATCCACCACAGTGAGTTCACCGAACACCTCCTCACTGTGGTGGAAGGCAAAATCTTAAAGTCTCTGTCTCTGTCTCTTCCCCCTTTGTTCTCCCTCTGCGCCGAGGCGACGGTTCAAACTCCGCGGGTGGTTGCTGCCTCCGCCACAACTCCAGGGCCGAGTCGGGTCTCCACCGCTGCTGCTGCTGCTGCCGCCACCGCAGCTTCGGGGCCGAGTCAGGTCTCCGCTGCCGCTGCTGTTGCTGCTACAGCTCCAGGGCCGAGCCGGGTCTCCGCTGCCGCTGCTGTTGCTGCTACAGCTCCAGGGCCGAGCCGGGTCTCCGCTGCCGCTGCTGCCGCCGCTACAGCTCCAGGGCCGAGCCGGGTCTCCGCTGCCGCTGCTGCCGCCGCCACAGCTTCTGTGCCGAGTCCGGTCTCCGCTGCCGCTGCTGCCGCTGCTACAGCTTCGGGGGCGAGTCCGGTCTCCGCTGCCGCTGCCGCTACAGCTCCAGGGCCGAGCCGGGTCTCCGCTGCCGCTGCTGCCGCCGCTACAGCTCCAGGGCCGAGCCGGGTCTCCGCTGCCGCTGCTGCCGCCGCCACAGCTTCTGTGCCGAGTCCGGTCTCCGCTGCCGCTGCTGCCGCTGCTACAGCTTCGGGGGCGAGTCCGGTCTCCGCTGCCGCTGCCGCTACAGCTCCAGGGCCGAGCCGGGTCTCCGCTGCCGCTGCTGCCGCTGCTACAGCTCCAGGACCGAGTCAGGTCTCCGCTGCCGCTGCTGTTGCTGCTACAGCTCCGATGTCGCCAGCTCCGCCATTAGGCCTCGGCGCAGACGGAGACGGGGAATACGACCGAAGAAAAAGTCGCATCCCCCGAAGTTGGTGGGCCAAAGGGTCTGTTTCTATTGTTTCTACTCTGTATCTTGAAACTAAACTTGACGTCAGTGGTGGGCAAATTAATGGAAAGGATACTTAGAGATAATATATATAAGCATCTGGATAAACAGGGTCTGATTAGGAACAGTCAACATGGATTTGTGCCTGGAAGGTCATGTTTGACTAATCTTCTTGAATTTATTGAAGAGGTTACTCAGGAAATTGATGAGGGTAAAGCAGTGGATGTTGTATATATGGACTTCAGTAAGGCCTTTGACAAGGTTCCTCATGGAAGGTTGGTTAAGAAGGTTCAATGGTTGGATATTAATGGTGGAGTAGCAAGATGGATTCAACAGTGGCTGAATGGGAGATGCCAGAGTGTAATGGCGGATGGTTGTTTGTCAGGTTGGAGGCCAGTGACTAGTGGGGTGCCACATGGATCTGTGTTGGGTCCACTGTTGTTTGTCATGTACATCAATGATCTGGATGATGGTGTGGTAAATTGGATTAGTAAGTATGCAGATGATACTAAGATAGGTGGGGTTGTGGATAATGAAGTAGATTTTCAAAGTCTACAGAGAGATTTATGCCAGTTGGAAGAGTGGGCTGAAAGATGGCAGATGGAGTTTAATGCTGATAAGTGTGAGGTGCTACATCTTGGCAGGATAAATCAAAATAGGACGTACATGGTAAATGGTAGGGAATTGAAGAATGCAGGTGAACAGAGGGATCTGGGAATAACTGTGCACAGTTCCCTGAAAGTGGAATCTCATGTAGATAGGGTGGTAAAGAAAGCTTTTGGTGTGCTGGCCTTTATAAATCAGAGCATTGAGTATAGAAGTTGGGATGTAATGTTAAAATTGTACAAGGCATTGGTGAGGCCAATTCTGGAGTATGGTGTACAATTTTGGTCACCTAATTATAGGAAGGATGTCAACAAAATAGAGAGAGTACAGAGGAGATTTACTAGAATGTTGCCTGGGTTTCAGCAACTAAGTTACAGAGAAAGGTTGAACAAGTTAGGGCTTTATTCTTTGGAGTGCAGAAGGTTAAGGGGGGACTTGATAGAGGTCTTTAAAATGATGAGAGGGATAGACAGAGTTGACGTGGATAAGTTTTTCCCACTGAGAGTAGGGAAGATTCAAACAAGGGGACATGACTTGAGAATTAAGGGACTGAAGTTTAGGGGTAACATGAGGGGGAACTTCTTTACTCAGAGAGTGGTGGCTGTGTGGAATGAGCTTCCAGTGAAGGTGGTGGAGGCAGGTTCGTTTTTATCATTTAAAAATAAATTGGATAGTTATATGGACGGGAAAGGAATGGAGGGTTATGGTCTGAGCGCAGGTATATGGGACTAGGGGAGAATACGTGTTCGGCACGGACTAGAAGGGTCGAGATGGCCTGTTTCCGTGCTGTAATTCTTATATGGTTATATGGTTATAAACTAAACTAAAATCCAACTCCTCTGAGGAGTCTCCAGTGAGATGTCAGACTAGCTTTTCTATCCATTTGGCTTAACTGAAGCCTGTTAATGGCAACCAGAGTCTGTTCATTAGAAACATGTGCCTCCAGCCGAGCATGTTCAACCAAACGCCTACACTTAATGATGTTAGTATCTGTTGGTAGGTGGCGGTGTCAGGCATAATAATGAGATATCCTCCTCATTATCTTTCTCCACTCCTTCCACTTTTTCATCCACCTCTATTGAATCTTGCTCTTGTACATGATGAAGAAATGTGGCACTAGCCACAGAATGGATGGCTGGTAATGTTAACACAGTATGGCACAGTTAACAGAGTGCTCAGGAGACAAGCACATACTGTATACAAAAAACAGAACACACAATCCTATTAAGGAAGAAGCATATGAAGCATATGAAAGCTTCCCCAGATATATTGATATCTTTGTCACCTATGACCTGCATCACAATAATTCTCAACACTGATGTCCCACAAGGATTCGTTCTCAGTCTGTACTATATTTCCCATACACTCACAACTCTCTGGTCAAATCCGGCTCTAACTCCATCTGCACGTTTGTAGATTACACCAATGTGGTGAGCCCGATCATGAACAATAAAAAGAGTATAGAAAGGAGATAGAGAACTTAGTAATATGGTACCAGGACACCAACCTCTCCCTCAATGTCAATAAGCAAAGGAGCTAGTTATTGATTTGAGATAGCGTGGTGGAGTATATTCCCCACATGTCATCAATGTTGCCAAAGTAGAAATGGTTGAAAGCTTCAAATTTCTTAATATTTTCCAACGATCTGTTGTGGACCAACCACATTAAAACAACAGCAAAGAAGTCGCACCAACATCTCTACTTCCTTGGGAGACTGGGGAAATTCAAGATGTCTCCAATGACTCTTACAAATTTCTACAGATGCATCATGGAAAACATTCTGTCAGGTTGTATTACAACTTGGTAGGGAATTGCTCTGTCCAAGGCAGCAAGAAAGCTAGGGTACTGTCCGACTCAGCTCGGGTAGGAAGCAAAGCTTTTCACTGTTACTCGGTACACGTGACAATAATAAAGCCAAACCTCAACCTAAACCCTTAAGTCTAAAATGCCAGCATCTCTCCTTCAGCCTGATGTGTCTTGGAACTAAAAGGAACCTTCTTATTTTTTGTTCAGATGACAGTTGAAGTATCCATTATCCCGCAAGACAAATGGGAAAGCTAAGATCAAAGCAACATAAATGTCATAGTTAAATTGTTGTGACTGTGTGGATATGTGGTTTAAATTGTGTGACTGGATGAAAAGGATTAAGGCAGTAATGGGGAGCAATTTTAGAAATGGTAGCCGTGGAAATCTGCAAATGCATGTGTACAGTATATACTTCCAAAGGTACGAGGGAGTGTGGAGTGCAGTCATATCTGTTTCAAAACTATATTTTTGTGGTATGCTTTAGGTGTCAGAGTATTAACCTTGACATACTCAGTAAAGTTATGGAACTTTGTCTCGCACTCTTCCCAGGTGTGGGAGAAATCACCCCAGTGTTATTTTAGCAACCACCTCCTTTTCATCTCTGCTCTGAGGGCCTTCCAGGTACCTCTGGTGCAGGGAACTTGCCTCATCCTCTCAATCTCATCCATACAAGTGGGTGGTGAGTGTATGGAATGCGCTGCCAGAGGAGGTATTTGAGGCAGGGACTATCGCAACATTTAAGAAACAATTAGACAGGTGCAGAACAGGTTTAGAGGGGTATGGGCCAAATGTAGACTGGCGGGACTAGTGTAGATAGGACATGTTGGGCGGTGTGGGCAAGTTGGGCTGAAGGGCCTGTTTCCACACTGTATTAGTCTATGACTCGATGACACGTATGAAGCTCCATAATTGTAAATAGTACAGCATTTCTTGGAGACCATTTTAAATTAGCCTGCAGCAAGTGCACCTCTAACAGTGATGTCCCTTGGTGGAGAGATGTTTTTTACGGACTGAAGACCGGGCACCAATTATTGCAGGAATGGATTCTAGGCACTAATCAAACTAAACCACACACTAGATCAAAACAATGACATAATTTGGGATTCATTGCGATCCAAATTTGCATCCAACCTGCACAGACATTAATAGCTACTGGATAAGCAGATGACTCAAATTTAATGTTCCTGTGGTCGGAGATTTTATCCCAAGGCAGAGGTGTCCATAACCAAAGGTGTATAAATTTAGAGTAACGGGCCTGTCCACTTAGGAGATTTTTCAGGCGACTGTTGGCGACTGTCAAGTTGCCGGCAGTCGCCTGGAAAACCAACAACTGGAATGGCGACTGTCACAGTGGAACACACACACACACATCCCTTCCTTCACCAGCCTGTTAACAAGGCGGGGGACAGGGCAAGCGGGGGGAGCGCTGTCTGAGTGAAATTCACACGGTGCAAAGCCAAGGTGATACAGACACACACCATGATGAACTGGAAGGTTGGTGCTGTATTTAAGACGGCTAAAGCACAGTGTACGGTAAGTCTTTTAAAAGAGTGGGGGAGAAGGGGGAGAAGGTGGGAGACGGAGGGGGAAGGAATGGAGACAACTTTTAAGAAGCCAGACAACTTTTAAGAACTCAGAGATACACGGCTGTGAAGCTTGGCGGAAATTAACATTACCGGTCGGTTATCCTTGGTTCTGAAAACTACTGCTTACGTTATTTTTCCCAATGAGCCAATGAAATTCACCGGTCAGCACCGGCTACAACCTACGAGAACCTACGAGAACCTGCGAGAACCTTCGACCTCCTGGCAACCCACTAGGACCTCCTGGCGTCCCACCTACGGCACAAGAATTCTCGCTACTCTCCATGGCGGCTTCGTTCAGGTCGCCGATAATTTTTCAACATGATGAAAATTTTGCAGCAACCATAATGAGGCCGCGACTAGTTCCACCTCTATGCGGGAACTCCTGACGACCATGAAGGCAACTCCCCGGCAACCACCCGCGAACATGTGGCGACCATGTGGCGACCGCAGAGTCTCCTGCAGTCCCCTAAAGAGTCGCCTAAGTGGGACAGGCCCATAAGGATAAGAGATTCAGATGGGTTCTGAGAAATAATGTATTTCACCCATTGAATGGTGAGAATTAGGATTGCACTGTCTGAGTGCATGATGGAGGCAGGTTCTCTGAGATCATGAGATCATTTAAGAAGTATCTGTACAAGCATTTGACTCACCAGCATAGATGACTATGAACCAAATCTTGGTAAATGGGACTATTATAAATGGGTACTTGGTAATTGGCATAGATATGGTAGGCGAAGGGGCCTGTTTCTGCACTGTGTGAATCTATGATCCAATTCTAGGCATAAGTATTAATTTTCAGAAAAAGTCCATTAACTGATGAAACCAGATTTTTAAGTACGTTGACAATTTAAACAAAGCCTTCACCATACATTCACATGTTACATACATTCTTAGAGATTTACTTGGGGAATGTATTCTTGCACACTCAATTGCTGAAGGAATTCAGTATTTAATGATGGATGATACAAGAGAGAAAATATAGATAATCATTTTTGTATTATTGTTTCTTTCAGGTGTTGAGCATAATACGAGGCAGTAATTTCTTGCCAAAAGTCATAAATCCCATGAAAATATTTTTTCGTTTTTTTTAGTAGAACCTGTGGTAATAACCATCGTGATTAGGTTACTAAAGTTCAAGTGACACATACTGAATGCAAACTGTGTCTGGTCCACAAATGAAACATTGAATGATTAGTTCTCTCCATGCTTACAACTTGAGCATCTAAGTGTTTCCAGCAGTTTCTGTTCTGTTTCACCTACCCAATAAACTGTTTTAGGAAGAAATACATCTTCCTCAGGCTTCTTTCCACAAGTTTACTATACGTGAGACAGATATCCAGCACAAACATATCCTCAATTGATTACAAGATCTAACAATCACATTATTTTCCGAAGAATATTTACATTAAGATTGGTACATCACCAGACATCTCACACATTAAATAATTATGTGAGATCAATTGCATATGTGTGCGTGTTATATATTTAAAAATAGGGCCCAAATTCTCAAGTTCAGTTGAACCAGAAAGTGAATTGTCCATAATGTTCAAAGGCATGTTTAAATATAATCTAACTTCACTGATTAGCACCCACCAAGCACTTCAATGCATTAAAAAATTGTAGCTGTAATGCAACTTAGATAATACATTTGAGATGGATGATTAAACCAGAAAATATATTTTGGCTATCAAGCAGCTAGATTATGTTATTGTGCTGCTGGTACAAATCAGGATTAATCCTGCCTACCTGCTTTGTGTCAGGCGTCATTAGATTGAGGCTACTCGTTGAAATATTCAGAGTGATGTTCATTCCAGAAAACTGCAAATTACTCTTACCAAGTATACTCGACAATGCTTTACTTGGTGGCTGTTGAGGCAAATCATACAAAAGAAATAACCAAATCTTTACTGACAGGAAGACACTAAAATAGTAATTTTGAATTGTGTACATAATAAATTATCGTAAAATTGCAACAATTATTTACTTTTTGCTTTTAAAATATATCCATAAATTACATTTCCATTTTATTATTTTGATAATTAATAAAACATAAAATGAACTATACATACATACATTTATTCTCAGGATGTAAGGATCGCTCAAATTTGAGTAGGTGATGATGAGTTTTCCTCTTGAACTGTGAAATCTGTGACCAAGGGAGTTCCCACACTTCCGTAAGATTGGAAGTTCCAGAATTTTTATTCAATTATGTCACTGGGTGATAATTGCATTTGCAATCCTTGGCCTACTAGTTAAAGGCTCTGCTCTTGGAAGCTACTGCTAGAGATGCCTTGACAAGTGCATCTTGTATCAGGGGAAGATGATGGGAGTAATCCAACTGCTTAGATTGTTCCTCTCCCTTAGCTAAAGAGGTTCCTCCTTACAGGGTCATGGACATTCTGGAGACCTACAGTATATTTAAGCGATATCCAGAGGCGCATCCTCCCCATTGGAAGCGAAAGATCAAGGAATTAACATTCAGGATTGATGAGGTGATGCTACCACAAGTTGAAAGGATTGCAAATATAAAAAGAAAGAATAGGTAGAATACCTTTCTTTTTCGAAAAGCTCCTTTAATACCCGGTACAGCTTCACACACTCTACTAATAGCTTCCCTGAAAAAGAAGGGCATTATAGTGAGGAAGGATTCATGGGACAAATGAAACCAGCAAAATAACTTTATGTTGCATGGAGTGCAATATATTAACTAAATGATTTACAAAAATATTAAGGGATGGTACTGAGTTTATGAATAAAATTAGAATAATGCTAAAGATGATGTTATCTTGCCTCATGGGTTTTTCTAAGAATCTCCACAGTTCTTAAAAAATGGGCATTATTTGTGTACAGCATCACAGATTGCCCAGAGATCTTTTCTCTCTCTCTCTCTTCAGGAGAAATAAAATGAGACAAATTTTCTGATTACATACAAATTTCTCCTGTGATGGAGACAGACTATTGACCGACATCTACTACAAACCCACTGACTCCCATAGCTATCTAGACGACACTTCTTTCCATCCTGCTTCCTGGAAAGACTATATTCCCAACTCCCAATTCCTCCGTCTGTGCCGCATCTGCGCCCAGGATGAGGTTTTCCATACCAGGGCATTGGAGATGTCCTCATTCTTTAGGAAACGGGGGTTCCCCTCTTCCATTTTCGATGAGGCTCTCACTAGGGTCTCCGCAGCATCGTTCTTGCTCCTCCTCCCCCATTCGTAACAAGGGCAGAGTCCTCCTTGTCCTCACCTTCCACCCCATTAGCCGTGGCATACAGCATATAATCCTCCAACATTTTCGCCACCTCCAACGGGATCCCACTACTGGCCACATCTTCCCATCTCCACCCCTTTCTACTTTCCGCAGAGACCGTTCCCTCCGCAACTCCCTGGTCACGTCGTCCCTTACCACCCAAACCACCCCCTCCCCAGATACTTTCCCCTGCAACTGCAGGAGATACAACACTTGTCCCTTTACCTCCCCTCTCGACTCCATCCAAGGACCCCGACAGTCTTTTCTGGTGAGGTTCACTTGCACCTCCTTCAACCTCATCTACTGTATCCGCTGTTCCAGGTGTCAACTCCTGTACATCGGTGAGACCAAGCGCAGACTCGGCGATCGCTTGGCTGAACACCTCCGCTCAGTCGGCCTTAACCTACCTGATCCCCTGGTTGCTCAGCACTTTAATTCCCCCTCCTATTCCCAATCCGACCTTTCTGTCCTGGGGTTCCTCTGTTGTCAGAGTGAGGTCCAGCGCAAATTGGAGGAACAGCACCTCATATTTCGCTTGGGTAGCTTACACCATAGCATTATGAACATTGACTTCTCTAACTTCAGAAAGCCCTTGCTTTCCCTCTCTCTCTCCATCCCCCCCCCCCCCCCCCCCCCCCCCACCCCCCCTTCCCAGTTCTCCCACTAGTCTTATTGTCTCTGACTACATTCTATCTCTGTGCCACCCACTTCCCTGACATCAATCTGAATAAGGGTCTCGACCCGAAACATCACCCATTCCTTCTCTCCAGAGATGCTGCCTGTCCCGCTGAGTTACTCCAGCATTTTGTGTGTACTAATAAGTTCTTCAGCATAACATACTCTCTTTAACCAACACCAAATAGCGTGGCTATGGTGAATTGTTTCTTTTAATGTTTTAAAATGAATCTAGTAGCATAATGCTTCTTTTTTTAATCTTTTTATCCAGCCATCACTTTTACCAAAGGAGTACTGAAGAAAGTCAAAACAAGGCAGTCCACTCTACTCGAGAAGTGTACTGTGACTGGAATTATCTGGAAACTCTAAGGCAAACAGGCAGACATTTCCTCATAATTGTTCTTGTTTTGTCTCTGTAACATTGCCCAAAAAGGAGGAGAAGCAGTGTTTATAACCTATAAATGTGTTTTCCCCAGACTTCGTGGGTTGTTATGACAGTGCACAGGCTGTATTGCCAAGGAACATGTAAGCACTAGAAATAATGGTTGCAGGGCTAACTTGTTATGTTCATTTAAATCAATACTCAATACAGAAAGCTACAAATCTGAAATATAAGCAATGCTGGAAATAGTCAACATGTCAAGCGGCATCTACAGAGTGTGGATAAAAAACTAATTCATAATGATGACATCAATCAAATGTCCGTATATATTAGTTATGCCTTGCTCACATGGTTACAATTTTTGCCTTTTCCTAGATAAAATATTTTTTTTAAATTATGCAGTCGATAATTCAAAATCAGAAAGTCTAGAAAAATTCAGAATGTTTGGCAGCTTCTATTGACTGAACAGCAAGTTAACATTTTTGCATGGTATCATCAATTTAACAAAGGTTAGCAAGAGTTGTGAGTGTGGAATTCTCTGCCTCAGAGGGCGGTGCAGGCCGGTTCTCTGGATATTTTCAAGAGAAAGCTCGATAGGGCTCTTAAAGATAGCAGAGTCAGGGGACATGGGGAGAAGGCAGGAACGGCTTACTGATTGGGGATGATCAGCCATGATCACATTGAATGGCGATGCTGGCTCGAAGGGCCGAATGGCCTACTCCTGCACCTATTGTCTATTGTCAAAGAAAATCTTTAGAATGATATGGAATAGCAGATGGCTACTGAGACAAAGAAGTATGATTAGCTAGGACAAAAGCACCAATAACAAGAAATGAAAGATTCATTTATTTATAGTATATATAACAGTTTACGTATCATCCAAAATCATGTTGTTTGGACAGTTTATTGCACAGAACATTGATAGTTCATCACATCTCTTAACCTTTGGTGTTGCACTGTATTGTCTAAAATGGATATACGTTCAGAATACGATTACTTGAATAACGATGAAGATCTGTTTGGTTTACAGGGATGGGTCCGATTACTTAATTTATGTATAAATGACCTGGATTATCTTTTTTAAAGGACGTTTGGATATGTACATGGATATGAAAGGGATTGAGCCAACTATGGGCAACTGGGACTAGCTTAGATGGGGCATCTTGATCGGCATGGAAGAGTTGGGTTGAAAAGCCTTGTTCCATGCTGTATAACTTGATGACTCTATTTCATATATGTAGGTACTAGATTAAGAATTGCATCATATTTGGAGAAAAATTGCACAAGGAAGGACACACAATCTATTGGAATGGACAGATGTGTGTCAAACATAGTTATTAGTAGAAAATATAATGCAGCATAATTGGAAGAACAGAGGAGGAATATACCTTAAACAGTAAGATCTGAAATCAACCAGAGAGAAAAAGGGATCTTGATTGCAGACACACATTTCATTAAAGAAAATAGTGCAAATATGGCCTAAAAGTAAGCAAAATGAATGTTTGATCTTATATTTAATACATTAATGATAAACATAAATAGATAATGTTTAATGTTTGCAATGTTTATGTTTGGATATTGTTGGTATGATGCACAATCATTGGAAAATTTATGGACAGGACATAAAAGCTATCGAGAATGAATACCTTGCAAAGCTCAAAAATGCCAACAATTGATAAATGTACTTATGAGTGGAGATATTTTTCAAATTAGGGCATTTAATTAGAATTGCACCAGTTAAAGCTTATCGAAGACTATGGTTGAGTAAATAATTATACTGATTATACCACAGCAGCTCATGATAGTAACACATTAATACTATACTACTAAAATTCACTATACTACTATCGTGATAGGGATGAATATTAAAAGTACTGCTGAGAAGACCTACCAAAAAGATGACAGAGATATCAGAGATGCAAGCAGCAGACTAGATATGGCCATGGTTCCTTAATTTCAGCTAAAGCAGACATTGAGCAGCTTAGGTTTGCAATGGCATCCGTGAGTACTATTCATAGCCCTTTCATAGGCTCAGTTCGTTTATTTAGGCTTATTTTGAACAGGCGATCAAACCTCTACCAAACCTCCATCCTCCGCTCTGTCCCATACATCTCAGTGGCAGAAGTCAGATCTGCTTTCACAAGGGTTTACCCTCGATAAAAGGTTGGCCCGGATGGAGTCCCTGGACAGCTTCTGAAACTGTGCACCAATTAAAAGGTAACAAGTCTACTACTCTGTTTCAAGGAAATCTCCATAATTTAGTCCCAAAGAAAAACAAAGTGCACTGTCTCAATGACCACCATCCAAGAGTTCTAACATCAACTATAATGAAGTGCTTTAAAAGAGTGATAATGGCCTGCATTTGCGCCACGTCCATATAATCTATACCCACTGAAATTCATGTGCAGAAAAATAGGTTTACGGGAGGATGCCATCTCCCTTGTACTACATTCAGCCCTGGATCACCTTGACAATAAGAAGACCTACTTCAGGATGCAATTCATTGATTACACCTCAGCCTTCAAAACCATAATTTCAAATAGGATAATCTCTAAACCTCTGGATTTTTGACTCAGGCCTCCATATGCAACCTGCTCCTGGACTTTTTGATCAGCAGACAGTTTGGATTGGTCATAACATTTCCTCCACCCTGACCCTCAACACTGATGCCCCTTAAGATTGTCATGATCCGTCTCTTGTTCTACTCCCTGTACATCCATGACTGTCTGAGCAAGTACAATGCCAACTCGATTTTTATGTTCAGTTCGATCTACAATATTGAGATGAAGTACAGGAAATATACGAAGAACCTAGTGTCATGACAATGACCTAGCCCTTAATGTCAGCTGGACAAAAGAGTTGGTTGATAACCTCAGGAAGCAAGGGGGTGATCACAACCCTGTCCTCATCAGCAGAGCTGCTGTGGAGATGGTCGACAGCTTCAACTTCCTTGGCATCCATATCACCAGCAACCTAACCTGCTTCCTTCACACTGACGTGAGGATTAAGAAAGTGCATCAGATTTACCATATCCACAAAGATTCTCTTGAACTTCTACAGGAAGTATTCTGACATGATCCATCTCAACCTAGTGTGGCAACTGCTCTGCTGTTGACCACCTGAATGAAAGTGGTGAACACATCTAAGTCCATCAGTGGCTCGTCACTTCCATCCAGTCCATCTTCTCGGTGTGTTGCATCAGGAAGGTAAAAAGTATTGTTCAGGAAGCCTGTCACCCTGGCCATTCCCTTTTCTCTGCACTATCTTCTGGGAGAAGATTTAGGAGTTGAAACCAGGATATCTAGGAATTAAGTACAATTTCCCTACTGCTGTCTGACTCTTGAACCAGTCGTAACCTTTTATATCCCATTCCCAGCGGTGCTTACCCTTAATTCTACCTCATTCGGTTGTTGCATTCTTGTACTCTCATATTCCTTATAGTTCTTGGATGTTGAATTACAATCTTGCACCATTCTGCTTTTCTGCACTCATTTATTGTTGGAAATATTGTTGCATATATCATCAGGTATTTATTGTTGCATATGTCATCATTGTATACTGGTTACTTTGTAAGCTCCATGCGAACAAGGAATTTCATGGCACCCTGGGGTACATGCGAATAAATTATTGTACTCAAAGCACTTGATCATGTTTCACCCCTTGCAGCATATTGTAAATAAATCACAGACTCTCTGTGTACATAATTTGCAAGATCATTGAGATCGCTGAAAGATTGACATACAGCTCGACACCGTAAGCAAGCTTTCACTGTATTTACTCAATCCTTACAGGTTGCAGCATCATGTTTCTCATATATAATATGATCACTTAAAGTTTTGATGTTAATTTGATGTCATAAAGTTATGATGACCAGGATTAAGATTTGAAAAATTACATTTGAAGCAATTGAAGGTGCTCCCGTGTGGGCGGCCCGGTGCGGTGCTGAGACGCTCCCGTGAGGGCGGCCCGGTGCGGGGCTGGAAGGCGCTCCCGTGAGGACGGCCCGGCTCCCGGCTGGAAGGTGCTTCCGTGAGGACGGCCCGGCTCCCGGCTGGAAGGCGCTCCCATGGGGGCGGCCCGATGCAGGGCGGAGACGGTGCTCCGGTGGCTGAGGCGGCGTTCTGGCGGCGGCGACCTGAATCCGGGGCTCGGCCACGGGCCAGTGGATGACATCGTCGGGAGCTCGCGGGTCACAGGTTGATGCCTGTTTTCCGGAGCTCCCGTGGCAACAGCTGCGTCCGCTGGACTGGAGGGCGGCAGCTTCGACCACCCCCGGGCCGCGGAGCTTGAACCGCGGGACTGACTTACCATCGCCCGGTGGGGTATCGCCTCTGCGCAGAGGGAGAAGAGGAGGGAAGAGACAGCAACCCTAAGACTTTTGCCTCCATCACAGTGAGGAGGTGCTTGGTGAACTCACTGTGGTGGATGTTAATTTGTGTTTATTGTATGTTGTTTATTATTACATGTATGGCTGCAGGCAACGACATTTCGTTCAGACCGAAAGGTCTGAATGACAAATAAAGGATTCAATTCAATTCAATTCAATTCAATTCAATTCAATTCAATTCAATTCAATTGAGTCTTATATTTTTTATAATAGTGCCTTACCTTGTAATCTGTGTCCTTACATTGAAATCAAGGGAACGCATTGACCGTAACACTTCTATACAGCCTAGATACTGTAAAGAAAATGAAAATTACATCAATATATTTTTTCAATAATCATGTTTGAATGATTTTTCATAAGCTCTAGAATATTAATTACTTTTTTCCATATGTCATTCGGATAATAATTTATTTCTAGTTAATTAATTTCTTACTACATGTGAAATCATTTTAATAACTATTACTGACATTTATATAGCATTTACAATCAGTAAAATATCACAAGTCATTTGGTAAGAATATTAACAGCCATATTTGCCAACAAACTTGCTCCAAGAGGTAGGTTTTACGGTTGTATTTCATGTATTGTTTGAAACCTCTGCACAATAACATACTCTTTTACTTCCTTGGCATTAATGGATACACCTCCAGTGCTGCCATTACCACCCTTATGCCCCTGTCCCACTTAGGAAACCTGAATGGAAACCTCTGGAGACTTTGCACCCCACCCAAGGTTATGGAAGGTAGTGGAAAGTAAGACCTGTAACCTCCGGCAACCACCTTCAACTAGCATCGCAACCGGCTTCGACTAAAAAATTTCCGATTTTTAAAGCGGCAACCTAATTTTAGTTGCGGCCGGTTTTGAATTTTTTGAAATAATCGCCGGAACATAGAAGATGTGGAAACCACTTTCGACCATTAGGGAGACTGACAATAACCTCCGGGAACCGCACGGAAACCTTGGGTGGGGCGCAAAGTCTCCAGAGGTTTCCGTTCAGGTTTCCTAAGTGGGACAGGGGCATAAGACACCTTTCCACATTAAGGATGCTGTATCAGTCTAGGGAACCTTCATTGCACTCGCTCCATGGCAAGTATATTTCTTCTTAGATAAGATGATCCCAACTGCACAAAATATTGCAAGTATGGTTTCAACTAGACATCCTTGCTTGTGTATTCAAATTCCCTAATGATATCACTGGGTTGCCACCGTAATATATAACTTTGTTATAACTTAGTAGTATGTTATTTTACTATTATGATGGTGTTGGAGAAATATAAATCCTTTAATAATAAATATGGGCCTATAAATGCAGATACATACTGTTTTTTCCCAACATCATGCACCTGAAAATTCACTTAACTTCAGAACGAATTGCAATTGCAGCTATTTTCAAATGGAATCCCAACAGTTGAGAAGTTCTATCAGATAATTCTGGTTGAAATTCATTCTTTCTTTCTTAATGTCAGTCACACATGGGATTCTCATTGACAGCTTTGTTTATAGCATATCCCGTGGTCATCCCAGATTTATCCTATCCAAGACGTTCTCCTCCACATCCTTTTTGCAGCTTACAAGCTTCCTTTCTCTCCTTCCTACTTCTGACCTGAAATGTTAATTTTGTTTCTCTTCCCACAGATGTGGCCTGTCCAGCATTTACTATTCTTATCCTACAGATGGAGATGTTCTTCAAAGTGTATCCCTCCTCTAGACAGTGGCAAGGAAACTCAGGTCACATTTTTCCAAGGAGCACCTGTTGATGCCCCCCCTCCCCGCACACCCATCCCCACCCTGCCAAAACAATTCTCTCATAGAATGCCTCATTTGGAAAGTGTGCAATGATCAAACAGACAGCAAAATTGTTCATGGACATAATGTGCAATGATCTGTAGCAAACTTTTAATGATGCAGATCTAAGCCAAAATTCTGATGGTATAATGAGATCGCTATTATTTGATTTACCTGCAGGACAACTCTTCTAACTTCTATCCATGTACACCAATGCATGCTGTAACAAGTGTTTGATTAAATAATCATGAACTGGGATCTAACTATATTGCCACCCTGACTCGTACCAACAAGGTCCCAGCAAGGTTTCAGTAGATGTGTCTGCACAATGGTAGTAGAAATAAATGTCCATCTGGTGTTCCAGGCCAAAGAAAGGACCTCATGTCTTAGAAATGAGGGAGCAAAATTATTTATTGGTGGTTTGAAGCACTCTGCTTTTGTAAAAGAAATAGCATGCACCAAAACTTGTTCACTAAAGGTATCATCTATACTATTACTAAAACTCTTATGTTGACCACTTCCGGTCTGCGTTGTATTTAAATTTGCGCAAAAACGATCCCCATGGCGCTACGATTTTTCGCCACCTTACTTACCATTCTCCTCTGCTGCAAGTCAAATAAATTTTATTCAGATCGGTGACATAGTACAAAAGTTATGAAGGTTTATAAATCAAAGGGATCAGGGGGTATGGAGAGAAAGCAGGTACAGGATACTAAGTGGTATGATCAGCCATGATCATATTGAATGGCGGTGCAGGCTCGAAGGGCCGAATGGCCTCTCCTGCACCTATTTTCTATGTTTCTATGTAAAAACCACCCCTTCCGGAACCCACTGTCAATAACGAGGCGAGGAGAGTGTGCAGCCCGCGGGGAATGCACAGGCCGCGGAGGGTGAGCAGCCTGTGGACTGCTTCTGCAACAACCAGCACGACCAGCCGGAAGCTGCTGAGTTGAACCAGAAGCCCCTGAGTGAAACCAGAGTGGGACCGGGATCTGCTGCTTGAGGCCAAAAGCTGAAGGTGCGGAGTGAGCAGAGTGCGAGCTGCGTCTGCTGCGACCACCCCCCCTCCCCATACCCCCCCTTCCCCACCCCACCCCCCTTTCCCCCACCCCCTCATTTCCCCAAACTCCCCCCTTTCCCCACACCCCCCCTTCCCCACAACCCTCACCCCCGCCCCCCTTCCCCCTCACCTACTCCCCCTTCCCCACAACCCCCCCTCCCCACACCCCCCTGCCCCACCCCCCTCCACACACCCCCTCCCCCACCCCCCTCCCCACCCTACCCCACATTCCCCCTCCCCACCCCTCCCCTACACCCCCTCCCCCACACCTCGGCCACCCCCCCCCCCCCGCCACAATCCCCCCTCCCCCACCCTCCTTCCCTGAGGTGGAATATTGATTTGGGGGAATGGGTTGTGTTGGGGGAACAGGTGAGTGGTGGAATATTGCGTTGGGGAATGGGTTGCCTTGGGGGGACCAGGCCTCCCGTGTGACTGTGACCCAACAGGTCCCGCTTAGTCTAGTAACCTATAAATGTCATTGAACAGTGTGCTGGAAAGCTGATACTAACATTTGCAGAATCTCCAGCTGTGGATGGTACTGGTATTGGTTTGTTATTGTGTAAGGTACTGTGGTAAACCTTTGTGTACGTGCTATTGAAATAAATCAGATAATACCACACATGATGGGGAGGAATCGGAGAAGTGCTTCCAAGCCCTCAAATACATGTATTGTCTTTCTGCTGACTAGATAGCACACAACAAATGCTTTTCTCTGCACCTCAGTACATGTGACAATAAACTAAACTGTAAACTATAAACTCTTCTTGCTCCTGTAAACTCTGGCAGAACCAGCAAAAGAATTTCCCTATGAGTGTGATGTTATCATAACAGGAAAAATGACACAAAAGATTTTTCAGTAATCTATCACAATATTCATATAAGCTCCAAGCCAATAAATCATACCATCAACAATTCAAGATGTAAGTGGATGAACAGATGACCCTGTGGTCATGAGATGAGTTCCCACCTCCACAGAACCCCACATTTTAATTAGTTTATACAATCATATTTCAATAGCAAACATTCAGGATAATTTTTGTATCTGTTTTCACACCAATAGGAGCATCCTTAATGAGATTGCTGTAAGCCTCCAAAAGCGGGTAAGTTGCTGTATTCCAAATGTTTCGGACCAGGGATGGGTTGAATTCTTATCTGATCAACAAAACCTTTCATGCTGCAGGCAATGTAACCACATAACCACCAGCATAATTGTTTCTGACACTTTAACCATTAGTTTTGGTTTGGCCCCAAATGGGAATTCACTCCCACTGGCAAAGGTTCCTTCAGCAGTCAAAATTCACTGAGACTTTGCCAAGGACAGGATACCCGGGCATTAAATAATGTCAAGGATGTGGGGAAAAGTTCATGTTTCTTTCACTCCATTATAACCTCTCATGCTCTAAGCTTAAACTTCAAGAAATGTTTCATAATATTTCTGCACTTCATAAAGATATCCAGGATCAAGCAAATCATTTAATCTTAATGTTACCAAAAACTATTATAGAGTAAACACGTGGTGAGGTAACCTCAAAAAAGAAGTTTAATAAGTTGTACCCTCGATTCTTACACATCCACGTGTTTTATTGATTTTCAAAACTCACTAATTCTCAAACTCTACACCAAGGATTGTTTGCAAGGTTCCACATCTGGACTAGAATCGTGCAAAACTGCAAATGTGTCATGAAAGTTGAAATATTTATTACCGTTTAACAGTTAATCAGTATGCATAATTAAATCAGCCAAAGAAGGAAATAGCATCTGTGGAGACAGAAATAAAGTTCACATATCAGGTTGATGACCCATCAGACCAAGGAAAAATTATAACTCCACCAAATTTTAGCTTTTGGAGTTCTGGTCATCGACTGGAAACATTAAATTGTTTTTTACTCCACAAGTGCTGCCAGAACTGGTTAGGATTTCCTCTTTGCATTTCAAATTTTCAATATCTGCAGCGATTTCTGTTTTGATTATGAATTACTGCATTAAATCACCAGGCATGATATTCCTTGTTTCCAAATTTAAAGGAAAAAACAGCTATTTTTTATTGTTTAAAACTAATTTATATTTCAGTATTTTAAATATCATATTAGCATAAGTTTTACAGTACAGTGACATTTTGAGGTAATCATATATGAGACATTTTGATGGAAAATACATTGATATCATTTAAGTTGAAAGATAATTTGTCTAACTTGAAACATTAGCCTGCTTTCAACAAATAAGTATAACATTCATCCACCACTGCAAATATTTTAATCTTTTAAACATATGCCCAGGAATGGCCAGAAGTTGCTCTGATGGCTAAGCAGTAACAAAGCTGAGTCCTTAGTACAAACATGAACAAAAATAGGAGGAGGATTAAGGGCCTGTCCCACTTTCACGACCTAATTTACGACTTCTGCTGAGTTTGCCCTTGACTCATACTCGCAGCATGTCACAAGGTTGTAGGAGGTCGTAGGTAGGTCATAGGTAAGTCGTGATGCTAGTTGTAGGTAATCGTGGCATCAAGTAGGTAGGGGCGTTTTTTCAACATGATGAAAATTTTTCACAAGTAAAAAAGGTTGTGAATTAGGTCGTGAAAGTGGGCAGGCCCTTTAGGTCTCATAGCCCACTGAACCCTCTCCACCATTGAACAAAGTAACAAAACTGCCTGCAGGTTTGCAATTTATGACATCCCTGGGTCTGCTGGTTTCTAAACGTTTTCTACGAAGGAATCAGAATAGACTATACTGAATATTCAGGATCTGATGGTGAACATTATAGTTTCCATTACAGCTTGAGCAGCTCTACTTTGTAACTGTCTCTATATCTCGTGATTCCCTTTGAGCCCAATAATATATAAATGTCAGGTGTAATTATATTCAGCAAGTGGGCACCATTGCACTCTCGGGCAGAGAATTCAAAAAGTAAACAAAGACATTTCTGTTAATCTCAGTCTTTAATACCTGATCTCTTATCTTGAAACTGTCTCCTAAACCTTCCAGCTAGGGAAAACAGCCTGTTACGATTTACCCATTGAAACGCCAATGATTATGGGCCCATCCACAGAACAACAACTCTACTGCAGGAATCAACCTAGTAAACCATTTATTGTGCACAGAAACCAAGCTACACACCTTGTTTTCGATGTTAGGTACCTCAAAGCCCTGCACAATTGAAGGACACTCTTAATCTAGTAACTCCTAGTAAAAAAGATGGATTTACCATTCTGCATCACTTCCCATACCTGCATTTTCACTGCTGTACTTTCTGTACAAATTACCAGACACCCAAAACTGCTTTCAGGATCACAATATATGACATCCCTGTGTCACTGATTTTTGACAGTTATCCTGTAAATTAGTCTGAACAGACTATACTAAAGTTTCAGGATTTGCTGGTGAACATTATAGCAGGAGAAACATCCACAAGCATCTACAGTGGGTGCTCAGACATGGTCCGTTTGCTGGAAATGGTATTAGTGAGGCTATATTACACAGCTAGTAACACAAGGGCTGAAATTATAATTCAGGCAATATTTTTTATCTCAGCACAACAGAGCAGGAACTTAAATTTGGTCATTTAAATAAGAACCAAGTAACTGTAATAAAGGCCATGAAATTACCTGATTCTCAGAACAAAAAACAGTCTGGTTGACAATGTAAGGGCATTTGGCATTAGTAGCACGAGGTCTCCGTGTGACTCCCATCATAATGAGCTTGTTTCTTTTCACTATCCTTTGAATTGGCTAAAGATAACACTGAATTATAATAAACTATCAATAAAAACAACAAAAATTAAGCCAGATGGATAACAAACATGGACTTAGGCTCAAGGTTGCAAAGGAATTGCAAAGGCTGTAAAATCACACAACCACGAAAAATAAAATTATCAAATTTGCAGATTCATATATTTCCTCCAATTTTCCAGCTGCTCCATCACCAATGTGCCATCTCCCTCTGGTAGCAAAAGGCAATGTAAACAAGGGGGAACAATTCTAAATGGGGTATGAGAAAAGACAGATCTGAGGAGATATCTGCTCAGTCATTGAAAGTGGAAGGGCAGGTGAACAAAGTGGTTTAAAACAGCATATGGTGCTGAATTGTTTAGAGTACAAGATCAAATAGGTCGTAATCAATCTTTGGAAAACACTGGGGTCTATCCTAACTGTAGCGCAGTATCCAGGTCTGGGTGCCATTGTTTCAGAAGAAATAAAGGTTTTGAAAAAAAATTGCGGATTTCCAAATGATTCTATGGATGAGGGACTTAATACCGATTGATGGACTGGACAAGTGTAGTTGTCCAAGGAGGGTATCTGATAGTACATAAAATCACAGATAGATAGAGAAAAATTATTTCCAGTGTAGACGGCTTAAGAATTAGGAGCAAAGAAAAAAGGTGACAGGGAAATAATCAAGTGACACAAGAAAGTTTTGTTTTGACACAGTGGGTGGTTAAGGTCTAAGGTCACTGCCAGGGGTAATAGTGGAGGCAGAGTTAATTATGGTGTTCAGGAAAAATTGCTGGACAACAACCTAAAATAAAAAATAATTGTAGGGTTATGGATAGAGATCAGAGGATGGGACTATTCTTAAAAAGAGTCCAACAGATCTGATGGACTGAATAATCACCATCCTGGATGTAATTGTGTAAAATATGAACAAAAATACTGAATTCCAGAGATGGCTAAAGCAAGTGCTCTATACATTAAGCAACAAATAGTCAAGTATGAAAATATTTTAATTTTAAAAAAACGTTATTATTTATGATTCCTCCACTGGCACAGAATCGACATGGACACCTTCTCCATAAACATGACTTTCACAGTCTTTTGCAGAAATGACTTAAATAACCTTACACTTCTGCATGTACAAAAATAAAAAGATGTTTTTAAAAAATGCTGAAAATCTGATTTAAAAAGATAACATTTTGGAGTGACTCGTCTGATAAATTTGAATTGAAAATTGCTGGATGTTTGTAGCCCCGAAATGCAAATGTATCTTCATCTTCCAGATATTGAGGACCTGCTGGGCACTCCCAACTTTTTTTATTACAATATTTAATTTGCAAGTTCAGTCTACAGGTCTGGATGTATTCTAACAGCAGAGGAGGATTACATAACTCATGAATAGGTATATTCTGAAAATACAGGTTATATAAGGATCTGTCGGCTGTGAAATTCACAATATGTTCTTTTGAAATGCAGAAGCAACGGATTTCTAAATTGCAGAATAACGGAGTGAGTCACGAATGATTCACCAGAGAATCACAGCTATTTAACTTTAGACTTGTTTATAATCTTTTTCCGCCTTGCTAATCTGTATCAACAACATGAAGCATTTTAAGTACCTTTAAGGTAGAAAGCCATTGGAAAATGCTGCAGAGAGGCATTATGAGAAAAAAAATATTAGCCTAAAGAAGAAAGGAACGAAAAGTTTTGTCAAGCTGTGAGTTACTTCGTGGATCTTGAAGCAGAAATAAGAAATAGAGGGGGTCAGGAAGAGGATTCCGGTATATGAGGCTTAGAATGCTACGGGAAATCTACAGGTGGGGCGAAGCCAAATATACTAGAGGATCTTTATGTAGCTTTATGGAATTATGTGGTGGTTAAACATTTTATAAAAATGTGAAGAATGCAGGAGCACCATGTTATCTATCATAGAGTGTCTTCCTATTACCCTATGCCTATGTTTTTATAGGCAGTAGAAGTAACACATTTAGTTGCAACAAAATCCTTGGAATCCTTCAGTAAGTCATGAAAGTTGTACATAATGCTGCCATGATGCTCCAGTGGTGATGGAAATGTTTAAAATGGAGGATAAGGTATTGAATAGGAGCTATCTTGTCCTGGAGGGTAACAACTCCTTTGTTTGATGCTGAAGCTGCATTCAATCAGGTAAATGTAGATTATTCAATCATACTTCTGACATGCCTTTTCAAGATTCAAGAGAGTTTATTGTCATGTATTCCTGATAGGACAATGACATTCTTGCTTTGCTTCAGCACAACAGAACATAGTAGGCATGACTACAGAACAGATCAGTGTGTCCATATACCCTATATAAATATATCAATTTTAGATGATGGAAAGGCTTTGAGGAATCAAGACTACACCCATTGTAAGATGATTGATTTGGATTTATTATTTATGTGCCGACTGAAGCAAGGAATTCTCTCCATGTTGGAAAGTCCAGCTTTTATTTTCCAAAGAAAATTAGTTTTGCGTTGCGGTGATTAAAAAATAAGTAAATACTCAGACCAGCAGAAATAGGTACTACCAAAGAAGTAATGCTTCCTTCCTAAATTAATCAATTTTGACAACTTATCCAACATTTTTAAAATATTACTGCCTCAGTCTGTCTGTTAAACACTCTGTAAAATGGAAGCAAAGCATTACTCTCCACTTTTGAAATTCATTGCAGTTAGTGCCACAAATCAGAAATTCGCAAGCCTATTTCTGCTTTATCCCACATTTCATTAATCCTCAATTGTCTTTTTGTTTCCCAGTCTTTTTATTTCAACTGTTATTTTAGTTAGAACACCTCTGATTTTTCAAATGAATTTTTACTTTATATTGCAGACTAATTTTTCATTATTAAACTGAGTTTGCAAGATAAACATTTTTTTTGGTTAGAAGAAATTTCGAAAGGCCAGGCACTAATGACCAGGTTACTCTCTGAACTTTAAACATTCAGCTTATCCCTGTTATTGAAATGACAGGCTAATCTATCAATGTTGTTTTTAGGTCAACAAATTCATCCACTAACATCAGAGCTGGTGATGCTGGTCATACCCTGAGGGCTCATCCAACACTGCACATTTAATGACATTTTAGACCCTATAACAGACTTTATAAAAATGAATAAGTATTTATACTTGTTTAAATTATCACCATGTTCTAAAGGAGTCCTCGATTTCTTTTGCAAGTGAAATTGTTGTTTTTTACAACAAATGTAATAGGAAGAATTACAATGCTAGCTTGAGAATAACTGTCTGTTATGATGAATAAGGGAGCTTATTTTGTCCATCTCGCCTTAACATTTCACTGTTTCTGTTGTCATATGCTTCCCTCTCTTCTCTCTGTAATTTTATTTGTCTTTTTTCTTTTACTTATAACATAATGGATAGAATGGTGCTGGGCAAAATAATACGCCATCAGCTTCTTGTTCCATTGCGATCTTCAATGAATTTTCTCATTTATTTCATTAAATTCACTGCTTCCATTGCAAATTGCTTCGATTTTGTTCCCTGTGTTCCTCTTATCAACAAATAATCCTACCATTATAATTCTCTCACTGCAATCCTCTATCCTATCTGCCCAGCATCTTATTTCACTTTCTACTTTCCATCAAAGACCAAGAGAATATTAGAGGCCTGTTTCCTTTCATACATTTCCTTATTCTACTCCCTCTTCCATTCATTTCTCTGTCTCTCTGAAGAGATATTTTGTTTTCAAAATTAAATTATTTTTGAAAAACAGGCAGATTTGAAGAAATAAAATATTTGCAATTCTCTCTAATTATGCCTTCTCACTAAATTTTTCATTGCATGCTTGACTTTTTTAAATCTCATATTCATAAAATTAAACAATTAAAACATAAATTATCAAACTGTCAATACAACTAAATGAGATTCAAAATTCAGAAGAGTGGCTTTTTTGAAAATGTAAATACCATTAAATAAAAAAATCATTGTGTGTATCTCTCTCACTCTACAAATTCCTCGCCTTTAATTTCGACCCTGTCTCTCCCATATCATTCAAGTTCAATCAGCCAATGCCCAGCAATGAATGAATTGTTGAGGATCTTGGATCAGGCTTATAGTCTAGAACATCGTACAGTTTATAACTGCAGGATCAGTACTAGGATCATGGATTAGACAGGGTTATTAATCACACCTTCAATTTTTTTAATACAGGTTGAGACCTTCAAGTCTGATAATAATTATAAAATACAAAACGATATTTAATAACTATGAAATATAGTAAAATGGGTGATTGTTTACTTTGAAATATTCCTTCGGATTTATTTAAATACTGTATTAGAATTTTTTATATTAAGAAAATCAAAAGATATTTGCACTGCATTTTGAGGTGATAAACAAAGAATGCCCAAGTGAGGGAGACTCTCTTTTCTTTTAATATTATTAGCTCAATATTCCCTGAAATCAGATACTGAGCCGTACAATAAATTTGTAATTATGCTGTAACATTTTCAATACTAGTCAGCAATATGCTCTTATGATGCACATGTCAATACTGTCTAAAGTGGGCACAGGGTGAGATCAAAAATACCACGTTCTTGATCTGTCGTTTGAAAGAGACAGCGCATCAATTGAAAGATAGCAAAGACAATCAGTTAGATAAGTTTGATCATGTAATGCATTGTGTATTGTTTTGGTTGATATCGTTTATTTAAACCCTTATTTTGGACATTACAGATTTCAATCACCAAAAATATTTTATCAATTAAAAATACCTTAAGTCATAGTCATGTATATAAGAAAATGTAAATGGGAAAGTTTGATACAAAAATGAATAAAATCACAGAAATATTGAATCAAGTTGTGCAGACAGGAAATGTAAACATACACAATAGATATACTTTTAGAAGCAATAAATGAATAATTAGACCACAAGCTACATGGCCCATTTCATTCCAAAGATATGATTTAATGACTGCCTTCAAGTTGCTTGCATTCCATGAAGAAAATGCATTTTTGATGAGAGTGAAAGTTATTTTATAACAGTAATAGGAAAATCCAGTAGGACAATAGAGAATCTACCCTGTTACCTCCAGGACTTGGTAAAAAGCTATACAGGAAAAGCAAGGATAGAAGATAAGAGGGAAATAAGATCGTATATGGAGTACAAACCATCAGGGTGATGTTCAACCAGGAACTGAAGGATGAATAAAAAGTTCCACCAAGGAACAGATCTACTTTATGATGGCAGCTATAGAGCAAAAGACTATGACATTTTGTTATTGACCTAGCTAACTCAGGAAAGACCCTTACCCAGGTATTTGATCAATTTGTATAGATTATTCCAGCAGTGCACAATTGCAAACGCATTTTCCCAACAATGAAATGCAATATTGACCTTGCCTTCATATCATCTGGAAATTTGACCAGACATTTCCTGGTGCAACTTCCATCTTATTAGACACTCGAAGTAATGTTATTTTCAATTCCTTGTTTCTTTTAAATATATTTGGAGAAACTAGATTATGTTAGTTTGAAAAAACCCACCTTTGCTCATCACCAAATTATTTTTTTTAATAAGGTTACTCCCATATTTATCTTCCATCTTATAGACAAACTTCCTCCCAATAATGCCACTTATTGTCCATCCACTAACTTCATCATTCAAACCTCTATTAGAGTTAAACCCTGCCACCACCAATGGTTCTAGCAGCTTAATCACTATGATCCTAACAAGCTGATCTTCCATTGCCCCCCAAACCCTGATTCCTTAAAACTACACCACTTATTCATCTTGACTTCTCCTCTGAGACCACAATAGCCTCAAACTCCATCCCAACCAATTAGCCTGAAATGTACTTATCCTCTGTCCCTCTTGCTGTCAACCATTTTCCACACCCACCCCTTCCTTAAAGGAGCCTTGGTAGAAATTCTATGGCAGACAGATTAATTCACAGACTGAACTGCAATCTTGGGAAAGAGTTCTATTCATTAGATCAATCATTGTTTTGGATTATTTAAGCAATATCTTCAAATAATGCAAATTTGTAGGATAATCCTGTGCTGCACTCAGTGAAATTACAGGTTTATTCCGTTTGCGACCTGACCAGTTAACAGTTTGAGATGACTTTCCCTTAATAATGTGAATAAAACCCAGACTACTAAAGTAACATGCGAAACATATTGAACTATTTTCCCTAGTCATTGAAGGACAATTCTGAGAGGCTGCTTTTTCCCCCCTATGAGATGCGAGTTCACATTTTGAAGGTGTTTTGCAAACAGAAACTGGAGAAATTATATAAACAGTTTACACTTTTACTCCCTGGTCTATCAGGGAGAAGCATCTCTCAATTTGCCTCTGTAAAAATGTAAAACTAAGATGCAGCATTAGTAAAAGTTTAAATTATTCAATTTTAACATTCTCTGAAAGATTCTGTGTTGCCTATAGCACACAAACATTATAAAACGTTATAATCTTGCATTCGAAGGCAATAAAACAGCAATGTGGCAGGATTAGCCTTACAGGACCACGAAATGGTCTAATTGATTTCATTTCAACTATTGGCCAAATCATGCAGGACTGTGCTTCCAAACACTACTGCCAGCTATCTGCCACTCAAGCCAAAGCCCTAGTCCTATATGCAGACCACACTGTGAAGGGACTATAAGGTCCTGCAGGGTCCTCATCTGTTGGCATTTCCTCCTTCTGGACTTTGTGAGCAATTGCAAGACAATAGACAATAGACAATAGGTGCAGGAGTAGGCCATTTGGCCCTTTGAGCCAGCACCGCCATTCAATGTGATCATGGCTGATCATCCCCAATCAGTACCCCGTTCCTGCCTTCTCCCCATATCCCCTGACTCCGCTATTTTTAAGAGCCCTATCTAGCTCTCTCTTGAAAGCATCCAGAGAACCAGCCTCCACCGCCTTCTGAGGCAGAGAATTCCACAGACTCACCACTCTCTTTGAGATAAAGTATTTCCTCGTCTCCGTTCTAAATGGCTTACTTATTATTCTTAAACTGTGGCCCCTGGTTCTGGACTCTCCCAACATCGGGAACATGTTTCCTGCCTCTAGCGTGTCCAAGCCCTTAACAATCTTATATGTTTCAATGAGATACCCTCTCATCCTTCTAAACTCCAGAGTGTACAAGCCCAGCTGCTCCATTCTCTCAGCATATGACAGTCCTGCCATCCCGGGAATTATCCTTGTAAACCTACGCTGCACTCCCTCAATAGCAAGAATGTCCTTCCTCAAATTAGGGGACCAAAACTGCACACAATACTCCAGGTGTGGTCTCACTAGGGCTCTGTACAACTGCAGAAGGACCTCTTTGTAAAATTAATGTTACAATTTGGAACAACAAATTAGATTGAGAAGGTTACCACTTGTGGCGACATAATGCTATATCTTCCACAGCAGATAATTGAGTATAGTCTGTGGGTTTATTAATTCAAACTTTTACTTATTTAAGCAATTTAAAAAGATTCTGAAGCAGAGGCTGTAGTTTTATGTCCCAGTCTAGAAACAAGCACAAACATCTGGGTGAATACTCCATTGCAGTGGTAAGAAAATGTTGCACAGTGTGGTCTTGTCTTTCAGATAAGATGTTCGGCTGAAACCCTATCTGTGATTCCTAGTTGATGGAAAAGATCCCACTTGGAGATAGTCCCAGCACCCTGGCAAATATTAATCCCTCAACCATCAATTTATTCCTCACTGAACTAAATTATTTGGCCATTGTCTCGCCACTATTTATTGGTGTTTGCCGGACACAATATTCTGCCTTACATTACAATGTAACAACGATATTTAAAAAAAAAACATTTAATTGATTAAAATCTACTTTGACATTTTGAGGATCAAAGGTGCGAATATAAATGGAATCTTTGCATTTTTTTCTTATAATCTTTTTTGGCCCCGAAAATGCTCTGTTATATGTATTTCAGACAAAGCATCAGCTATGATGTAATGTCTGGCAATACCAGTCTCCTAAGCAGAAGCAATCACATTGTTGAGTAACGTGTGAAATTACTGTAAGCGACTGCACCAGGTGCAATCAAATCGAATGGAAGCTGCAGAACTCAGGTTCGTGAGCAGAACCTCAAAATTAGCACAATTTTCCAGAATTGTCTGGGTTTTCTTTGTAATGGAAAATGAACAGATTAATAAAAATTTATTTGACTTGGCTCTAATGAGCCTTTCTTTAAGTGGACAATTTCACCGATATCAAATCACATCGCCCACTCACAATGTTATATAATTAATGACCTTCAGGGATAAATTTCACAGGAGGTGTAACCATACACATAAGATAAGTCGATTGGATAACAGACAGTCATGAATTGAGCAAATATGCATTTTCATTGGAAGAAGAGCGTTTGTCAGATGAACTGCTTTTTCTAAATATAGATTCTTCAAGCTTTTTTAATCTAAAAATAACCTTCAGAATACTGAGCTGATAAAACATCAATTGGGAAATCTTAGTGGAAAAGCAAAGCTGACACATGTATGAGGAGTTGAATGGCTTTCTGGGTTATATCTTTCTCTACCTTTAATGACATCAATGGTCCATATTTTTACTGTCCAATACAGAATTTTGTAGGTGAAAATACTCCAGCATAACATTAGCTTTAAACAAGATAATAACACTATAATTTTAATTGTTCAAGATTCTGATGAAGTGCATTGAGAAAATGGTTGTAACACAAATAAACATGGAGAGGAGGGAGTCAGACAGAGGGTTGGTAAGCAGACCGGATGCAAGAGGCAGTGCACTGCCTCGACGGTGGAGTGAGCCTCTGGAGCCCCTGCACCAGCATGGGGTTCGGCCTGACTGGGCACCACTCCGAGAGGCAGAGGACATGGACCGGATGCAACCTGCAGCTACATAGAGCGGTGGAGCAGCGGTGGAGGACACCAACGGCTATGGTTGGCCAGGCCGACCGTGCAAAGTTACGAAAAATATTGAAACTAGCTTAATCATATATTAACAACAGGGTACTAAAATATATTGGGCCAGATAGTATATGCAGGCTGCATTCTAGGTGCCAATTACATTTTATATTACTTAGACATTAACAAATCCTCTGAAAAAAAATAAAGCATGTGAAACTGTAATCATAATTCATACCACTATTTCTAAATTCATAGAGAGTGCGATTGATCTGACTTTAAAAGTTTTTTTGATAATCATTAGGGAGATTTGTCATAGATTCAACAACAAACTTCAAACTCTGTGAATGACAGAATTTTTCATTAACGTTGCCCACCACTACATCTGGAATTTTTACCCCCAAAGAATAAACCAAAGTTGTTTTACCCAAATTTGTATCTAGCATACGTAAAATTCTTTTAAGAATATTGCCTGAGTCAATTTGCATTCTGTGTCTATACAAGGTTTAATGCTTCATCTGTCCAATTCTATTTCTATATATACTATATATATTTTAGGAGATGCCCGAGCAACTGATCGCCCAGAATTAGCATGAAATGTTCCAATGAATTTAAGGTGCTGTTTGGACAGAGATGGATGTTGCTGTAATTATTACTGGATCTGGAATGCTACATCAATTCTATGAGACCTATCCATTTGAACATGTTGCCACTTTCAGTGATCCCTCCTCTCATCCAGTGCTTGAAATCCTATCCTAATCATGGCTACATCTTTACCCATTGCACCAATCTATATTACTAAAAGTCTGATCTTGACCACTTCCTGTTGTTCTGCATATAAATTTTAGAAAAAACACTGCCACTTACGGCTGTGATTTTTGGCATCTTACTCAGAGTCCCGCTCCGTTGCGGACAAGAGGATTTTTCCCATCGATTAAAAATAAAAGAGTTATTAGTGTTTAAAAAATGTTGGGATTCTCTCTCCTGAAGGCCACGCCCATTCCATAGGGACTATAAAACCTGGAAGTGTTGAGTGCCTCAGTCAGTCTCTGCAAGATGGGGGAAGCGAGAGGGTCATGTTTCTCAGTCTGAGCTGTGAATAACACTGAACACATGTCTACTAAACTGTGAGTTGTTTTACTGACCTGTCAGTGCCCTTAATGTGGTTTGAAAATATAGTTTGGAAATGCTAAAACTGTGTGGCCTTTGGTTTGGAAATGCTAAAGCTGTGTTGCCTTTGGTTTGGAAATGCTAAAGCTGTGTTGCCTTTGGTTTGGAAATGCTAAAGCTGTGTTGCCTTTTGTTTGGAAATGCTAAAGCTGTGTTGCCTTTGGTTTGGAAATGCTAAAGCTGTGTTGCTTTTGGTTTGGAAATGCTAAAGCTGTGTTACCTTTGGTTTGGAAATGCCAAAGCTGTTGCCTTATTAAATTTGCCTTGCCTAATTAAAATTGCCTTGCCTAATTAAAGTTGCCTTGCCTTTTATATAATTAAAAGTCTAATCTTGACCACTTCCTGTTTGCGCTTTATATTGATTTTAGAAAAGACGCTACCACGTACGGCTGTGATTTTTGGCCATCTTACTTAGAGTCCCCCTCCGCTCATCAGGTGCCGAGGATTTTGCCCATCGATGAAAAATAAGAGAGTTATTAGTGTTTAAAAAATGTTGAGATTCTCTCTCCTGTCAATCACGCCATGAAGGCCATGCCCCTTCTGGTGGGAGGGGGGGGAGGGACTATAAAATCCAGAAGTGTGGGAGTGGCTTAGTCTCTGCAAGATGGAGGAGGGAGAGGTCACGACTTGCTGTCTTTAGTGACCTTGCACCCTGCTTGAAATGGCTTGAATTTGATGGCCTTGCACCCTGCTTGAAATGGAATTTCAAGGAATAGCCGTGAGTCCTGCCAGCCCACCAGTCGTGAGTGAGTGAGCTGCCAGCACAACAGGCCTGAGTGACTGAGCTGCTAGCCCAAGAATCTATTCGGCCCACAATGTCCATACTAGCCCTCTGGAAACCAGTCCCTTCGACCCACGACACCCATACTAGCACTCCAGAAAGCCCCCCACCCCACTGGGCACCAATATTGGAATTGGTTGAGTGGTGGAATATTGCTTGGGTGACCAGCCCTCCCGTGTGATGCTTAATACAATATATGTTGAAACAATATGCTTAGCGAACATTCTCCACCCCTGACCCTAATTACTATGGGTATTTACAGTAGTTACCTCTGGACTCCAAGATTGCCCCGCATGAACAGTCCTGTAAATATAATCCTGACATCTAAGTTATAACTAATGACGCTTCTCGGATATGCCAGCTATTTAAACCTCCTTCTCTTGATGGTTTATATCGAGTCTACACAACACACTTTCATCTGACAGCCCAGGCTAACACTAATCCACCCAGTCAAGCATCAAGAGAATAATAGAACCAAGCACATTGCAGCTTACTTTAGTATTAAATAAGGTGATAAACCAGCCCAGTAGAAATGTCTGTTTCATATGTAGAAGGAACATTCATGTAACTATTATCTATGAATGCGAAGCACATCAACATTTCATGTACAATTTAAAAGTAATAACATACCTCTCCCTAAACACTTTGTAATGATTTAAACTGCCAGTAATTTCTTCCATTTTTTGCAATACACTCATCTATGAAACTGAAAACAGATACTTCTAAAATGGATGCTCTACAAATGAGGTCTTTGGATGCTAAAAATATGCACCCTCAGAAACTTCCATGTATTCTGTAAACATTACTGTAAACCTATTTATTGAGTAATGTCACATGCATTTCACATACTGCTTTAGAGAAATGCTATTTTCAGTCGGCCTTGATTTAAACAATTCAAATGAATGAATTAATAAAGGACAAGGAAATGGGATATGAAGAAGGCAAGGAGGAAGTAGCCCATGGTGAGGAGGGGAATGACACGGAGGAAGTGGAAAGGGGGGAGCGCATGGGGAAAAGATGGGATGGAGGACTGGGCAGGAAGAAAGGGGGAGGAAGGAGGAAGAGGGAGGAGGATATGCAAGGGGGATATGGGGGAAGAGGAATTGAGGGAGTAGGAGAAATGGGAGAAGGCCAGAAGGCGGGGAATGATGAGATGAAAGCAATAGAATAGAGAGGTGAAGTAGAAAAGTTGAAGAGGAATGGGTGGAGGAAAAGGAAGGTGGGGAGGAGAGGTGGTTAAGGGATGTCAAGCGTAGGAAGGAAGGTCAAATGGGATGGAAAAGGAGAAAAAGCAAGAAAGGAATGGAGATGGGAATGGTTTGAGCTCTCGGTATGTGGAGAAGGTAAATGATGAAAGATAGGGAAGGAACAGGTAGTAAGATAATTTTAAGTAAGTAAGTAAGTTTATTGGCCAAGTATTCACATACAATGAATTTGCCATGGTGCTCCGCCCACAAGTAAAAACATGACATACAGTGACAGTTACTCAGAAAACAATAAACATTAATAATAATCAGACATTAATGATAAAACACCATTGATCAAGCATGTGAAACAACAAAATACCAGATCAAAGGGAGGCTACAGATTTTTGGCTGTTGAGTAGAGTAAATACTCGTGGATAAAAACTGTTTTTATGTCCGGCTGTGGCAGCTTTGACAATCCAGAGTCGCATTCCAGAGGGAAGTGATTCAAAGAGTTTGTGGCCAGGGTGAGAGGGGTCAGAGATGATCTTGCCCACTCGCTTCCTGGCCCTTGCAGTGTACAGTTCATCAATGGAGAGAAGGTTGCAGCCAATAACCTTCTCAGCTGATCGGACGATTCCCTGCAGCCTCCAGGTGTCGTGCTTGGTGGCCGTGCAGTGTTGGTTGGGGTGGGAAATGGTCCAGTCTTTTCATACTGGAGTCTGTCAGGAAATTGGTGATCCACTGACAGAGGGGTTCAGGCACAGTCAACTCTGAAAGTTTGGAGTGTAGTAGCTCTGGCACAATGGTGTTGAATGCAGAGCTAAAATCAACAAGCAGGATCCTCGCATAGGTCCCCTGGCGGTCTAGGTGCTGTAGGTTTCTGATTTTCAAACCTGCAGTAAAACTCATTGAGGTCTTTGGTCAGCTGACGATTGTCCAAAGAGCGGGGGGCTTTCCTCTTGTGGCTGGTAATTTCTTGCAAGCCCTTCCAAACTGAAGAAGAGTCACTAGCTGAGAACTTGCTCCTCAACCTCTCAGAGTACCTTTCCTTGGCAGCTCTGATTCCTCATCTCAGCTTGTACTTGGCCTGCCTGTAGAGATCTGCATCCCTGCTCCTGTAGGCCTCCTCTTTAGACCATCGGAGCTGTCTGAGTTCTGCAGTGAACCAGGACTTGTCGTTGTTGAACCATGTCTGGGTCTTAGTTGGAATGCAACTGTCCTCGCAAAAGCTGACATATGATGATACAGTGTCCGCATGTGGCAGAGGGTTGAAGGAATTATCAAGAGGGGATAGAAGGGGGCATGAAGGGGAGTGTGAGGAGTAGAGGAAATGGAGAGAGAGGAAGATGGAGGGAGAGGAGGAAGAATGACGAGCACATGGGGAAGTGGTGGAAAGGGAGAGGGGATGTGAAAAGCATGTTATGCATAAGGCGGGGGAGAAATAAATGAGGTCAGAAAAAAGGATGAAGATGTAAGATGGGGAATAAAAGAGAAATACATCTCTCATAGACTCATAGAATCATAGAGTCATACAGCGTGGAAACATGCTCTTCGGTTCAACTTGCCCACACTAGCCAACATGTCCCAGCTACACTAGTCCCACCTGCCTGCATTTGGCCCATATCCATGTGCCTGTCTAACTGTTTTTTAAATGTTTGGATGGTCCCTGCCTTAACGACCTCCTCTGGCAGCCTGTTGAATACACCCACCGCTCTTTGTGTGAAAAGGTTACCCCCCCAGATTCCTATTAAATCTTTTCCCCTGCACCATAAGCCTATGTCCTCTGGTCCTCGATTCCCCAACTCTGGGCAAGCGACGCTGTGCATCTACCCGATTTAATCCTCCCATGATTTTATGCATCTTTATAAGATCACCCCTCATCCTCCTGCGCTCCGTGCCCCAGCCAACTCAACCTCTTCCTAAGGCTTAGACCCTCGAGTCCTAGCAAAATCCTCATAAATCTTCACTGTACCGCTTCCAGCTTGACAACATCTTTCCCATAACATGGTGCCCAAAATTAAACACAATACTCTAAATGCAGCATCACCAACGTCTTATATAACTGCAACATGACCTCCCAACTTCTATGTGTAAGAAAGAACTGCAGATGCTAGTTTAAATCGAAGGTAGACACAAAATGCTGGAGTAACTCAGCGGGTGAGGCAGCATCTCTGGAGAGAAGGAATGGGCGATGTTTCTGGTCGAGACCGTTCTTCAGACCGAAGATGAAGGGTCTCGACCCGAAATGTCGCCCATTCCTTCTCTCCAGAGATGCTGTCTCACCCGCTGAGTTACTCCCAACTTCTATACTCAATACTCTGACTGATGAAGGCCAATGTGCCAAAAGCCTTTCTGACCACCTTGTCTATCTGTGATTCCACCTTCAAGGAACTATGTATCTGCATTCCTAGATCCCTTGGCCACAGTTATTGTAAATCTTACAAGTTAATGATAATCTCTGCCATCAGCATTCCCATCCATCCAAAGTTCATCCCAGACAAAGAGGGATAGGAACCCAGGCATAAACCTCTTAGCCCATTTCTTCAGGAAAATTATTCTGGTGATGGTGTTTATCTATTCAAAAGATTTAATAACAACACCTAAAAGATAATTCATATTTTATGTGAAATATAAACAGATCATTCGTTCCATAAATGTGAAATACTGAAGTTATGACATGATAAGATCTGATAAGAGTAGGATCAGAGGAGTCCTTAAATGCTGGCTCTTGGATTGTCACCATCACAAACCAATTTTGTGGGATTAACTCTGAAAAAGACAAAAAATGTAAACCACTGTAAGTACCACAGCAGTCTTCAAGAAAGTGAAAGCTGGGGAATAATTATTTCTTTAGAATTTGTGACTCAGTGGAAAGAATATTTTGGGTTGAAGGCACAGCTTGTGTAGTAAAGGGTGAAGGATGTCTCTAGCCAAGGAGGAATAGCATCATTCTCAGTGGCTCATCGAATTGGACCTGGATCAGGATCAAAGAGCTCGGAATAGACGGAGTCACCATTATTCGCACTTTGGATCTAAAATGGATATAACAATGCATTTTGTGAATGGTGAAAAGCCTAAATATATTGGATGTTCAAAAAGACTTAGAGGATAAAAATGTCACGGGTTATAGAACATCATATAAAAGGCAAATGTTTAGCTGGCTTTTATATCGAAAACATAAAGGTATGTTATGCTACTGTTATGCAAATGCCTGGCTTTGAGCCTATCTGCTACATTGTGAAGAGTGTAGGAAGGAAATGCAGATGCTGGTTTAAACCGAAAATGGACACAAAAAGCTGGAGTAACTCAGCGGGTCAGGCAACATCTCTGAAGAAAAGGTGGCGTTTCGTGTTGCGACTCTCAGTCTGAAGGGTCTCGACCCAAAACATCGCCTGTTTCTTTTATCCAGAGATGCTGCCTGACCTGCTGAGTTACTCCAGTTTTTTGTGTCTATACACTGTGAAGAGTATTGCACATCCTAACTTACAAAGAACATACTGAACTTCAAGATACTTTATTAGATTTACCAGAATCATACCTGGAATGCACAGGTTAAATTATGAGGAAACCCTGTATAAATTGGAGTAAATCTAATAGAACAAAACCATTACATACTGCTGCATTTAATGCCATTTTTTGCAGTTCATTATCGTTTTCACCAGACAGATTGAGAAGCAAGACCAATGGTACAAAGACAAACAGGGAAATGTAGAAGACACAGAGGGAGAGATTTAAGGTTGTTATGATATTAATAAGAGATGCAGGAAGAGATCATGGAACAGAGGTTGTGGAGTGCTGAGTGCATTTTTAATACCTTCATACATAGAAAGATGTTATTGCATTGGAAGCAGTTCCGAAAAGATTTACCAAACAGCTAGATAGGTAAATTGACTTATGAGGAAAGCTAGGGGATGGGGAGGCATTTGTCTATTCCGTAGTTTGGAAGAGTGAGACATGATTTGATAAAAGCTTATCAGACCCCGAGGGGTCCTGGCAGGGGTAGATGTGGAGAGGATCTTTCCTTTTGTGGGAGGATGTAGAATGAGGCGTCACCTATTATTATTATTATGTCACCAATTTAAGGCAAACTTGAAGAGTTTTTTTCCCCCAGAGTGTTAAGTCTTCTTCATAAGTCAGTGAAAGTAGAGTCTATGAATATTTGGAAGGCAGAGGCAGAAAGATTCAAGGGGAGGAAGGGTTACCAGGGGTAGACAAGAAGGCAGAGTTGGGGTTACATTGAGATCAGCCAAGATCTTATTAAACAACTGAGCAGATGTGAGGGACTTAATCCTATTCCAAAATAATATTTTTGTTGGGTTTTTCCATCTTCATATCCACCTGGATTCCTCCTTCTAGCCTCTTCCATTTTCTATTTCTATTTTTAGCCAACTGTTGGCGTGACATCGCCTTTCTCTCTTTTTCCACTATGCTTAATCACTTTAGCTTACCTATGATACAATACAACTTTATTTATCCCAGGGGGGAAATTGGTCTGCCAACAATCATAAAACACAACAAGATACATGAAATTAAAGTGATGAGGATAAAGTCCAGGATTGGGGATGTGCAAAGATTGGGGGTGGGGGGGGGGGGAGTCAGAATGCCCCACAACAGAAGGGTGAGGAGTTGTACAGGCTGTTAACCACAGGGAAAAGGTATCTCCTGTGGCGTTATGTGCTGCATCTTAGTGGAACCAGTCTGTGTTGAAGGTGCTCCTCAAGTTGACCAATGTGTCATGGAGGGGGTAAGCTGTATTGTCCAAATGGAGGGGGTGAGCAGCCTCTGAACTCACACCACCCCCCTCATCAAGGACCAAATCTAACATCAGCACCAAATCAACTATCAAGGATGGTGCTGCAACTGTTTGGCAAACTGGGGCTACCTCATAAAGTGGAATGTCAGCTTTCTGTTACTCCTCATGTCTCCCTCTGGACCATGATCACACTCCTGAACATCAGGCATTTTCTCCCAGACAATCATTGACCTTATTTACTCTGAAGCATTTACCTCCACAGCCTTCAGGTTTGCAGCTCTCCAACTATCCATAGTTGGTTCTTACCTAAGATCTACAAACAGGGGCAGCACAGTAAAGTACAGCAGTAGAGCTGTTGCCTCACAACAACAGAGACCAGGGTTCGATTCTGACCTCTGGTGCTGGCTGTGTGGAGTTTGTATGTTCTCCCTGTAACCGCGTAGGTTTTTACCTGGTTTCCACCCTCATTCCAAAGACATGCAGGGTTGTAAGTTAATTGGCTTCTGTAAATTGATCCTAGTGTGTAGGATGCGAAAGCGGGATAACATAGAACTAGTGTACGTGGAAGGCATCAGATAGGATTAGGTGATATGATCACAGGAAAGATTTGCAGGTGTGTTGTACGTGCCAGGAAAACATTGTGACCTTCTTCGTGAGGTGTGCTGGTAAAGCATCTATCTATTCCATGAGATTCCCCCACCTCCCTTTAGCTGTCTTAATAAAGAGAGCAATCGTGATCTACCATCCACTTCATTAAAGGCACTCGGTCTATCATTAATCATACTGTACTGGACTTTATCTTACACTAAAAGTTATTTCCTTTATCTTGTATCTATACACTGTGGTCGACTTGATTGTAATCATGTATACTCTTTCTGCTGACGAGATAGCACACAACTTAAAGCTTTTCACTGTACATGACAATAAACTAAACTAATTAGCTAACTAACAAACAATTAAAATCCGAGACATTTTCCTTTAGATCTTAAAACTGTTGGTGGTTGTAATGTAACTGGACTGGGTTCATCTTTGCTTCATTTTTTTGCTTTTGTTTCCTACTCATCTTGGTTCCAGATGTATTAAGGGATTAAATGTTCCCCCATCACCACCCCTCCAATCTTCTTTTATGGAAATTAACAGGACACGTGCGATGTCATCATTGTTACTTAATTGTAGTTTTCCGATTCAAATAGTAACAATATATTTTGCTTGACACTGTAGTTGGGAGTACATTGAATTAGCTCCAATCATGTTAATACTGATCCATAAAGATCACAGTTCTATTTCTGATTCTAGGTGTAGCCGAATAAAGTGGATGTAAGGTGCAGTTGTTTGATTACAATTAAATAGTTTAAAAAAAGGAAAAATATGTGAATCAGATAAAGTAGGAGTGAAATGTAACAAAGGGTATAAGTAAAAAAGTAAAAATAGACATGATTGAGTGACTACTTTGTAGACTCTCTAGTCACAAGGATGACCTTGAACTCAGTTGCCTGTCATTCTCCATCCCACTGATTCTGATCTCTTGTATTTTGCTTCCTGCATTGTTCTGACAAAGCTCAACATAACCTGAAGGAATAGCACCTCTTCTTCCCACTAAGCATATGGCAGCGACCCAATAATTAAATAAAAAAATTCAAGTGATAGTTATTCTAGTTTTGTATCTCACTTTCAATTATTTTCTGGTATTTCAGATTTCATCCATCTCTTCCTATTTACACCTTTCAGATGTACTTTTTTGCTATTCGCACACTCTTTCAGTCGACACCATCAGCTCTAGACTCTCATTCGTTTGGCAGAATTTATCTTTATCCACAAGTCAAGTCCAGTTTATTGTCAAACTTCTCTTTCCACTCCTCATACTTTCTGCAGATCAGAGGTGTAGCCATGGCCACTCACATTCGCTTTAGCTGCTTGTGTCCCTTTGTAGGTTGCGGGGAAATCAGGTTGGTTCAGGACCCCAAGAAAGAGAGTTTGTAGAATGCCTCCGAGATGGATTCTTAGAGCAGCTTGTAATGGAGCCGACCAGAGAAAAGGCAATTCTGGATTTAGTGTTGTCCAACAAACCAGATTTGATAAGAGAACTCGAGGTAAAGGAACCTCTTGGAGGTAGTTATCATAATATGATTAGTTTTAATCTGCAATTTGAGAAGGAGAAAGTTAAATCGGAAGTGTCAGTGATGCAGTTGAACAAAGGGGACTATGAAGGCATAAGAGGGGAGCTGGCCAAGGTAGACTGGAAAGGGATCCTAGCAGGAATGACGGTGGAACAGCAATGGCAGGAATTTCTGGGCATAATCCGGAAGACGCAGGATCATTTCATTCCAAAAAGGAAGAAAGATTTTATGGGGAGTAGGAGGCAACCGTGGCTGACATGAAAAGTTAGGGATAGAATAAAACTAAAAGAAAAGATGTATAACACAGCAAAGAGTAGCTGGAAGCCAGAGGATTGGGAAACTTTCATAGGACAACAGAAGGAAACAAAACGGGCAATACGGGCTGAAAAGATGAAGTACGAGGAGAAGCTGGCCAGGAATATAAAGAAGGACAGCACAAGCTTCTTTAGATATGTTAAGGGAAAAAGAGTAGCAAAGCCAAATGTGGGTCCCTTGAAGGCAGACACGGGTGAAATTATTATGGGCAACAAGGAAATGGCAGAAGAGTTGAATAGGTACTTCGGATCTGTCTTCACTAAGGAAGACACAAACAATCCCCCAGATGTACTGGAGGACAGAGGATCTAAGGGGGTAGAGGTACTGAAATAAATTTTCATTAGGCGAGAAATAGTATTGGGTAGGCTAATGGGACTGAAACATAGAAACATAGAAACATAGAAATTAGGTGCAGGAGTAGGCCATTCGGCCCTTCGAGCCTGCACCGCCATTCAATATGATCATGGCTGATCATCCAACTCAGTATCCCGTACCTGCCTTCTCTCCATACCCTCTGATCCCCTTAGCCACAAGGGCCACATCTAACTCCCTCTTAAATATAGCCAATGAACTGACCTCGACTACCCTCTGTGGCAGAGAGTTCCAGAGATTCACCACTCTCTGTGTGAAAAAAGTTCTTCTCATCTCGGTTTTAAAGGATTTCCCCCTTATCCTTAAGCTGTGACCCCTTGTCCTGGACTTCCCCAACATCGGGAGCAATCTTCCTGCATCTAGCCTGTCCAACCCCTTAAGAATTTTATAAGTTTCTATAAGATCCCCTCTCAATCTCCTAAATTCTAGAGAGTATAAACCAAGTCTATCCAGTCTTTCTTCATAAGACAGTCCTGACATCCCAGGAATCAGTCTGGTGAACCTTCTCTGCACTCCCTCTATTGCAATAATGTCCTTCCTCAGATTTGGAGACCAAAACTGTACGCAATACTCCAGGTGTGGTCTCACCAAGACCCTGTACAACTGCAGTAGAACCTCCCTGCTCCTATACTCAAATCCTTTTGCAATGAAAGCGAACATACCATTCGCTTTCTTCACTGCCTGCTGCACCTGCATGCCTACTTTCAATGACTGGTGTACCATGACACCCAGGTCTCGCTGCATCTCCCCTTTTCCTAGTCGGCCACCATTTAGATAATAGTCTGCTTTCCTGTTTTTGCCACCAAAATGGATAACCTCACATTTATCCACATTATACTGCATCTGCCAAACATTTGCCCACTCACCCAGCCTATCCAAGTCACCTTGCAGTCTCCTAGCATCCTCCTCACAGCTAACACTGCCCCCCAGCTTAGTGTCATCTGCAAACTTGGAGATATTGCCTTCAATTCCCTCATCCAGATCATTAATATATATTGTAAATAGCTGAGGTCCCAGCACTGAGCCTTGCGGTACCCCACTAGTCACTGCCTGCCATTGTGAAAAGGACCCGTTTACTCCTACTCTTTGCTTCCTGTTTGCCAGCCAGTTCTCTATCCACATCAATACTGAACCCCCAATGCCGTGTGCTTTAAGTTTGTATACTAATCTCTTATGTGGGACCTTGTCGAAAGCCTTCTGGAAGTCCAGATACACCACATCCACTGGTTCTCCCCTATCCACGCTACTAGTTACATCCTCGAAAAATTCTATAAGATTCGTCAGACATGATTTATCTTTTGTAAATCCATGCTGACTTTGTCCAATGATTTCACCACTTTCCAAATGTGCTGCTATCCCATCTTTAATAACTGACTCTAGCAATTTCCCCACTACCGATGTTAGACTAACTGGTCTGTAATTCCCCGTTTTCTCTCTCCCTCCCTTCTTAAAAGTGGGGTTACGTTTGCTACCCGCCAATCCTCAGGAACTACTCCAGAATCTAAAGAGTTTTGAAAGATTATTACTAATGCATCCACTATTTCTGGAGCTACTTCCTTAAGTACTCTGGGATGCAGCCTATCTGGCCCTGGGGATTTATCGGCCTTTAATCCATTCAATTTACCCAACACCACTTCCCGGCTAATCTGGATTTCACTCAATTCCTCCAACTCCTTTGACCCGCGGTCCCCTGCTATTTCCGACAGATTATTTATGTCTTCCTTAGTGAAGACGGAACCAAAGTAGTTATTCAATTGGTCCGCCATATCCTTGTTCCCCATGATCAACTCACCTGTTTCTGACTGCAAGGGACCTACATTTGTTTTAACTAATCTCTTTCTTTTCACATATCTATAAAAACTTTTGCAGTCAGTTTTTATGTTCCCTGCCAGTTTTCTTTCATAATCTATTTTTCCTTTCCTAATTAAGCCCTTTGTCCTCCTCTGCTGGTCTCTGAATTTCTCCCAGTCCTCCGGTATGCTGCTTTTTCTGGCTAATTTGTACGCATCATCCTTCGCTTTGATACTATCCCTGATTTCCCTTGTTATCCACGGATGCACTACCTTCCCTGATTTATTCTTTTGCCAAACTGGGATGAACAATTTTTGCAGTTCATCCATGCAGTCTTTAAATGTCTTCCATTGCATATCCACCGTCAACCCTTTTAGAATTAATTGCTAGTCAATCTTGGCCAATTCACGTCTCATACCCTCAAAGTTACCTTTCTTTAAGTTCAGAACCATTGTTTCTGAATTAACAATGTCACTCTCCATCCTAATGAAGAACTCAACCATATTATGGTCAATCTTGCCCAAGGGGGCACGTACAACAAGACTGCTAACTAACCCTTCCTCATTACTCAATACCCAGTCTAAAATAGCCTGCTCTCTCGTTGGTTCCTCTACATGTTGATTTAGATAACTATCCCGCATACATTCCAAGAAATCCTCTTCCTCAGCACCCCTGCCCATTTGATTCACCCAATCTATATGTAGATTGAAGTCACCCATTATAACGGTTTTGCCTTTGTCGCACGCATTTCTAATTTCCTGTTTGATACCATCTCCAACTTCACTACTACTGTTAGGTGGCCTGTACACAACACCCACCAGCGTTTTCTGCCCCTTAGTATTTCGCAGCTCTACCCATACCGATTCCACATCCTCCAAACTAATGTCCTTCCTTTCCATTGCGTTAATCTCCTCTCTAATCAGCAACGCTACCCCACCTCCTTTTCCTTTCTGTCTATCCCTCCTGAATATTGAATATCCCTGGATGTTCAGCTCCCAGCCTTGGTCACCCTGGAGCCATGTCTCCGTAATCCCAACTATATCATAGTCATTAATAGCTATCTGCACATTCAACTCATCCACCTTATTACGAATGCTCCTTGCATTGAGACACAAAGCCTTCAGTCTTGTTTTTACAACACTCTTACCCCTTATACAATTATGTTGAAAAGTGGCCCTTTTTGATTTTTGCCCTGGTTTTGTCTGCCTGCCACTTTTACTTTTCACCTTGCTACCTATTGCTTCTACCCTCATTTTACACCCCTCTGTCTCTACGCTCACACATTTAAGAAACCCTTTCCCTTTAACTCCATCCGCCACTATCCCATTCGACACCCCACCCCCCTTATTCAGTTTAAAACCACCCGTGTAGCAGTGGCAAACCTGCCTGCCAGAATGCTGGTCCCACACCTGTTAAGATGCAATCCGTCCCTTTTGTACAGTTCCCCCTTACCCCAAAACAGATCCCAGTGATCTAAGAATCTAAATCCCTGCCCCGTGCACCAGTTCCTCAGCCACACGTTCAGGTCCCGTATCTCCCTGTTCCTGCTCTCGCCAGCACGAGGAACTGGAAGCAAACCGGAGATAACAACCCTGGAGGATGATAAATTCCCTGGGCCTGATGGTCTGCATCCCAGGGTCCTCAGGGAGGTGGCTCTAGAAATAGTGGACGCATTGGTGATCATTTTCCAATGTTCAATAGATTCAGGATCAGTTCCTGTGGATTGGAGGATAGCTAATGTTATCCCACTTTTCAAGAAAGGAGCGAGAGAAAACTGGGAATTACAGACCAGTTAGCCTGACTTCGGTGGTGGGAAAGATGCTGGAGTCAATTAATAAAGAGGTAATAATGGGGTATTTGGATAGCAGTAAAAGGATTAGTCCAAGTCAACATGGATTTATGAAAGGGAAATCGTGCTTGACTAATCTTCTGGATTTTTTTGAGGATGTGACAAGTAAAATGGATGAAGGGGAGCCAGTGGATGTAGTGTATCTAGACTTTCAGAAAGCCTTTGATTAGGTCCCGCACGGGAGACTGGTGACTAAAATTAGAGGAGATGGTAATGGGGGTAGGGTGTTGACATGGATAGAAAATTGGTTGGCAGACAGGAAGCAAAGAGTAGGAGTGAATGGGTCCTTTTCAGAATGGCAGGCAATGGCGAATGGAGTGCCGCAAGGCTCGGTGTTGGGGCCGCAACTGTTTACCATATATATTAATGATTTGGAAGAGGGAATCAGGAGCAACTTTGCGGATGACACAAAGCTGGGTGGCAATGTGAACTGTGAAGACGATGTTAGGAGGTTGTAGGATGAACTGGACAGGTTGAGTGAGTGGGCAGATGCGTGGCAGATGCAGTATAATATAGATAAATGTGAGGTTATCCACTTTGGCGGCAAAAACAAGGGGGCAGATTATTATCTCAATGGGGTTAGGTTAGGTAAGGGGCAGGTGCAGTGAGCCCTGGGTGTCCTTGTACACCAGTCACTGAAAGTTGGCGTGCAGGTACAGCAGGCAGTGAAGAAAGCTAATGGAATGTTGGCCTTCATACCAAGAGGATTTCAGTATAGGAGTAAAGAGGTTCTTCTGCAGTTGTATAGGGCTCTGGTAAGACCACATCTGGAGTATTGTGTACAGTTTTGGTCTCCTAATTTGAGGAAGGATATCCTTGTGATTGAGGCAGTGCAGCATAGGTTCAAGAGATTGATCCCTGGGATGGCGGGACTGTCATATGAGGAAAGATTGAAAAGATTAGGCTTGTATTCACCGGAGTTTAGAAGGATGAGGGGATATCTTATAGAAACATATAAAATTATAAAAGGACTGGACAAGCTAGATGCAGGAAAAATTTTCCCAATGTTGGGCGAGTCCAGAACCAACGGTCACAGTCTTAGAATAAAGGGGAGGCCATTTAAGGCTGAGGTGAGAAAAAACTTTTTCACCCAGAGAGTTGTGAATTTGTGGAATTCCCTGCCACAGAGGGCAGTGGAATTCAAATCACTGGATGGATTGAAGAGAGAGTTAGATAGAGCTCTAGGGGCTAGTGGAATCAAGGGATATGGGGAGAAGGCAGGCACAGGTTATTGACTGGGGCGATCAGCCATGATCACAATGAATGGCGGTGCTGGCTCGAAAGGCCAATTGGCCTCCTCCTGCACCTATTTTCTATGTTTCTATGAAACTGTCCTTCCAAGCTTTTTCCCACACATGCCCCCAAATTGTTCTCTGCTCCATTGATGACTGCATTGGTACTGGTTCATGCACTCATCCAGATTTTTGTTAATTCCATCACCTTTCCACCAAGTAGTAAAAACAGAGCTACAGATGCTGATTAATGCACAAAGAACAGTGCTGAAATAACTCAGCAAGTCAGGCACCATCTCTGGAGAACATGGATAGGTGCGTTTTGGGTCTAGACCTGAAGTGTTCTGAAGAAGGGTTTTAACTCAAAATGTCACCTAACCATGTTCTCCAGAGATGCTGCCTGACCTGCTGAGTTACTCCAGCACTTAATGTCCTTTCGTACCTTTGCTACCAAGTTGCATCCTGTCTTCAAATCCATCTCGACTATCTCTGCCATCTGTCTTTACCTGGATCTCTTGGTCTGGATTTTAGGAAACAGATTTGCCACTGAAATTTACCATAAACCCACTGACTCCAACAACTGCCCCGATAATACCTCCTCCCACTTGCTCTACGTAAGAATGGCAGCCCTTTTGTAAATGTATCTCTCTCTCCACTACATCCTCTCTCAAGATGAGGCTTTCTGCTCCAAAGTTTCTAAAATGCCCTCCTTCTTTTGGAAACCTGGCTTTCCCTCTGCCAAAGTTCACGAAGCCTTCACACATATTTCCTCCAGTTCCCACTCATCTGTCCTTATCCACCCCTGCCCCAGGGAAAACACCTTGATCCTCTCCTTTAATCCCACCCACATCAACATCCAACAAATCCTCCTCTTCCAGTTGTTCACATTATGGGTGTACCTTCATCAGAAGAAATGCAGCACTTTAAGAAAGAACTTCACCATTGTTTTCTCAAGGATTGCTGGAATGTAAAATATCAATCTTTTACCAATTGCACATCCACCCCAGAAAATTATTTTTCTATTAATTGCATTTAAACCTGTCAACATATGCACTTCAAAATAAAGCATCCTATAGTTCCTTTTCCTCTTCCACAGAGCAACATATCACTCAGATTGTCCATTAATGATAAATCTTAATGCATTGTTACTCGGATATTTTACATTTTATGAACGTCCATCTTTGCTTCTATATTTGAGTGGAGTTGTGTAGGTGCACATACTTCAAAGTATTCCTATGCAATCATTTCTGCCTGTTTGTGAAGTTCCACTCATTATAACATATGATCCGATGTGCCTTTTCTCGGCCTGCCTTTGAAAGATTTCTTCAATTTCCTGACACATCAGATTTTTCCTCATAAGCCTACACATAAGCCCACGTAAAATACATAAAAATGAAAAACAAACTCTTGGAAATCTGAAATACAATACAATACAATACAATACAATATTTATTGTCATTTGAGCCTCAGTGAGGCTCAAACGAAATTCCATTTCCACAGCCATACAAACAAAGACAATTTCCTACAGACATACACACAATTTAATTCACACAAACATCAGTGGGTTCACTGTGATGGAAGGCAAAGTCTTTTCTCTCCCCTGTTCTCCATGTCTCTCCCGATGTCCAAGCCCCAGGCGGGCGATGATAAGTCCCACGGCCATTTTAGGCCGTGCCGGGCGATTTACGGCCACGTTCCCGGTCTAAAAATCACAATGTTGGAGCCCCCGGTGGGCGCTGGAATGTCCCACGGCCATGAAGCCGTGCCGGGCGATGTACGTCCCAGCTCCGGGTCGTTCCAACCCCGCGACACGGGCTGGAGAAGTCGCGTTGCGGGAGCTCCGGTAAGCGGTCTCTCCCGCCGGACCCGCGAGCTCCAGATGTTCCAGTTCACCGGACCTGCGGCTGCGTTGCTGGAGCCTCCGAGCCCCAGGAGTCGAGTCGCAGCAGCGAGTCACCGCTCCGAGGCCGGCCAGCCCCACGATGGTGAGTAGTCCGCAGCTCCGCAGTCTCCCGAGCCCCCGGGTCGTTCAGGCTGGAGGCCGCTCCACGGTGCTAGGCCCCAACGACAACGGAGACCCGACAGGGAAATGGTCGGGTCTCCCGGACAGGGAAGAGATTTTAAACGGTTTCCCCCTCCCCCCTCCCCGGCCCCCACATATACACATTTAAAACCAGTATTAAAAAACACCAACACTACATTTAACTAGACACAAAATAAAAAAAAGACAGACAGGCTGTAGGGGCCGCTGCAACGGGTGAGTCGCGCCGCCAAATAAAAACAGACCTCAGCAGGTCTGGAAGAATGTGTACACAAATTATCTTTCATTAGAACTAAGGAAAGTTAGAAAAGTTTGAAGAAACCAAATAGAGATAGGGTGAATGCTTTACAGAATATCTCCATCAATGCCTGAACTTCCAGCTACCTGTCATTATATTTCTCCATCTACCTTCCAATTTGACTTCTCACTCATGGGCCTCCTACGTATGTCTCTATTGTAGAGCAAATATAAGAGAGAGATGAATTTCTTAGTACATCTGCATTTGAGGAGAGATTTCAACAGGCCCTCCCAATTGAAGGAGTCAAAGCCATGTTACTAGTCAAGAGATCCATGATGGAACTAATCTCGGTGAAGACAATTGTCAAGTCTAAGTCATTGTCCCAACACTTATCGCAACCTTTCTTGCCACAAGGCTGCATCTCATCTCCAACAAACATCACTTGGGAGTGGAGCTAATCTTCAAAGCTAACAAGAAACTGTTAAGCGTACAGCAACTACACTCCACCTGTGACACTTTGGAACCATGGTCATCTGAAACTCGGTAGTGGGGTTAGAATATGCAATTAATGCCTGTGTTTGCACAAGTTCAGACGCGAGCTCCAAGACAGCATAGACTCGTTCTTTCAAGCATATGAGAGGATCAATCTTACTGTCAACATCTTCAGAAACTAAGTTCTCTACCAAACTGTCTCCTCTGGTTTATGGCTTGGGAGCCACCACTCAGTGAAGATAGACATTGATAATAGGGGCATTGCGTTAATACTAAATAATACATGGAAGTAAATACAATCACCATCAGTAAACAATTGGTGTTAGGCAAACTGACGGGGCTAAATGCTGATAAGCCCACTGACCCGAATGGGTTGTATCCCAATGTTCTAAAAAGGTAGGCAACAGGGCAGTGTTTTAGTGTAGTCTTCCAAGAATTCTAAGCTTCTGGAACAATGCCAGATAATTGGAACACTGCCAATATGGCACACCTATTCAAAAAAGGTGATAGGAGTAACAATAGACTAATACTCCTAACATTGAAAAAATATTAGAATCAATTGTTAGAATCAATTATTATAGACGTTTTCAATAAAAAAATAATCAATTATTAAAAAAGAAGTTGCAGATTTTTTACAAAACGTTGATGAGGCTGTGTTTGAAGTATTGTGTTCAGTTTTGGTCACCCTGCCATAGGTAGAATGATATTAAGCTGTTAAAGAGTGTAGGGAATAATGTTGCCAGGAGCTGACGGCTTGAGCTAATAGGTGAGGTTGGGCAGCCTAGGACTTTTTTCCAAGAGGCGCAGGAGGATGAGGGATGATCTTACAGAGGTTTACATGATCTTAAGGGAATAGATACGATAAATGCACAGTCTTTTACCCAGAGTAGGGGAACCATTAACCAGAGGTGGGGGGGGGGGGGAGGGGGGATTTAATAACTGCCTCAGGAACAACTTTTGCAACTTTTGGTGGATATATAGATGCTGCCCATGGAGGTAGTTGAGGCAGGTACTGTAACAACATTTAAAAGGCATTTGAACAGATACATGGATAGGAAAGGTACTGAGCGATGGGCCAAACGTGGGCAGGTGGGACTAGTGCAGATGGGGTATTTTGGTTAGCGTGAGCAAGTTGGGCCAATGAAGCTGTTTCCATTCTGCATTACTCTAAGACTCTAAGTAATTGCAAAATGTTTGGAAAATTGTAATGTCATTACAGTGTATATTTCTCTGGCTACTTGTAGTCAACAGCACTTCATGGAGGCACAGTTTTGAGATGGCAGACCTGTCCTGATACCATGCTATTTTAGGAGGTTTGTAGTGGCATACGCCATGATAGAAAATGGGATTTTATCTCCACAAGAACTTTGTTGTGGCAGTTTCTACCAGTGTTATCATAGACTGATGCATTTGCCACAGGTAGATTGGTGAGAACCAGGTCAACTGGGTACATCTCTCGTGATTAATACTCACATTCTGCCACTGTGCCTGTCTAGCAATTATGCCTTTTGTGGACACAGGATAAAAGTTGGAACGCATCCGTCATTTTTATAGTTTCTTGGTTTTATACTCAAGGTTTGGATTATGAGGCCTTCAGAATGTATCAGCTTTCAGGGTTTTAATCTGTGCAACACTCTTTTTTTTATTGATACTAATTTTCTTTATATCCTCCTTTTCATTTCATTCCTGCATCCCTAGAACTTCTGGGAAATGATTTATGTTCTCCTCCATGAAGAAAACCTTTTGCGTCCCATTATAAATTTTCCCATATTAACATTACAGGCGCAGAATCCTGCATCAGAACTGGGAAGGCTGACCTTAATTTAAAAAAGTACCAGATAACTCAAAGACACTATGGAGTAAAATCTTATATTAAAACATGCCAATTGCTTTCAGCAGTTACTATTAAAATAATATTACATCCTTTATCAGTTATTAAACAATTAGGCAAATTGAAAAAAAAATGCTAGCGCGTCTGAGCAGCACATCCAAAGAAACGCAACCATAATATAACATATCTTATTCATATATCAAAGCAACAGCGGACACATTGGTCTTGGACATTTAAATTGGGGCAGGAAACATTCAAAACATTTAAACTGAGAGGATAGATATATATATTTTATTTAAAAATGTTCGTTCAATCAATTTGAGGCAATAATTGTAAAATCAAAAAATTAGAGATTACTTTTTACTACGTTGTTTGAAAAGTATATTAATTTATGTTTACATATTTTAACTTGTTTAATTAAATAACGAGCAAACTATTCTGTCTGTAACTGCCCTTCAGTATAGATTGATTAAGATAGTATAAACTGGCAAAAATCTTAGTTTTTCAAACAGGGGTTGGTAACCCAGGATAAATGGTAATGTTAAAATGTGGGGCAGGGTCACCTGATCAAGAGTCAAGTGTGTTTATCATAAGTACCGGCAGACGAACAATTAAATTCCTACTTGCTGCAGTTTTATAGGCCCATTCACAGATTATCCCAATAACATATGAAATAAATATACAATGATCAGTAATACAATAAAGTAATTATCAATAATATGAAGTAACCAGAGTGCAAAACCAAAGTATAGAAACATAGAAACATAGAAATTAGGTGCAGGAGTAGGCCATTCGGCCCTTCGAGCCTGCACCGCCATTCAATATGATCATGGCTGATCATCCAACTCAGTATCCCGTACCTGCCTTCTCTCAATACCCTCTGATCCCCTTAGCCACAAGGGCCACATCTAACTCCCTCTTAAATATAGCCAATGAACTGGCCTCGACTACCCTCTGTGGCAGAGAGTTCCAGAGATTCACCACTCTCTGTGTGAAAAAAGTTCTTCTCATCTCGGTTTTAAAGGATTTCCCCCTTATCCTTAAGCTGTGACCCCTTGTCCTGGACTTCCCCAACATCGGGAGCAATCTTCCTGCATCTAGCCTGTCCAACCCCTTAAGAATTTTATAAGTTTCTATAAGATCCCCTCTCAATCTCCTAAATTCTAGAGAGTATAAACCAAGTCTATCCAGTCTTTCTTCATAAGACAGTCCTGACATCCCAGGAATCAGTCTGGTGAACCTTCTCTGCACTCCCTCTATGGCAATAATGTCCTTCCTCAGATTTGGAGACCAAAACTGTACGCAATACTCCAGGTGTGGTCTCACCAAGACCCTGTACAACTGCAGTAGAACCTCCCTGCTCCTATACTCAAATCCTTTTGCAATGAAAGCTAACATACCATTTGCTTTCTTCACTGCCTGCTGCACCTGCATGCCTACTTTCAATGACTGGTGTACCATGACACCCAGGTCTCGCTGCATCTCCCCTTTTCCTAGTCGGCCACCATTTAGATAATAGTCTGCTTTCCTGTTTTTGCCACCAAAATGGATAACCTCACATTTATCCACATTATACTGCATCTGCCAAACATTTGCCCACTCACCCAGCCTATCCAAGTCACCTTGCAGTCTCCTAGCATCCTCCTCACAGCTAACACTGCCCCCCAGCTTAGTGTCATCCGCAAACTTGGAGATATTGCCTTCAATTCCCTCATCCAGATCATTAATATATATTGTAAATAGCTGAGGTCCCAGCACTGAGCCTTGCGGTACCCCACTAGTCACTGCCTGCCATTGTGAAAAGGACCCGTTTACTCCTACTCTTTGCTTCCTGTTTGCCAGACAGTTCTCTATCCACATCAATACTGAACCCCCAATGCCGTGTGCTTTAAGTTTGTATACTAATCTCTTATGTGGGACCTTGTCGAAAGCCTTCTGGAAGTCCAGATACACCACATCCACTGGTTCTCCCCTATCCACGCTACTAGTTACATCCTCGAAAAATTCTATAAGATTCGTCAGACATGATTTACCTTTTGTAAATCCATGCTGACTTTGTCCAATGATTTCACCACTTTCCAAATGTGCTGCTATCCCATCTTTAATAACTGACTCTAGCAGTTTCCCCACTACCGATGTTAGACTAACTGGTCTGTAATTCCCCGTTTTCTCTCTCCCTCCCTTCTTAAAAAGTGGGGTTACGTTTGCTACCCGCCAATCCTCAGGAACTACTCCAGAATCTAAAGAGTTTTGAAAGATTATTACTAATGCATCCACTATTTCTGGAGCTACTTCCTTAAGTACTCTGGGATGCAGCCTATCTGGCCCTGGGGATTTATCGGCCTTAATCCATTCAATTTACCCAACACCACTTCCCGGCTAACCTGGATTTCACTCAATTCCTCCAACTCCTTTGACCCGCGGTCCCTGCTATTTCCGGCAGATTATTTATGTCTTCCTTAGTGCAGACGAAGACAGGTTCACAGATCCTCGGTTTTCCAGATGTCAACATTCAGCCCCTTTTTCTTACTAACATTAAGAGCAAGATTCTCGTTCTGCCACCATTTAATCAGATTATCAATCTCCCATCTGTACTCTGACTAATCATTACCCATGAACAGCATTATCATCAGTGAATTTAAACATGGCGTTGGAACAATGCCTGACCACACAGTTAAAGAGAGAAAGGTGTAGGACACTGAATACACAGCCGTGGTGCTCCTGTGATTGAGGAGAAAGAGTTATTGTCAATTCAAAATGATTGCGGTCTGCTGATGAGGAAGTCAAGGATTCAAGTCGTCAAGTCAAGTTTATTCGTCACATACACATACGAGACGTGCAGTGAAATGAAAAGTGGCAATGCTCGCGGACTTTGTGCAAAAAACAAACAAACAAACTACAAACAGAATGGAACAGAATCACATATTCTTTTACATATCAAATATTGTGGGCGGAAGGAAAAAGGGAAAAAAATCCAGCAATTAAAAAAATAAGAGTAGAATGGTACAGTAAAGTTAGTCCCTGGTGAGATAGGAGTTTACAGTCCTAATGGCCTCTGGGAAGAAACTCCTTCTCAACCTCTCTGTTCTCACAGCATAGCAACGGAGGCATTTGCCTGACTGTAGCAGCTGGAACAGTCCGTTGCAGGGGTGGAAGGGGTCTCCCATGATCTTATTGCCTCTGGAGTTGCACCTCCTGATGTATAGTTCCTGCAGAGGGGCGAGTGAAGTTCCCATAGTGCGTTCGGCCGAACGCACTACTCTCTGCAGAGCCTTCTTGTCCTGGGCAGAGCAATTCCCAAACCAGATTGTGATTTTTCCGGACAAGATGCTTTCCACAGCCGCTGAGTAGAAGCACTGGAGGATCCTCGGAGACACTCTGAATTTCCTCAATTGCCTGAGGTGGTAAAGGCACTGCCTTGACTTACTCACGAGTGCTGCAGCGTGTGATGTCCATGTCATATCCTCAGAGATGTGGACTCCCAGGTATTTAAAGCAGCTCACCCTATCCATAGTGTCCCCATTTATCCTCAATGGTGTGTAGGTCCTCGGATGATGTGCCTCGGATTCAATTGCAGAAAGAGGAGCAGGTATCTAGTTCCCCGAGGTTGATGATAAGTTTGGAGGGGTTGATTGCCATGTTGTGGTTAATGAACAGAAGCCTGACGTCTTTGTTCTTATTGTCCAAATGTTCCAGGGCAGAGTGAAGAGCCAGCAAAATTGCATTCCATTGATCTGTTGTTGCAGTAGGTGAATTGTAGTGGGTCCAGGTCCTCACTAAGGCAAGTGTTGATATGCATTGTAATCATTTTCTCAAAGCATGTCATCATCATGGATGTAAGAACAATTGTAAAAAAACAATTGTATTCAATATTTATACTTAAAGCAGCCAATGAAGGGGAACACAAACATAAACCACAAATCCCTTAAATGAGATGTATCAAAAAAAATTTTTTGGAACCTCTGAACAATATTTTCTTTACCAAAAACAGCAAATGCTAGAACACAGCCAGTGAAGCAGCATCTGTGGAAAGAGAAACCAATTATTTTTCAGCCAATCTTCAGGACTTCCAGTCAATGTATAAGACATTGGTGAGGCCGCACTTGGAGCATTATGTTCAGTTTTGGTCACCTTCTATAGGATGTCGTAAAGCTGGAAAGATTGCAGGGAGGATTTACAAGGATCGTGCCAAGACTTGAAGGCCTGAGTTGTATGGAGAGCTTGGGCAGACTAGGACTTTATTACTTGGAGAGCACAAGGCTAACAGGTGATCTTATAGAGGTGTATAAGGTCATGAGGAAAATAGATAAGATGAATGCAGTCTTTTACCCAGAGCAGGGGAATCAAGAAACAGAGGACATAGGTTTAGGGTGAGAGGGGAAAGGTTTAATAGGAACCCGAGGGGCAATTTTTTTCACACAGAGTGGTGGGTATATGGAATTAGCTGTCAAAGGAGGAAGTTGATGCAGGTATTACAACAACATTTAAAGGTCATCCAGAAAAGTATATGAATAGAAATGTTTAGAGGGTTATAGGCTAAACGCAGGCAGGTGGGACAAGTGTAGATGTGACATCTTGGTCGGCATGGGCAAGTTGGGCCGAAGGACCTATTTCCGTGCTATTGACCCTATGACTAGGGAAGAGTGAAGGGTTAACAGTTTTCAAAGCAGAGCAGGGAGGTGAAAGATGTAAGACAAAAAAACTACGTGGAGATAGGTTAAGGCAGATCAGGTGATAAGGAACATGAGTATTGAACGCTAGTGAAACATTTAAAAGAAACAATGTGAGAAAGGAACATAAGCATGATAATGGGAAACAATGAGTGGGAGGTTTACCTTTGGTTGGAAAATGCAATGTTCATTCCAAAGCGTGCCCAGGCAGAAGATAAAATGTTGTTCTAATTTACTTTGGGCCTCATGGCGGCATTGGAAGAGGCCACAGACATGCAGATCAGAACAGTAGTAAGATGAGAATTAATGTGGCATGCATCAGGAAGCTCATCCCAGTAGACTAAGCATAGGTGCCATCACCCACTCTCTATTTGATTTTTCCAGTGTAGAAGAGACCACATTGAGAACACTGAATGCAGTACCGTAGATTGAGAGAAGTGCAAAGAAATTGCCTGGAATGGTTGCTGTGAATGGTTGGAAGGGAATAAATGAATAGGTAGGTCTTGCATCTCCTCTGGTTGCATGACAAGGTGCCACGGGGGAGGGGTGGTGAATGGGGACGGAAGAGTTGATCAGGGCATCATGAAGTGAGCAGTACCTGCAAAATGCAGAAAAGGGAGAAGAGGGAATTATGTTGGAGCTTGCAGAAATTGTGCAGACTAATTGAATGTGGAGGCTGGAGAGTGAAAAATGAGGACCAAGAAAATTCTATTTCAGTTCTATCTGGAAAAAAAGTGGTTCATAGCAAACGTGTGGAAAACAGAGAGAATGCAGTCGAGAGTTCCATTCACTATGATAGAGGGAAAGCCATTTTTCTGGAAGGACGAGGACATTTTAGAAACAACAGATCGGAAGGCCTCATCATTGCGACAGTTTTGTTTATGTAATGTTTAAAAAAAATACTGCTCCAAAGAACAGCAGTGAAGTCCTTGATGCAGAACCTAATGCAGGTTTTAAACCTGAAATATCGAGCATTGCTTTCCGCCCACAGATGCTGCTGGATCCACAAATTCCTGCAGCAGAATGTTTATTGCTCCAGATTCCAGCATCTGCAGTCTCTTGTGTCTCAACCAGCCTGCCTGATAGCTTGTCCACCATCTTGTTCATTTATTCTCTCCACCACCAGTGAACCATGGTTACTGTATGTACTGCCTACAAACAGAGCTGTGCAGCATAGGAACCGGTCGTTTGGCCCGTGATTTTATGCTGAACATAACGCCGTTAAACTCATCTCCTCTGCCTGCATGTGATCACTAGCTTTCCATTCCCTGCACATCTATGTGCCTATCGAAAACCCGCTTAAATGCCACTATCATCGTATCCACTGGCAGTGGATAATAGGCATCTGTGTAAAAAGCATGCCCCGCACATCTCCTTTAAAATTTTCCTCTTAAATCTATGCCCTCTAGTCTTTGACATTTTCACCATGGGATAAAGGTTCTGACTCTCTACCATATCTACCAGTCAGAATTTTATATCCTCAATATCGTCCACCTCCAATGTTCTACTACAAATTTCTCCAACCTCGCCTTATAGCTAATTCTAATCCAGGCAGCATTCTGGTAAACCTTTACTGCACCCACTCCAAAGCTTCCACATCCTTCCTGTAATGGGGCGACCAGAACTGCAGACAATACTCCAAAAGCAGCCTAATCTAAGTTCTATAAAGCTGCAACATGATTTTGTGACACTTATACACAATGCCTCAACCGATGAAAGCAAGCAGACCATACATCTTCTTTATCATTATACCTTTGTGTTGCCACTTTAGTGAGCCATGGACTCGGAAATTCAAGAGCCCTCTGTACATCAATGATGTTAAGGGTCTTGCCATCAACTGTTTACTTTCCCCTTATATTCAAATTCTCACAGCTCAACCCCTCATCCTTGCTTGGATTAAACCCCACCTGCCAATTCTGTGCCTAACTCCACCAATGCTGGTATCGTCTGTAAAATTACTCACCAACCCATCTACATTTACATCCAAGTCGTGTGTGTAAAGGGCCCGTCCCACTTTCACGACCTAATTCACGACCTTTTTTATGCATGGACATTTTTCATCATGTTAGAAAAACGCCCCGACCTACTTGATGCCACGAGTACCTACGACTAGCATCACGGCCTGCTACGAACTACCTACGACCATGCTGCGAGTATGAGTCAAGGGCAAACTCGGCAGAGGTCGTGAATTAGGTCGTGAAAGTGGGACAGGCCCTTAACACTTCTTAAACCTGCAACATGTACCATCTAAAAGATAAGGTCCGTAGAAATATGGAATGGTAAACACCTGCAAGTTTCATTTCCGAACACAATATCCACACTAAGGAACAGCTTGCTGTTTTATCACTCCAGGAATTCCCTAATCACTTTCACTATCACCTTAAATCATGATTTTGCCTCCAAGGTCCATATTCATGCAAAGGATAAACAAAATGGCACTGGTTTCTGCAGCAACCTAGGAGCTTTTTAAATTTTTAATTCATTCAGACTGGTACGGCAAAGTAGAATTGGACATTAGTTCTGCTTTCTTTGTTATATGTCTGCAAATTTTTTCCCCTGTGCCTTTGAGGTGGTTTTTAATAACATTCAAGTGTCTATGAGATTGGTGGACAATTAATATGAATGTAATATAAACTGTCTGAAGAAGGGTCTCGACCCAAACATCACCCATTACTTCTATCCAGAGATGCTGCCTGTTCCGCTGAGTTACACAGGTGCCGACCTGTGTCTATCTTTGATTTAAACCAACATCTGCAGTTCCTTTCTACAATATAAATGTGAAATCAGGCTTCATTGGCTTTTTTTGTCATTCACAGAATATGGATGCTGCTGGGAAGACCAACATTTATTACCTTTGAAAAGCTATTAATAACCTGATTTTAGACTTCTGCATCCTAAGCGTAATGGTAATTTCAACACTGTTATTGGTGAAGTAGTTCTATAATGTTAATCCAGTGACAATTAAAGTATAGTGTGTCTTACAGTGAAACTAGAGGTGAGCTTTTGGCCTTTGCGATTCTATTTAATAAATGTTACAGCTTTGACCCACGAAAAATTGGCAAATTGCTATATATTTTGTGGATGGTACACACTACAGACCTTGCGTGCTTTAGTTTAGTTTAGAGATACAGCGTGGTAAATAGGCCTTTTGGCCCACTGAGTCCGTGCCAACCAATGATCACCCGTTATCCCAGTTTTGCATTCTGCACACTAGGGGCAATTTATGAAGCCAACTAATCTACAAACATGCAGGTCTTTGGGATGTAGGAGGAAACCGGAGCACCCAGAGAATACCCACACGGTCACAGAGAAAGCACCCATAGTCAGGGTTGAACCCAGGTTTCTGGCGTAGTAAGGCAGCAATTCTATGGCTGTGCAACTGTGCCGCCCTAAAGTGCTGCTTAAGGTGTGCAGAGTGAATTTTGAGAAAAGTGTATATGATACTAGTCAATGGACTGCTTTGTCCTGAATAGTTTCAAGCTTTTGAGTGTTGTGATAGCTGCCCTCAGGTAAATGGAAAGTACTCCATCATGACTAGTCTTTCATAAGTGACAGAAAGAAGTTAGGGAATGAAGAGATGAGAAGATCACCGCTAATTGCATAGCCTTTGACCTTCTCATGTAGCCACAGTATTTATAACATGCCCTGTTAAGTTTCTGGTCAGTAACAAATTTCCAGGGTGCTGATAGTAGGTGATTGACACGGGCCAGTGCCACTGAGCATTAAAGGAAGCACATTAGGATATTTTTTGGAAACGGTCATTGCCTGGTAATTGTGCAGCGTGAATGTTACTTGCTCCTTATCAGCTGTAACTTGAATATTGTTCAGGTTTTTATCCTTGATGGCATGGATGGTTTCATCTTCTGAGGAGTTATAAATGGAAGTGAGCACCATATAATAATTTCCAATCATTCGCACTTATGTCCTGACTTGAACTAATCCATGGTGTCAAGCTAGTGGATAAAACCAAATTTTGAAACAAAATATTAATAATTCTAACAAAACCCAAAATATTTAAATATTTTCTTTTCATTTCTTCTTTTTCAATAATAAAATACCTTGGACTGTTTTTTCAAATTTATGTTCATAGAAACCCCATTACCTCTAAAAATACAAAGCTCAGTATAAAGCTGGGATGATTTGTACTTGTATCAATAAAGGTTGTTTATTTCATTGGTGCATGAAGTGATGACTGAACATGAGGCACTAATTAAAAAATGCTGCAAGCAAGGTACAGATTTGTTCGATACAAAGCCATTAAGAATAGCAGTAATGTTTCAACACAGTGCATGCATTGTATGTACATGTTATTCACTGCTTCCTTCACACGAACAGTAAATTGAAAGATGATTTTTAATGATAAAAGGAATGACACTTCTGTCACTAACTACTTCACTTTTCATGGTTCAAATTTAACTAAAATAAATTAAGAGAAAGTTGTCCTAACAAGAGCACTCCTACATGGAAAGGGTTTATCACAAAGTCTGCTGGATAGGTATTTATTTTGCAATAACATAATTCTTAGATTATTGCACACTGTTGTTCTTACATCCTTTGCACTGGCTTCATGAAATGTAGTTAAAGCCACAGCGTGATTCTCAGTATAATATTTCTTCAGATAGTTTAGACATTAAAATTCAGAATATATGGTTCTAAGTGCAGATGTAGCTCTGAAATAAATCAAGTTGTAGTTTTATTTCTTTTAAATTAACTGGACATTCTACTCTGAGGAATTTAATTGCGTAAAAATACGTCTTTCAGCGTTATTTGATTTTAAAACCACCATTTTGAACAGCAGCATAAAAATAATCCAGATCACCAACAGTTAATGGAAGGAGAATTTCCTTAATATATTATTGAGGGGAATAGGGTAATTTCAAACATTAATCTTCATTAAAGAAAAGAATCTCTTGGCACACTGAGTTTGCAAGGCTCTTGACCATTGGGGATGAAAACCTTTTATCAAAATGATTTATTTTTCTTAAATAATTTGGCAGCATAAGAATGAGTCAGGACCTTCATATAAAGCTCCATGAAAACTAATATCCCCATCTGCCCAATTCAGCTCATATAATAATAATTATTATGAGTATCTAAAATCTGTAATTATTTTGTATGGTCAATGGTCAGTCCTAAAGTACACAGTTTTTAGCTGCACACTTACTTTCTGGATCAGGTACAAATAACAGCAAGGTATTCATCCCTGTAGTTACCTTTAAATGTAATTTATATCACTCTAAATAATATTTAGAAATTTCATTATATAGTAATTTTCATGTACCTCCATAATATGACTATTCACAAAAACGGGTTACCTTGTATGAAAGGTTACTTCAAGTGTATAATATAAACCCATTTACCTCAAGTTCAAGTGCATTCTGACAGCAAGTACTTGTACAACCATTTCTGTTATATTCTCTCATGTTATAAATATATTTTATTGTTGTGCCCATCACCGTACCAGGATTCCGATGTGAGATAAATATTTAGCATCTGCAATAATCCCTCGAACACACAATTATACTGGCAGTAACCCTTTCACAAGAATTTATAGTAAAGCACTGAACAAGAATCATTGTTTCACATTTTGGTGTTTTGTTATTAATATTTATTTCTTTATGATGGACAAATAATTAATGCAGTTATGCCCAAGATAAAGTTTTACATTTACACTATAGCATTATCAAACAGACTTGTATTGCAGGCTTCAGCTTTTGGTATCTAAATTTAAAATCAGAAGCAGCTCCGTGAATAGCATCTGAGCTATACTAAAGTAAATTAATACTCAAGGTTGACAAGATAAATCTTAGAAAGACTTCACAAATTCTACACAGTTTCAAAAGATAATTTACAACAGTCACAGTTAGATATTATTTCAAGAATATGACATGGGAAAGCAAAGTACATAATCTTCATTCTCAATGTAATCTTTGCTATATATATATGCAAGTAGGAAATACATAAAGCAATTTATTAAACATTCAAGGTTTTGAAGTTGCACAAACATGATGTATAATTTAATTTTCCTGTCGGTTGAGATTAAAGCCTATGTGGTGAAGGGATGAGTTAATGACCTGCTTTGTAAATGTTATTGTTTCAAGTTTGAGACAAGACTATAAGATAAAAAATAACCAACCTTTACAACATATGTCACACCAGGTCCAAGGATTTTCTCATTCGAGTGCAGCCACCCTCGTGAGGGTTTATTAACAAAGCCTCCACTATGATTCCAATCCTCTCCACCCAAGTGAATATCTTCTACCTTGGTCCTCTTGTCCGTGCCCATCTTGTTCACGTCCTGCTGAGAATACGGAGTGGAGGAGACAGGGTTACATGTGTCTACTGCTGCTGAAACCGAGCTAGGAGTGCTTGAACAGCCTTGCTGCTTCGAAGAGGCAAGGTCTTTCATTGCAGAAGACAGATTTTTGATGCCCAACAGGCTGCCCGTGCTGGCAAATTTCAAATGGGACATCTTTTGCATGAAGTTGCAGAGGGTCGTAGGCCCATTTTCCTGGTCCTTGTGGAGCACCTCTGGTGGTTCTTGGTATGAAGATGCAGCAGATGTTGTTGCTGTCGTCGTAACAGTCGAGCCCTTGGCGTTCATTGATAAGTTGTGTATAAGATCATCGAATGATGTCACTGAATCATTCCTGAAACGATTATACTTTGTACGGTGAAGCATGCCCTTCTATATGGTTTTCTGTACACGTATATCCAGATCTGATGCAAACTTAGAATGCATTTGTTCCACTATGCCAGACCTCTCATAGTGCCAACAGCAACCTGCTAAACCCAGGCAAATAAATACCCACAGAAATGCATCTCCAAAGTGCACAGGTAAGGGCCTGGTACAGTAGTACTTTGCTAAGACAGAGAACACCGTCCTGCTTGGAGCTGCCAAGCTGCTCGCAGCAAAAGCATGACTCACACAAATGAGAAGACCCTTTTCAACAAAAGGCTCACTGAACACTGCAAATCACTTCCTGTTGCAAAACCATCCACCCACTTACAGCACACTAGAACCAATCAATTTTCAAATTTCCCATTCCCATTTTGAAAGAAAGGCATTTTCATCCAAAGCCGTGGAATTTTTCTTTATCCGAAAGTAAACTGCTCTAATCACCAGGAATTTCACCTTCAACAAAATTATTCCTTCTTATATATGTTATTGTGCTCGAACTCATCAAGCTATACAACCTTCCCTTTCTGAATACAGCTGTTATATAGCTTTACAAAAATCCCTGCATACGTCTATGTGGATTAAACAACACATCAAACGACAGAAAACCATCTAATCTTATTCATACAAAGTCACAATCCTGGATTTGAACAGAAAAGGAACTGAGAAATACAGCTTTAACTTTCTGCAATAATACAGACGAGTGTAATAAAAACCATAAAATCAAATACATCTGCTCTAATTTATATAATTCCATTACATTCATTTCAATTTTAAAATCGAGTATCGAAAGACAAAATAAAATATACTACTGAGCATTTTCACACTTTCCTCATTTAGCAACATTTTTACAAAATAAAATTCTCAGAATACTGTACAACTAAGACAGAGCAACAGCAGCTTCAGCATTTTTTCGATAGTGGTTTATTCCATTAAAATGAATTGAACTGTTTTCCAGATCCATAAGGCAGTATTAAATAGTGCTTTTCATTTTTACCCACCATTTTAGTGATAAGTTCCTCCTTCACTGCAGAGATACACCATTATTAAGAGGCATAATGCAAATCTCATTCATAATTTCTGCTGCATTAATTTCTCAATATTTTAACACAGCTCCCATGCATTCTGGTTAGAAAAGAATTAGGTTTTAATACAATACCATCTCATTCCAGCATGTACAAAAAAAAAGATTTTTTTAATCCAGTGGGAAAGTGATGTTTCAAATCATTTATATTTATTTGAATGAAATGGTAAGGGCACATACCAATAATTCTGTGAATGAAATAAGGTCTTGCTGCATCTGCCAAACAATCCCTTGGGTGCTAATGGCTTTATCCAATGAAAAAGAACTTGGATGACTCATTCAGGATAGGATTTCTGAATAGTGGATTCTTCCATTTTCCTAACAGGTGTGTTTCTTTCATATATACAAAATAAACTAATTACTTCAATTCAGTGGCATCTGCTTGAAATTTAACCACACAAAATGCACATTTAAAAATGATTGAGGCAGAATTGAGATGCTAATTTAATTATAGCTGTCTCCTTCACATATATTTTTATCTGACCCCCAAGAAGATGCATCCAACTGGTCCATTCACATCGGCAAAGTGGATACATACCATTCTGTTCAATTTTTCTGTGCTTTGAATGTTAATTATTTTATTGAAAATATCAGACTGTTGCAGATATCAGACTAAGGAAAAAAATATTTTTGATTATATGTCTGCGCTGTAAAGTCGCGCCCAGACAATAGATTTTTACCTCCATATGGTATCTATAGTAATTAAATCAAGAATAACATGAATTTGTTTATTATGTAAAAGAAAGCTCGAAGTAGGATTTTTTGACACCACATAAAAATGGCAAACAAAATATTGTGTATTTATCATATCAGATTAATATTCAAGTGCATGGGGTATACTGAATATCGTGGTAAATATGCAAAATTATTTATTCAGCAAGCTGAACCATTTAAAGAGCCACTGTTTTAAATTATTTGAAAATAATATTACTTGCTGCGTGCTATTCATGATCAAAGAAAAGGTAAAGAATTTAAGGTCTGTGATTTTTTTATTTATATTTATAACGTCCAATTGAAAACTTGTCTGAATTTTCAGGTTAATGAGATACAATGAAACATTTGTTACCAAATCAATCCTTTATTGTAAAATAAATGCACTGTGGCTAGAGACATTGTAATTCTAAATTCCATTTTGTTCAGATCAAGGAGAAAATATTTGATGTGTTCTATTTTTGCATTATCCCTGTTGATACATTCATAAATTCTATGGTAGACAAAAATGCTGAAGAAACTCAGCGGGTGAGGCAGCATCTATGGAACGAAGGAAATAGGCAATGTTTCAGGTCGAGACCCTTCTTCAGTGATGTGAGGGTGGGGGGGGGGGGGCGGGAAGAAGATAGGAAGAGGTGGAGACAGTGGGCTGAGGGAGAGCTGTGAAGGGGAAGAGAAAGTAGGGACTACCTGAAATTAGAGAAGTCAATGTTCATACCACTGAGGTGCAAACTGACCAAGCGAAATATGAGGTGCTGCTCATCCAATTTATGGTGGTCCTCACTCTGGCCATGGAGGAGACCCAGGACAGAAAGGTCGGATTCGGAATGGGAGGGGGAGTTGAAGTGCTGAACGACTGGGAGATCAGGTTGGTTATTGCGAACCGAGCGGAGGTGTTGGACAAAGCGATCGCCAAGCCTACGCTTGGTCTCACCGATGTAGAGCAGCTGACATCTAGAGCAGCGGATGCAATAGATGAGTTTGGAGGAGGTGCAGGTGAACTTCTGCCGCACCTTGAAAGACTGCTTGGGTCCTTGAATGGAGTCAAGGGGGGAGGTAAAGCGACAGGTGTAGCATTTCCTGTGGTTGCAAGGGAAAGTGCCAGGAGAGGGGGTGGTTCGGGTGGGAAGGGACGAATTGACCAGGGAGTTACGGAGGGAGCGGTCTTTGCGGAAAGCAGACAGGGGAGGAGATGGGAAGATGTGGCAAGTGGTGGGATCACTTTGGCGGTGGCGAAAATGTCGGAGGATTATTTCTTGTATGTGACGGGTGGTAGGGTGGAAGGTGAAGACAAGCGGGACTCTGCCTTGTTACGAGTGGGGGGATAGGGAGTGAGAGCAGAGTCACGGGGTATAGAGGAGACCCTGGTGAGAGCCTCGTCTACAGTAGAAGAGGGGATCCCCCGTTCCCTGAAGAATGAGGACATCTCCGATGCCCTGGTGTGAAACACCTCATCCTGGGTGCAGATGCGGCTTAGACTGAGGAATTGGGAATAGGGGATGGAGTCCTTACAGGAAGCAGGGTAGGAAGAAGTGTGGTCCAGATAGCCGTGGGAGTCAGTGGGTTTATAGTGGATGTCGGTCAGCAATCTATCACCTGCGATGGAGATAGTGAGGTCAAGAAATGGTAGGGAAATGTCGGAAATGGTCCAGGTGTATTTGAGTGTCGGATGGAAGTTTGTGGGGAAATGGATGAAGTCAGTGAGTTGTGTGTGGGTGCAGGAGGTAACACCAATGCAGTCGTCGATGTAGCGGAGGTAGAGTTCGGGGATAGGGCCCTGGTACGCCTCGATCAAGGATTGTTTGACGTACCCTACAAAGACGCAGGCATAGCTAGGGCCCATGCGCATGCCCATAGCTACGCCTTGTATTTGGAGGAAATGGGAGGAGTCAAGCGAAAAGTTATTAAGCGTAAGGGCCAGCTCCGCTAGGTGGAGGAGAGTATCAGTAGACGGGGATTGGTTGGTTCTGCGGTCGAGGAAGAACCGGAGGGCTTTAAGACCCTCCTGGTGGGGGATGGAGGTGTAGAGTGACTCGACATCCATGGTGAAGATGAGGGAATGGGGGCCTGGAAAACGGAAGTCATGGAGTAGATGAAGAGCGTGTGAGGTGTCGTCAACATAGGTAGGGAGGGATTTAACCAGGGGGGATAGGATGGAGTCGAGGTATGTGGAAATAAGTTCGGTAGGACACGAACAGGCAGAAACAATGGGTCTGTCAGGTCAATCAGATTTGTGGATTTTGGGGAGAAGGTAGAATCGGGCCGTGCGGGGCTGGGGAACGATGAGGTTGGAGGCTTGGGAGGGCAGGGAGCAGGAGTTGACAAAGTCAGTGATGGTGCTAGAGGTAGTGGCCTGGTGCTCGTCTGTGGGGTCAAGATCCAAGGATAAGGAGGTCCAAGGATAGGAGGAGGTGTCTGAGAGTTGGCGCATGGCCTCAGCCTTGTCGAGATCAGCGTGCCAGACTACCACTGCACCTCCCTTATCGGCAGGTTTGATGACCCAGTCTGGGTTGTTGCTGAGTGAGTGGAGGGCCGTACGTTCAGGGGGGGGGGAGAGGTTAGAGTGAGAAAGGGGAGTGGAGAAGTTGAAGCGGTTGATGTCCGCAGGCAGTTTAAAATAAAAAGGTCTAAAGCCGGTAAATGGCCATGAGGGGAGTCCAAGAGGAGGGGGTCCGTTGGAGACAGGAGAAGGGGTCATCACTGGGGGGCAAGGACTCCTTCCAATGGAAGAATGCTTTGAGGCGGAGGCGACGGAAGAAGAGCTCCACATCGTGTTGGCGCGGAACTCATTGAGGTGAGGATGGAGGGGAACAAAGGTGAGGCCTCAGCTGAGGACAGACCATTCGGTATCAGAGAGGGTGAGGTCGAGGGGATGGTGAACACACGGCAAGGATGGGGGTTGGGGCCAGAGGAAGGCAGGTGAGTGGACTGAGGTCGAGGCGATGTCTAGTGGGCTTCTCCTTGTTGGCTTCGGAAGCCGCGGCCTCCAGTGCGGAAGCGGCCGTTCCAGGGTTCCCAGGCCGCTGGGAGGACTCTCCCGACGCCGGAGCAACATCACCCGGCGAGAACGGCCTGGAACATCGGGCCTCCGTAGAGGCAACTGTGGAGGCCTCTATGGGCCCGACTATGGGTGAACTGGGGTTGGGGACTGGACTTTGTGCCTTCCCTCATGGTGGGAGCCATTGTGGGGGGATGTTCTTTGTGTTTAAGACTCTTATTGGTGTTATGTCTGTATTCTTTTTTTTGTGTGCTGCAAAATGGCAAAAAGCATTTCACTTCACTACACCTGGGTGTATGTGAATGTGACTAATAAAATACCTTTGATACCTTTTTTGGGGGGGGGTGGTGGGTGGTCAGGGAGGAAGGGGGTAGGAGAACTATAGTGTGGGTGTGGAAGTGCTGGGGTCACATGGTTTGAGGGGGAAGACCCAGTGGAACAACCACTGAGGTTCCCTGGGTTAAGGGGACTAGCACTAGGACCCAGCACAGTCAGAGCCCGTGATGTCAGAGTCCGCAGCGTGGAGACTACAGGCCCAGTGCTGAGCCTAGGACTCAGGTAAGGCGCCGGCTGCGGCCTGCTGGAGAGCGGTGGAGTGGCGAGGGTCAGTGGAGTCGACGGTGGAGGCCCGCGGGAAGTGGAGTCCGGGTCAGCGGGCGAAGAGTAGGAGGTCCCTGTCAGCGGATGGCCAGTAAGGCGGTGAGGTTCGGCGATCCAGGTGTGGTGGAGAGGTTCGGAGGGCTCGGTGAGGAGGCGAGGTTGGACGGTCCCGGTGAGGCGGCGAGGTTGGACGGTCCCGGTGAGGCGGCGATGTTCGACGGTGCGGTGAGGCGGCGAGGTTCGGCAATCCCGGTGAGGTGGCGAAGTGAGTAGGCCCCGGTGAGGCGGCGAGGTTCGGCGGTCACGTTATGGTGGCGATAGTCGGAGGAATCGGGGAGGTAGCGAGGGTCGGCGTAATCGGTGAGGGGGCGATAGTCAGAGTTACCGGTGAGGCAGCGAGGACCAGCGCCCTTGGTGGGCAGGTGAAGGTCGGCAGCAGCATTGACGTGGAGGTCGGCGACGGTGGTGTCCTCGGTGGTCCGGGCCTGAGGTCGGTCCGGGAGGCGGTGAGTGCTGGTACTGCTCCTCGTGGCCAAGATGGCGTCGTGGGACTCGAGCTGGTGGTGTTCGGGCGGGCGGCGTGGGCCAGTGTAGGGGCCCGGGGCCTGCAGGTGGTCGCGTCGCGGAGTGTCGGTGGCAGGAGCGGCCTGGAGGCGGGCGAGTTTATGGTCCTTGGTGGAGTCCAGGTGAGCCAGGAATCGTTTGTTGAAGGCGTGGAATTGCCGTAGGATGAAGTAGAGTGGGGGTCCGTTGCAGGTCTGGGTGAGTGAGGCCCAAAGTTTCGGGAGAGTCAAAGAGAGGTCCTGCTGGTGCCGGCGCATCGCAGCCAGAGTAGATCGCAGAGCACGGAAGGAGAATTGCCGTGTATGGCGGCAGATCGCCAGTCGGTATCTATAGTCCGGGTTGGGTCTGAACTGGGAGCTTAAGGAACTGGAGCTGGAAACCATGAGGTACAAGATGGAGACGCAGGCAAGTCCCTAGAAAGCAAACGTGGCTGTGGTACCGGGTCTGGGTTAGGATGTGGTCGTAGAGTTGGAGGGAAGGGGGAATCACAGAGGAGGGGCAGTGAGAGAGTTCTATATAGAATTCTATGTACTGTTATTCATAATCAATTGGCCTGCATGCTGCATTGGTAATTTTTTAGCAAAATGGGTTAATCAGGACCATCAGAAATTCCTGTTGCAGTATAAATTACTTCTTAAGGTAAATAATTAAAGCTGCAGTGAGAGCAAGTGCACAGGAAGCAGCACAGATTGGTTAAGGGCATTCATTTTTATCCAACCACTGAACAAAGAGAATCCTGCAATCTCACTCATTCACTGCTGCGTGACTCGCACCACAATGTGGACTGCAGCAAACAGGTCGAGAACAGCACAGACAATTGCTCTCATTACCATTAAAGCAAGATTTTTCCAAATTACAATATATGAGCTCAGTCGTGTAACTTAAAAAATAAGTTAATACTTAAAAATACTTTAAAAACTTTCATTCAGTTAATCAATTTGCTACAATTTCGGTAGACCATTACTATAACAGTCAAATCTTAATACTGTATAACTAGTTTCCAAATTTTTCATCCAATCCATGGATAAAGTAGTGCATGTAATAAATATTCCTGCAACAAGGATGGAATAGGAACGAATTACAGACATCACAAGTGATGTAGATGTCGAGGACTTTGGCAGGTTGAGTCTGAAGTACAAGATTAATCACTGCATTTGAGGTGTTCATCGAGCTTGAGGAAATGGAAGAAAAGAGGAAAAGTTTATTTCAAGTGCAGCCAAGCCTCGTTATTATCAAAATGAAAGACAGTAAAAAATGACACTCAATACAGACCGGAAATCTCAATAGTTATTACAAAGCACCAACCGCTTCCATTCATATATCATATTGATGGAGATTAATTTTAGAGGGAATAACAATTGAAGTAGAGGATGCAGGTGAAAATGCTTGGAATGGGGATATTTGTGAACACAAAAAGTGTTCCTGTTAAAGATAGTTATGTGATATTTGTAAACCTTTGCCAATCAACATCCCACATAAGAAAGTATTAGGAAAGCTGTAAAATCATTTCAACCCGATGCTGGAGACAATGCAGCATTAAAGTTTGGAGCCTGCAATCAGAGCTCAAGAAATATAATTGACGGTTATTTAATCTTTCTAACAGAATCTGGTGTGGCATTAAAACATCAGTGTGTGTGGTTCAACAGATAAGCATTCCCATTTCTGCCTATTAAATCTGTTATATCTGATATCTGAACAAGCATGCAAGATAGCAATGTCTAAAAAAATGACCTCGACAAACATGGAGAAATTTCTGCCAGCACAGAATCCTAGTATAGAGACGGATGGCAGGAGCTATGGTGAGAGGATTGACATTGAGTGGTGGTCACCTGACAATGAGTGACTTAAAAAAGAGATTTGGCGGTAAACTCTGCGTTGTTGCAGTGAGAACCGTTAAGCTCAAGTGTATCAGTTCAGAGCAGCAAGATAATTTAAGGAAGGACACATGACTTCCAAACTCTGAATCATATCTATCTATATACTATTAAAACTCTGTGTGTGTGTGTGTGTGTGTGTTTATTTGTGGGTGTCAGAGTCGGCCTTTGATTCCTTGGTCCGCCAAAACCACACGCTGAAACTCCGTGTTTTTTCCATTTCGCTAGCGAATTCACTTTTACATTCACTCATGCACTCCTCAAAACATTTGGACATTTTTATGTACACATTTTTAAATAAAATCCCGCCCCCCCACTCACTAATTTTGTCGCCGCCTGTTACATATTTCAGTAGAGATTTACCTTGTGATTTTAGAAATCCACTTCTCTGTACATTATTTTCCCGACATTTATATTAAAACTGTTGACCAATCCGACCTTTTTTTTAAATCTGACCGCTGCCCAGCTGCTGATGTTACAATAACAGTGAAATTTTTACATCTTCTGGTAGAAAATGTCCTTATAATTTCAAAAATCCAATCCTCTATAAATTTTGTCAATTATTTCCCGAGATATTTCCTAAAATCTATCACCAACTGACAGTTTTTAAAAATATAACGGTTGCCCAGCTGCTGACCTCACAATGCCTTTGCTCGTGGCCACACCCCCTCCCCCCCCCGCTCTGGATTAATGCAGCTGCTGTCAACGCGCATGAGCAGTTTTCCACGAGGTACGTTAGCACACCCACCCCCCGTTCTTCAAAATGCGTAGAAAGAATGAGCGTTCTGCAGATCGGGAGGTCACCGGAGGTCACAACCGGTCACCGGAGGCCACCGGCTTACTTCTGAATCCTCTCCGTATCCCCCGCCCGATGGTAGAACATGGCGGCGGCCATTATCGTCGCGCGGGGCACGTGATGAGAAGGTGGCCCTCGCGGCCATTACTCCCTCTGGGAAACCTGCCCCTGGAGGAGCGAGTGAAGTCACGCCCCTCCCGCTGAAAATCGAATGCGCTGCCAGTCGCGCCGCTTGGAAGTCCTTTGAAAAAAAACTGGCAACCCCCCCTCCCCTCTCTCTCTCGCCCCTTTCTCTCTCTTCCCCCTCTCTCTCTCTCTTCCCCTCGCATCTCTCTTGCTCTCCTCTCTCTCCCCCACTCTCCACTCCCTCCCTCTCTCTCATCTCCTCTCTCCCTCCTCTACCTCTCGTCCCCCTCTCTCTCCCCTCTCTCTCCCCTACTCACTCCCTCCTCTCTCTCTCCTCTCTCTCTCCCCTTTCGCTCTCTCCCCCCATTCCTCTCTCTCCTCGCCTCAGCCATCCCCGTCTTCTGCTCCCCCTCCGTCCTCCTACCCTCCCTACCTCCCATAAACTCCCCTCGCCTCCCCGACCCCAATTCCTCCACCCACTCCCCCTCCCCTCAGCTCGCACCCTCACCCCTGCCTCTCAGGCCCCCCTCTCTCTCGCCCTCGTCTCTCCCACATCTCGTCCCCCTCTCTCTCCCCCCTCTCGTCCTCCCCTCCCTCTCTCTCCTCCCCTCCCTCTCTCCCCCCTCCTCCTCCCCCTCCCCCACCCTCCCTCTCCGTCCTCCCCTCCACCCCCCTCTCCCTCTGTCTCTTGCCCCTCTCTCTGTCTCTGCCCCTTCTCTCTCTGCCCTCACTCTCTACCTCCCCTCCCTCTCTAGACGCGCCTGCAAGTTGGTGGCTATTCGTCAGTAGATAGGGCGGTTATGGGGTAAAAGGAGCAAATAATAATATTAATATATCAACGGGGGTAGTTAGCGTGTGTGCGGGTGGGTAGTTAGTGTGTGTGTGGGGTGTGGTTAGTGTGTGTGACGCCGCATGCGGTGGTGTGACCCCCCCCCCCCCCCGTTGAGGGAACAGACCCAACGGGTCTGCACTGGTCTAGTATCTATTAAACTGTGTGTGTGTGTGTGGGTGTGTGTCGTTGCGTGCGTGCGTGCCGTGGCGTGCGCGCGCAGTGTGGGTGTGTGTGTCATTTTCCCTTTGAAACGTATCTCCTCGAAAACCAGACGCCGAAACGGGGACATTTTAACATATTTCAGTAGAGATTTTCCTTGTGATTTACTGTCTTTCATTATTTTCGCGACATTTTCATTAAAATTGTTGACCAATCTGACTTTTTTTTTAAAATCTGACCGCTGCCTAGCTGCTGACATTACTATAAATTTAATCAATTATTTCCCGAGATATTTACTAAAATTTATCACCAAACTGACATTTAAAAAAAAAAAATGGTTGCCCAGCTGCTGACCTCACAATGCCTTTGCACCTGGCCCACCTGTCTCCTGGCCCTGCCCGCCCCCCCCCCCCCCCCCCCCCCCCAGCCTGCCTGCTGCCCCCACCCCATCCCTTCCCGCTGTGGTTTAAAGCATTGTTTATTTATTTTTTCATTGCATTGAATTTTATTGTTTCTCATTTAACCACTAATTATTGTTCATTCCATTGTTTTTCATTGAATTGAATTGAATTCTTTCTCACTTAACATCACTAATTCTTAACATTGACTTTTATCGTTCCAAAGACAGTTTAAAAAAAATAAATTTGCTGTGTCCATTGACAAGCTTAGAGCGGACACCGCTGTGTGTGTTGTGTGTGTGTGTGGTGTGTGGGGGGGGGGGGGGGTGGTAGTATGTGTGTGTGATGCAGCAGGCTCCTCCCTGGAATTCCTAGAGCTGGCCGACAGCTTTGTGCATTGAGACGCACCTCTTCATTTCCAGAACATTTGAACGCGTGACGCACCGGTTGCATATTCGCTCGATCGTCACTCTTCGCTTCATCTCTTTCTCCCAGTAGAAAAGGGATCGACTCTCTATCGACCTTTCTATCAAAAATACCTCCTCTCACCCCTCCCACCCCCCCTCCCCACGCTCCCTCCCTAAACACCTCCCTTCAACCACTCACCTACCCCCTCCCTCCATCCCATCTCCTCCCCACCCTCCCTCCCCTTCACCACTCACCTACCCCCTCCCCTCCATCCCATCTCCACCCCACCCTCCATCCATCCCCCTCCCTTCCCCCCCCCCCCTCTACCCTCCCTGGCCAAAGATGGCCAAAAGTCACAGCCGTTAGTGGCAGAGTTTTTTTCTAAAATCAATATACAGAACAACAGGAAGTGGTCAAGATCAGACTTTTAGTAATATAGATATTGACATGGCTACTAGCTGCTCCATCATGGGGGGAAAAGAAGTTCAGTTAAACTTTAGCAGGATCTTGATCAGTTGGGAAAGTTGCCTGGGAAATGGTTAATGGAGTTTAATACAGATAAGCACAGGGTGTTGCATTTTTGGAAGTCAAACTTGGGCAGGATGTTCACTGTAAATGGCAGGGCCCTGGGGAGTAGTGTAGAGCAGAGGGACCTGGGAGTGCAAGTAAATAGTTCCTTGAAAATGACATTACAGGTGAGGCTGCATTTGAGGCATTGTGTTCAGTTTTGGTCACCCTGCTGTCGGGAGGGTGTTGTTAAGTTGGAAAGAATGTGAAGAAGATTTACAAGGATGTTGCCAAGACTTGAGGGCAGAGCTATAGGAAGAGGTTAGGCAGGCCAGGACTTTATTCGTTGAAGCGGAGGAGGATGAGGGGGAGTTCTTAGATTACGAGGGTAATAGATAGGGTAAAGTCTAGTTTTTTACCCAGAGTAGGGGAATTACCTAGTCTTTTACCCAGAGTAGGGGAATCACGAACCAGGGAACATAGGTTTAAGGTGAGAGGAGAAAGATTTATAGAAACCCAAGCAGCAACTTTTTCACATTTAGAATTAGCTGCCACATGGTGGTTAAAGCAGGTACTATAATAGCATTTAAAAGATATTTGGACAGGTACCTGGATAGGAAAAGTTTACAAGGATATGGGCCAAAAGCAGGCAGGTGGAATTAGTGCAGATGGGGCATCTTGGTTGGCATGGGCGAAGGGCCTGTTTTCATGCTGTATGACTATGATTCTAAGTACAATTAACAAACAAGTATTGACGTTGATATTATATTTTATTAAGATCCTGGTAATATTAAAGAAATAGAATGCATAGTCCTGCATAATGGCAAAATGTTTGTCATTATAGTAGCCAATATGGGAATAAACTAACTCAGCGCCAATATGGGAATAAACTAATTCAGATGGGGAGATTGGCTGAATACAGGATGGATAGGGAAAATATATTTTGCTTGAATTCGTAATGGTCAGATCAAAAGAAACTTCTGAAATAACGTTCAAGAATTCATACATGAGCTTTAAATTGCATAAATATCGTCAAATGTTAAAATAATCTCCTGTAAACCTAGAGATGCAAGCCCAGATGGAACAAACAGTTAAACAAACTGAATCGACACAGGGGTTGGTGAAAAGTCATTGAATAATCATGCATTGGGATGATATCTTTGCAGGTAAATTTCAGAATTCTGAGATGATTACAATGATCCTATTAATGTCATGGATGGCAAAAAAGACCTCTGCCTGTACCTCAATATTCGTAAATCGACTAGTGTGAGGGATCTATTTCATAACTGCGTGCAGTTTAATCCAGATCAGAGAGTCTATCTAGAAAAATAAAGCATTTCCTGAAAATCAATTTACAAATCTGCAGGCGAATTCCCCTTGTGTGCAACTTTTCCAGGTTCTGAAGTAAGGTCATCAAATTGAAATTTTAACATAGTATTCCTCCCTGTAGGTGTTGCCTGATCTGGTATTTCCAGCGGTTTTTCCATTTCAGATTTTCAGCATTTGCACATGTTTGCTTGTTCCAAAAAGGAAATATGTCTTTCTGCAGAAGGTAAAAATTATTTTGGTTTATGGAAATTCTGCATCCAATTAAAGAGGTAGCAGAGGACAGTATTGGCACTAAAAATACTGCTGAGTTCTAATCATTTCTGACGATGATCCGATACTAGGCTTTATTTCAATCCAACGTTGCCACAACCTGGACTCCTCTTCAGCAACTATTAAAGGACAAACTATTGTGAAAGAGGAAAGATCAGTAAAAATAATACACTGTAGCGACACCTAGTGGTGGGATGGAGAGGGCAGAACTCTCTTCATTGGTCGATGTGGTCATGTGACCGCGGGGGTGTTGGTTTAGCAGGCTTTTGGGGTGTGTCAGTTAGTTAGTCAGCGCTCCTCCCAGCAACAGGATTGTTGTTAGTTCAGTCAGACACGCATACTTCACGGGTTTTGTTCATTTTTATTAAAAATATATATCATTTTGCTCGACCTGTCTGGCCACACTACATTTGGTGACCCCGACGATCCGAACGTTTTTCGGATTTCTTCTCACCATGTACACCGACGAGAACTTCGATGACTCGCCCGCCTAGTAGAATACGGTCGCACTTAAACTGCCCATGTTCTGGGCGGCGCAGCCTCATGTGTGGCTCGCACACATCGAGGCCCAGTTTGGGATCCACCAGATCGTCGCGGATGCGTCCCGCTACTTCTACGTGGTGGGCGCTCTCACCCAGGAGATGGCATCACGATTGTTGCCGTTCCTGCAGAATCCGCCTGCCGTTGGCAGGTACGAGGCCCTGAAGGCATTGTTGCTGCGCACCTTCGGGCTCAGCCGCCGCGATCACGCCACTTGGCTGCTACATATGGACGGTCTGGATGGTCGTCAGCCGTCGGTTCTCATGAGTGAGATGTGAGCGCTCATGGATGGACATCAGTCTTGCCTGTTGCCCAATGACATCTGCCTGCTTCTTGCTGGGTCTGATTTCACCGACCCCTGCAGCTCGCTGAACGGGCGGATGAGCTATGGCTTGCCAAAGCAGGAAGGTGGTTCAATCAGCCGGGTGTCCACGCCATCGTCACAGCAGCCTCGCTGGGCTGTTCCTCCTTGTGATGACCGCTGGCTCGCAGTCCACCGCCGTGGTTCGCAGTAAGCGCCAGTGGTGTTATTACCACCAATGCTGGGGTGTGGAGGCCCGCCAATGCCGCGCCCCCTGCTCATTTTTAGGAAATGCCTCAGCCGATCGCCAGTAGAGGCTATCGTGGTCGGCCAGAAACATCGCCTCTACATCAGGGATCGCCATTCCGCGCTTCGTTTCCTCGTGATCTCTGGGGCCGAGATCAGCATCATACCTTCGACCGGCCTCGATACCCGTGCTGGTAAGCGTGGCCCCGCCCTGACCACCGTTAATGGCAGATCCATTCGCTCCTATGGGACTCGGACTGTTTCCTTTGTCCTCGATTCTCATCGTTATTTGTGGCCCTTCACAATCGCGGAAGTCTCCTAGCCGTTGCACAATGACGATTTTTTGTGGGCTTTTTCCCACTTAGTGGATGTCTGGCGCCAGCGTCTTGTTCCTCCGGCCACACCCCCCCCCCCAACCTTTGGCCTCATGGCCCGTGGTTTCTCACGATCCGCAGCTCGGGTCTGTATCGGATATCTGGGCGGAGCTTATGCCCCGATCCTGGCGGAGTTCCCGGAGATCCTGACCCCACAATTCCATTCGGCTACTCCTAAGCATGGGGTGGTGCGTCACATCCTCACTGCTGGCCCTCCACTGCATGCTGGGGCGCGACGCCTCCTGCCCAACAAGTTATTTTTAGCGCGAGAGGAATTCCAACATATGGAGGACATGGGGATCGTGTGGCGTTCCGACAGGCCTTGGGCTTCCCCACTTCACATGGTTCCCAAGTCGTCCGGGGGGTGGCGGCCATGTGGGGATTATCACCGCCTGAATACCGTCACGACCGCCGATCGCTACCCGGTCCCGCATATCCAGGATTTCACGGCTCATTTGGATGGTGCTACCATATTTTCGAAGGTCAATCTGGTGCGTGGCTACCATCAGATTCCCGTCCACCCTGATGATGTGCCCAAGACTGCTATCATTACTCCGTTTGGCCAGTTTGAGTGGCTGCGGATGCCTTCTGGACTTAAAAACGCAGTGCAGGCTTTTCAACGCCTGATGGACATGGTTGCTCGCGGTTTGAACTTTGTTTCCGTTTATCTCGGTGACATTCTGGTCGGCAGCTGTTTTCATCGCGAACACTGTGAGCACCTCCGCGTGCTGTTTCGGCGGCTCTGGGATCATTAATGCCGCCAAGTGCCATTTCGGTCTCAGTTCCATCTCCTTCCTTGTGCATCACGTTACCCCTTCCCGGCAAGGTGGAGGTAATTCGGCGGTTTCCTCAGCCGCCTACCATCAAGGGTCTGCAGGAGTTTGTGGGCATGGTGAACTTTTACCATTGTTTTGTGCCAGTGGCGGCTTGGATCCTGCAGCCTTTGTTCCTGTGCCTGGCTGGTAAACCGCGGGATCTCGTGTGGACCGCCGAGTCTGAAGCCTCTTCCGAGGGTGCCAAGGAGGTGCTCGCTGCAGCCACATTGCTGGTGCACCTGCGGGCAGCTGCCCCCACCGCCCTTACCATAGATGCTTCTGATGCTGCTGTCGGAGGGGTCCTGGAACCGTTTATCGGTGGTCGCAGGCAACCGCTACCTTTCTTCAGTTGACACCTGAGCGGAATTAGAGTGTGTTCGACCGCAAGCTTTTGGCTCTTTATTTGGCGGTCCGACATATCCGGTATTTCCTGGAGGGCAGGACATTTACCGCCTTTACGGACCATAAACCTCTCACGTTTGCCATCGCGAAGGTGTCTAATCCCTGGTCTGCTCGTCAGCAGCGGCACCTGGCTTTCGTTTCCGAATTCACAACCGATGTTCGGCACGTGGCCGGCAAGCTGAATCAAGTGGCCGATGCTTTGTCTCGCCCTGCTGTCCATGCCGTGCTGTCCGTCGCTCCGGGGTTGGACTATGCTGCGCTGGCTGCTGCCCAACGCGATGTTGACAAGATGCGAGGATATCGTACTGCTGTATCGGGTTTGGTGTTGGCCGATGTGCTGTTCGGCCCTGCAGGGTGACAGTCCTGTGAGATACTTCCACCGGCCAGCCGCGACCTGCCGTTCTGGTTGGTTGGCAGCGGCGAGTTTTCGACTCTATTCATGGACTGGCTCATCCTTCCATCTGGGCGACTTCTGCATTGGTGGCGGCCAAGTCCGTGTGACATGGCCTTCATAAGCAGGTTGTGACATGGGTCAGGGCCTGCATTCCTTGCCAGACATCCAAGGTCCTGAGGCATGTTCGTGCTCCACTTCAGGATTTTGCGGTTCCTTCTCACCGGTTTGCGCACATTCATGTGGATCTGATGGGTCCTCTGCTGTCGTCTCGTGGTGCTACACACCTGCTCGCGGTTGTGGATCGTTTCATACGGTGGCCTGACGCTGTTCCGCTGTCCGACACCTCCGCTGCGAATTGTGCTCGGGCTCTCGCGGCCCACTGGGTGGCGCATTTCTACTGATCGTGGTGCCCAGTTCACCTCTGCCTTGTGGTCAGCCATGGCTCAGCTGTATCATACCACCGCGTATCACCTTCAGGCCAATGGGTTGGTCGAGCGGTTCCACAGGCATTTGAAGTCGGCATTGAAGGCTCACTGGCCCGGATTGGGTGGACCAATTGCCTTGGGTGTTGCTGGGGATCCGCATGGCTCCAAAGGTGGATTTGGACACGTCTTCCACGGTGCTGGTGTATGGCGCGCCGCTGCAGGTGCCTGGGGATTTCCTTCCAGCGGCTCGGGGTTCGCCGGAGCCCGCCTCGTCTGTGCTGGCGTATCTGCGTGAGAATGTGCGGGTCTAGGCTCCCTTTCCCATTTCCCGCCATGGGGTCGTCCCTGTGTATGTTCCGCCGTTGCTTAAGGACTATTCTTTTGTCTTTGTTTGCAGGGACTCGCATCGCACTCTGCTCGGGCAGCCTGGGGTCGCGACTTTTGTATTGGATGTCGGGGGTCGTGAGGAGATCGTGTCGGTGGCCCGTCTCAAGCCTGGATGTTGACAGCCCGGTGGTGGTGGCCCAACCCCGGCGTAGGGGGTTGTCCACCAGCCACGCCCTGTTCCCCGGTTGCACCTGTTGTGCCTGTTACCCCTTTTCCTCCTGTTTGCCCTGTTCCACTTGTGGCACAGTTGTGCCACTCCTCTGGTCGGGTCGTACAGACGCCTGCTCGTTTCCTTTCCTCGGGTTCTGGGGGGGGGGTCCTGTAGCGGCACCTAGTGGTGGGATGGAGAGGGCAGAACCCTCTTCATTGGTCAGTGCGGTCATGTGACCGCAGGGTGTTGGTTTTCGCGGGCTTTTGTGGTGTGTCAGTTAGTTAGTCAGCACTCCGCCCAGCATCAGGAGTTATTATTGTTAGTTCAGTCAGACACACGTACTTCACGGGTTTTGTTAGTTTTTATTAAAAATAAAAATAATTTTGCTAGACCTGTCTGGCCTCACTACAACAATGTGTACAAGAAAAGTCTCATCAGGGTGTACATGTTCCTGCTTTACAATACTATCCATGCATGAAAACTTGCTCCTGATCTTTGTAATAGTGGGCTGGGGTAGCAAATTGCCAGAACAAGGTTAATAGGCAATGAACAGCTCATTGTTAATGATACGCTGACCAAAAGTGAGAAAAATACTCGGGCACTCGAGCAATACAAGATTAAAAATATGGATCTGGAAAACAGAAGCCGTCGGCTGAATTTACGAATTGTTGGTTTGCCTGAAGGTCAAGAAGGGGAAGTTATAAAATATGCCTCTAAAATGATAAAGGAGACTGTCAACACCGAGCACTATGAAAATCTTCCAATTTTAGATAACGCACACAGGATCGGGAAGAAATCTGGTCTCCAAGATAAACCGAGACATTTGACTGTTCGGTTTCTCTTCTTGTAGATGAAGGAGAATATCCTCTAAGCAGCAAAAAAGTTGGGCATGGTTGAATATGAAGGATGCAAGTTTCGGTTTGTTCCTGATTACAGTCGTGAGCTTTTGGGATTGAGAAAGTCTTTCCATAATGTAATGTCTGAGTTGTTTAAGAAACAGTTGCGCCCCGCCTTGCTCTATCCAACTAGACTGTGTATATGACTCTTTAATGGTAACAACCAATTTTTTAACAATCCTCAAGACGCTTCCAGCTTTCTGGAGGCTTATGGGGGAGAAGCCGCGACGGGGAGCTACTGATAGTTGATTAAGTTACAATTGGAGATTTATTGTTCCTATTTGACAATATGTCGCTTTGTAAATGATTAAGAATTTAATTGGATGAGTTGTTCTTTAATTACTTTTTAGAATTTTAGTATGATGGTATCAAACAATAACTTTTACCTTCTCTAAGATACTGTTAATTTAATGAAATGGTATTATATATTAACTTTTAAGATCTTCTTTGTTAGCTCTTCTACTTTTAAAATGTCCATCAAAGGAATTTTTTTCCCTGTCTTTGGACAAACAAAGTGAAGCAGTTCTTGTTTTTCATATTTTGACCTTGGATATATAATATGAAATAGCTCTTGTCTTTCACAGTTAACATGCACTTTTTAACCATAACATTAATTTGTTTTGGCTATTGAGTGGTAAATATTCCTTCTTTTTACGTTGGGTGCTGTCATTAGGAGAGATGGAGGTAGGGAAGAGATTAGGTAGCGTACTGCTGGCCACTGGTCAGTTTCAGGCTTTGCATGAGTGGGGGGGGGGGGACTTTTGCTTTCAGTTTAGTTTTTTCCATCTGGGTAGAATTTGAACTGCAAAAATGTCTGAAATGTCATCACTTCTGGCTCCGCCTTAGATTCTTCTCCTTCCAGTATCATGAACTGTTATGCTTTAAGAAATTAACCCTTTACATTCCACATAATTTTACAAACAATATGGATAAAGTTATTAACTTCCTTTCATGGAATGTGAATGGTCTGAACAATCCCATTAAGAGGAATTAAAAAAAAAAAGTTCTTCGTAGACTAAATGCTCAGATTATCTTTGTTCAGGAAACTCATGTAAGGAAAGACGACAATCAACGATTTTTTAAGTTTTGGAGAGGTCAGCAGTTTCATTCAAATTCACAGTCTAAGGTGAAAGGAGTCTCTATTTTTATTGACTCCTCAATTTCATTTGTTCATTATGAAACAATTTCTGATCAATATGGTAGATTTTTGATGATTACTGGTGTTCTTCATAACCAAAAAGTTGTTATGGTGAATGTTTATGCACCTAATATTGATCACCCTGAGTTTTTTTAAACAGCTAATCGCATCCTTTCCTAATTTAAATGAACATCTTTTGATAATGGGTGGAGATTTTATCTGCTGTTTGAACCCCTCGATGGACAGATCTGCATCTGATCATGTTCTTCCAAATAAATCAGTTAGTTTTATCAATTCTTTTTTACTTGACTGGAATGTTAGAAGTCTGGAGATTCCTACACCCAAATGACAAAGAATTTTCTTTTTTCTCTCATGTATATCATAGTTACTCTAGGATTGACTACTTTATAATAGATTCTCGGCTAGTTTCATCGGTCACTGCGTGTGAGTATGATGCAATTGCTATTTCTGATCATGCACCATTGAAACTATCAATTAAACTACCTGATTCCAAGTTTAGTGCTAAATACGACTTTGCTTCAAGATCTAAATGTTGTTAATTTAATTAAAGATCAGATTGCTTTTTTCTTCTTAACAAACTCTACTGAAGAAATATCCCATGGTGTAGACTGGGATGCTTTTAAGGCATATATTCGCGGACAAATTATTTCATACTCCGCGGGATTAAAAAAACAAATTCAAAATGAAATACGTATATTGGCTGATGAGATTAAAGAAATTGATAAAAAATATTCAAAAGCTCCTAGTCAAGAGCTCTATAAGAATAAAGTTGAACTTCAATTGAGACATGATTTGTTATTAGTATCACCAATTAAGAATCAGTTACTTAAAACCAAAAGTCAATTTTATATACATGGCGATAAATCTGGCAAATTACTCGCCAATCAGTTGAAAGCTGTGTCAGCCAAACGTCAGATTATTAAAGTGAGTAAACGGGATGGTACATTGACTGTAGACCATGATGAAATTAATAAATCCTTTTGGGAATTTTATACCTCCCTATACCAATCAGAATTTCCTTCTGTTTCCAAATATAATGCATGAGTTTTTAAAGAAACTGAACTTGCCAAATTTGCCAAAATAATGAGTCTCTGTTGTTAGATGAACCCATCACGGAGGAAGAAATACAGAAAACAATCCTCTCGATGAATTCTGGTAAAGCTCCCGGCTTACATGGGTTTACAGTGGAATTTTTAAAGTATTTCTCAAGTTTACTGTCTCCCTGGCTATGCAAGGTTTTTAAAGAAGCCTTTTTAATGAATAGATTACCACAATCCTTTTATGAAGCATCTATTTCTTTAATTCTTAAAAAAGATAAAGACCCTACTGAAGTGACATCATATAGACCTATATCACTGTTAAATGTTGATTTCAAAATTCTTTCCAAAATATTAGCTATGAGATTGGAAAATATTTTACCGCAAATTATTTCTGAAGATCTGAAGATTATTAAAATGTTTATCCTACCTAAATTTTTGTATTTATTTCAGACAATATCAATTTTTATTGCTAAATCTTTCTTTGATATTATTGACTCCAAAATTTCTTCATATATATGGCAGAATAAAAATTTCAGACTAAGTAAAAAATACTTACAGAAATCAAAAAAAGATGGTGGTTTGGCACTGCCGAACCTTAGATTCTACTATTGGGCAGTTAATGCTCGCTATCTAACATTTTGGACAAAAGATTTAGAAGATACCCAATGCCCAGGATGGATAAATCGTGAACGTGATTCTATGCAAGGGCTATCATTGGCTTCTATTCTAGGGGCCTCGTTACCTTTCACAATTACGAGATTGAATAAATATACGACTAACCCAATATTAAGACATACATTCCGAATATGGTTTCAATTTCGTAAGTCTTTTGGATTGAATGATTTTATCTTATCGAGTCCTATCATATCTAATTTTTTCTTCCAACCTTCTAGTACTGATCAAGCCTTTCTGTTATGGAAGAGGAAGGGATTACAGATAGTAGCTTTTCGTCATTTGTTTTTGGATGGTTGTTTTATGTCTTTTGAACAACTCTCCAATAAATATAATCTACCTAACTCACATTTCTTTAGATATTTACAAATTAGACATTTTACCTACCCTTCTCTACCCTTTTTTCCGCTACCACATCAAACCAAAATCATGGACATTTTTTTACATTTGAACCCTTATCAGAAAGGCTTAATAACGACTATTTATGAGTTGATTTTGAAATTACAAATAGATACATTTGAGAATTAAGAATGATTGGGAAAGAGAACTCCAAATGTCTCTATCTATAGAGAAATTGGAGAGGATTCTTCAATTAGTTAATACTTCCTCAATGTGTGCAAGACACGCTTTGATACAATTCTAGGTGGTTCACAGAGCTCATATGTCAAAAGATGTTAGCTCGTCTTTATGGTCATATAAATCCTACCTGTGACAGATGTAATTCTGAAGTGGCCTCACTGACTCATATGTTTTGGTCTTGCCCACTTTTGGAAAAATATTGGAAATAAATTTTTGATACTATTTCTGTAGTTTTAGGTATTGATTTACAACCTCATCCCATTACTGCAATTTTTGGGCTACCAATGTTAGATTCTATTCATTTGTCCCGCTCTGCCCATCGGCTGATTGCTTTTACCACATTAATTGCCAGAAGATCTATTTTATTTAAATGGAAATACTCTAATCCTCCGACCACACTCCAGTGGTATTCTGAAACGATATCATGTATAAATTTAGAAAAAATTAGGAGTGACATTGTTGAACCCTTGGTTAAATTTGATAGGACTTGGGGAAGTTTTATTCAACATTTTCATACGACATAAATTGGCCCCTCTCCAACTGCTATAATAATTTATTTTACATTTATACGGTGAAACGGATTTGACGAAAAACCGGGACTTAAATTGTTGAATTTCTTTGCAGCCCAGATTCTGTTTTGCTTTTTTTCCTAGTTTAGGGGGGGGTTTTTAATTTCCTTTTTTCCCTTTTTTTCTTTTTATCTTTTTATTTTTATATATATATATAAGTTCTCTTTTGAACTTAACTATATTTACATAGAGACCGGGAGGTCTATATTCAATGTGTATTTTGACACTGGACTCATATTTAGGTTATACCTGTTATTAAAGTAATCCTGATCCCTATGTATCAATATCATTGTTATGTTTATCTTTTTTTTCTGTTGTCTTGTTTTTGAAAAAAAATGAATAAAAAGATTTTAAAAGAAAGATCGCAAATTGGAGGAATAGCATCCAAACAGTATTAATATTGATTTCTCTAACATCAAATAACCCCTGCACTCCCTCTTTCTCCATCCCTCCTCCACCCAAGTCGCACCACGTTCCCGTTCTTATCTCGCAAAGAGCTAACAATGGCCGGTTTCCTTTATCATCATTACTTTTTTGCATATCTTTCATTCATTTGTTCTATATCCCTCTTCATCACTATCTATATCTCTCGATTCCCTTTCCCCTGACTGGTCTGAAGAAGGGTCTCAACCCGAAACGTCACCCGTTCCTTCTCTCCAGAGATGCTGCCTGTCCCGCTGAGTTACTCCAGCATTTTGTGTCTATTTGCTGTTACTAAGTTTTGCTTGTTTTTTTTCTTGCAAGTTAGGTTACGCTAGTTAATGTTAATGAATGAATGAATGAATGATACTTTATTATCACATGTGATATGTCACAGTGAAATTCTTTGCATTGCATACCATACACAAACTATCTAAAGAGTCGCCACGTATAGGTGCCAACAAAGTTACAAACTGTTCAATGTAGTCCCAATGGTCCCTCTTCGTTCTCAGCGATCCCCCCACAGCGGTCTTATTGACCTTTCTGGGATTGAAGACTATTATTCTCATAATAGTGGCATTAGGATATCGAATTGGGACATTGCCTTATCTTAATATGAATATGGCACAGAGTACTGAGCATGCAAACAACATGTAACATCATTTTACATTATCAAGACTACTTTATGAAGAAGCTACAAAGAACAGTGTAAGTAAGAGTCTTTGAATAATGGCAGAGCAGGTTTAAAGTACCAAGGAACCATTCTTTCTCCGAATTTGTATGCGTGGATGTACTGGAGAATGTTGGCAATGAATGAATAAATGCTATAATGATGGGAACTAGGTGTCAGGGTCCTCTTGGGAGAGTAGTGAAACCTAAACAGGCTCCTGAAGAACAATGAGCACAGAAGTAAATTACCTCATGCAGAGTTCCAGGCAAGAGTCTATAAGTGCATGAACACCCTCTAGGGAAGTCTGCAATCGTGAAGGCCTTTCAATGCAGCCTCATTTCATGTGCATATGCACTATCACAATGGGTGGTTCTCCACTCTGCTGGCAGAGCGACACTTATTTTCTGCATTGTAGTAATGAGCAACAGTGTCATGTGTCACATATCTCAGCTGATCTTAAGAAGCAACCAAATGCAAGTACCTGCATTTGTCTCACAGTGCAAAGTCAGAGGCACAGTCACACTCAGAGACCTTGCCTTGGGATCCTAGCACACCATTTCTACTGAGATACAAGGAAATGCAAATTCTGGGATCTTGCTTAAAACACAAAGTGCAAGTGTAGATCAGCAGGTGAGGCAGCATCTGTAGAAGGAATGCATAGGCAACGTTTTGAGTCAGGACCCTCCTTCAGACTACTTAGATATGCCTGCTGGTAGGGCCTTGGGGAGTATTGTAGAACAGAAAGACGTAGGGTTGTAGGTACATAGTTCCATGAAAGTGATGACAGAGGTGGACAGGGTAGTAAAGATGGCATTTTGCATGCTTGCCTTTGCCGGTCTGGGTATTGAGTGCAGGAGTCAAGGCATTATGTTACAACTGTTCAAGATGCTGTTGAGGCCATATTTGGAGTACTATACACATCTCTGGTTGTCCTGCCTTAGCAAGAAGGCAGGACAACTAGATTGGAAAGGGTGCAAAAATCATTTACATGGATGTTTCCAGGCCTGGCTGGATTAAGTTTCAAAGAGAATCAGGATAATTCATAATTTTATAAGCTATAGAAGCAGAATTAGGCCATTCGGCCCATTAAGTCTACTCCGCCATTCAATCATGGCTCATCTATCTTCCCTCTCAATGCCATTCTCCTGCCTTCTCCCCATAACCCCTGACATCCGTACTAATCAAGAATCTATCCATCTCCGCCTTAAAAATATCTATTGACATGGCCTCCATAGTCTTCTGTGGCAATGATTTCCACAGATTCATCATCATCTGACTAAAGAAATTCCTCCTCATCTCCTAAATGTACGTCCTTTTATTCTGAGGCTATGGCCACTGGTCCTAGACTCTTCCACCAGTGGAAGCATCCTCTCCACATTCACTCTATCCAGGTCTTTTACTATTCGGTAAATTTCAATGAGATCTCTCTCTCATCCTTCTAAACTCCAGCGAGTACAGGCCCAGGCCATCAAATACATCATATGTTAAACCAATCATTCCTGGGACCATTTTCATAAACGTCCTCTGGACCCTCTCCAACGCCAGCACATCCTTCCTTCCTGAGATATGGGGCCCGAAACAGCTCACAATACTCTTAATGACTAGTGCCTTACAAGGTCCCAGCATTACATCCATGTTTAGTCCTCTCTAGTCCTCTTTAAATAAATGCTACCATTGCATTTGCATTCCTTGCTAACGATTCAACGTGCAAATTAACCTTTTGGGAATCTCGCACTAGCACTCCCAAGTCCCTTTGCACCTCCGATTTCTGAATTCTCTTCCAATTTAGAAAATATTCCCATTTAGAAAAGGTTCTGGCTGTCTACCCTATCTATGCCTCTCATAATCGTATATACTTCTATCAGGCCTCCCCTCAATCTCCAGCAATCCAATGAAAACAAAACAAGTCTGTCTAACCTCTCCTTGTAGCTAATACCCCTAATCCAGACATTGAGTTGGGTGGAAGAGTCTGTTTTTCACTAGCTGCGTGAAAAACATTCAATGTTTGCATTTTCACCCGGAAGCAGCATTTTGTTTCATGAAAATCTGAAAACGGCAGATTCTAGAACTCTGAATAAAGACAGAAAATGCTGGTCATGAATTCAGGCAGAATCTATGGAAATAGAAGCAGTTAATGTTTTAGCTCTTTATTTAGTTAATGACGTTCTTTCTAGGTTCTGATGAAGAATTATAGATCTAAAACATTAACTATTTCTTCATCTGAAAATTTTTTGACAGCATTTATGGAACCAGAAATAGTTAATGTTCCAAGTCCCGATTTGTTTATCTTTCAACAGATGCTGCCTGAACAGCTAAGTCTTTCCAGCATTTTCTATTTTTAGCGTTGTTAACAGCTAATGGTAACTTACTCAGAAACATGCTCAAAACTGGTCAATGTCATGTTAATGTGATTCTCGACTGCACAATGCCTGTTTAATTGAGCATTTCAAAGATAAATTTCTGGGCTTTCATGTCTTTGTTAGTATTTTTGTATCTAATTGCAATGGATATTGCACTGTTCATACAGATCCAGATGCCCTGCAGTCGCTATGGCACCATTTGAATTTCTAATCTGTGCAATTTTCAGTTGAAATGCCCAGAATTGTGACCAAGTCCAAATGAAATAAACATTGTTCATCACTGAGCACAAAGTCTAAGCCTTCATACTTCTTGCTATTTTAGTGCTAAGTTTTAATGCTAAGCTGGTTTTAATGCTAAGCTGATGTTAAAATGCAGCGTACTCAAAGCAGGGAGATATTCTAGGTTGCAGATTTGTTGGATGCCAATAGTACAGGTTCACAATCTCTTATCCGAAAACCTTGGGACCAGACACTTTTCGGATTTTGGAATTTTTCGGATTTCGGAATGGAAGTTTTTTAGCGTAGATTTTAACCGGGTGGCTCAGTGGTAGAGTTCTCGGCTCGTGGCTGCAAGGTCGCGAGTTTGCGCCTCGATCCCGGCAGTTACTCGGTGAGGGAGGTAGCGCTCTCTTGTCACCCTAGCGGGGCTACATGGCCTTAGGTGGCCTAGCTCGGGGATTCTTGAATCCCCCGAATAAATAATTTAAAAAAAAGATAAAACATTATCTTCCTGTTGGCGGCGCGACTCACCCGTTGCAGCGGCCCCTACAACCTGTCTGTCTTTTTTTATTTTTTGTCTAGTTAAATGTAGTGTTGGTGTTTTTTTAATACTGGTTTCTAAATGTGTATATGTGGGGGGCGGGGGGGGGGAAACTGTTTAAAATCTCTTCCCTATCCGGGAGACCCGACCTTTTCCCTGTCGGGTCTCCGTTGTCGTTGAGGCCTAGCACCGTGGAGCAGCCTCCAACCTGAACGACCCGGGGGCTCGAGAGACTGCGGAGCTGCGGACTACTCACCATCGTGGGGCTGGCCGGCATCGGAGCGTGGGGAGCGGTGGTGACTCGCTGCTAACTCATTCGACTCCTGGGGCTCGGAGGCTCCAGCAACGCAGCCGCAGGTCCGGTGGACTGGGACATCGGGAGCTCGCAGGTCCGGGGGAAGAGACCGCTTCCCGGAGCTCCCGCAACGCGACTTCTCCAGCCAGTGTCGCGGGGTTGGAACGACCCGGAGCGGGGCCGTACATCGCCCGGCACGGCTTCATGGCCGTGGGACATTCCAGCGCCCGCCGGGGCTCCAACATTGTGACTTTTAGACCGGGAGCGGGGCCGTAAATCGCCCGGCACGGCCTAAAATGGCCGTGGGACTTAGCATCGCCCGCCTGGGGCTTGGACATCGGGAGAGAAATGGAGAACAGGGGAGAGAAAAGACTTTGCCTTCCATCACAGTGGGTTCACTGTGATGGATGTTTGTGTGAATTAAATTGTGTGTATGTCTAGGAAATTGTCTTTGTTTGTATGGCTGTGGAAACGGAATTTCGTTTGAGCCTCACTGAGGCTCAAATGACAATAAATGGTATTGTACTGTATTGTATTAAGTAAAACTTTAAACATAAACTGGCTCAAACTAAGCTAAACAAAGCTAAACACATGAAAATATACTTACATGCAGTGTTCGGTTTTCGGAGCTTTTCGGTTTTCGGAATTTCGGATAAAATGTTGTGAACCTGTAATATCAAGACATACGGTCTAATTGGGAGAGATGTGCAATGGTCTGGGAGTCCTGGAAGGTGAATTGTTACAGAGGAAAAGGAGTGTTGGAAAAACTGAAGCTCATGGATTGAAAGAGATTGCAAGCACGGATGCAAACTCACGATAAAGGGACAGGGAACGTACATTCATCATGAATGTTGCCTTTCGGACAAGAGAAAGCAATGTGGAGGTGTTTCTTAATGATCATTACAAGAACTACACAGGTGGATAAAAATGCTGGAGAAACTCAGCGGGTGAGGCAGCATCTATGGAACGAAGGAAAGGTGATGTTTCAGGTCGAGACCCTTCTTTAGACTCAAGAATTACTGTGTTTCTTGATACGTATTAAGAGACAAAAGACAGGAGTCAAGAGTGCTTTATTGTCATATGACCTGAAACAGAACAAAGAGAGTTCACTTGGAGGATGTTGCGTTTAATAGCCTAATAGTTGTAGGGATGAAGCCACTCCTGAACTTCGCGTCTTGGATTTGTGTCAGGCTCCTGACACATTCCTACCCTTCTTCTCTTTCTACTGACGATCATCCCAATAAAAGCAATGCATTCAATACCATAATCCAGTTGGAATATACAGTAATTTAAAGCAATACAGATTCACAACTAAAATCAGACATGGAGATAACACCAAATATCTAGAGGCTTTTGCAGCAAATGTTTTAGAGTGTAGTCACATCCCTGAAACAAAGATGAAGAACACTCACAGCAAATTATCCCCTGAAGACTTCAAGAAAATTTAACTGCCATATGCACCAGGACCAGAACAATTAGATTCTTATTTACTGCAGCTTTATGGGCATATTAAATTCAAAAACACCACGAAGAAATATACAATAATTCATCAGATATTCTAGATATACCAGACCATGATAGAACAAGTCAAAGTATGTAATGCAACCTTAGTCAAGCAAAGTCCATAGTAGTTTGGTGACGTAGGGCTGTGTAAGGTGGCACAAGAGCCTGATGATTGATGGGAAGAAACTGTTTTTGAACCCAAGGTAAATCAGTTATTTCAATCGCGTATATATTTTTTTATTTTTCTGTTTCTCTGAATAAAGAAGGTGTAAAGCCTTTTCATTGATTAATGGTAGAGCCCAGCAGTTCATGGAGTCTTCTTCCTCTTCTGTTTGTTGTTTAATTGTCCTTCATTAATGGCTTAGTCCTCATTTTTGTCAAAGGCACCAAGTATGTCAACAAATTAGCTTCCACTATCATGGTCAGGTTTACTTAGAATATCTGATCATTTAATATAATCTCCTCTAACCGTTGTTGATATGTTGGATGCCCCTGACAAAAATGAAAGCTTCGTGCAGGACCGAGTTCTGAATGAAGGACAAGTAAACAACTAACAGAAGCAGAAAAAGCTGCATACAGATCCCTTTTCTGAACTGCCAGGCTCCACCATCAATCAATACAAAAAGCTTTACAACCTTCTTCATTCAGAGAAACTGAAAAATAGAAACATCTATGTGGCCAAAAAAGCTGATAAAAAGACATACAACATGAGTAATTGCCCTTCAGAACATTGTAGTACTTGGCTGAATGTAATATCAAGAAGCCCTGTAGAACTAAAGTCAATGAGAATCACGGTGAAATTCTCTACTGATTGGAGAAATATCTAGTACAAAGATGGCCGTGGTTGTTAGGGGTCAATCATCCTTGCCAGAGGACCAAGTTGCAAAGTGCCTCACCCTAATCAGCTTCAACTGCTTCATCAATTACTTTCCCTTTATCATAATGTTATGTGGGGTTGTTTGTTGACAATAGCTAGGACTATTTTATCTCTAGGCTTGGTCATCTAGTGACAAAAATCAGAATGTTTCATAAAGCCACACAACAAATCTCTATTAAAGAGATTATTGAAACCCAAGCAAAATACCACAAACAAAATAGTGTAAATAATATTATAAACAATGAAATTACCAAAGATCTAAAATCAGATTGCATTCACTGGCAAGTAGGAGGCTGAGGCGAGACCTGATAGTAGTTTATAAACATATGAGGGGCACAGTTAAGGTAGGCAGTAAGCATATTTTTCCTAGGGTGGAAAAATCAAAAATTGGAGGGCATAACTTTAAGAGGGGAAAGGAGATGTGCAGGGCAATTTTTTATTTTTACTCAGAGTGGTGGGTGTCTGGAACACATTGCCAGGGATGGAAGTTTAGCCAGATGAAGAGGTTAGTGTTGGAGGGGAACTGACTTGGCCTCTGCACTAGTGAAGGGCCCTTGGGCTATCTTGGTTTGTGATGGATGAATAGAGGTTTTGGACTGTTAAGGCCATCGTCTTTCAGTCAGTTAATGATCTAATTGCTTTAGGGGATTTCTCTTTTGCACCCTTCAGCTTTGTAGTCCCCAATCACAGGCACCCTGTATCTACCTGTTTGTCAAGATCCACAAGCAGCACTCTCCTGACTTGTAGCCAGTTTGACCTCTTCCAATCTCCTGGTCTCACCTTGCTCAGTTTCAATTGATGAGAATGTAAAGACATGTATGTGGTTATGGGACTACAAGGCTGGAGGATACAGAGAAGAAATATCTTAGTTTTTGAGGGAATATAATGAAAGATAAACTGTTCTAGGTTGTTAAATTTTAATTCTATGTAGCAAAAAAGAGCTGAATATGCCTGGTTCTGACAGACTGTTGGCAGATTCATCCAAGTTCACTGGGAAAAAATTGTGATAAATAGAAAAGAAAGTGCATGAAAGGAAATAGCAATAAATGTCTATCACTTGAGTTTAATTAAAGTTTCAACATTGCTATACCAGCACATGCAAAGTCACAACACCACCTACAAGATGTTGTGTTCCAACTTAAAATAAACCATAATAATAATATACTTGTCCTTGCATGCTATTAATAACTTGGTTTATCCTTCACACAAATAAAGAAAATGACTATTCACTTCTTAAAAGATATATAATGTTTGACTTCTAATTGTATGTTTCATGTTCTTTTTAAATGCATGCCTTAGCATTATATGCTATGTCCTTGACCTTTTATTCTAGTGTAAGTGCAGTAAGGGAAAAAATGTATACTCTGGAATTTAGAAGGATGAGAGGAGATGTTATTGAAACCTATAAGATTATTAAGGGTTTGGACGAGCTTGAGGCAGGAAACATGTTCCCGATGTTGGGGGAGTCCAGAACCAGGGGCCACAGTTTAAGAATAAGGGGTAAGCCATTTAGAATGAAGATGAGGAAAAAAAATTCACACAGAGAGTTATGAGTGTGGAATTCTCTGCCTCAGAGGGCAGTGGAGGCTGGTTCTCTGGATGCCTTCATCTTCATCCAAAGGAGAGCTAGGTAGGGCTCTTAAAGATAGTGGAGTCAAGGGATATGGGGAGAAGGCAGGAATGGGATACTGATTGTGGATGATCAGCCATGATCACATTGAATGGCGGTGCTGGCTCGATGGGCCGAATGGCCTACTCCTGAACTTATTCTCTATTGTCTAATTGAGTGCCACTAAAAATGAGGGAAATAATAGCTGACATTTTAGTATTGATTTTTGTTAGGATGCTATTTTATGTTTTTTTCTAAACATCAGGATTTAACTAGTTTTCTTCTACCTAAACTCCAGTATTATATACTATATACTTTTTTCTCTCCAAGTGTACATCCTTTGGCTTTCTTACTCAAGAAGTGATTACAGAACACCAAATTGTAAAAATATGAAATTTATTAATTGAAATGTACTTTCAAATGTAAAATTGCATTTCAAAGTATTAAAAGCATTTTAGAAGTCTAAATCATCGTGTAATAATACTAAGGTGGACACAAAATACTGGAGTAACTCAGCGGGACAGGCAGCATCACTGAAGAGAAGGAATGGGTGACGCTTTGGGTCTAGACCCTTCTTCAGACTGATCTTTATTAGTCACTAGGCCAAGTGGGACCCATTGGGTCCCTGTCACACGGGAGGCCTGGTCCTCCAATGCAACCCATTCCCCGAATGCCATATTCCACCACTCACCCATAGCCCCCACAGGAGGCCTGGTCCCCCAATGCAACCCGTTCCCCAAAGCAATATTCCACCACTCACCCGTTCCCCCAACGCAATATTCCACCACTCACCCGTTCCCCCAACGCAATATTCCACCACTCACCCATAGCCCACAGCAGCGCAGGGGCGGCTCATTTCACCTTATCCCCCAGCATTCCCTCCCTCTCCTCTTCACCCTCCCTCTTTTAAACTTTAAAATTTTGACTTTTCACTTAAAAAAAATCTAATTGCACTTGCTGCCACAACTCAGTGTCCTGTGATTTGCAACATTGTAATGGGCAAGGCCAGCAAGTGCAATTGGATTTTTTACAGTGAAAAGTTAAGTCAGTAGTTTATGTAAATGAGATCCCATTGTGATGTCATATCTGCTAACTGCCACTGCAACTTCAAGTAATTTTCTCAAACTGGATTTTGTAAAGTAAAAAATGTAAATAACTTGTAAAATATACCATCAATCTGAACGAAACTTGATACAACACACCACAGGACAATGGTGAATAAGGTGGTCCAAAATAGTAGTGCTATCGTGTACCATTTTGGCATAATTCAGGGCATCAGGGCATGACTCACAGACAGGCACACAGACAGACATGCAGACAGACTCACAAACAAGATGAGAGTTTTAGTAATATACTAGATCAAGTGGGACCTATCACATGGGAGACCTGGTCCCCGGCGCAACCCGTTCCCCCAACGCAATATTCGACCACTCACCCATAGCCCCCAAGGGAGGCCAGGTCCACCAACGCAACCCGTTCCCCAAATCAAGATTCCACCACTCACCTGTTCCCCCAACGCAATCCGTTCCCCCAACACAATATTCCACCACTCACCCATAGCCCCCAACTGTGCAGGTCGGCTCATTTTTTTCACCCTCCCTCATTTTAAATGTAAATAAATATGCAATTGCACTAACATTTTTTTTATTGTTTAAGGCCATCTTTTGTTATCCAAATCTAATCATTAAACTTTCAATTTAGAGAACAATTAAAAGTCAACCATGTTGTTGTGGCTTTGCAATCACATATGTGCTCGGTTAGGCTGGCAGATTCTTCCCCTGTTACCGAACTGAACTCACTGTGGAATTAATCCATTAACGGAGCCACTCTGCTGCTGGATTCGAAGTTGTCCCTGCCTTCCCTCTGGAAGCCTCGTCCCCATCAGATGCCGAGTTCCCAGAGCCCTGGTTAAACGGGGGGGCCGCTCACGGTTAAGTCTGTGAAAGCGGCCCCATCAGAGGCTGTGATGGGGGGGTGAAAGAGGACGGCGAAAAGTAGCGGGGGAAGAGCCGATCTTTGGCTTGAGCCAGTGTGACAGAGCCGGGCCGGGGGGGGTGGAAGTGGAGGAGAGCCGGGCGGCAGCAGCTTTTATGGTCGCGCGGGAGACGCGATGAGTAGGTGGCCAGCAGGAGGCGACAAAATGAGTGAGTGTGGGGGGAGGGGGGGAAGGATTATCTAAATTAGAAAAATATCTAAATGTAATAAGGAGTGGATTAGTGAATGTAAAAGTGAAATCGCTAGCGAAATGGAAAAAATCTCTGAGTTTTTGCGTGTGGTTTTGGTGGACCAAGGACTCAAAGGCCAAATCTGACACCCACAAATAAACACACAGACAGACAGACAGACAGACAGACAGACAGACAGACAGACAGACAGACAGACAGACAGACAGACAGACAGACAGACATGATATATAGATTATTATTATCATCTTTATTAGTCATTAGATATCATTAGTAATAATACTAACTGGGGCAAAGTGCAAAATCATTAAAATGTAGAATACTAAACATTAGGACAAATGTTATGTTCAGCACCATAGTTAAGTCAGTTTTAAGCAAGATCTCTTGGCATAAAGTAGCCTGAGCCTGTGCAAATTTGTTAGTTGCCAATTCCCTGTGGAATTGCCAGCTGTAGAGAACCACGTTGTGGGACAAAAGAAATTTGGTGAACCAAGTATCTGTTATTATCTTCCCTTTCATTCTTATAAACCGGGTGCTTTCATGCTTCATGCATCCTAAAATCATTCAGTTTAGGTTTGCCATTTAACAAATATATACTAATGATTTATTTGAAGTATCCAAAAATTTACTAAATAATAATTAAATTAACTCAATTAAGAAACTTTAAAAAATATTTGGTTATGTGTTGCAGTTAAGATGTCATTATACAAATCATTTTATAATTTGGAGGTTACACAAAATACAAATTAACCTATTATGAATGTGGGCCATAAACTGACCTTCCACTATAAAAAGGATCCATATGCACTGCATCAAAAAGACAGCCAATATTATCAAAGACTAACATCACTCTGGTCGGGCTCTCATTTCACCGGAAAAAGGTATAGGAGTCTGAAAACCATGACCACCAAGTTCAAGAATAGCTTCTTCACAACAACTTCCCATGAACACTACATAACACTAACCTCAACTAAGAACTGTCTTTATTGAATGGTTTTTTTTGCGCTAATATCATTGTTATCATTTATTTATTTCCCCCCTATGTGTATTGTGTTTACAGGCTTGTTATGCTGATGCAAGTAAGAATTTCATTGATCTGGTGTGGGCACATATCACAATTAAATACACTTGCTTCTCTCTTAATGTTAAATGTCAATATCCTTAATTTCCTCCATTCAGATGAAAACAATAAGGAATTAAAGCAAGAAGTCCCATGTAGGGGAGGAGATCTTCACGTGCAGCAAAATGATCAGCAAAAAAATTCATTTTGGGCAAACAATTAGCAGAATCTACCAAGTATGCTCTCTAATATTTTGATTTAATTGTGGCTACCACATTCCCCTTTGTTTGCTTAGGAGACAAACTCTTGCTGTCCCCTGCCTCTTAACATTGGCAAGGCTTCTTTTTGTTCCCTCTGTGAATCTGAGAGCTCTCTTCAATCATTTTCTTGTCATGCAAATATTTGCATAACCATAATAGTATTTTCAGTGCAGCCAGCAGTAGATATCCCCCATCAGACATTGTTTTTAATCTATGTGTATATTTCTTCATAAAGTCACATACCTGTATATATTTAAAATATTGATTATCCTTCAATTTAAATTTTAATTGTTGAAATGATAACAGTTTGCCCAATTCATACATATCCCCTACTTTCCTAATCCCCAGTCTATCCCATTGTTGATATGTGTTGTCGATGAGAGAAGGTTTGAATGCGGGGTTGTTCAATAGTGGGGTTAGTACTGATAAATTATTTAATTTCAAGGATACTTTTATTTGTTTCCAAATTCTTATTATATTGTGAATAATTGGGTTCTTCTTATATATTATACTATTCAATTTTATCGGTGAGAGCAGGATCGTTCCTATATCGTGCGGATAGCACTCCTCTTTCTCCATTCTTATCCACTCCAACTGCTGAGTGGAACTATCCAGCCAGTACATTATGTTCTTAATATGCACTGCCCAGTAGTAATACATAAAGTTAGATAATGATAACCCCCCAACTTCTTTAGATTTGCACAAATGCTTTTGTTGAATTCTATGTGTTCTGTAATCCCATATAAAATTAGTGATAGTGGAATCTAGTTTTTTGATTTAGACCCTTTAGAAGAAGCAATGAATATTAAGGCTGATTCACAAAAATTAATATCATACTTTTATAATAATATATTATATAGAGATTCACCCTCAACAGAAGCACTAAGGGAAGATTGGGAACATGAGCTAATGATAAAGATCTCGAAGGATAGATGGGAAAAGTATTTGATGAATACACATAACTGTTCTATTAATGCAAGACATAATTTAATTCAATTCAAATTATTACATAGACTATATTATTCAAAAACGAGGTTGAATAAATTTTATCCAAACGTCTCTCCCAGATGCGATAAATGTTTGTTTCAAAATGCTAATATAACACATTCATTTGTAGGATGTACAAAGTTGAATACATTTTGGAGTGATATATTTGATATATTTACAAAGTTCTTCAAGTCAAGAATAGAACCCATAATGGAATGGATTATATTTGGAATAATAGGAGAAGATACCAATTTAAATAAAGACCAAAATGTTTTTTTTAATTATGGGTTAATAATTGGAAAGAAATTGATACTTAAATTTTGGAAAAATACAACCATACCAACTGTTAAAATGTGGATTAGGAATATGATGGACCTAGCACGCCTTGAAGAAATGAGGCTCCGACTAATAGATAAATATGACCAATTCTTAAGGAGTTGGTCTCCTTTCATCGACTTTTTGGAATCATGTGATGCAGCGGTACCATAAGGATTGCTGATTTCAGTTCATGACGTGGATAGATTTACATCTCCGAATATAGATTTGAAAAATTCTCTTTTAAGGGGCCTTCTCTTCTATTTCTACTTTCCACCTTTTATTTTTTATTTTATTTTTTTATTTTTTATATACACACTTCACGTTTTTCTACTCTCTACCATCTATTTTTCCACTTTTTCCCCTTTCTATTGTTTTCTTTTTCTTGTCTTGCTTACTTCCTTCTCATAACATAAAACTAGAGGTTGTACATAGAATGGATTACGGTATGACATAGTTGGCACCTAAAATTAGGTGCCACTGTATTGTTTTGTACTGTATTAACTTCTAATAAAATAAACAAACAAAAAAAAAAAAAGACATTGTTTTTAAGTAAATCTTCACATAAACTAAGGTGTGGTCCAAACTGCCAACCTACCACATTGCAGACCTCTAACGACTCCTACTAACTTCTACAATTGAGGAAGGAAAGTATAAGTTATTTGCCGTCCATCACAATGGGGAATGTGAGGTCGCCGAAAAAACAAGATGAAAGTGCTGCCTGCACTGATGAGGACTCGGAGGGAGTGCCGTGAGTGCAGTGATCTCAGTGTTTGTGGGGACATCGCTCCATGAGGACATCCCGGAGTTTAGTGCGAGTGTGAACGGCTTTCTGACTGTTCAGGTGGACAGGGACTGCAGAGTTGTACTGACAGCAGTCAGTGCAACTCTGGTGACATCACGGTGAAGAAGCCTGAGTGTGGCCCGGATTGAACTGACGGTGTGGGTCTCCGCTAATGCTGTGTGCTCTGGGGATTCTCACACGCCAGTTTATGTTTAATCTTTATGTAGTTATGTTTCTTGTTGCTTTTTTGTATGACTGTATGGCAAATCAAATTTCATTGTACCTCGTTACACCCGACAATGAAGGACCATTGAACCATTGAATGTTCAAAGCCAGAGGAGTTTAGGGACATGGAGGAACAGGAATGGAGGTGGTTAAGTAGGAGGGAAAAGTGGAATGATGACGATAACTTAATTATATCTTTGTGCTTGACACCCTCTAGAGGACTGAATGGAAGAATAGCATGGTGAGGGTGAGCTTGATAGGTAAAGAGATAAATGTCACAGAAAAAACAGAGCGCTAAAAGGCACCAGACTGGCACAGGAAATAGAAATTCTGAAACAGGGACCAGAGATTGGGGGTGCATGGGTTAACCACAAATCCATTATGCTCTGGAAGGCTCGGACTAGAAAAATAATCAAATGTTTTCATTAACAAGCTGATGTGGATGCATCATATTGTACAACATAACAAGGAGCACAGAAGAAATCATCCCCATGCTCTAGCAGCAGGTTGCATGAAGGGTTAAGTTGTGCACTGTTCTTTGCAAGGGCTCATTAACAGTACCATCACATTCCGCCTGCTGTTGTAGGTGACAGTTACCTTGGAAGCTGTTGTGGCATCTTTCTATTTCTTTGCAAGGTCACCAAAGTTTTGGAATCTACCAAAAGTAGATCATGTCATGGTGGTATATTTGAAGACTTGCACTTACAATTGTTAAGCCCCTTTGCAATCTGTTCCAGATGATTTAATACTGGCATCTATCCAACAATGTAGAATATTGCCCCGGTCACCCAGTTCACAAAAAGCAAGTCAAATCTAAACTGACTAATTGCTTCTCGTGTCACTCTGCAAATCCAGCAACTGGCAACAAATCCCAAATTTCTTTATTAGACCAAGTTGATGAATTTACTCCTCTGGGAATAAAGTGACAGGATGGAATGTCTGATAGTTTAGAGAAAAGAAAATCTATAGTTATAGCACTGATTTGTTGTTGCTGCCTGGACCTATGACTAAAATATCAATGGTGACTTTTAACATGAGCACAATTTAGAGAGCATTCTGTAAAGAGAAGTTCCAAACACACTGTTGTCTTTACTACTATTTATTGGTAATACACAACGTTCCGGCCCAGCTGTACGTGGTCTGTCACAGGAGCTAGAGAGGGATCAATGGGTGGGGAGGTTGCATTTATACTTCTGATATGGGGAGTGGTTAGTAGTGGTGAGGTCACTATGTTAAAGGCACATGCACATGTCATCTACATCCTTCCCCTTGGAAACAAAGCAATACAGTAGTGACGGGGCGACCACGTCTCATGCGCTACGAGCAGGTAAGCAAACAGTTAAGCAAATTCACCATAGCGGACAGGCGGCTTAACCAGCCGGTCGGATCGGGTACGCAGCTCGCCATCTCCCCCCTCTGCAGGAAGAGCAGGGGCCGGAGCGGGAGCGGTTGACGGAACCAGGGAACCCGGAGGAGAAAGAGCCGGCGGAGCCAGAGGAGGGGATGCAGGCGCAGCAGCGGATGGACGGGCAGGCGGCTTAATCAGCCGGCCGGATCGGGTACGCAGCTCGCCATCTTGTAGATGACATGTGCATGTGCCTTTAACATAGTGACCTCACCGCTACTAACCACTCCCCATATCAGAAGTATAAATGCAAGCTCCCCACCCATTGATCCCTCTCTAGCTCCTGTGACAGACCACGTACAGCTAGGGCAGCAACGTTGTGTATTACCAATAAATAGTAGTAAAGACAACAGTGTGTTTGGAACTGCTCTTTACATGGAGGCGTGGGTTCGAATCCCACTTCTGACACCATGTAAAGATGCATTCCAAACACACTGTTGTCTTTACTACTATTTATTGGTAATACACAACGTTGCTGCCCTAGCTGTACGTGTCTGTCACAGGAGCTAGAGAGGGATTAATGGGTGGGGAGGTTGCATTTATACTTCTGATATGGGGAGTGGTTAGTAGTGGTGAGGTCACTATGTTAAAGGCACATGCACATGTCATCTACACATTCCAAGTATTAGAATATAGGCAAATCATCCTGTCACATACCTGTGCTAATTGCTTTAGAAAACCTGAGCCTGCGGATGTATAATTTATCACAGTACCTGAAGACTCTATCCCCTACTCCCAATTCCTCCGTCTACGCCGCATCTGCGCCCAGGATGAGATTTGCCATACTAGGGCATTGGAGATGTCCCAATTTTTTAGGAAACGGGGGTTCCCCTCTTCCATTATGGATGAGGCTCTCATTAGGGTCTCCTTGATATCCCGCATCTCTGCTCTTGTTCCCGCTCCCCCCATTCGTAACAAGGACAGAATCCCCCTTGTCCTCACCTACCACCCATCAGCCGTCGCATACAGCATATAATCCTCCAACATTTTCGCCACCTCCAACGGGATCCCAATACTGGCCACAACTTCCCATGTCCACCCCTTTCTGCTTTCCGCAGAGACCGTTCCCTCCAAACTCCCTGGTCAACTGATCGCTTCCCACCCAAACCACGCCCTCCCCAGGTACTTTCCCCTGCAACCACAGGAGATGCAACACCTGTCCCTTTACCTCCCCCCTCGACTCCATCCGACCCAAACAATCTTTCCAGGTGAGGCAGAGGTTCACTTGCACCTCCTCCAACCTCATCTACTGTATCCGCTGTTCCAGGTGTCAACTTCTCTCCATCGGCGAGACCAAGCGCAGGCTCGGCAATCGTTTCGCTGAACACCTCCGCTCAGTCCGTCTTAACTTACTTGATCTCCCGGTTGCTCATTCCCGCTCCCATTGTCAATCTGACCTTTCTGTCCTGGGCCTCCTCCATTGTCAGAGTGAGGCCCAGCGCAAATTGGAGGAACAGCACTTCATATTTCATTTGGGTAGTTTACACCCCAGCAATATGAACATTGACTTCTCCAACTTCAAATAGTCCTTGCTTTCCCTCTCTATCCCCTCCCCCTTCCCAGTTCCCCCACCAGTTTTACTGTCTCCGACTACATTCTAGCTTTGTCCCGCCCACTCCCCTGACATCAGTCTGAACCTCGACCCGAAACGTCACCCATTCCTTCTCTTCAGAGATGCTGCCTGGCCCACTGAGTTATTCCAGCATTTTGTGTTTATCACAGTACCAGTTGGAATATGGATTATCTGAAGGGTTTGCAGATATAGGCACTTTGCAGATTTGCCTCCTGCCCCAAGTTTCTTGATTCCTGCCATGTCTACTCCAAAGCTTCTAGAAATGAGGTACAACCAGTGGCATCAACCAAATGCTGCAAAAAGCACTCACTGGCAGTGGCATACCCTGTGGACTCCGGAAGGCATTTGAGAACTCTGGAAAAAATGATTGTACTATTGGTATTCATACTGATTTATTATTGTACTGAGATAGAGTGAAAAAACATTTATTTGCATGCTATCCAGTCAAATCATACTATACATGGACCGCTTGGACAATAAAAACACATTCGTCAGGCTGTTGTACATAGACTACAGCTTGGCGTTCAATACCATCACCCACTCCAAACTGATTTACACAATGGGTGGTTGGTGTATGGAACAAGCTGCCAGATGAGGTAGTTGAGGCTGGGACTATCCCAACGTTTAAGAAACAGTTAGACAGGTACATGGATAGGACAAGTTTGGAGGGACATGGACCAATCGCAGGCAGGTAGGACTAGTGCAGTTGGGGCCGAAGGGCCTGTTTCCACACTGTATCACTCTATGACTATGATTGCCAAGCTCACTTAACTGGTAGCTTATAACCCACCAGAGTGAAGGGTCTCGACCCGATACACAGTGCTTCCACACCTCTAAGATAGAATTCCAAATTATCTGGAATTTGATAGTATTTCCCGGCCCGGTAAGCCTTCCCTAACTGCGCATATGCGACTGCCGCCCCAAATGCACACGTGCGAATACCGGGCCCACTGCACATGCGCGGGGAGACGGCGTCCCTACCGCGTCACCGGCGCCATTTTCAATTGTGACACGGCTGACGGGCCTCCCCCAACTGCGCAGGCGTGGATGGTTGTAAATATACAGGTACATACATGCGCAGTTGGGGGAAGGCCAGGAAATTTCCCGAAATTATTTCATTTCCCTAAAATCACCTGAAGACAACCAGAATTTCCCGAATTTTAGGTAACACTGCCGAAACATCACCCATTCCTTCTCTCCAGAGATGCTGCCTGTCCCATTGAGTTACTCCAGCATTTTGTGTCTATCTTCGGTTTAAACCAGTATCTGCAGTTCCTTCCTACATGAGCAGTGAGAACGTTGATTTCTCTAATTTCAAGGAACTCCTGTATTCCTTTCCCCCTCTCTCCCCCCTCCCCCACCCTAGTCGTCCTACTAGTTTCACTGTTCGCATCCCTGTATCCTTGTTGTTAGAACATCTTCCCCAGCCAACAATACGCCATTATGGACTCCACTCATCCTGAGATCACCTGTTGCCGGCCCTGTTTTGTTCTGGCCTTTTCTCGTCTACAGTTTCCCTCTTCCCAACTCTATCAGTCTGAAGAAGGGTTCCGACCCAAAACCTCACATATTCCTTTTCTCCAGAGATGCTGCCTGGCCCACTGAGTTACTCCAGCATTTTGTGCCAATTCATGGAACTGTGCATTGCTCTGTAATTGGATCCTCGACGTCCTCATCAACAGACTATAATCTGTATGAATTGGCAGCAACACTTCCTCCTCGATAACCATCAACACAGGAGCACCTCAAGGCTGCGTGCTCAGGCCCCTGCTCTACTCACTCTATACTCATAAATGTGTAGCCTGACATAGTTCCAACTCCATCTTCAAATATGTCGGGAACACCACCATCATTGGATGAATTACAGATGATGATAAGTCAGGTAATCGGAGGGAGATCGATCGACCGACCAAATAGTGTCAGAACAACAACCTTGCTCTCAACGTCAGTAAAACCAAGGAACTGATTGTTGACTTTGGAAAAGGAAGGTCGAGGATCCACAAACCTGCCTTCATCGACAGAACGGTGGTGGAGTCAAAAACTTCAAATTCCTGGATATCTCTGAAAATTGGTCCTAGACTCAGCACATTGATGAAATCATACAGAAAGCCCATCAACACCTCTATTTCCTTGAAAGATTGAGGAGATTTGGTGTGTCAATGAATACTTTCTTAAACTTCTACAGGTATACAGTACAGAAAACCATTAAGCCAAATCAAATAAATAGCAGGTGCTACTACATTTGGTCCTGCAGCAAACTGTGACCCTGGCTCCAGTGATGTATATTTCATTTCCTGTTGAGAAGTGACATTTTTAATAATCTCTTCATACAAATCAAAAAAAATCATAAATGCTAAAATACATATTGATTTTATAGTTGATGTTATATTGAAAAATAATTTGCTTCACAACACTGTTTAAAAAGTATAAATTGTTGAATTGCAGACAAAATATACATTTTTTTACCTGTTTTGAACTATCCACGCAACCATTTTTAGAATTAAGAATTATAGTAGCTTTACACGATTTCATTCAGCAAACCTACGTCTCATTCCATTGTCTGCAACCACTTAGTTTGCTAAAGAAAGCTTTCCCTACCAGAGTTTCAATCCTGATGAATGGTGCCCTTTTTATGATGATTAGGTTACATAAAATGAACGGGAGAATGAAGGACAACTTCGCACTGACAGAACTGCCAATCATTCTTGCACCTTTTATTCCTGTAACAAAGGCAGTTAGAGTGAATTAACCAGGTAATAGCACCTACATGTTGGTGTAATTGAAAACTTCAAAGTTATACTGGAAAGTGCACTTTGGGTTCACTGATCATTCTTTGTGATATTCCATAAAAATAATTCACTGGCCCATCAACTATACCTGCATCTCTGTCACGTTACGGCAGGTAATGCCTCCTGATTAGAAATGGAATGGAACACATTTTTTCCTTCATTTTTGTTCGAATTATCATCTGAAAACTGTTCAAGATAATTGCAAAACTAGCACTGTATGTTAATTTTATGACACTGGTTATGATGTATGGATTTCAACCCAAAACGATAGCAGTTTCTCATTATACAAATGTCGCCTCCCCTGCTGAGAGTTACTGTCATTTCTGTTTTTTATTTGTGAAAGCATTGCTCATCAGCCAAGTAAAAAAAAAAAATGTTATACATGCAGATCAAGTCACTTTAACATTTGGAGCAACGTCTGTGATCATGAGGGTATGAGCTTTTAAGTATAACCTTTCAACATTCATGGTGTAGGTAACTGGCTTCTAAACCCCAGTTAGGATTTTAGTTTACCTCTTATGGCTGCTAGACATTTGCACAAAGTTACTTGAAACAGAAAACATCAAACGAGAATAATTTAGACTTTGTTTACAGCAGCTAGCTGCTGGATCAAAGCTACTAATTGCTTGTGGAAACCCCCAAATTACATCTGCAAGTTCTGCCATGAATATGAAACATGACCTCTAATTGATGTAACATAGCTGGACAATATCAGCCAGTTTAGTTTAGTTAAGTTTAAAATGGAGACATTCACAGGGTACAATTAGCATAAATGTTCACAAGCATAATTTGGCACAACAGAACCAATTCCTTATAATGCTGTGTGTCCAATTTCAGTAATTTTCACAGTAATGGCAAGTTTTTGTTGTTTTTTTCCCTCTCGTTTATCATATTGTTTATAGTGTACTGTTTACATATTTTCTGTTGTGCTGCAGCAAAAAAGAATGTCATTGTTCTATCTGAGACATTGACTCTGCTTTATTATATTCCAACAATGAGGAAAATATTGCTGCCATTAGACCTATGACAGCGTTGTGAAGGAGTGTTAAGGAAAACCTGGAAGAAAAAGCATTTCATGCATCAAAAAAAATGTACTGTCCAGTCAGATTTCTCCATCAAATAATATGATAATTTTGTAAGCTATCATTGACATTCTGTATTTTGGAGCAGTGGCGAAAATCACCTCCCTCTGGAAAGATGTTTACTGCACTTTTTTGGTACCTAAACTAAAATACATAGGGACATGGCGCAGCCCCTTTCTCAGAATGTGCATACATGAAGGATTTGGATTTGTCAAAAGTGTCAAGTATTGGGAGAAATATATGGCACTGCTAACTGCTGCTCTCATGGAATCAGTCTCAACTTAAAGTTGGGAAAGATCCCTGAAACAACTGGAACAACATCTGATAATACTGTGGTTTGGTGTTCTTCATTGCAAGGCTCAGGAGTTATTGCAGTACTGATCCCTGGAGCCATAGGTCAGAAGTTGCATAGGATCAGCAGCAGAGCTGGAAACTGAAGGATAGTTGAGCTCAGGAACATGGCCAGGAACATGGGTAGATTGACGGGGAGGCTGAAGGGAACAGTGACTAGTGAAGGTTTCAGAAATCGCAAAGTGAAAGGGTGGAGAGAGAAGGATGTCTGTGGGTGTAAAGTATTCAGGGGGGTAGTGTCTGAGGATCTGGGAACTGGGAAGGAAGGCGATGAGAAAGGGTAGTTGTTCCCAAACCACATATACAAGGTGAGAGAGAAAAAGAGAGAGATGTAGGCACACAGAGAAAGAGAGATAGTGGCAATCGGGGAACGAGTTAGAAGCAGACAGGGAAAGAGAGAGGCAGACAGGGCAAGTGCACACAATTGTAGAACAATATGTGCCAATAATAAGCGAGTTCGGTATTCCGACTGCACATGCCCAGGTCATAGGTCACTAGCAGGCACTGCCTACCCTGACTAAAATTATAAAATTATAATTATTAAATATCTATATTACCAAAAGTCTGATCTTGACCACTTCCTGTTCTGTATATTGATTTTAGAAAAATGCTGCCACTTACGGCTGTGATTTTTGGCCATCTTACTCAGAGTCCCCCTCCGCTGCGCAAGACAAGAGGATTTTTCCCATCGATGAAAAATATAAGTGTTATTAGTTTTTAAAAAATGTTGAGATTCTCTGTCCTGAAGGCCACGCCCCTTCCGGTGGGACTATAAAACCCGGAAGTGTTGAGTGCCTCAGTCAGTCTCTGCAAGATGGGGGAGCGAGAGGGTCACGTCTCTCAGTCTGAGCTGTGAATAACACTAAACACATGTCAACTAAACTGTGAGTGGTTTTACTGACCTTTCAGTGCCCTTAATGTGGTTTGAAAATATAGTTTGGAAATGCTAAAGCTGTATTGCCTTTGGTTTGGAAAGGCTAAAGCTGAGTTGCCTTTGGTTTAGAAATGCTGAAGCTGTGTTGCCTTTAGTTTGGAAATGCTAAAGCCGTTTTGCCTTTGGTTTGGAAATGCTAAAGCTGTGTTGCCTTTGGTTTGGAAATGCTAAAGCTGTGTTGCCTAATTAAAGTTGCCTTGCCTAATTCAAGTTGCCTTGCCTAATTCAAGTTGCCTTGCCTTCTATATAATTAAAAGTCTAATCTTGATCACTTCCTGTTTGCGCTTTATATTGATTTTAGAAAAAACGCTGCCACATACGGCTGTGATTTTTGGCCATCTTACTCAGTCCCCTCTGTTCATCAGGTGACGATGATTTTTCCCATCGATGAAAAATAAGAGTTATTAGTGTTTTAAAAATGTTGAGATTCTCTCGCCATGAAGGCCATGGCCCTTCTGGTGGGAGGGACTATAAAACCCTGAATTGTGGGGGTGGCTCAGTCTCTGCAAGATTGAGGAGGGAGAGGTCACGACTCGCTGTCTTTAGTGGCCTGGCACCCTGCTTGAAATGGTATGAAACTGCACTTGAATTTGATGGCCTTGCACCCTGCTTGAAGTGGTAAGAAACTGCACTTGAATTTGGTGGCCTTGCACCCTGCTTGAAATGCAATTTCAAGGAATAGCCATGAGTCAACTGCCAGCCCACCAGCCGTGAGCTGCCAGCACAGCAGGCTTGAGTGACTGAGCCTCCAGCCCAAGAATCCATTTGGCCCACAATGTCCATAATAGCCCTCTGGAAACCAGTCCCTTCAGCCCACAATACCCATACTAGCGCTGCAGAAAGCCCCCACCCCCGCCCCCCCCCCCCCCCCCCCCCCCCCCCCCCCCCCACTGGCCACCAATATTGGAATTGGTGGAGAGGTGGAATATTGCTTTGGGGGACCAGCCCTCCCGTGTGATGCTGGGACCCAAATTTTGTAAGCCCAGAGTCCGGGCCAGCTCCAACTCCAGTTCGGGGCTGAAGGTATAGGAGTGTACTATATTTGTATTTTTATATTCTTGGTGTTTGTAATACTGAGATATTGCTTTGTTCAGTTTTTATTTATAGCGTTCGACCATTGACAAATCCCATGATTCCTTGCGTTTTTTTCCGGAATACCGAACACGCTTATTACATCCAAGTTTCTCCATTGTTTAGTAGTGGCTCCCCTATTGAAGGTTTTTTTTTCCAAAATGGCCCCTGTCAAGGAAAGTGAAGCTCACTAATGTTGTTGCTAGAGCTCGACATTTGCCAGAATTTCCTACAGATTCAAAGTAATTAAGTAATGTTGGATGTTATAAATGGCCTGGTCTTGGCTTTATAAATTAACCATGTCACATTACAGATGCAACAGCAATCTAAACATAGCAAGTCAATAAAAAGCTTTAAAAAGATTCAGGAGATTGTCATGGATATTAACTGCAATACCTTGTACCTTGTTATAGCTGATTATTAGGTCAAGCCTAACTCCACAGATCCATTCTGATGAGTGCCTTTATTTGACATGATTGATAGTTGCCTGAGCGATTAAAATTCACCTCACTGGGGTATGCACGTGTTGAATGCAAATCATTGTAATCATAATATGTACAAATATAGACACACTATACGGATAGTTGAAATTCCAAATTCAGAGGGAAAGAGGTGTATAAATCCCACACTGTGAAATTTAACTTTGACAGATGACTACTTGAAAGTTCAATTTTTAATTGCAAAATTTGCTCAAAAGCTAGAGAAACTATACAGATATGATTTCTCTCTTCTCTTTACCTCTGAAAATCTTTCAAGTCACTGAATATGAAAACCATTTTCATCATGTTCAGATTCAGATTCAACTTTAATTGTCATTGTCAGTGTACAGTACAGAGACAACAACATTTTGATGACAACCATCAAAACAGAGACGATTCACTTAAAGAAACAACTTTCTAAAAAGCCACATTTTGTTTTACTTTGGCAGGTTTAACTATCAGTTGGCACAAAGGGAAAATTTGGGGATTTTGATGAAGTTCCACATTAGGAGATTAAAGTGCAAAATTAAAGGTCATCGTATTGGAGGTTATACTGTATATTGCTATGGATTGACAATTGGCTCAACAGCGCAGGATTTACTAAGTTTGATGACAACTCTGTTCCGCAGATTGTGATGAGGACACAAAGAGAATCGAAGGCGATTTGGACACTTTATGTGAGTGGAAAAATATATGGCAGGACCAGAATGCCCTTGATAAAGGTTAAACTATTTACTTTGGTCAGAAATTCAGAAAGAGAGAGTAATATTTTTAAAAGGTGAGAAACAAGGAAACACTGATGTGGAAAAGGATCTGGGTACACATGTTACAGAAAGCGAAAACATTCTGCTGAAGCATGCATTTAAGAAGGCAAACAAAATGAGGGCCTTCGTTACATTTGGTTTTGGGCACAGGAGCAAGGTTGCCTTAGTATGGAGCCTTGATTTAATTATACAGGGCCTTTGAGAGACTACGTGCATTTAGAACTCCTTATTCAAGACATTTTATACATCCTATGATGGATATGAAAGGGAGGATCACCAGAATGATTCCTGGAGTGGCAGCACTATGATATTAGGGGAGATTAGCCTATATTACTGATTAGAATAATTTCTCTATGGGTTGACAGACCAAATGCAGGGAGAATGTTTCCCTTAAGCCAGGGGACCTGAACAAGGGATCAGCTACAGGTATGATATTTAGGAAAGATACAAGGAGAAATGTCTTCACTCACTGCAAACCTGTGCCATTCTCTACTACAGAGAAAAGTGGAGGTCAGGTTAATGAATTATATTTAAGGAGAAAGTAGATAGGTTTTTAGATATAAAAGGCACCAAACAGTATGGTAAGAAATCAGAAATATGGTGTTGAGATGGAAAATCACCCATGAATGCATTGAATAGTGGCGCAGACTTGAAGAGCCAAATACCCACATCTCCTATCTTAGATGTCTATGTCTTTAAACTGCATGGTAATTAAATTCACAAAAGTGCCCATGAAGATCTAACTGGTCACATAGCATATTGTTCAACATCACTTGGAAATATGTGATATTTCCTGCCTCAAGCACAAGATGAAAATATGCTTCTGAACATGCTTCAACAAAATACATACTTTACCACTCACTATTTTGGAATCTATTGATTATGAGCTTTCCCGTAGATTTTCTTATGACATTGACACCAAACCCTCGGAGAAAGTTTACCTGGGATTTTCACAGATCTTTGTGATAATTAGCAGAAATTCAACCAGAGTATGTTAAAATAGGGAAAATTCTGAATATGTAGAAAATTCTACTGTGCAAACAATTGTGAAAGCAAATATTTTTCAGAGAAAACTCAAATCAAGTTCATTTTAGCCCATCACACAAACTCACATGCTATTATTCTTGCTGATGCACAGGACCACCAAGCCAGAGCAGCATAGCAAGGAGTCAGTGGAAACTATCCCTCAGGCTATCCACTGTTTATTTGGGCAATAAAAATATCAAATCTAAGGAAAATTCACAGCAAAATATATATTTGGCTGAAACTTTTTGGTAGTTTTATGTGGAATTGCCAATATTTACCCTCAGTTTCAGTATGGAACATGCATAAGTCTTGAGTTCAGCCAGGAACCTCCTGACTGCACAAGAGTGTGAGTTTTTACTATTTACATGTGTTTTCTCAAACGCTTACTTAAAGAAAATGTTTCTTTAAATGTGCTGGGTAATAGGTTATTCATGTTTAAAAGTTTGATTTTTTTTTTTAATTCAGGGGGACAGGCAGCATCTCTGGCGAGAAGGAATGGGTGACGTTTCGGTTCGAGACCCCCCTTGAAGGATAGACACTCCTACACCGAGGAAAATTCACCTGATCTACGCCCCTCGTGATTTTGTCTCTGTAAAGGTCACCCCTCAGCCTCCTATGCTGCAGGGGGGAAAAAGTCACGGATGCTCCTTACTCAATTCCTCAAGTACTGGTAACATGTGAATCTTTTTTGAGGGTCTGGATCCAAATCGAACACCCATTGGTTCTCTCCAAAGATGCTGCCTGTCCCGCTGAATTACTCCAGCATTTTGTGTCTATCTTCGGTTTAAACCAGCATCTGCAGTTCTTTCCTACACATCAAGTTTGTTCAGTTTGCCTTTTTGGGGAAGGTCAGTGAAGGAGTGTGGCCTGTGCGGCCGCTTGTTCTTCCACCACTACCAACGCAACGTCACCCCGGGGAGAGGGGGGGCGCGCGCTCGCCGCGGCCTCCCAACAACCTACCGTTGGTCGCGCGAGTACGCGCCCGCGCCCGGCGGAGGTCACGTGGTCCCGCGAATGGTCCAATGGGCGCGCGCCGCTCCGATTCAAATCGCCTCGTGGCGTTGGAAGAGGCGACGGTTGCTCGGAGCCGCGCCGCGCTGTCGCCGCTTCACTTGTGCAGCTCACACCCTGCCGGCAAACATGTCCAGCAAACAGATCTATTACTCCGACAAGTATTACGACGATCAGTACGAGTACAGGTAAACAGTTGTGCCACTTGAAGTGGCGAGCAATAGTTTCGAAATGCTGCTCTTGCCGTGAACAGACCGCCCTGGAACGCACGGCGATGCTTGTTTTGACTGAACGCTGACGTTCATGGATTTGCTTCTTTCCAATGATCGTGCGACGTGACTCGTGAGCAGAGTTTGCGAGCAACATTATGCTGCCGCCTCACGGTGGTTAACGTTGGGCTCCGCGGTGCGGGACGAGTTGTTTACAGCCACCGCGACCCGCTTGCTCGCCGCGCGTGACGTCAGGCCGGGGGGGAGGGGCGGCTTCAACCGGCTGGAAGCGGAGCCGCCGCCATCTCACTTCCCATCCCACCCCGGCGCTGCTACCCCCCCCCCCCCCCCCCCCCCTTCCTAGCTGCATCCCGTCCCTGTTACTCCCTCTCCCCCAGCTAGGACCCGCAGTCCGCCGCCATTCCATCCCGGAGCTGCCACTCTTCCGCCCCTCCCCCTCATAGCTGCGCTCGCAGTCCGCCGCCATCCCATCCAGGAAGATAAGACACGAAATGTTGGAGTAACTCAGCGAGACGGGCAGTATCTCTGGATAGAAGGCATAGGTGACGTTTCGGATCAAGACCTTTCTCCAGAGATGTTGCCTGTCCCGCTGAGTTACTCCAACATTTCGTGTCTTCGGTGTAAGCCAGCATCTGCAGTTTGTTCCTACACATCGTTCCCGTCCCGGCGCTATTCTGTTAACGGACCACACTGCCGTGATTTCCTGCCTTAAAATGCTGGCTTATAATAACCGAGCTGTCCGGTGAAGCAGGAGAAAAGAATCCTATGGGGCTAAACACAAGGCCTACCCGGAGGAAAGATTATCACATGGCGACTGGTGTCGGTTATCCCTCGTCTCAGGCTGTCACTAGTGGTTTTTAAATTTTGTGTGAATCTTTCTTGTGATGAGTTTTGAATTGTTATGTGGTAACTGAGCAGGATGAATATTTTTCAAGGTAGTTCCTCGGATTCTTAGAATTTCTGAATTATTCAACCCCAAAGTAAATTCTGAGAAAATGCTGTTTCTACATTAGGAATCAATCTGACACATGAAATTATTTGCGTTTTCCCCACGTGCTGCACGTGTATTTCTATTCGGCTCCTACAACCGATACGTTTCATATATATGCAAACAGTCCCTTCGGCCCAAGATGTCCGTGCTGACCAGCATATATTTGAGGGTTCACAAAATTGCTGGGGAAACTCAGCGGGTGCAGCAGCATCTATGGAGCGAAGGAAATAGGCGACGTTTCGGGCCGAAACCCTTCTTCAGACCCTATATTTGAGGGTTGTATTTGCTCACAATCCCTCTAAACCATTTGTATCCATCTATGTGTCAAAATGTCCTTTAAAATTTATAATTGTACGGTTCCCTCTTTCAGATTGATCCATATACGCACCACTCTGGAAAATTATGCATCTTGGGTCCTTTTTAAATAAATGTCCTCTAGTTTTAGGGGATGGGTAGGCATTCCCCCTACACTGAGGAAAAATCCACTGATCTCCTGGGAAAAATCCACTGATTATATGTCTCGAATCACCCCTCAGCCTCCTGGAATAAAGTCAACTCTATAAATCAATTCCTCCAGTCTTGGTAACATGTGAATCTTTTTTTTGTATCAGTTTTGGCTGAATGACATCCTATAAGCTGGGAAACCAGAACTATTCATAATATTCGATTTTCCAGCATCTGCAGTTCCTTCTTAAACATTATTCATAATATTCCCAGGTGTGGTCTCAGCAAAGACTTGTACAGTTATGTTATAGCCCAACTCTAATGTCATGACTGATGAAGGCAATAAGCGTGCCAACTACCTTTCACCACCCTGTCTACCCGTGTTGTCACTTTCAGGAACTATGCATCTGCATCAATGGATACACGAGATAGACAATAGGTGCAGGAGTAGACCATTTGGCCCTACGAGCCAACACCGCCATTCAATGTGATCATGGCTGATCATCCCCAATCAGTACCCCGTTCCTGCCTTCTCCCGATATCCCCTGACTCCACTATTTTTAAGAGCCCTATCTAGCTCGCTCTTGAAAGCATCCAGAGAACCTGCCTCCACTGCCCTCTGAGGCAGAGAATTCCACAGACTCGCCACTCTGAGAAAAAGTGTTTCCTCGTCAGGGTAGGGGCAGAGAACGGGGAGGCAGGACTTCAGTAGGGGAGTGGGGAGAGGGTCGAGGGAGCAGGTAGTGGGTTTGGAAGAGCTAATGAGTTTGGAGATTTCAGTAGGGGTGACCAGGTCAAACTGGGAGAGGAAGCAGTGTGGAGGAGGGGTAAGGAGGTCAGTGGAGATGTTGAAAGGAGGGGCCTTGGTAGGTGGTGGAGTAGATGCTGGGGAGTCGGGTACAGGGGATAAAGATTGATAGATGGTGCTGATTTTGTCAGCGAAAAAGTGGAGGAATGAGTTGCAGAGATCCGGAGTAGAGGTAGGGAGAGTGTTGGCTCGAGGCTTGAGGAGGTTGCCCACTGTGGAGAAGAGGGTTCTGTGGTTAAGGCAGGGGTCGGTGAATATGGAGGAGAGGTAGGCAGATTTTGCAGCAATGAGGGCATCTTTGTAGGCAGTGAGGTGGAGTTTGTAAGCTTCATGGTGGACTGTGAGAGATGATTTCTTTGTGAGTCGTTCAAGTCGGCGACCAGTCTGTTTCAGCTTACGAAGTGCAGGTGTGTACCAAGGTGAAGATGTGTTAAAAGTTACGGTTCTTGTTTTGAGGGGAGCCAGAGTGTTAAGGGAGGTAGACAAGGTGGAGTTGAGATGGTTTGTGAGATCATCAGGTGAGATGTGGGTTGAGTCCAGGGGGAGAGTGGAGGAGAGCAGGTCAGAGAGATGGTGGGGATCGATGGATTTTAGATTACGGAAGGTGATTTCTCGGAGGAAGCGGGGGCGAGGTGTCGGAGAAGGGATGGTGAACCGTATAAGCTTATGATCAGAGAGGGGGAAGAGGCATGGATGGAGGTCGAGTACCGGTTGATTTGTGGAGCAGACCAGGTCAAGGATGTGACCTTTGTCATGGGTGGGAAAGGTGACGTGCTTAGTGAGAGAGAAGTTGTCAAGTAAAAAGGCGAATTCAGATGCGAGCTTGCAGGTGGGGGAGTCCATATGAATATTTAAGTCACCAAGTAGCAGCAGACGTGGGGAGAGAGATGAGGCAAGTGTGAGGAGTTCAGTGAAGTCAGATAGGAAGGAGGGGTTTGGTTTAGGTGGCCGGTAAATGAGGATGACTGTCATGGAGGAAAGGGCTTTGAAGGCGAGGAATTCAAATGATGCTACTGGGGGGAGGGTGAGTTCAGTGATCGGAAAGTTCTGGTTGAAAATAACAGCGAGGCCACCTCCATGGCGGGAGGGGCGGGGTTTGGAGATGTAATTAAATCCAGGTGGGGATGCTTGATTGAGGGAGAAGAAGACATTGGGTTGTTGCCAAGTTTCAGTGAGCAGAAGGAAGTCCAGAGTGTAGTCAAGGATTAGTTCATGGAGGGCAAGGGCTTTGTTGTTGAGCGACCGGGTGTTGAGGAGGGCAAAGTTGGCATTGTGAGAGGGTGGAGGGATGGGGGCAGGCTAGAGAGATCTGAGGTTGTCCCAGTTGAAAGTGCGTGTGGTCAGCTGGGATTGGGGGTGACACGGTTGAGGGGGAGGCAGAGCATGGTAGTGAGCAGATGGATGGAATGGAATGTCCGTGGTTGAAGTAAACAAGCTTGCGTCGAGAGCCTCTGTGGATGTAACGTGGTCGACGTAGAAGTCTAAGCTATTTAATGACTGGGATGCAGGATGGGATGTAGTTATTGAAGAGACCAGTCAGTTGCAGAGTTGAGTATTTGAGCATGATGAGGAGCCCGAGCAACTGCAGGAAGCAGCAGAGAGGTTGTCCAGCAGTGAGGGTGCAGAGAGGTGACCAGCAGAGAAGGTGAAGAGAGGTTGTCCAGCAGAGCGGGTGCAGCGAGTATCCAGCGGTGAGGAAGCAGAGAGGTTGTCCAGCAGAGCGGGTGCAGCGAGGTGTCCAGCAGTGAGGGAGCAAAGAGGTTGTCCAGCAGTGCAGGTGCTTGTCCAGCAGTGCAGGTGCAGAGGCTGTCCAGCAGTGCAGGTGCAGAGAGGTTGTCCAGTGGTGCGGGTGCAGAGAGGATCAAGCGTCGCTGGTGCAGGGAGGTGTCCAGCGTCGATGGTGCACAGACAGGTAACAGACAGGTTACAAAAGAGGGGGGGAGGGGAATGGCAGGCGGAGAAGCGGCGAACAATCAACGCCAGCGTCCTCTCCGGGCAGCGTGCAGGGTTCTAGCGGCTAGCGATGAAGGCCGCAGGGCGACAGCCGTCGGCTGTCAGCTGAAGATCGTTCCACGGCCAAGAACGGCCAAAAACGCCGCAGACCACCGCAATCGGAGCGACCCTCCAGTGGTCCCTCGTCGGTGGTAGGTTCAGGCCTCGTCCGAGGTGGAAATTTACCACATTCGGCAATTGAAGCCGACTCGCTAAAGGGACCGTTATCATTTTGAATCTGCCGCCACCGCCGCCGTAATGTAGGAACGATCCTCTTCTCCCCGAAAAAACTGATCTCCCGGTGGCTCAGCACTTCAACCTCTCCTCCCATTCCCAATCTGACCTTTCTGGCCTGGCCTCCATTGTCAAGAGTGAGGCCCAGTACAAATTGGAGGAACAGCAACTCATATTTCGCTTGGGTAGTTCACCCCAGCGGTATGAACGATAGTAATCTGCCTTCCTGTTTTTGCTACCAAAGTGGATAACCTCACATTTATCCGCATTAAACTTCATCTGCCATGCATCTGCCCACTCCCCCAACCTGTCCAAGTCACCCTGCATTCTCATAGTATCCTCACAGAAATGCTGGAATCTTGAGCTAAAAACTAAACTGTTGGAAGAGCTGGACAGGTCAGGCACTATCTATGGAAGGAAGTGGACTATCTGATCTGCCAATTCCCTCTGGATGCAGTCTGATTCGTTGAGCAGTTTTTATTTTTTTTACTGTACCTGCAGGTCTCTCTCCAAGGAGCAACAATTTACTATGCAAGTCCTGCCTTGATTTAACTTGCCAAAATACAACATCTTGCACTTGCCTGAATTAAACTCCCACCTGGTATCCCTTGACCCAGTTCACCTAAATCCTGTTGTAATCTTAGATAACCATCTTCACTATCATCCACAAAGGCCGCAGACGCCAATATAATCAACAAGCTCATCAGGAAGGCCGGCTCTGTCCTGGGGGTGGAGTTGGATTCATTGGAGGGGAGGATGCTCCTCAAACTGCAGAGCATCTTGGACAATACAGCTCGCCTCCTCCATGACACATTGGTCAACCCGAGGAGCACCTTCAGCAACAGAATTGTTCCACCAAGATGCAGCACAAATGCCATAGGAGATCCTTTTTCCCTGTGGCTATCAAACTACAACCCCTCCCCCTTCTGTCGTGGGGTAGACTGGCTCCCCCCCCCCCCCTCAATCCTGGACTTTCCGCTCGTCACTTTAATTTCATGTTTCATGCATCCTGTTGTGTTTTATTGTTGTTGGTGGAGGAGGGGTAAGGAGGTCAGTGGAGATGTTGAAAGGAGGGGCCTTGGTAGGTGGTGGAGTAGATGCTGGGGAGTCGGGTACAGGGGATAAAGATTGATAGATGGTGCTGATTTTATCAGCGAAAAAGTGGAGGAATGAGTTGCAGAGATCCGGAGTAGAGGTAGGGAGAGTGTTGGCTTGAGGAGGTTGCCCACTGTGGTTTAGGCAGGGATCAGTGAATATGGAGGAGAGGTAGGCAGATTTTGCAGCAATGAGGGCATCTTTGTAATCAGTGAGGTGGAGTTTGTAAGCTTCAAGGTGGATTGTGAGAGATGATTTATTTGTGAGTCGTTCAAGTCGGCGACCAGTTTGTTTCAGTTTACGAAGTGCAGGTGTGTACCAGGGTGAAGATATGTTGAAAGTTACGGTTCTTGTTTTGAGGGGGGCCATAGTGTTAAGGGAGGTAGACAAGGTGGAGTTGAGATGGTTTGTGAGATCATCAGGTGAGATGGGGGCTGAGTCCAGGGGGAGAGTGGTGGAGAGGAGGTCAGAGAGATGGAGGGGATCAATGGATTTTAGATTACGGAAGGTGATTTCTCGGAGGAAGCGGGGGCGAGGTGTCGGAGAAGGGATGGTGAACCGTATAAGCTTATGATCAGAGAGGGGGAAGAGGCATGGATGGAGGTCGAGTACCGTTGATATTAACAACACTGTCATCCAAGTTGTTAATATAGATGACATAACAGTAGTTCCAGGATTGATCGCTGCAGCATACTGCTGATCACAAGCCTTCAATCGGAATAACAACCCGCCATATCCCAATCTGACTCCTTTCATCAAACCGTTTCAATCTAATTGGGAATCTCACCTTGGATCTCATCTAATGTCGCCTACCATGTGGGACCTTGTCAAATACTTTGCTAAAGTATAGACAACATCTACTGCTCTGTCATTGCCTGTGTCACCTCTTTATAAAGAACACTATCAAATTTGTAACACGTGATTTCCCAAGCATAAATCCATGCTGTCTATCCTTAATCTGTCCATGGCATTCCAAACACTGGTAGATTCAATCCCTCAAAATACCCTTAAGTAACATTTCCAGTACCGATGTTAATCTTGTCGCTTTGTAGTTCCCTGGTTTGTACATTTTGCTTTTGTATTTCATTATTGTGGGTATTTATTTTTATTTTCCTATGAGATAATATTAAATTGTAGTTTTTGCTGCATATCAGAAACTTGTCTCTGGTGGGTAGTACTAACATATTATGTTAACTCTCCAGTGTATTCTGTGCCTCTGAATCTCAGAGGAGCCATGGAATTGGCACCCTTGGATTTGCTAATGGTGCTCTTGAATTGGATTAGCCAATGGATCATTTTGTATTTGGTGGGACAAGCCTAGAGGCATTGATTGGGTGGAACGTGTTTCTTGACGCTTGAAATGCTACAGCATAGAAATCAGTACGCCAAATGCTGGAAACTAGAATGATATAGATAGGCCATTTAAGGCTGGCATGGGCAGTGTGTCAAAGACCTGTTTCTGTGCTACTACGAATCCATAGATGTACTTAAAACCAAAAATTCTTCAAGACTTCTCTGTGTCCATCCACCTTTTTTGTTAGTGCAAATTAAAAATACTAGAAACTGAATGTTACTTTGTTTAATAAATATCATTGCACAAGTATAATGGACGAGATTGCTTGATAATTTGGATGGCCTCCTGCGGTGAAATTAGCAGCTATGTTCTCATTGAGACAATGTTGTCTGATTACTATGCAACAAAGGGGTAAATGAACTTCCGCACCTCCATCCAGGGACCTCAGCAGACCTTCCAGGTGAGACAGAGGTTCACATATATCTCTTGTCCCTTTATCCCCTCCCATGCCTACATCCATGAACATCAGCAGTCCTTCCAGGTAAAGCAGAGGTTCACTTGCACCGTTTAACTTCATTTCCTGTATTCAGTGTTCCCAATGTGACCTACAATACATCAGCGAGATCAAACATAAGGCAACCGTTTTGCCAAACACCTGCTCAGTCTATCAAGGCCTACTGGCTCAACCATTGCTACCAGTTATAACTCTTCTTCCCACTCCCACACTGGCCTTTCAATCCAGCACTGCCTTCATTGTCAAAGTGAGGTCGCCTGCAAACTGGAGGAACAGCACCTCATATTCTGCTTGAGTAGCTTGCATCCCAATGGCATCCCTATACCAACCTATTATCTGCCAGGCTTTCTCCTACCCACTCTCTTCTAGCTTTCCCCCACCCCACAATCAGTCTGAAGAAGGGTTCCGACCCAAAATAACTATCTATGCTCCAGAGATGCTGCCTGACCCACTGAGTTACTCCAGCACTTTGTCTTTTTCTTTTATAAAGCAGCATGTGCGATTCCTTGTTTCTGAATGTGGATTATGTGCAGGCAGAAGCAGGGACGGAAAACCCGGGGGGGCCAGAGGGGACACATCCCCCCCCCCCCCCCCCCCCCCCCCCCCCCCCCCCCCCCAAGTTTTTGTCATTCGGATTTTAAAATCTCCACTTTCCGCGAGACAGTGGAGGTGGGACTGCTGATCGAGGGCGCCGATTGGACGAGAGAGACGTCGGTCAGCAGGCAATGGGGCGGGACATGATGATTCAGCACGATGATTGGAGGAGGGAGACATGGCACAGACCTGCGCCTCATCCGCAGCCAGGATCGATCCCGGCCGGGTCTCCGGTGCTGTCCCGTCCCCACCCGAGTGCCCCCCCCCCACGACTGGCCAGAGAGGTCGGGAGTCAGACGCGAGCTGTACCCCCAGGCTCACAGCCAGCGCAGAGATGCAGCGCTAAACCCAGCTCAACTCTGCCTGTCCCGCCAGGTTAACCTGCCTGGGCTTGCGGGAAATATGGCTAGCGCGGAGAAGCAGCGCTAGTATCCCGTCAATCCAATCATGGCTGTAGTTAACCCGGCGAGACAGGCAGAGTTGAGCTGCATTTAGCGCTGGATTGAACCTCCGAAGCCTCGCGCATGTGTGTGAGTGTGCGCATGCGCGCGCGGCCGCCAGAAAATGGTGTGTCCCCTCCATGTTTTGATAGCGAGTTCCGTGCCTGGGCAGAAGAGATTAGTTTAATTTGGCATCGTATTTGGAAGGGCCTGTTCAGGTGCAGTCCTGATTAAAGATTTAAGAGGGGTTGGGGTTAATAATAGCTTGTTTCCTGGATATTAATTCAGGATACGGGTACAGCAAGTAACTGGGTCAGCAAATAGAATGTTGAGGGTTGTTTTGGTAGGGGAATTGAATACAAAAGTAGAGGTATTAAGCTTCACTCGCACAGGATATTAGTGAAACAACGTATGGAACATTGCGTGGAGTTTTCACTTTCATATTAAAAACTGGTTGTTAGTGCATCTGATATGGTTTCATACAGGTTTACAAGACAAATACTTGGAATAGATAGGTTGTCTTTGAGGAAAACATTGATATATACCCAATTAGAAGAATGTGAGGTGATTTGATTGACACATCGGATCCTGGCAGAGTGGATATACTTTTGTTGCAGAATTTTGAATTAGAGGTCACTTATTTAAAACCAATGGGGTTCCCAATTATGATGTATGAGGTGCAAATGTTTTCCTCTGGGAGTTAAGTCTCTGAAATTCTCAGAATTTGAATATTTTTAAACTATTGATAGATATATTAATGAGAAAAGGGGGTAAAGGGCTGCTGTGGATGGGCCAGAGGTTGCAATCAAATTAACCATGAACTCAATGTGGAGCCGTCTCAAGCAGGAACCAAAAAAAAAACTGCTGGAAGAATTCAGCAGGTCAGGCTACAAGGGGCGGTTATTGTTTCAGATTGAGACCTTGCATTGGGAACCAAGTTGTTTACTCTGCCACCTAATTTACGGTGTCCATCTATCATTGGTATACAAGGCACTGCAGATGCTGGTATATACTGAAGATAGACACAAAATGCCAGAGTAACTCAGAACTGATGAAACAGAATTGATTGCATCTTAGTGGTTGTGCATTGGTAACTTGCAACCAACTGATACGAGCAATATTTTGACAGCATGAATGCCCCCCTTGCCTGCAAATCTATGTGTTGACATCATTATAGAACATTTTGATATACATATAATACACATTTAAAGATCTAAATCTAATATGAGTTTTAATATCAAAATATAAAACTTATTTTAGTTATCACATTCTCATTTTTGTGATAGAAGCTGGACTATTCCAGTGGAATATTGGTCAGAGATACGATGTTAGGCCACTCTTTGGGATAGTCTTTCTGTCTCAAGCCTGAATATTTTTGAGGAAGATATTGCTGAAATTGTTATTAGGGCTATTTATTATAAGCAACATGTTATTTGCTATCAAATGATTTTCATTTAATCTTTGTTGGGTAATATATAATCCATCATGCATATTTTGTCTATTTTCATTTACTTGAATGTTTAACTATAACTGTAATACTTGCTTGCTTTTTTATTCATCCACAGGCATGTTATGTTGCCCAAAGAACTTGCAAAGAAAGTACCAAAGACTCATCTTATGTCTGAGGATGAATGGCGGAAGCTAGGTGTCCAGCAATCTCTAGGCTGGGTACATTACATGATGCATGAACCAGGTATTATTGCCCATTAAGCAATAAAACATGTGGGGGGGGGGGGGTTGGGGGTGAAGTGAAGGCACCCAAAATGTCCTATTCTCATCTGGCAGAAGATGCCTGCAACGACTGGGAAATCCATCCCATCCAGCCTGCCAGTCTCTCAAATACTCATTTGTGTGCACAGTGTGTCTATAAATTGGGTATTCAATATCCAGGTTGGACCTGTCAATGCCCTATGTGATTTATGTTTATGTTCCTGAGTTTCCTGATGTTTTTCAATAGTTATATAATTTTTTTATATAACAAAAAGACAGACTTTGTTAAGTCTTGAGGATACTGCAGAAGTTACAGATGCCTTATAGACACTAGGTGCAGGTATAGGCCATTTGGCCCTTCAAGCCAGCACTGCCATTCACTGTGATCATGGCTGATCATCCACATTCAGTACCTCGTTCCTGCCGTCTCACCATATCCCCTATCTTTAGGAGCTCTATCGAAGCATCCAGAGAATTGGCCTCCACTGCCTTCTGAGGCAGCGAATTCCGCAGATTCACAACTCTGGGTGAAAAGGATTTTCCTCATCTCCGATCTAAATGGCCTACCCCTTATTCTTAAACTGTGACCCCTGGTTCTGGACTCCCCCAACATCGGGAACATGTTTCCTGCCTCTAGCGTGCCCAATCCCTTAATAATCCTATATGTTTCAATAAGATTCCCTCTCATCCTTCCAAATTCCAGAGTATACAAGCCCAGCCACTCCATTCTATTCACATATGACAGTCCCGCCACCCCGGAAATTAACCTCGTGAACCTATGCTGCACTCCCTCAATAGCAATAATGTCCTTCCTCAAATTTAGAGACCACAACTACACACAATACACCAGGCGTGGTCTCACTAGGGCCCTGTACAACTGCAGAAGGACCTATTTGCTCCTACACACAACTCTTGTTATGAAGGCCAACATGCCATTAGCTTTCTTCACTGTCTGCTGTACCTGCATGCTTACTTTCAGTGAGTGATTAACAAGGACCCCCAGGTCTCTTTGTGCTTCCCCTTTCCCCAACTTGATACCATTTGGATAATAATCTGCCTTCCTGTTTTTGCCACCAAAGTGGATAACCTCACATTTATGACTTTAAATGATTTGAAAAGAACTTGATTGACATTTTTGACTGGTCAACAAATGTTTCCAAAGGTATTTGAAGGTATTCAAGATTACTCCATGTCAAACTAAATACGTTGGTCAATAATGCTACTCTAAGATGCATTAAGTATTTTTCTACTGTAATTTAATAACATTATTCCTGAGTGAATAATAAGCTATAAATGTTGGATTTGAATGAAACAAATGCATCATTGGGATATAAAACACGCAATTTATATTGGGTACAGAATGTTCTGTACAGAAAGTAACAATTTCCCTTAAATCCCTATTCTCTTATAGAGCTGATCCTTTAATGTTATGTCCTACACTAAACAACTATGGAAATAGGTACAAATTATCACATTTTTTTATTTCTAGAACCTCACATTCTACTGTTCAGAAGACCTCTTTCAAAGGACCAGGAAAAATAAATCTTCATTTCTGGAAATTTCTGGGACTTTTTGTAAATATTGTAGTATTCAGTGAATACATTAAAATTGTACAAATTCATTCAAATCTGTGTAAGGGCTGTATTCTAAACAGCAATAGAGCTCGTTGTGGTACAGTGGGTTTAGACCGCTGTGAGATGTATTTAAAAAAGTACTGTGAGTCAAAATGATGTTGGTTCCACTCTAAGAAATTATAGTGCCTTCTGTTTACTTTTTTTTCTGTAAACTTCTCTTTGTCTAAGTTTTCTTTGAATGGATACTGTTGTGAATAAAAAGAGAAATCCAGTATGCATTTGGTTTAAGTTGCATTTATTTGAGAGAAAATTGAGTATCTGGGACAAATGCAGAGCAAGATTTTGAATTTGATTGTCCAAATAACAGGCTGATTTGCAAGGATCTTTTGAAGTACCCTTTTCTGTGTTGGAAATGTTGCTGTAGTCTCCATGGACCTAGATGTTATTTCTCATTAAGTAAAACCATCCGTAATTTGTTGAGCAGTGCTTCAAATGCCGATGTTCCCAGATCAAGGGTGATTTGTTGTCCCTTGTCACAGATATAGGGTCAGACATTAAAGTATGCCTTCCATTTTGTCCAACCGATAAGAACCTATGTGGTTAGCTACTTGTTATTGAGACATTTGCAGAAAATATCACTATCAAATCAGCTTTAAGCCAACGTCATAAAATGACAAATCTCAGGAGCAGAATGATTGGCTGGGATTACATTTACATGGATGCTTTCCATTAAATTTCTATATTTTAAAGTAGTTCTGAGTATTACAGCTTTATTCCGATTTTATAATTCTATTATTCTATTACTGCTGGAGATTTGGTGAATTCTCCTGGAAATGGAAGTTGAAAAGTCATCTCTGGCTTAGTGCATACAAAAATAAGAATAGAGCTGTAATACTCAATCTCATGTCCTAATAAGCAGCATTTGCATTTCTGTCCATTTGTCCCAGGATTAGTTCACACCGTCCTACTACAGAAAAGATTTAAAGTTTGAGTTGGAAGAGTATGACATTCAATAGTAATACCATGGGAGACACGCCATTATATCTAGAGATGACTAAAGTCAAATACCGACACTTCATGACTTGCATGATAGGCGAGTCGTGTAAACCTGCACTTGTGTCTCGGTAGCAGTGCATTGCTGCCGTCATATGCGGCCATTTCCTCTAGCTAGTCGGGTGATTCTTCTGTAGGTGTCTACTTTTAAGCTTCTGGAAACCCGATTATAAAACTTAAATTCTTGCAACTTTGAATGTTTCACATAGGTGAACATCTCTACTATGGGGAAAAATATGTTTGGCACAATCTTTTAGAGAATTAATTTTATTTTTTCCAGGTTGCCCATTGCATTCAGTCATATCCGTCGCATTTTTATGATGAACAACACTAAAATATCACTGATTTAAGAATATAAAATCAATTTGTTGCAATTTCAAATTATAGAGTATCTTCCTTAAATAAACTGCCAAAAATTTTTTTCCAGTCTAACGCATTGATTTTATACCTTCGTAACAGTTTACTGCCGAAAAAAAGTGGTGATTTTCAACAAGAATAATGACTGTCACATAACTTTTCACCAACTTCCTCTAAAACAATATTAACTTCAGATGAATAGGCAGAAGCATACTGTTCATTTTTCAATTACAATTGATAATTATGGTCATTATTTTACACATGAGCATAAAATACTCGCGTGACAGATATGACTGCATGATGGTCCGGGGAGGGGCATCAAACATCGGGGGGGAAATAAAAAAATAATACTATTCATTTAGGGTTTAATCTTTATTTATCAGGATTATGTTTATTAACAATATAGAAAGAGAAGAAATGGGTTAGAATTACGGATTTTCAATATATACGGCATCGAAAAGTAGTGGGACACCAAAGTAGACAGTTACTGAAGAATCACCCAGTCAGCTGTTCTTCTGAATGTTCCCATCAATACTGCGTCGAATAGTAAGTTTACGCGTGCACAGTAGCACTTGCGTTTTCAACTTGCGTAGCATCTGACTTGTGCAGCGGCTCATAGTTCTTGCGTAGGTTGGTGCGTCTGTAAATGTGACGAGAACAGGTGCATAATATTATGGAGGCAACTACTGATTCCACAGCTCCATATAAGTACTGGGGCTTTTGCTTGCCTTTTATGATCTAGGATAAGATGATGTTCCCATGTGTCTGCTCCTCAACTGCAACCTACTTTATAGGCTATTCTAATACACAAATTCTTACACAATTGGGTTAAAATCCTGGATCCTCCAAAGAATAACGTAATGGAAGTATCTTCATCCAAACAAAGCAGTAAGAAAATGAGAGCAGGAAGTTGCCATTTGACCCTTTGAGCCTGCTCTTCAATGTGATCAAAGTAGAACCACAAGAAAAATAGATCTAGAAGTATGTATTGCCTTTAAATGTAATTATCAACTTGGCCACCTTCAAGATATCTTGTCTGAAATATCTTGCCCCGCAACCTAATACTGTGACTCCTCATTCTAAACTCCATTTTCTCAAAACATTCTATATTCAGTTTGTCCAATTCTCAGAATTGGGTTTGTTTCAGAGATCCACTCTGATTCTTCTAAATGTTAGTGAATCAGACTTCGTCAACATATTCTTGACGCATGAAAGCTCTACCATCCCAGATAACAGCCGGCTGAACACAGACTCGCTTCCTCCATAAAAACTACATTGTATTTTGGGTAGGGAGCTCTAAACTACACACTACACCACATGTGTGGTTTTACAAATTTGCATCTGTCTTCAAAATATCTTGCAATGTAGATCATCGTACTGTGTTTAACTACATGCTCCAACCGCATGTTTGCTTTCAGTGGGCTGATGTACACATAAATCGCTCTGTACATTAATGCTTCACAATTTATCGTTTAAATAATTCCACATCTTCACACTGCAATGGATACCTAATATTTTTTTCACATTCTGCATCTACCAATATTTTCCACTTGCTCAACTTGCCGAAATTGTCTTGAAGCAGTTTCGTATCCTCCAATTCAACAATCCTACCTAGTTCTGAATCATTAGTAAACCTAACATTACATATTTGTTCCCTTACCATTCATTAAAATATAGGTGAATAAATGGGGGTTAAACATTTATCCCAAGAAATGTCCAGTATTTCTACATTCTTGTTACCTATCTGTCAACCAGTTCTCAATCCATGCTGGTGTATTTCTCCCAATCCCATGAAGTTTAATTTGCATATTACTTGTAGTATGGGACTTTACCAAAGGTACTTTGAAAATTAAATCGCCAAATCCACTGTTTCTTCTCTGTCCCTTTCACTGGCTACAAATTCAAAAAAAATCTGCTCGGTTTCCCCCTCTTCCCCATATTGCCTTTCTTCAATCTGATGTTATCTAACTACAGATCCACCACTGATTTTTTGGCAACTGGTGGTCTGGCACCTTCTTTAATTTGGAGTAAAATTAAAGAGCGCACTCGAATCCTCCCCCCCCCCCCCCACACACTGCCCCCATAAATCCCCACAAAAATGTGGTTAGGCAGCCGAACTTTGACCTCATTGGGACTTCCAGGGCCAGTCAGCAGGTTGCTGCTGTGGCCGGGGCTCCGCTACTCCGGTCTGTCTGTTCCGTTCCCATAGCTGACTTCCGAGGCCAACCTTGTGGGCCGGTATCTCGACGACCCCCCCCCCCCCCCCCCCCCCCCCCGATGCCCTAGTCAAACGATAATCCGGCAAGGCTCTGGAATCAAGGGTGTCGTTAAATGTGGTGCACCTGATTCCAATTACCATATGCTTCATAATAAATAGATGCATCCCAATCTGTAGATATTTCCATGACCTCCAGATCTTTAGAAGATTGCTACCAGATTTGCATGGATACCTCATTTAGTACTTTAGCGGCAGGTTATAAGCCCCAGGGGATTCATCATCTTTAACTAGTGCAGTGACTAGTGGGGTGCCGCAATGCTCAGTGCTGGGACCCCAGCTATTTATAATATACTAGACTAAGTGGGACTCGTTGGGTCCCATGTTCACATGGGAGGGCTGGTCCCCCAACACAATATTCCACCTCTCCACCAATTTTAATATTTGTGGCCAGTGGGGTGAGGGGGGGGCTTTCTGGAGTGCTAGTATGGGTGTTGTGGGCTGAAGGGACTGGTTTCCAGAGGGCTAGTATGAACTGTGGGCCAAATGGAGTCTTGGGCTGGCAGCTCAGGCCTGGTGGGCTGGCAGCTCAGTCACTCAGGTCTGGTGGGCTGGCTGCTCAGTCACTCAGGCCTGGTGGGCTGGCAGCTCAGTCATTCAGGCCTGGTGGGCTGGCAGCTCGGTCACTCAGGCCTGGTGGGTTGGCAGCTCAGTCACTCAGGCCTGGTTAGGGCTCTCACTTAACTTTTTTTCCCTGTTGCCAGCCGGGCAACCTTGGCAGCTTTTTAGGTTGCCAAATGACAGTTTAGGTGGTCATTTAAGACGGCTTGCATGACACGTGCAATAATTTGCTCGGACGAAGTGCGTAGTTACCAGTCGGAATTATGCTCAATGAAGCATTCACATATTATTTCTGCTTCAAATAAAGTCACAAACTAAACATATTCACCAATCAAGACATGATATATACCACAATGACATGCAGCAAAATTATAATACAGTATCTCAACTCTTTTTACAGATTGCAATTAATGCAATTTCTATTAGTTCTTTCCACTTCCAAACATAAATGAGGTTGGATTATTCAGCATATGATCAAATGTGTCAATAAATCCTGGACCATGGTAATATATATGCTTAACCATGCACACTACAGATTGAAGCAAGCATGTTTTCTGTGAAGGACCGAAAATTACCATGACATGACCATAGCATGGGTCGTTATTGCTATTGGTACAGAAACACTCTCGCTTCCCACATAATTTATCCATAACAAAATATACAGGTTGCAAGGAAATTTCTATAGGCATTTTATGATAATAGTTGTTAAAACCGACTATACCCATCTGACAGGTTAAACATTACACTAACTGACAAGAGATGGCCGAAGGACATAACTGCAGCAAATGTTCTTTTAGTAAGATGTTTAAAGGTGTCAAAACGCCACATTACCGGACATTCAGATTAGATGTACGTGTTGTGAACAGCAATGAAGATACCTAGTTTGTATACACCAGATTTTAAATAAATTATTGATAAATGCTGTTTCCATCATTCCCACTTCAGAATTAACATTAAAATTTCAACTGAAATATCTCCTGACCAAATTTGTGATGTATATGACCGACTGTAGAAGTAAAACCTGGATAAATCCAACGTATAGTGAATGTTGCTCATTAAATAACTACAGTACTGATAATCCATATTAAGAGCATTGATTTGCCGTTAAAATGAATTCTGTAATAACGTGGCAACGGTAGGTAGCAGTGACAATCGAACACTGCAGTTTTAATGTTTCACGTGTTCACAATTTAATTAATCCATCTTTATGGACTAAAACAAATAATAACATTGGGAATTAAAACACATTTGATTGCATTCCGTTATCAAACATAGTCAATGTTCGCTCTGAAGACATTTCCAGCACAATAGGGTCAGCGAGGGTGGGGGGTGTGTGAATCAGTGCGAGATGGATAGATGGCGGGGCGGGGGGGGGGGGGGGGGGGGGTGGAGGTTTAGTAGGCAATCGGTGCGGAATGGATGGATTGAGGCAGGTGATTTAGTACGTGTTGGTTGGAGTATAAAAATGTGAGGGGAGAGCACGGTGGATGTCAGTGGTGTTGAATGGGGCGGATCAGTGCGGGATGGATGGGCGGGATCAGTACAGGATGAATGGGGTAGACAAAAATGCTGGAGAAACTCAGCGGGTGAGGCAGCATCTATGGAGCAAAGGAAATAGGCAACATTTCGGGTCAAGACCCTTCAGACTGTTCCCCCCATTCTTCTTGAATGGGGGATCAGTACAGATTGGATGGGGGGGGGGGGAGATCAGCGCAGGATGAATGGGTGGGGGGGGGGGTGGGTCAGTACAGTGTGGATCGGAGGGTCCGTGCAGGATGAATGGGAGATCACTGCAGGATGACTGAGGATCAGTACAGGATGAAAGGGAATCAGTACAGGATGAAAGGGGATCAGTACAGGATGGATGGGGGGGATCGGTGCAGGGTAAATGGAGGGTGGGTCAGTATGGAATGAATGGGTAGATTAGTACAGGATGGATGGGAAGGGGGGTCAGTACAGCATGAATTGGGGGGCCAGTGTAGGATGGATGGGGGTTGGCAGGAGAATCAATGCGAGGTGGATAAGGTGATCAGTGCAGGATTAATAGATGGGGGGGGGGGGGGGGTAGATGGGGAGGGGAGCACAGGGGATGTCAGTGAGGAGTGAATAGAGGCGGGAATGGGGATCATTGCTGAATGGAGGGGGTCCCAGGATAAGAGGGGGAGGTGGAGGGGGGCTTATAAGAGAGAGAGAGAGGGGGAGGTGGGGAGGAAGGAAGGTCAGCACTCCTCGGACAACATCGCCCCGCTGCCTTGGCCGTCCCTGTCCACCGCCAAGTGCCGCCGCCAAAGGGGGAGGCAGTTGGGATCTCCTCACCACCGTCTCCCCTCCTCTGCCAGCCAACAGCAAGGTGCGGGACCGAGCGGTACAGCTCAAAGATCCCATAGCTATAGGATCTTTGGTGCAGCTGCTTCAGACGGCGGAAAGAGGCCTCCCCCTCCTCCCGGCCTCGGCGTGCGGAAGGGTTTGTTTTGAAAGCGCCGTTGGCAGAGTGGCAAGCAGCGGCTGCTATCAGGGCGGGTGGGGTGCGGGAGTTGAAGGCGGTGGAGCCGCTGTCGCGGCCGCTGCTGCTGCTGTGTGGGGCCCGTCAGTCACTCCAACCCTTCGTCACCACGCACCTAGTATCTTTGCCGCGCATTACAGCCATCGCCGACACGAAACGTCACGTTCCTTTTCTCCAGAGATGCTGCCTGACCCGCGGAGTTACTCCAGTTTTTTGTGTCTATCTTCGGTATAAACCAGTATCTGCAGTGCCAAGCCGGGCAAAATGACTCGGCGTTTAGGTTGCCCGGTGGCACTTTGTATGGTCATTGGCACCCGGGCAACCGTTAATTTCGAGCCCTGCTGGTGGGCTGGCAGCTCGGTCACTCCGGGCTGGTGGGCTGGCAGCTCAGTCACTCAGGGCTGGTGGGCTGGCAGCTCAGTCACTCAGGGCTGGTGGGCTGGCAGCTCAGAACCTGCCAGAAATTCTGCCCAAACAGGTGAGAGACTGTGAGAGAGAAGGAGGAGAGAGTGGAGAATCGATTTTAGACATTTTTCATCTATTTCTGCAGATCACAGCAATGAAGGAGGAAAGTCTATCCTGGCCTGGATCTCACAGGGAACCAATGAAGGGAGGGAGAAAAATACTAGGATGAGGTTTAATACTAGCAGGTGAAATACTTACTGATGGGCCAAAGGGACTTCTCCTGGGCTAGGACAGGCCTGATGGGACTCTTTAAAAAAAATCTCAGTGAAAGGCAATTTTTCTGGACTTTTCCTTGCCTGGCACAGGCCTTTTGGGCCAAAATGCTCTTCCTGGGCTAATACGGGCATTTTGGGCAAAAGGGACTGGTTTCTCAGCTAATAGGGGCTTTATGGGCCGAAATGAGTGGTTTCAGGCAGGCCAAACAAACTGATTTCATTTCCATTTCAATTTCAAGCACAGGGCAGGCCAAACAACTCATCTCATTTTCATTTTATTTCCATTGCCATTTCAGTTTCAAGCACAGGGCAGGCCAAACAACATCTCATTTTCATTTCATTTCCATTGCCATATCAGTTTCAAGCACAGGGCAGGCCAAACAACTCATCTCATTTTCATTTCCATTTCAGTTTCAAGCACAGGGCAGGCCAAACAACATCTCATTTTCATTTCATTTTATTTCCATTGCCATTTCAGTTTCAAGCACAGGGCAGGCCAAACAACTCATCTCATTTTCATTTCATTTCCATTGCCAATTCAGTTTCAAGCACAAGGCAGGCCAAACAACTCATCTCATTTCCATTGCCATTTCAGTTTCAAGCACAGGGCAGGCCAAACAACTCATCTCATTTTCATTAAGGGCTAACAAATAATTTATTGCAAGTACATTGCAGACTCACAGTTCAGTAGACTCACAGTTCAGTTGACTCACAGCAGAATCAGTTGTGGCCTCTTCCTCGCGATCTTCCAGAGTGACTGACTCACGTGCAGGCATCCGGGGTTTTATAGTCCTGCCTCCCCCCCGGAAGGGGCGTTACCTTCATCATGGTGATTGACAGTCGAGAAGACCAATCAGCTGATCTCAAGATTTTTTAAACATTCATAACTTTTATATTTTTAATCGATCGGAAAAATTCTCTGGGCTGCCTCAGCGGAGGAGGACTGAGTAAGATGGACAAATATCATAGCGATATAGGGTAGCATTTTTTCTAAAATCAATATACAGCGCAGACAGGAAGTGGTCAAGATGAGACTTTTAGTTATATAGTTCGATATTAACAATTTAGGCGAAATGTAACATTTCCAAGTTTGTAGATGACACAAAGCTGGCTGGCAGAGTGAGCTGTGAGGAGGACGCTATGAGTCTGTAGAGTGACTTGGATAGATTGGGTGAGTGGGCTGTTGCATGGCAGATGCAATATAATGTGGATAAATGTGAGGTTATCCAATTTGGTGGCAAGAACAGGAAGACAGATTATCTGAATGGTGTCAGATCAAGAAAAGGGGAGGTTCAAGAGACCTGGGTGTCCTTGTACATCAGTCACTGAGGCCAATTCACTGGATGTTTTCAAGAGTTAGATTTAGCTCTTAGGGCTAACGGAATCAAGGGATATGGGGGAAAAGCAGGAACGGGGTACTGATTTTGATCAACCATGATCATATTAAATGGCTCGAATGGCCGAATAGCCTACACCTGGACCTATTTGCTATGTTTAACTGCCATTAATTGCTCCAACACATTTTGCTGAGGCTGATATATTTTATTTATTTCTTTTCAGTAGCCTCTTGGTTTTCTACCATTTTGAAAAGTTATTCGTATCTTCTACCATGAATATAGTACCAAAGTACTTGCTTATTTGCTCTGCTATTTCTTCGATTCCCATTATAAATTCTCCAATTACTAACTAAGAACTGTAAGAGACAGCAGGGGCAGGACTATGCCCAGCAAGTAATAGGTGGATACAGGTGAGGGGGGGGGGGGGAGAGGAGTTTGATGGCTGGATGGTTGAACAAAGACCGAAGATGAAAAGACAGGTGTGAAACAAAAGGATTGCAGCAAGTTATGATTTGTGAAACTAGAGGAAGGAATAGTTGGGAGGTAGGGTAGTTGGTTAGTTACTCAAAATTTAAGAATTCAATATTCCTCGCATTGGGTTGGAAGTGACCCAAGTGAAATATGAGGAACATTTCCTGCAGTTTCTGTGTGGCCTCGCTGTGGCAATGGAGGAGTCCCAGTAGACCGTGGCAGACCGAGCACAAGTGTTCGGCGAAACAGTCACCAAATTTACACATGGTCTTGCCCATGTACAGTTGATAAGGTTAGAGGAAGTGCATGTGAACCTTTGTCTCACCTGGAAAGGACTGTTGGGGTCCCAGGATGGCGATGAGGGAGGGAGTACAGGGACAGGTGTTGCAGGGGAAAGTATGTTAGCAGTTGTGTCTATCCACTACTTTTTAGTGAAGCTCTCCTATCTATCAGCCAACTACAGCTCTTCAGTAGTTTTCCTTTATTTTCATTTAAGATTGTAACTTTAGATTGAACGTTTTCACATTTATTCTTAATGAAAAATTCTATCATGTTATTCACTCCCCTGAATGACCCTGCACAACAAAATAGTTAACTGACCTTTTCTCATAGCACTCTACCTAATCTAGAATAGCTTGTTCCCTTGTTTCCATAACGATCTTAAAACAAAATTTTGTATACAATTAGTTCATTCTCCCTATATTATTGATCGATTGATTGATTGAAGGTTATAGCATGGCATTTCAGCCCACCATGTCGATGTTGACCATCTATCACTCGATCACACAAGTTCCATACTATCCAACTTTCGAGTCTACTCATACACCAAGGGCAATTTATAGAGTTCAATTAAAGTACAAACATAGAAACATAGAAAATAAGTGCAGGAGTAGGCCATTCGGCCCTTCGAGCCTGCACCGCCATTCAATATGATCATGGCTGATCATCCAACTCAGTATCCTGTACCTGCCTTTTCTCCATACCCCCTGATCCCTTCAGCCACAAGGGCCACATCTAACTCTTAAATATAGCCAATGAACTGGCCTCAACTACCTTCTGTGGCAAAGAATTCCACAGATTCACCACTCTCTGCGTGAAAAATGTTTTTCTCATCTCGGTCCTAAAATACTTCCCACTTATAAAACTGTGACCCCTTGTTCTGGACTTCCCCAACATCGGGAACAATCTTCCTGCATCTAGCCTGTCCAACCCCTTAAGAATTTTGTAAGTTTCTATAAGATCCCCCCTCAACCTTCTAAATTCTAGCGAGTACAAGCCGAGTCTATCCAGTCTTTCTTCATATGAAAGTCCTGCCATCCCAGGAATCAGTCTGGTGAACCTTCTCTGTACTCCCTCTATTTCAAGAATGTCTTTCCTCAGATTAGGAGACTAAAACTGTAACCAATACTCCAGGTGTGGTCTCACCAAGACCCTGTACAACTGCAGTAGAACCTCCCTGTTCTTATACTCAAATCCTTTTGCTATGAATGCTAACATACCATTCGCTTTCCTCACTGCCTGCTGCACCTGCATGCCTACTTTCAATGACTGGTGTACCATGACACCAAGGTCTCGTTGCTACTCCCCTTTTCCTAATCGGCCACCATTCAGATAAAAGTCTACTTTCCTGTTTTTGCCACCAAAGTGGATAACCTCACATTTATCTACATTATACTGCATCTGCCATGCATTTGCCCACTCACCCAACCTATCCAAGTCACCTTGCAGCCTCCTAACATCCTCCTCACAGCTAACACTGCCCCCCAGCTTCGTGTCAAATGCAAACTTGGAGATGTTGCATTCAATTCCCTCATCCAGATCATTAATATATATTGTAAATAGCTGGGGTCCCAGCACTGAGCCTTGCGGTACCCCACTAGTCACTGCCTGCGATTCTGAAAAGGACCCGTTTACTCCTACTCTTTGCTTCCTGTCTGCCAGCCAGTTCTCTATCCACATCAATACTGAACCCCCAATACCGTGTGCTTTACGTTTGCATACTAATCTCTTATGTGGGTCCTTGTCGAAAGCCTTCTGAAAGTCCAGATATAACACATCCACTGGTTCTCCCTTATCCACTCTACTAGTTACATCCTTGAAAAATTCTATAAGATTCATCAGACATGATTTACCTTTCATAAATCCATGCTGACTTTGTCCAATGATTTCACCACTTTCCAAATGTGTTGCTATCCCATCTTTAATAACTGACTAGCAGTTTCCCCACTACCGATGTTAGACTAACTGGTCTGTAATTCCCCGTTTTTTCTCTCCCTCCCTTTTTAAAAAGTGGGGTTACATTAGCTACCCTCCAATCCTCAGGAACTACTCCAGAATCTAAAGAGTTTTGAAAAATTATCACTAATGCATCCACTATTTCTGTGGCTACTTCCTTAAGTACTCTGGGATGCAGCCTATCTGGCCCTGGGGATTTATCGGCCTTTAATCCATTCAATTTACCTAACACCACTTCCTGGCTAACCTGAATTTCACTCAGTTCCTCCAAGTCATTTAACCCCCGGTCCCCTGCTATTTCCGGCAGATTATTTATGTCTTCCTTAGTGAAGACAGAACCAAAGTAGTTATTCAATTGGTCTGCCACGTCCTTGTTCCCCATGATCAATTCACCTGTTTCTGACTGCAAGGGACCCACATTTGTTTTAACTAATCTTTTTCTCTTCACATATCTATAAAACTTTTGCAGTCAGTTTTTATGTTCCCTGAGTTTTCTTTCATAATCTATTTTCCCTTTCCTAATTAAGCCCTTTGTCCTCCTCTGCTGGACTCTGAATTTCTCCCAGTCCTCTGGTAGGCTGCTTTTTCTGGCTAATTTGTATGCTTCATCTTTTGTTTTGATGCTATCCCTGATTTCCCTTGTTATCCACAGATGCACTACCTTCCCTGATTTATTATTTTGCCAAACTTGGATGAACAATTGTTGTAGTTCATCCATGCAGTCTTTAAATGCCTTCCATTGCATATCCACCGTCAACCCTTTAAGAATCAATTGCCAGTCTATCTTGGCCAATTCACGTCTCATACCCTCAAAGTTACCTTTAAGTTCAGGACCCTTGTTTCTGAATTAACAATGTAACTCTCCATCCTAATGAAGAACTCAACCATATTATGGTCACTCTTGCCCAAGGGGCCACGCACAACAAGACTGCTAACTAACCCTTCCTCATTACTCAATACCCAGTCTAGAATAGCCTGCTCTCTCGTTGGTTCCTCTACATGTTGGTTTAGAAAACTATCTCGCATACATTCCAAGAAATCCTCTTCCTCAGCACCCCTGTCAATTTGATTCACCCAATCTATATGTAGATTGAAGTCACCCATTATAACTGTTTTACCTTTGTTGCACGCATTTCTAATTTCCTGTTTGATGCCATCCCCAACTACTGTTAGGTGGCCTGTACACAACTCCCACTAACGTTTTCTGCCCCTTAGTGTTTCGCAGCTCTACCCATATCGATTCCACATCCTCCAAGCTAATGTCCTTCCTTTCTATTGCGTTAATCTCCTCTCTAACCAGCAACGCTACCCCGCCTCCTTTTCCTTTCTGTCTATCCCTCCTGAATATTGAATATCCCTGGATGTTCAGCTCCCAGCCTTGGTCACCCTGGAGCCATGTCTCCGTGATCCCAACTATATCACATTCATTAATAACTATCTGCACATTCAATTCATCCACCTTATTACGAATGCTCCTTGCATTGAGACACAAAGCCTTCAGGCTTGTTTTTACAACACTCTTACCCCTTATACAATTATGTTGAAAAGTGGCCCTTTTTGATTTTTGCCCTGGATTTGTCTGCCTGCCACTTTTACTTTTCACCTTGCTACCCTATTGCTTCTACCCTAATTTTACACCCCTCTGTCTCTCTGCTCATGCACCCATCCCCCTGCCACATTAGTTTAAATCCTCCCCGACAGCACTAGCAAACACTCCCCCAAGGACATTGGTTGAATTCCAGCCCAGGTGCAGACCGTCCTGTTTGTACTGGTCCCACCTCCCCCAGAACTGGTTCCAATGCCCTAGAAATTTGAATCCCTCCCCCTTGCACCATTTTTCAAGCCACGTATTCATCTGCAATATCCCATTTCTACTCTGACTAGCACTGGTCCTACTTTTAGGTTTATCTCCTAGCTCCCTAAATTCACCTTGTAGGACCTCATCCCGTTTTTTACCTATACCGTTGGTGCCAATGTGCACCACGACAACTGGCAGTTCACCCTCCCCCTCCAGAATGTTCTGCAGCTGTCTTTGGGATGTGGAAGGAAACCAAAGCATCCAGAGAAAACCCTCACGGTCACAGAGAACGTACCAACTCCACACAGATAGCACCTGATCGAACCGGGGTCTCTGGCACTGTGAGGCAGTAACTCAAATCAGCTGGCTATTACACTGTTTGACTAGTCCACCCTGGTGGAGATGTCCCTTGTGCTGACCTCAGGTGAGCAACATACCTTTTGGGTTTCCTGCCCCTGGTTACAGAAAACCATGTCCTGCTACCTGTACTGTTCACTAGTCCAATTATCTTCCATGTAGCTATCCCGCCACCCCAATGCTTACTTTACTGTACCTTGGTGCTACAGTCAGTTTTCTTTTCCACAAATAATCCCCGAGATTGAAAAAAGCATGAAAATAATCTCAAATCCACTGAACCAGTTCAGGACTTGGGTTCCTTCAATATGGTCCTGGTTCTCCATACCTGCCTCACACAAAGTCACACCCTCCTAACCTGACTATGTGTCAATTCTGAAGTATTTAAGAGGTGTGGCTACCTCCTGGAACAAACGATTCAGTTAACTGTTCTGATGAAGGTTCGCAGATATGACATGTTGATTTTTTTCTCTTTTCATGCTGCCTAACCTGTTGCGTTTTTCAAATATTTTCTGTTTTTATTTCAGATTTCCAGCATTGCATCTTTTTAATATTCAGGTGCATTTCTCCCTCCCTGACGTCTTACAATACAAAAAAAACGTTAGGATATTAATAGAAATAGCATTCAAGTCTGAAGTCTGCCACCAAAGTCCTAAGAGTGCAGAATTTTCAGTTTTATTTCATACTCCAGTTTGTACAAGTCTAGTCTTTCCAATCTTTTATCAATGTCAAAATGTCTATTCCAGCTTATTAAGTTAGTTAACCTTAAGAGACCTAAATTGAGGAGGTTAATGTTAATACTGCTGTAAGGTTGTAAGCTGGTGGGTATATGGAATGAGCTTCCAGAGGAGATAGGCACAAAATGCTAGAGTAGGGACAGGCAGCATCTCTGGAGAGAAGGAATGGGTAACGTTTCGGGTCAAGACCCTTCTTCAGACTGATGTCAGGGGAGTGGGCGGGACAAAGATAGAATGTAGTTGGAGACAGTAAGACTGGTGAGAGAACTGGGAAGGGGGAGGGGATAGAGAGGGAAAGCAAGGGCTATTTGAAGTGAGTAAGTGCTGAGCAACCGGGAGATCAGGTAAGTTAAGACGGATTTTGCGGAGGTGTTCAGTGAAACGATCACCGAGCCTGCGCTTGGTCTCGCCGATGTAGAGAAGTTGAAACCTGGAACAGCGGATACAGTAGATGAGGTTGGAGGAGGTGCAAGTGAACCTCTGCCTCACCTGGAAAGACTGTTTGGGTCCTTGGATGGAGTCGAGGGGGGAGATAAAGGGACAGGTTGTCCGTCTCCTGCGGTTGCTGGGGAAAGTACCTGGGGAGGGGGTGGTTTGGGTGGGATGGAACGACCAGGGAGTTTCAGAGGGAACGGTCTCTGCGGAAAGCAAAAAGGGGTGGAGATGGGAGGATGTGGCCAGTAGTGGGATCCCGTTGGAAGTGGCGAAAATGTTGGAGGATTATATGCTGCATGCGACTTCTGATGGGGCGGAAGGTGAGGGGGATTCTGTCCTTGTAATGGATGGGGGGAGGGGGAGCAAGCGCAGAGCTGCGGTTGGGCATCTTGGTGGGCATGAACATGATGGGATGAAGGGCCTGTTTCCGTGTTGTATGACTGACTATTAAATGCTATCTTGAAATATGAGAATAGCAGAGCTGCATGTTACTTCTTCATATTGATCAAACATGATCCTTTTCACAAAGCTATGCTTCCGTTATCCAATTACCTTGAATTTCTTCACACGGGAGTTATACAGTGTCAATTATAAACAGCATAAAAGTTAAACATGTAAATTATACAGCATAAAAAAACTCTTTGCCCCACCACATCAAGTACCCTTCCAATGCTAATCACATTTACTAACAATTGCTCCATCATCTACTATGCCTTGCCAATTCAAGTGTTTATCTAGATAATTTTTAAATGCAGTGAATTTACCTACTCCAGTTCTCAGACAGTGTGATCCAAACTGCAACTACCCAAAAGGTGAAAACATTTTCGCTCAGATCTCTTCTAACCTTCTTGCTCCTCAGGCTAAGCCTTCTGGTTATCGACGTCTCCATTATGGAGAAAGGTTACTCATTCTCCACCTTGCCTTCATAGTTTTGTATATCTCCATCAGGTCCTCCAGACAGTTTATCCGCTACAAAACAAACCCTGCCTGTCCATCGTCTTTCATTACAACGCAGACATTCCAACACCGGCAACATCCAAGTGGATCTTATGTAAATAAAATAATACATCCTTCAAACATTCCTTGTGGCAGGTATAAAGTTAACTGGCCCGCTTTCTGCATACTGTTACTCTTTTGGTTCCTAACACCAGGCTTCCTGCTTAAACGTATGTAAAACGGAGAGAAGTATTTTTTCCGCGTATTGTGTGCCCGCTCGGCCTGCGGGCCGCCGTAGTGAGGTGGGTGTCGATGCTGTTGTGACAGTGGTGCCTGGGAACGGCACAGCCGTTTGAAGACGGCGCCTCTCACCATGGCCGAGCCGAGCGCTGCCCACACTAAGGTGGGTGGAGCGGCGAGGTGGGGAGAAGCGGGGCCAGGCGGATGGTCAGAGACCGGGGTGAAGCGTTGTGCGGCGGCGGGCAGGCCGGGAGTACAGCGGCCGGGCCGGGCCGGGCCAAGGGGGGGAGGGGGGTTGTGAGGCCGGCCAGCGGGCGGTACAGAGGCCGGACAGCGGCCGGGAGAGTAGCGGCCGGCGGGGAAGCGCTGTGCAGTGGCCGGGAGTGCAGAGATGGGGGAGAAGCGCAGTATGGCCGGCGGGGAGTGCAGTGGGCGGGCCGGGACAAACCAGGCCGAGAGGGTCGGATGTGCAGTGACCGGGGAGACCACTGTGCGGTGGGCAGGGCAGGGCCCAGCGCTGTGGCGCTTGAAGTGCAGGAGCGCAGCGCGTTTCATTGCCGGCCCCGCGTCGTTGATTCGCCTTTTATTGCCCTGGACGCCTTATATATACTGGCGGAGCTACAGACTAGGCAGTTCATCGTAAATTTTAGTGAGCATGACGAGGAAGAAATTAACAGTATTTTTACAACCAGGACGCCCCAAGACTTTTAAAACCAAGAGAATGTTGTCGTGAACACACTTTCTCGTTTGCTTTGCACACTGTTTGAAATGTTGTAATCCTTTAAAAAAAAACATTTTTCTCGTTTCTCTTTCTCATTTCTTGTTACTGCTTCCAAAATTTTCAGTGGTTTGTAGACGTTAAGGTACCGATTATAATTGTATTTGTTAATTGGTGATGATAAGCATGGCGTGCATAAGAAGTGAACTGGTTTATGGATATTTTCTGATCATTGAACCCGTTGGTTTTGTGTAGCACGAGTTCCATGTAAAACTGATCATGCATATTTACATTGAACTCGATAATGGTCGACATGGGATTGTTTAGATTAAAAGGCACATCTACATTGGTTTTTGATTATCCTCTTATCCTCGCCATTGTTTCAGCCTTATAGTGCTCCTTTAGTGGTTTCAAATAATACATTTATTGATCGATTGATCTGTATGAACTATAAAGGCGAACAGGAAATACTGGTTTGATGAGAATGAGCTGGAGATCTAAGAGGTGATTAACCACAAATGCAAAACATTCCTGGATTGGAAGTTCCATCATGGCTTAAGGATAAAACAAAAGCTTGATACACGCCTAAGCATGATACGCACCTAAGGCTGAGGTCCAACAAAAACACCTGTGACTTACATAGTAATGGTGAACGCAGCCCAGTTCATCTCGCAAACTAGCCCCACCCTCAGCCCCAAATCAATGTTGTCTCGGGAAAGCAGCCAACAAGGGCCACTCATAAACAAGGGCCACTCATACCCAAGTCATTCTCCCTTCTGGCCTCCTGTCAACCCTTCACCAGGGAAAGTGCGCAGGTGGATTACTGAGATGGAGAGAGTCGTCAGGGGTGAGCTGATCATTCATTGTCAGATTCAGATTCAGATTCAACTTTAATTGTCATTGTCCGTGTACAGTACAGAGACAACGAAATGCATTTAGCATCTCCCTGGAAGAGCGACATAGCATATGATTTGAATAAATATTTACATTAGCATATATACAGACATAGTGTTTTTCCTGTGGGAGGAGTGTCCGGGGGGGGGGGGGGGGGGGTGATTGGCAGTCACCGAGGTACGTTGTTGAGTAGAGTGACAGCCGCCGGGAAGAAGCTGTTCCTGGACCTGCTGGTCCGGCAACGGAGAGACCTGTAGCGCCTCCCGGATGGTAGGAGGGTAAACAGTCCATGGTTGGGGTGAGAGCAGTCCTTGGCGATGCTGAGCGCCCTCCGTAGACAACGCTTGCTTTGGACAGACTCAATGGAGGGGAGCGAGGAACCGGTGATGCGTTGGGCAATTTTCACCACCCTCTGCAATGCCTTCCGGTCGGAGACAGAGCAGTTGCCATACCATACTGTGATACAGTTGGTAAGGATGCTCTCGATGGTGCAGCGGTAGAAGTTCACCAGGATCTGAGGAGACAGATGGACCTTCTTCAGTCTCCTCAGGAAGAAGAGACGCTGGTGAGCCTTCTTGATCAGAGTTGAGGTATTGTGGGTCCAAGAGAGGTCATCGGAGATGTTAACACCCAGGAACCTGAAGCTAGAAACACGTTCCACCTCCGTCCCGTTAATGTGGATGGGGGTGTGCGTGCCGCCATTGTGAGTCATGTATCATGAGATCGTTGGCAGACATGACTTTCAGTCAATGACTGGATATACCTGTATGTGGATATTCACAGAGATTTACCATATAGCAAGGAGGATAGACAGAAGGAAAGTGTATCCCCTTAAGTCTACCTCGGACTTAATAAAATCACAGATATCTCAGGAACCATCTCCAGACGAAAACATTTGATGAAATTATGAAATACACGACAGCCTACAAAGGACCAACACTGGTTGAAAAGCAAGAGCGCAAACCAGCACAAAGCTCAAGATCTACCTGCAGTGAACCTTTCCCTTGTATATCTCAAAGCACAGAAGGAGCACTAGCTTTAAAACATCCTGCAGGATGTTTGGCAGATTTGCAGGATGATCAAATCAATGTCACCATTCACCGAACTAAATTTGCTAGCATTGGGACCCTAAATTCCTTCAAATGGACAATAGACACATCCTTAAAAATAAGTATTTTGGACAATCTGGACAATCTTTGTGAGCACATGGAAACAGCGAAAATGGCAGAAGGTGCACGCTACCCATGCAACTCATCCTGTCAATAACCGTTTTTCCTATAATAATGTCTGAATTCTGCATTGGCATCGTGAGCTGCCTTAAAACACATATAATTAGCATGCAAATATGTCATACTCTTTCCCCAAGGGACTGTTTGAAGAAAAAAAAATTCACACACCTACCGTGGAAGTGTTATAGGGTAATTGATAAAGGTAAATAAATACATTGACGCCAAACTGGATTACGGTACTGGGCTGAGCTTGTACTGTCCAAACGCAGTGGTAGGATAGGTAAATTAATGACATATCATTGGTCAACATCCCCAGCACTGGGGCTGAATGTAATGTATAACTGTAATAAGCTCTCTATATTGAGCTCCAGCATAACCTAATTTTTCCATGCTAGAGCAAATTCTTCAAGGAGTTTTATGGGTCCCTTGAAATAATGTAACATTTTGCTGACATGAGAAACCCTGACCCATGCTCGCTCAAAATGAAGGAAGACTATTTGGGAAGCAACTTTGCATCACAGTCCCACCTTGGTCATTCCTTCTACCTGCTCCCATCCATCGGAAGGTACACCACCAGACTCAGTAACAGCTTCATCTCCTCTGCTATCTCATCTGTTTGGATAGCATGCAAGACAAACCTTTTCACTGTACCTTGGTACACGTGACATTAATAAACCTAAACCAAAATTTACATCTCTATAGTGGGAGTACAGAGACAATGAGCAACTAGCAGGAAAGCAGAACTTCATAAACAATCATAAACATTATCAAACCCCCTACCTTTCCTTCCCTTCCCCGTTCCCTCCAACTGCTCCATTTGGCGTCCCAACTATTTCTCCACCCACTGATTCCACTACTTTGCTCCTCTGGCTTCACAATCCGCAATTCTTCAAACCTGTCTCACCCTCTGCTCTTATCTCTGGCCTTTGTTCCAGCCATCTGCCGATGTCCACCTATTACCTTCCACGCTTTTCCTGCCTCTCCCCTTTACTCCAGCACTTTGTGTCCATTTGTGTATTAACCAGCATGTGCAGTTCTGCAGAGACAAAACAAAAGTTAGCATTTTGTCAAAACTGAAAATCTGCTGAAGATGGAAATCTGAAACCAGAAAGATATACTCAATGTCAAGCAGTATTTGGAGGGGAAAAGTTGCTGATTTGGTTTTAGAACAGGGTGTCAAGTGTAGCCTGCAGAAGAAAGATCAGAAACACTCTTCAGGAGTAGGGTGTGGATTTGTCAATGACCACTGTCCGCAGAAGACTTCATGAACAGAAATACAGAGGAAACACTGCAAGATGCAAACCATTGGTTAACCACAAAAATAAGGATGCCCAGGTTACAATTTGCCAAAAAGTACTTAAAAAAGCAACCACAATTCTGGAAAGCAGCCATACATGCCCAGCCCATAACACCCCCACCACCGTGTTTCACAGATGAGGTGGTATGCTTTGGATCTTGGGCAGTTCCTTCTCTCCTCCATACTTTGCTCTTGCCATCACTCTGATATAAGTTAATCTTCGTCTCATCTGTCCGCAAGACCTTTTTTCAGAACTGTGATTGCTCTTTTAAGTACTTCTTGGCAAACTGTAACCTGGCCATCCTATTTTTGTGGCTAACCAGTGGTTTGCATCTTGCAGTGTTGCCTCTGTATTTCTGTTCATGAAGTCTTCTGCGGACTGTGGTCATTGACAAATCCACACCTGACTCCTGAAGAGTGTTTCTGTTCTGTCGGACAGGTGTTTGGGGATTTTTCTTTAAGATAGAGAGAATTCTTCTGTCATCAGCTGTGGAGGACTTCCTTGGCCTGCCATTCCCTTTGCAATTAGTAAGCTCACCAGTGCTCTCTTTCTTCTTAATGATGTCCCAAACAGTTGATTTTGGTAAGCCTAAGGTTTGGCTGATGTCTCTGACAGTTTTATTCTTGTTTCTCAGTCTCATAATGGCTTCTTTGACTTTCATTGGCACATCTTTGGTCCTCGTGTTGATAAACAGCAATAAAAGTTTCCAAAGGTGATGGAAAAACTGGAGGAAAGACTAGGTGCTGAGAGCTCTCTTGTACCTGAGCAATTACAAACACCTGTGAAGCCATGTGTCCCAAACATTATGGTGCCCAGAAATGGGGGGACTGTATAGAAACAGCTGTAATTTCTACATGGTGAAACCAAAATGTGTAAAAATACCATTTAATAAAATCTGACAAATCACTTTAATCACATGTGATTTTTTTAAATTACAAATCTCAAATACAGAGGCAAATAAATAGATGATGGGTCTTTGTCCCAAACATTATGGAGAGCACTCGGGGCTCTCACTTTTTTCCCCTGTTGCCAGCCGGGCAACCTCGGCAGCTTTTTAGGTTGTCAAATGACAATTTAGGTGGTCATTTAAGACGGCTTGCGTGACGCGTGCAATAATGTGCTCGGACGAAGTGCGTAGTAACCAGTCGGAATTATGGTCAATGAAGCATTCACATATTATTTCTGCTTCAAATAAAGTCGCAAACTAAACATATTCACCAATCAAGACATGATATATACCACAATAACATGCAGCAAAATTACAATACAGTATCTTATCTCTTTTTACACGTTGCAATGAATGCAATTTCTATTATCTCTTTCCACTTCCAAACAAAAATCTGGTTGGATTATTCAGCGTATGATCAACCTCGGTGAGTCCAAGCGCAGGCTTGGCGATCGCTTCACACAACACCTCCACTCAGTTCGCAATAACCAACCTGATCACTCGGTGGCTCAGCACTTCAACTCCCCCTCGCATTCCGAATCTGACCTTTCTGTCCTGGGTCTCCTCCATGGCCAGAGTGAGGCCCACCACAAATTGGAGGAACAGCACCTCATATTTTGCTTGGGTAGTTTACACCCCAGCAGTATGAACATTGGCTTCTCCAATTTCAGGTAGTCCTTGCTTTCTCCCTCCTTCCCCTCCCACTCCCAGCTCTCCCACAGCCTACTGTCTCAGCCACTTCCTTTCTTTTTCTCGCCCCCCATCCCTCCCGACATCAGTCTGAAGAAGGGTCTCGACCCGAAACGTCGCCTAATTCTTCGTTCCGTAGATGCTGCCTCACCCGCTGATTTTCTCCAGCTTTGTCTACCAACGGGATCCCACCACTGGTCACATCTTCCCATTTCCTCCCCTGTCGGCTTTCTGCAGAGACCGTTCCCTCCGTAACTCCCTGGTCAATTCGTCCCTTCCCACCCAAACCACCCCCTCTCCTGGCACTTTACCTTGCTACTGCAGGAAATGCTACACTTGTCGCTTTACCTCCCCCCTTGACTCCATTCAGGGACCCAAGCAGTCTTTCCAGGGGCGGCAGAGATTCACCTGCACCTCCTCCAACCTCATCTATTGCATCCGCTGCTCTAGATGTCAGCTGCCCTTTATCGGTGAGACCAAGCGTAGGCTTGGCGATTGCTTCACCCAACACCTCCGCTCGGTTCGCAGCAATCTACCAGATCTCCCGGTGGCTCCCCCTCCCATTCTGAATCCAACCTTTCTGTCCTGGGCCTCCTCCATGGCCAGAGTGAGGCCCACCGTAAATTGGAGGAGCAGCACCTCATATTTCGCTTGGGCAGTTTACACCCAGTGGTATGAACATTGACCTCCAATTTCAGGTAGTCCCTGCTTTCCCCTCCGCTTCCCAGGTCTCCCTCAACCCACTGTCTCCGCCTCTTCCTTCTGCCCCCCCCCCCCCGTACCGTCACATCAGTCTGAAGAAGGGTCTCGACCCGAAATGTCGCCTACTTCCTTCGCTCCATAGATGCTGCCTCACCTGCTGAGTTTCTCCAGCATTTTTGTCTACCCATTCACACAAGTTCTGTTATCCCACTTTCCTCACCCACCCCCTACACATTAGGGGCAATTTTACAGGGACAAGTTAACCTACAAAGCCAATGCGTCTTTGGGATGTGGTAGGGAACCTACATGCTTGCAGGGGGAATGTGCATATTCAACACAGAAAGCGCCCAAGAACAGGATCGAACACAGATCTCTGGCGGGTGAGGCAGCAAGTCCACCAGCTGTGCCACTATATTTTATTTTCCAACACACAAAAAAATTATACGTTGATAACTTTTGTTACTAAAAAAAAAGAAACCATGTGTCAGGTTGGAGGCCGGTGACTAGTGGGGTGCCTCAGGGATCTGTGTTGGGTCCACTGTGTTTGTCATGTACATCAATGATCTGGATGATGGTGTGGTAAATTGGATTAGTAAGTATGCAGATGATACTAAGATAGGTGGTGTTGTGGATAATGAAGTAGATTTTCAAAGTCTACAGAGAGATTTAGGCCATTTGGAAGAGTGGGCTGAAAGATGGCAGATGGAGTTTAATGCTGATAAGTGTGAGGTGCTACATCTTGGCAGGACAAATCAAAATATGACGTACATGGTAAATGGTAGCGAATTGAGGAATGCAGTTGAACAGAGGGATCTAGGAATAACTGTGCATAGTTCCCTGAAGGTGGAATCTCATGTAGATAGGGTGGTAAAGAAAGCTTTTGGTGTGCTGGTATAAATCAGAGCATTGAGTATAGAAGTTGGGATGTAATGTTAAAATTGTACAAGGCATTGGTGAGGCCAATTCTGGAGTATGGTGTACAATTTTGGTCGCCTAATTATAGGAAGGATGTCAACAAAATAGAGAGAGTACAGAGGAGATTTACTAGAATGTTGCCTGGGTTTCAGCAACTAAGTTACAGAGAAAGGTTGAACAAGTTAGGTATTTATTCTTTGGAGCACAGAAGGTTAAGGGGGGACTTCATAGAGGTCTTTAAAATGATGAGAGGGATAGACAGAGTTGACGTGGATAAGCTTTACCCATTGAGAGTTGGGACGATTCAAACAAGAGAACATGACTTGAGAATTAAGGGACAGAAGTTTAGGGGTAACATGAGGGGGAACTTCTTTACTCAGAGAGTGGTAGCTGTGTGGAATGAGCTTCTAGTGGAAGTGGTGGAGGCAGGTTCGATTTTATCATTTAAAAATAAATTGGATAGGTATATGGACAGGAAAGGAATGGAGGGTTATGGTCTGAGTGCAGGTAGATGGGACGAGTGGAAAATAAGTGTTCGGCATGGACTTGAAAGGCCGAGATGGCCTGTTTTCCGTGCTGTAATTGTTATATGGTTATCCATTTTCAGGGTCTTAAATCTCTAAGGGACTCTATAGAAACATAGAAAATAGGTGCAGGAGGAGGCCATTCGGCCCTTCGAGCCAGCACCGCCGTTCATTGTGATCATGGCTGATCGTCCCCTATCAATAACCTGTGCCTGCCTTCTCCCCATATCCCTTGACTCCACTAGCCCCTAGAGCTCTATCTAACTCTCTGTTAAATCCATCCAGTGATTTGGCCTCCACTGCCCTCTGTGGCAGGGAATTCCATAAATTCCCAACTCTCTGGGTGAAAAAGTTTTTTCTCACAGTCTTAAATGACCTCCGCTTTATTCTAAGACTGTGGCCCCTGGTTCTGGACTCGCCCAACATTGGGAAAAATTTTTCCTGCATCTAGCTTGTCCAGTCCTTTTATAATTTTATATTTCTATAAGATATCCCCTCATCCTTCTAAATTCCAGTGAATACAAGCCTAGTCTTGTCAATCTTTCCTCATATGACAGTCCCGCCATCCCAGGGATCAATCTCGTGAACCTACGCTGCACTGCCTCAATCACAAGGATGTCCTTCCTCAAATTAGGAGACCAAAACTGTACACAATACTCCAGATGTGGTCTCACCAGAGCCCTATACAACTGCAGAAGAACCTCTTTACTCCTATACTGAAATCCTCTTGTTATGAAGGCCAACATTCCATTAGCTTTCTTCACTGCCTGCTGTACCTGCACGCCAACTTTCAGTGACCGGTGTACAAGGACACCCAGGTCTCGCTGTACCTCCCCCTTACCTAACCTAACCCCATTGAGATAATAATCTGCCCCCTTGTTTTTGCCGTCAAAGTAGATAACCTCACATTTATCTATATTATACTGCATCTGCCACGCATCTGCCCACTCACTCAACCTGTCCAGGTCACCCTGCAACCTCCTAACATCCTCTTCACAGTTCACACTGCCACCCAGCTTTATGTCATCCGCAAACTTGCTAGTGTTGCTCCTAATTCCCTCTTCCAAATCATTAATATATATGGTAAACAGTTGCGGCCCCAACACCGAGCCTTGCGGCACTCCACTCGCCACTGCCTGCCATTCTGAAAAGGACCCGTTCACTCCTACTCTTTGCTTCCGGTCTGCCAACCAATTTTCTATCCATGTCAACACCCTACCCCCAATACCATGTGCTCTAATTTTAGTCACCAGTCTCCCGTGTGGGACCTTATCAAAGGCTATGTCCCCCTTTACAGCTACTGTATGTTTTAATTCAGTTCAAGACTATGGGGCAGTACATTGGCCATAAAGTTACTGCCTAAAATTGCCAGAGATCCGGAATTGATCCTGAATATGGGTTCTGGCTGTATGGAGTTTTGTTTTCTCATTTATAACATTGTTTACAGAGTACTATGTTTACATATTCTGTTGTGCTGCTGGGATGTGAGAGAATAAAACATTCTTGACTCACGTCGCTAATGTGTGAGATAGAACTAGTGTACGGGTGATCGGTGGTAGGCGTGGACTCGGTGGGCCGAAGGGCTTGTTTTCACGCTGTATCTTTAAATTAAACTAAAAACACTAAAACCAGAGGAAATCTAAAGAAGGGTCTCTACCCGAAACATCACCCAATTTCTTCTATGCAGAGATGCTGGCTGCTCCATGGAGTTCCCCCGCACAATTAAAGCATGGAATAGTCTGCACCCTACCATAGTTACCCAACCAGAAGCAATTAAATTTAAGGTAGCTCTTTTTTCCCAAGAACCCTTTTTTGCTTAAGTCCAAGTCAAGAGTCAGGAGAGTTTTATTGTCATGTGTCCCAAATTCGTGCTTGCTGCAGCACAACAGAATATGTAAACATAATACAGAGCAGGAGATAAAGGTTCAGTGTGTCTATATACCATAGACCATATATATACACAAATAAACAGATACAATGCAATAGGCTGTTATTTTTCAGTGTTTGGAATTTGGTGGAGGTGGGTCCACTCCAGTTTAAATTCCATTTCGAATATTTTTGGAGTACCAGGAAACCAAGAAGCAAGAGTTACTCCAGGGAGTTACTCCAGCTCCAGGGAGTGATTCTGCGTTGGTTTTCAGCAGTCGCGGTGAGGCGGCGATCGGACAGCAATGGCAGCCAGATCTCCCACAATGCAAAGGGAGAGAGAAAGTGGCCGATGCCAACCAGTTGCCGTGGCAGTGCGCATGTGCAGGGCGGCACATGTGCTGGCCGTGGTTGTGCGCATGTGCAGGGGGAGGATGTGCAGGCCGTGGCAGTGCGCATGTATAAGGCGGCCGGCCATGCCGGCGGATGAGGAGCAAGCCGAGAGCCGAGACCCAGACACGGATGGCGGGCGGAGACGGAGAGTGACAGAGAGAAAGAGATAGAGAGGGGGGCCCGCTCATAATTAAACAATATGTGTCCCGGGTGCTTGCCAAGCCGGGCAAAATGGCATGACTTTTAGGTTGCCCGGCGGGACTGTAGGTTGCCATTGGCACTCGGGCACTAATTTCAAGCCCTGGCACTGTAGTTCCTCATTCTTGGTAGACATTTAACTATCCGGTATTTCTGGTAGGTTTTCTTTGTGAAGGAAGACAGACTATATTATTTAATCCTTCTTCCATTTTCTTATTTCCTATTATAATTTCTCCTGTTTCTGGTTGTAAGAATCCTCATTTACCCCTGCTAGTGTTTTGCTTTTTGAGTCTGGTTTTACAAGCTCTTATCCATAATCTCATTCTGTCTTGCTTTTTTTCATCACTTTCTTGATCCTCCTTTGTTGGGTTCTAAAATTTTCAATTTCTCAAGCTTGCTGCTATTGTCCTTGAATTTAATATTCTCTTCAGTTCTCCTGTCGGCTACAGATGGAGCATTTTTCTAGGTGGGTGTTTAGTGCCCCAAATGAGTACATTTTGTTGCAAATTATGTCTGGTGTTTGTAGAATATTTTTCAAGTGAATCTGTGAACAATATTAGATATTTAGATTCAAAGTAGGCTTGGTTGAATTTTAGGCTGCTTTTTAGTTTTCCACATATTTGCCCAACTGCTCTTCACAGCATGGTACAGCGCCGAAGGAGCCATATAGCCTGTCAAATCCATACATCTCCCATGTTAGACTAATGCAGAGAGTTCCTTAAAGCCCTGTCCCACGGTACGAGTTCATTCCAAGAGCTCTCCCGAGTTTGCCCTGATTCGAACTCGGAGATTTACGGTAATGGCCACTCGTTGGTACTCGGGGCTCTCGTGGACATTTTTCAACATGTTGAAAAATCTTCACGAGTCTTCCCGTGCTTACCTGCCGTTAGCGAGTCTTCCCGAGTACATGCCGTTAGCGTTACGAGCCGCTAAGAGACGTCCCCGAGCTCCGACCTACCCGCTACGTTCATTCTCCGTGCTTACTACAGTCTCGATTTTTTTTAAACTCGGGAGAGTTCTTGGAATGAACTCATTCCGTGGGACAGGGCTATTATACCCACTAACTCTTTTGTTTCAATTAAAATATAGAACTTAGAGCAGTACAGCACATGGCAGGGCTTTCAGCCCACAATGTCTGTGCTCAATATGATGCCAAAACCAATTCTGATTGCCTGCACATAATCAATATCCCTACATATCCATATGTCTATCCAAAAGTCTCATAACAGTTTTAATGTTCTCTTCCATGCTGAGAGCAGAACCAACATGTCTTTGAACCAAAACCAACATTTTGAATGCTTTAGCCTCGTATTAGCAGCACTTTGTCATGGTATACTTTTCATGCAGCTCACATTGCATATTAGTTGTGCATGTGAACTGACTTCTAAATGTTTAGTAATTCGTAAGTATATTTTGTATGTCTGTCTAAATAATCTCTAGGATTAGTATTCATTTTATAAATTCTCAGGGCGGCACAGTGATGCGGCAGTAGAGTTGCTGCCTTACAGCGTCAGAAACCTGGGTCCGATCTCGACTATGGGTGCTGTCTGAATGGAGTTTGTACGTTCTCCCCGTGAACGTGTGGGTTTTCTCCGATATCTTGGGTTTCCTCCCACACTCCAAAGGCGTACAGGTTTGTAGGTTAATTGGCTTGGTAAAATTGTAAATTGTCCCTAGTGTGTGTAGGATAATGTTGATGTGCGGGGATTGCTGGTCGGTGTCAACTCGGTGAGCTGAAGGGCCTGTTTCTATGCTGTATCTCTGAACTAAAACTAAATTCTCTTTTCAAAAATAATGGTTTTGCCACTAATAATCCTATATTTTACTTTCAAATTTGTCTTTTGCCAGCAAACGGTCTGATTAAAAAGTTGACTATTGCTGATCTAAGAATATATTTTGCTTCAGAGTAAGAAGGGCATGGCTATACAATACTAAAGGTGTTGCTTTAAATTAAAATGTTAAAAAAAGGATTTCCTGGTGGGTGTAAAGGATTCCTATATACTACATCTGTTTGGTTTATTTATGTTTCATGTACTGTGTTTTTTTCAAATGTTTTAATCAGTGAAATAAAATGGATAATATAACCAATTTTTTTCTAGGAGACCAGGTTATCCGCTGATGTTGAGCCATTTGTGCCAAAGCAGCAAGCAGTAGGAGTACGATGGCCTGAATCTTCATCTGCTCCATTACCCAGATATTTAACAACTTGCTATCCTTTCGTTCAGGATCCTTATGTGGATGGGTAAATATTATTTGAAATTTCAATGTGTTGCTTATTGAATCAGGATAATTCATAATTTTTAACAATAATAAAGTGCTAAGTGGGAATATTAACAGTGCTATTTTGTCACTCTCCTGGTAAAATGTAGTACCAAGATCGGACACTTGTGTAGTGATGTACAACATCCAGCCTGAGGACATTTGTGTCTGGATTACTTCAGTGAGAGCTGAGATGCCCTCACTTGCAGTTCTCTCGTGCACACTTACGCGCAGAGGTAGCATCATTGCTGTCACTAGCTTCTGATCTGATCCTGGAGCACAGATCCATACTCCAAAAATGCAAGCCCCACTGTCCAGCCCCCCAATTAAATCTCATTGCCCCGCTAACTGTCAAAGCTGTGAAAAAGCTTTGAAAATGTTGAATATCTTTTAATCAAAATGTGAGCATTTAATAGTTAGAATATGTTTCAGAAAACCCAAATTAAAATGATAGCATATGCTTGTTTTAACAGTTAAATACATTGAACTCAGTTAATTGGAAAAACATGTAAACTGCCTGACACTTGCATCTGCTCTATTGAAATGAATGTGGTTGCTGAGCCTGTCCCAAGGCCCAACCAGACACAGATTCAATGGGCATATTTCCCAACATAACTGTTGAAAAATTCTATCCACTGTCAGCTTCAGAGCACAGTCAGAATAATAATTGTGAGAACCTTTCATTTTGGGACTTATTGCATGAGTAACCTTCCTGCAAAATGTTGTGCACTGCAGAATTGTAGTTAATGGGGAAAGAAGGCTGAGGGAAAATGCCCAGGTTTCCCTGGAATTAAAGGGATGCTGTGAGAATAATTGTGGAAATTTCTAACAATTTGGATAGACAGAAAGATAATTCAAAAATAAATAAGATTAAGTACAGAGAACAGTACTGCCCAGAAACAGGCCCCACGGCACACAATGTCCGTGCCGAACGTGATACCATGTTGTGTTAATCTCTCTGCCTGCACTTGATCCTTATCCCTCCATTTTCTGGCTAATAAATAATCCAAATTATAAATTTAAAGATAGAAAATTGTGGCGTTTCTCAACAGGACAGGCTCCCTCTGTGCAGGGAGCAACAGTTAATGTTTCGGGCCAGTGATTTTGATGTTGGATTCATTATAATAGAAATGAAGCATAATTATATAGTGCTTATTAATAGCACCCAGAATACTTTATCCTGCTTTCTAGAAATTAGGTTGTGAACTTTAAAAAAAGTCCCTCTCCCGCACACCTAATCTTTGCATGGGCACAAAGGTTTATGATCCCTTGCTCATAAAGGAATGAACATCAACGCAGCCCCCTGATATTGTTTCTGTTTTTTTTCCCATGTAATCATAAATAATCAGCAAAACATAAAACTGCTTTTAAAAAGAGACTGTAACCAATGAAGTAATGTTTTCTTCCTGCTTACTTCTCACATTTGTTCATTATTTTGTTTAAGAAGCTGCAATTGTGTTTACAGATTGCTGTAGTAGGACTTAGTATTTGGCCTTCAATATACACATCAACCAACAGGAGCTATGTTTTCAGTACCTTCTGTACTAATTTTGCTTTTATATAAATGTGCTGTTCGATGTCTTGCATGCCAAATGGAGAAGGAAGGCCATGTTCCAGTCTGCTAACCTAATAATGGGTGTCTAGCTGACACTACAATTGGCCTTCACCAGAGAAGTACCAGCTGCTGATTGCACTCTAGTTATTCTCGTGAAAATGCATCCTTTGTGTAATGACAGTTTAGGTCCTCAGTTCAGTTCAGTTTAGTTTATTGTCACATGTACCGAGGTACAGTGAAAAGCTTTTCTGTTGAGTGCTAACCAATCCTGGCACTAATGACTGCCCCTCATTCTTGTAGCCAGTAGAGTTTTCCCAGTTGTGGTGTAGGTATCTACATGCATTTCTGACAAGATACCAGAGGGATCCATACTAGTATCCTCAATAAAGGAGTGAGTATGATTAGAAAATAATCAAAAATGTTGAAAAGTAAAACAAGATTACCTGCAAATAAGAGTTTTATTTCTAAATTGTAGGTTGGTTCATAATTCAGATGATGTAACTATGTAAGGATGTATTGCTTACATGGGAGAAATGTATAGCTTAATGGGAAATCAGATTTCTTGCAATTGGCTCCCATCCCTATTGATTAATGCTCTAATTGTTTTTTGTTATATTTTAGGCAGCATTTACATACACCAGAGAATGGCTGCAGTCAATTTTCCCAGAATTTTACAGAGGTACACACATCCTATCCAGTTATGTCATCTCATTTACCTGTGGATTATTCTTTATATTATTCATATAAACAATCTGCGGATTCCTCTTTGAATCCATTTGCACAAACTTCTCAACCCTCTGAGGACATTTGCTCTTCTAAGCACAAAAATAGTGGCAGTGGTCGAGGAAACAAGAAGAAGCAGCATGCCCAACAGGACTCTGAGAAGGAGCAATCATTTTTGGGCCAGACTTCGAAGGTATGTAATGCTGTCCGCTGTTGAATTGGTTTAAATCAATTCTCAGTTAATTTGTGGCAGGTTATACAGCGCTGATGGAAAGCTATGGTGATTTGTGTACATAATATTTTCAGAAATTTGTATTTTTTGTTTGCAGAGACACATTTAATTGTTTTCAGAATGTAATTGTTAATATTTTTAAATCTTGCACAACTATGGCGTTCGTAATCATTTTGTGGCTACATTGATTAGGGATGGGCAAATATGAAATACATCCGTGATTCCATAATCCCACAAGAGAGAGTGAAGTCCCGCAAATCTATGCAGTGATGCATAATATTCTTCCAGTCTTCAAGATTATTTCTTGATCATCAGATGCCATTGAAAAGAGCGATCTAATCTTTACTGATAATAATTTTGATTTTGAGTAGAGAATGCCTCTTAACACTTTTTGGAAATGGATTAACACCCACTAAGTGAGCCACATAAACCGGATATGGGTCATCGATAGCTGATCTTAATTGGAATGCTGTAATTGCCCCAAATCAACTTAGGGAGGGGACAGTAGAAATCTTTTGATATTTAGTGACTTCTTGTTGAGTTTTCTATGTATAGTCATTGACAGGGAATAGAGTTGTGAGTGGTTATGATAAACCTCTGTTCCCACTCCTGAGAATCTAATCAATGCTTGTCAAAGTGTAAAATCACTAATGGACATTTGGGTGACATTCTGGAGACTAATTGATCTGGCTGACTAATAAAGTAAAATGTTAAGTATTAAATCAAGTGTTATGTTACTTTACTGCGGTTGGTGGTAGTTTATTTCACTAAAGAATGAAATTCTTTAAAGTCCTAAAAAGAGAAAGTAAAACTTTTAAAGTTAGCTTCGTTCTTTGTTTTCAGAATTTAAACAATAACAAACATATTTTCTGTGATCTGTCTGTGGGCATATATGTTTGGGCAAAAACCCAAACATATATGCTCAATGAAGGGTAACCATTCTCTAATGATTGTAGTGCCTGTACTTTGTAGGAAGCAAGGTCCAAGAAGGAGTTAAGAAACCAGGGGCAAAATATAAATGAATTACCAGAATTATCAGAAACCAGTGAACAATTGCAACGACCTGATGTATTTAAGGATAAGATAACTAAAAATGGTAAGAATATTTAAATGTTTTTGTTATAAATTGTGACATTTCTTGATGCTTATTAATTCTCTGCATGTATTCTTCCAAAATATTTAACAATTCAAGTATCTCTTTGATGTAAATTATATTTGAGAACAGATTTGGATTCTGGTTAACAAATAGTTCTTTCAGCACACTATTTGAGTAATTATTCCAAGTGGCATGTAATTTTTATAAGATTAGAGAGCAAATTTGATTTGTTTACGAGTGGTGATGTACAATATTATTTTGTGAGCATCTCTACCTGGTCAGGAAAAGTGATAGCACTATTCACGAAAAACTTAAAAAATATATTTATTTTTTTCCATGCTGTTTTAATGTGATCCTTGAGATCCATTGTCACTGACTGTTTATGCATTTCAGGCTAAGTAGTATTTAGTATATTTTTTATTTTGTATGTAGGAAACAAACAAGTTAACAGATACCAGCACAGCAAATCCAAATCACTTCAGAAAATACTAAATGAACCCGAGCTTAAGACTGACATCACATCTAAAGTTGCATCAGGAGACCTTCCAGAAATACAGAGTCTAGCATCACAACAATCTAGCCCTGATCTCAGAAAATCTCAAGAGTTGAGTAAAGTTTATGAACAGTCTGCCAAAGTATGGCCAGCAGACGATACAAATACGGTAAGTGAAACAATAATGGGGGCTGTGATTGATGCAGATACGAGGTGGCATTTGAGAGACTTTTGGAAAGGCATATGAATATGCAGGAGATGGAGAGATATAGATTATGTGTAGACAGATAAGAGGTGATCTTGGCAACATGTTTGGAACAGACATTGGGGATTGTAGGGCCTGTTTTTGTGCTGTATGTTCCAAAGCAACATCCCCAAGCTTTGTTTCTAATTCTCCTGGACTTATTTGCTTTTTTATTTCAACCCTCTTTCTCTGAAGCCCAACATTCTAATAGCCTTCCTAAACACTTGCTACATCTGAATGCTAATTTTCTTTGGTTGTCATCTGAAGATATTCAGATCCCACTGAACATCAGCATTTCTTTGTATAATAAATTATTGGAAATACAGGTAAGGCAGCATAGTAGAGAGAGAAGAATAGAGTGAGCATTATAGGTTGACAAGTTTATATTTTAAGCATTTTCTATTTTCAGATGCTTCTTGGGGCTGCACAATGGTGTAGTTGGTAGAGCTGCTGCCTCACAGCACCAGAGACCCAGGTTTGATCCTGACCTCGGGTGCTGCCTGTGTGGGCTTTACACATTCTCCCTTTAACCATGTAGATTTCCTCTGAGTGCTCTGGTTTCCTCACACATCCCAAAGGTTTTTAGTGAGTGGCACAACATAGAACTAGTGTGTTTAAGAAGGAACTGCAGATGCTGGAAAATCGAAGGTCTGAAGAAGGGTTTTGGCCCGAAACGTTGCCTATTTCCTTCGCTCCATAGATGCTGCTGCACCCGCTGAGTTTCTCCAGCTTTTTCGTGTACCATAGAACTAGTGTGAATGGATGATCAGTGGTTGGCATTCTCGGTGGGCCGAAGGGTCTAGTTTAGAGTACATAGTTTAGAGATACAGCATGGAAACAGGCCCTTCAGCCCAGCAAGTCTATGCTGTCCATTCCCACTAGTTTTATGGTGGAAGATGTTGGCGACTCCAGGCGAGAAGGAGGAGGAGGTGGCGGTGGAGGGGGGAGTGACGGAGTGGACAAAAGCAGTGCCGACAGGGAGAAGCGGCAGCTGGTGAGAGGGGAGATGGCCCTACGGTGACTGAGCTTGTCCTGTCGGTGGCAACGGCTTGAGGAAAGCGCTGTCAGACGTGCTACAATGTGAGCCACAATAACAGCCGCCTCAACTGGACCATGCGGTGGGTGAAGTTCGCTGGTACACACCAGCAGTTCTTTGTTTCTACCTAGTTTTAAGGTGATTCCGATTTGTGTAAGGGTTTACAGAAGGTAACCTTTACATAAGTTGGGGAGTGTCTGTAATAATCTTTTCTGTTCTTCTTATCAAAATCCATAATCGTAGCTTTCTCTGGTCTACACTGCATTTGCTAATTTCTCGGCCATTCACTTAACCTTTCTATATCCTTTTTGTGTGCACTCCCCAATTTACCTATAGGGCAGGTCTGGAGGGATAAGTACCAAACGCGGGCAGGTGGGACTAGTGTAGCTGGGACATGTTGGCTGGTGTAGGCAAGTTGGGCCGAAGGGCCTGTTTCCACACTTTATCACTCTATGACTATGACGCTATTTGTTTTCTCACTATTTGTGTATGTCAGCAAACGTGGATACAATGCTCTGTCCTAATATTAATATTAACTGTAAAGAAAGGTCTCAGAAATGAAGCCTCCTGTAGCTCATTACAGTTGATCAATCTGAAAATGGCAGGTAGACAAAAATACTGGAGAAACTCAGGGGGTGAGGCAGCATCTAAGGAGCGAAGGAATAGGTGACTTTTCGGGTCGAGTCCCTTCTTCAGACTGATCAGACTTCAGTCTGAAGAAGGGTCTCGACCCGAAACGTCACCTATTCCTTCGCTCCATAGATGCTGCCTCACCCGCTGCTTTTCTCCAGCATATTTGTCTACCTTTAATTTTTCCAGCATCTGCAGTTCTTTCTTAAACCTGAAAATGGCAGTTAATTCCCCAAAGTATAATGCTTTGGGACAATTTGAGGCCTTGAAAAATGATGAACAAGTGCAAGGCTTTTTTCACCAAATCAAATGATTTCCAACTATCAGGTTAACCATCCACATCGGCATAGAGCAAATGATATCGAATATTGTTTAAATGTTATAAATTTAAGAAACACATTGTGGAGATTAGTTTGGCTCTTGTGATTCATCGGATCACCACCTAAATAATTTTTTAACTTGCTGGATTTGACGAATTATCAATGTATGCAGTAGGAAAGTTAATGGGAGGTTTCTGGATTTCAACCAAAGATGCTGGTTTAAAGATTAAAAATTGCCACTGATCCTGTTCTAGTTCATATTGGTCCCATTGACAACTGATTGGTTATTGCATGGATTATGGAAATCCCTCACAGCAGAATATGTTTTGAACTTGTCATCTCTTTGAATGCAAATTTTATTAAGGAATGCTATGGCTTACAGTTGGAAGTTGCAAACATTAAAATATATAAATATTGATATATGTTATTTACACATTTTTCTATTATAAGAAAATAATCTTCACCAGATTGATTTCTGGGCATGCAATGCTTCCTTGGGAAACTAAACAGACTGGACAAATGCCCTGGCAGGTTTAGAGATAATACCATTGAACCATTCAATATTGTTGTGGGGCTTGACACGTTTAGATGGAAGGCTGATATTTCCCTTGGCAAGATCTTTGTCCCAAAATAAGAGGGTAAGGCATTCAAGACTGAGGTGGGAATAAATTTCATCACCTGGAGGGGGCAGCAGGGTAAATCTTTGGAATTCTCTGTTTAGGTCTTTGGAGGCTCCTTCATTGAGTACAATCAAAACTGATTGATAGATTGTCAAGTACTGATGGAATTGAGATTGGGGATGATCAGCCATGATAACATTGAATGGCGGCGCTGGCTTGAAGGGCCGAATGGCCTGCACCTATTGTCTATTGTCTATTGAGAGATTTAAGATTAGTGTAATAAAGTGACACTAAGGTAAATGATTTGCCATGATTTTATTGAATAGCAAAATAGACATACTCCTACCTCTATTTCTTTTTCTTTTCTTGTATTAATTGGATATCTTGTATTTGATCCAGGATAAAGCATTGGGGACATCTCGGGCATCTGGATTGCCAGTGAATTCGGAAAAATGCAATGTCTCTGGTTCCACCGTTACCACAGGTATAAAACTTGAATATATGTACTTGTTGATTGTACTTATGGTTCTATTGGACTAGTTCTAGAAATTATTTCTCATTGCGATATTTTTCAAAATGAATAGCTTGTATTCTAATTTCAAACAGCCAAGTTTGGCTGTTATTTTAATTATCCAGTTGTTATTTTAATATCTCGGAAGAAAGGTCGTTTTAAAAAGTAAAACAAAAGACTTCTAATTTTTTTTGTGTAATCAAATATAATATTGTAGAAAGCATTTTCGAGAATTGTATATATAAACATTATTGCCCTTTAATTAGTTAAACTTAGTATCAGGGAACATGAAATACAATTTATTTCCCTAACATTCAGAGATGAAAGTCAAAATGCTCAAATGTCCAAAATGTTAGGGTAGCGCAATGGTGCAGCTAGTAGTACTTTTGCCTCATGCCTCCAGTAACATGAGGGGTTGTATACACTTTCCTGTGACTGTGAGCTTTTCCAAGGTGCTCCATGTCCTCCCACATCCTAAAGATATGTGGCTTGGTAGGTTAATTTTCCACTGTCACTTGCTCCTATGTATAAGTGAGTGGTAGAATCTGAGAGGAATTGATGCGATTGTTGTTGTGGGGAGTGGGCAGAATTAAATAAAATGACTGTAAGTAGGTGCTTGATCGTGGACTCCTTGGGCCAAAGGGCCTGGTTCTGTGCTGCATTACTCTGACTATCGTTTGAAAATTTGTTTGATTTAGTTCTCATCTTAGCATCTTAGCTTTTTGGATTATGAAATATTCAGACAATATTTCACATGGACTTGTCAGTGGGAAACTTTGATTCGGCTGTGTGGGGATGTTTATGTTAAAGACTATCGTGTTCTGTGTTCTTTTTTATTTGTATGGTGACCCCCAAATTTCACTGTACCAATTGGTGCATGTGACAATAAATGTCTCTTGAATCTTGAATAGATAAAGTGGATATGTTTCATCATCCAATGTGATGATCTCCCAAATCATGAGCGGCAAAACTTTGTGTCCCAGAGTGCGTCCTTTTTGTTCTGCTTCATTATTGACCAAGAATTGGGTTGAATTGTTATATCAATATACTGCCTATTCTATTCAGTATTTTTAATATTTCACAACAAATTATTTTCTCATCTAAGTGTTATATTGTAAATAATCTGGGGTTTCAATTTAAACCAATATCGCAATAACCAGTGGCTTTGTTCTGTGTATTAATGCTATAAAATAAATTGTTACTCTTTTCTTGTTTCACTAGCAAGTTCAGTGGCATTGTCCTCTTTGCCTGTAACATCGAATACCACTTCATCAGTGTTGTCGTGGGCTAGAATTGTTTCGCAAGCACCTAAGAAGCCAGTTTTTAGTTCAGCTCCACCAAAGACACATGCACATAATGTTGCTCAGGTCAGGATGGAACCAAAATTCTTGGTTATTTTATATGTTGTAACCTTAAAATTATTCTCACTTTTATTTGTTGTTGTGATCAAATATGAAATGCAAAATTATTGCAGAGACATGAAGAAACAAAGGTGAAAGAAACTACTGGAAAAGTGAAAAAGAAGAAAAAGAAAAAGAAGCCAAAAGAAACTGATGACACTCCCAAACAAATTGAACCAAAGATAACCATCCAGGAGCTACCTCGATTTGAGGTACTTGACTTTGTATTTTAGTATTTAATTTGGTGGTGTTTGAGATGGTGTGTACTGGTAAGTTATTTTGCTTGAATGTGGTGGTTGTTTGTGGGCCAGAACTGAATTGTCATGGAATTCCTTCACATGAGAAATCTACTGTCCTTATCCAATCTGACGTACTTGCAACTCCAGACTCAATGTGCATAAACTCTTTATTGTTCCTTTATTGAGGAGACAGTTGGGGATGGACAGTAAATGCATCACTGCCAACAAAATTCTTATCCTGTGAACAAATAAACCCCTTGAGCAATAGGGTTTACATCTTTATATGTCACAGTTTGGTGATATATACAATATTAAGCATACATTTTGGAGAGACGATGACTAAGCTTTGCACGTTTGGCCAGTAAGGTCAGACTTAGTCAGATATGTCAGATGGGTCGGTGGGGGCGCTGCGAGTCAGCTGCCCTGCCAGCAGCGTGTTTGTTAATTCTGCTTTTTTTGTTTTTTTTAGTGTGTCCAAATGTTTGTTTTAGTGTCTTGTGTAGGGGGTGGTGGGGGGGGAGAAGGGGGGGGGACCGCTTTCGGTCGCCTCCTCGACGGAGATGCGACTTTTTCCATGTTGCCTCCCTCGCGGCCTAACAGCATGGATTGAAGCGCCTTTCCTGGAGTCGGAACCAGAGCTACAGCAGCTGGCGCAGCGTGGACCTTTTCCATCGCGGAGCGGGCGTACCCTTGCCGGGGGTCGTCAGAGAGGAGTGCTCCGATCGCTGGCCTGGTGACTTTGGCATCAAGGGGCTGTGGTCTGCGGAGTTTCTAGCCGCGGACGTGGCGTGGACTTACCATCCGGAGTCTGGGATCCCATGCCGGGGATTGCCGGAGAAGAGCTCCAACCGCCGGCCTGCAACCTATAACATCCTGAAGCCGCGGTGTCCGGTAAGAAAGTGCAGAATCGGGCACTCCAAGCCGCGGAGTGTGTTCGACCGTCCTGACGTCGGAGTTTGGATCATCCCGACGAGAGGGCCTGTACATTGGGCCGTCCGTAGCGGCGACTATGGAGGGTTCATGGCCCCGACCACGGTTGAACAGAGGAGGACTGGCTGAACTTTGTGCCTTCCACCACAGTGAAGAATGCTGTGGTAGATGTTTGTGTTAAGTGTTGTTAGAAATATTTTTCCCAACAAACGACAGCAACAGTAATTAAGATATAACTTGAATGTTTAATGAGAGAAATTCACACATAGAGTCTCTCTATGCTCAAATAAATCAAAGTCAAAAATCTCTGTAAATAGCTTCTACTGAGTCACCAAGGTGAAAGAGAGAACAGCCAATTATGTGCACAGAGCGTCCACACCAAAGGCTTGCGCTATTCAGACTGACGATACAGAGGATTTACACATATCTTTATACTCATATAACAGCCGTAAACACATGGTTAATAACAAAGAGGCTTCAGTTAAACACAATGGATCCTCTCAGCTACATTGGGGAAGAAACAAAGTATAAGCTATTAGTTTGGAAAGCGGTACAGCTGCAAGGGTAAGAACAGGCCTATTGTTCTTCTTACAGCTTGCTGGTATCAGCATTGGAGATCCAGATGCCCGGGAACATCCCTTATCTCTATTCTCATTGAGACAGCGAAGGTCGTTATGTTACAAGCTCTGTTCAGGATTCACAGGCTTTTGCAGCCTTTAAAACATTGGCCAATATTTTAAACTGTTTCCCAGCATGCTGTGTACAAAACGGAGGTTAATAGCAAATATAACTACATAAGCTAAATAAGATGGAGAATAACCGCACTAACTTTCACAACGAGGTCAAGCATTTTTAAAGGTACAGTCCCCGATAGCTATAGGAATGAATTTTTCTATCAGTGTTTAAGTGTATTTAAGTGTGTTTAAGTGTATCGCTGCTAGCAAATTCTTCACTTTGACTTTGATATAAATTGTAAATGCTGACCTGAAACTGTCCCAGCTACTGCCAGCCTAAACTTAAAGAATTATTATTTATTTAGATATCTGATCCATATACATTTGGTTGGGTTCAAGAACCAAGAGTGTTTTATTGTCATATGTCCCAGATAGAACAATGAAATTCTTACTTGCTGCAGCACAACAGAATATGTAAACATAGTACACTGTAAATAATATGATAAATGAGAGAGAAGAAAAAAAAGTTCACACACTCTCACACACACACACACACACACACACACACACACACACACACACACACACACACACACACACACACACACACACACACACACATATATATATATATATATATATATATACACATACACACATACTCAAAAAATCATACAATAATAGTGCAATAATAATAATAGTCTATTGTAGTTCAGAGCCTATATGAGGTTGTAGTGTTTGGTAGCCTAATGGCTGTAGGGAAGAAGCTGTTCCTGAACCTGGACGTTACAATTTTCAGGCTCCTGTACCTTCTTCCCGATGGCAGTGGTGAGATGAGTGTGTGGCCAGGATGGTGTAGGTCTCTGATGATGTTGGCTGCCTTTTTGAGGCAGCGACTCCGATAAATCCCTTTGATGGTGGGGAGGTCAGAGCCAGTGATGGACTGGGCAGAGGTCACAACTTTTTGCAGTCCTTTCCACTCCTGTACGTTTAAATTGCTGAACCAGGCCATGATGCAACCAGTCAATATGCTCTCTACTGTGCACCTGTAGAAGTTCAAGAGAATCCTCTTTGACATACCGAATCTCCATAATCTTCTCGGGAAGTCGAGGCACTGATGTGCCTTCTTTATAATTGCATCAGTGTGCTGGGTCAAGGAAAGATCTTCGGAAATATGCACGCCCAGGAATTTGACGTTTTTGACTCTCTCCACTATCGTCCCATTGATATAAACGGGATTGTGGTTCCTCATCCTTCCTCTTCCAAAGTCCACAATCAGTTCTTTGGTTTTACTGATATTGAGAGCCAGATTGTTGTGCTGGCACCATTTGGTCAATCAATCTCACTTCTATACTCTGACTCATCACCATCTGTAATTCGTCCCACAATGGTGGTGTCGTCAGCGAACTTGAAGATGGAGTTCGCACTGTATCCGGCAACACAGTCATGAGTATAGAGTGAGTAGAGCAGCAGGCTGAGCACGCAGCCTTGAGGTGCTCCCGAACTGATTATCACTGAGAATGAAGTATTTTTGCCAATTCACACAGACTGGTCTGTGGATGAGGAAGTTGAGGATCCAATTGCAGACGGATGCGCAGAGATCCAGTTCCGTGAACTTGGTAACCAGCTTGGAGAGGATGATGGTATTGAACACAGACCTGTAGTCTATAAACAACAGCCTGACCTAAGTGTTTTCATTGTCCAATTGGTCCAGTGCGGAATTGAGAGCCAGTGAGATCGCATCCTCCGTGGACCTATTGTGACGATAGGCGAACTGTAGTGGCTCGAGGTTCTTGTTGAGGTAGAGTTGATATGCCCCATAACCAACCTCTCAAAGCACTTCATCACCACGAACGTTAGTGGCACTGGTCGATAGTCGTTGAGGCACGTCACCTTATTCTTCTTGGTATTATTGATGCCCTCTTAAAGCAGGTGGGAACATCAGTAGTGAGAGGTTGAAAATGTCCACAAAAACTCCAGCCAGTTGGTCTGCACAGGTTTTGAGAACTCGACCGGGTATACTATCAGGCTTTCCGAGCATTCACCCCCCTGAAGGATCTTCTGACGTCGGCCTCTGTGACTGTAATACCATCAGGGAGCATGGGGGCTCGGGAAGGCACATCAGTGTTCTTCCTATCAAAACGTGCGTAGAACGCATTGAGCTCGTCAGGGAGTGACGCGTCGCTGTCGCTTGAGCTGCCTCCTGATTTCACCTTGTAGGAGGTGATAGCATTCAAATCCTGCCACAGTTGTCGAACATCTGCCCCATCCTCCAGCTTTGAGCGGAAGTCCTTTTTGATGGTCTTGTCAAGGTCGTATCTGGACTTCTTATAGACCTCTGCATCACCAGACCTGAATGCCCGGGATCTGGTCTTCAGAATAAAGCGGATCTCCTGGTTCATTCAAGGCTTTTCGTTAGGAAACACTCAGAAGATTTTGGTAGGAACACAGTCCTCCACACATTTCCTTATAAAGTCTGTAATGACAGTGAAGTATTCATTCAGGTCCGTTTGCGAGTCCTTGAACATTCCCAGTCTACTGACTCAAAGCAGACCTGTAGTTGTTCCTCTGCCTCCCCAGACCAGCTCTGTGCAGTCCCCACCTCTGGGGATGCTTTCTTCAGTTGCTGCCTGTATGCAGGAAGAAGCAGCACCGCTGAATGGTCGGATTTCCCAAAGTGAGGGTGAGGGATAGAGCGATAGGCATCCTTGATGGTCGTGTAGCAGTGATCAAGGGTGTCTAATCCTCTGGTGCTGCAGGAGACATGTTGATGATAGATTGGGAGTGAGGTTTGGGTCATGTACGTAAGGTCATCGGGTCAAAGGGCGTGACGCATGGAGCAGCTCAATCCTTCTGGAGAACATGGTAGCCTCCGGCATACACTGTTAACACATGAAACACGTACTTTCCTATCTGTTAAAAACCGCCGATATGGTCAATTTTTGCGCTGTAAATAATCGTGGAGGATGACTGAGCGCTCTGAACCAAATGCTTTGGTATTTTTGCTCTGAACCCAAGCACCAAGGTGTAAACGGCCGAAGGAGCGCATCCCTCGGGACGGCCCCCACTCTCCCCCCAGGGTCAGAGCTGTCCGACCACGGCCGCCCTCCGCCCACCCTCCCCCTGTGCGGCCGCACTGTCACGGGCTGTGGGTTGGCAGCGCCCACACACGGGGCCGGTAGAGTGGGACCGCAGCCGAGGGCAGTGGACAAACGTGGACGAAAACCCGGCAACGTCCCCGTCAGCTGCAGCAGAGTTGGGGACAGTCTGGTCCCTCCGCCCACCCAGAGTCATTGACCGCGCTGCACCGGCACCCCGACCTCTGACCCCCCCCCCCACTGACCACCCGGCAACGTCCCTGTCAGCTGCAGCAGAGTTGGGGACAGTCTGGTCCCTCCGCCCACCCAGAGACACGGACCACACAGCACCAGCATCCCGACCTCTAACCCCCCCCCCCCCACTGACCCCCCACCAAACCCCCCCCCCCCCCCCCGCCCTGACTAAAATGTTGTCAGCTAAAAAACAAACATTAAACAGTCCATTGTGAGTGAAAAAAAAACAAATCCAACATAGGAAATAAGCAAATAATTGTATACAAATGGTGAGCTTTAGAAAATAATGTAAATTGCTTTTGGATTTGGTGTGTTGAGTATGGATTTCCCGGGACACGGAAAACAGGACAGAGAAAAGGTGTTCTGATGTTTTTCCTCCTGCACATTTATTAATTTTGGGTGACTCGGATTCAAGGATTTACAGAGGCTTTGTTAGTTTCCTCTGGGAATAATTAGCATGTTGATTTGAATTTTGGAAGCTATTAGCCAATTAATTAGCAAGATGCGAGGCACCTTGGATATCTTGATATTATAATAAGAAGTGAAGGCCATCCATGGCAACAATGTCTTGCAGTTGTGAAATCTGTAGGTGCATGAGAGAGGAACACCAACAGAAGGGCTGAGGTTGCAGCGCAGAGGACTACACTCAGAGGCTCAACTTTCTGGAAAAGGTGCGCTCACACAAGTTGAGATTGTTATGACAAGAGCACTAACTTTGGCAATTCTGTGTTTTGTTTCCATTGTCACTATTTGCAAGGATCCTGTTCGATTTGGATAATTCAGCACAATATGAAAACAAAGATGCAGCAAATTGGAGTCAAAAGTGAAATAATTTGCTTGGAAAAGTTCAGTTTTGTGTATTAAGCAGCACATTAAATAAGTGATTGGATATGGGCTTTGAACAACACTAGAGGGCACTACAGCCTTTTGATTACAATTATTTTAGTAAAGAATGTTGTTATGTTAAACAAGGTTTCTTTTTTCCCCATTTCACTTTCCACATGACATGTGGTGGCACATTGAGCTCTCTTTATTAATTATTTTTTGTATCTTCCAATGTTTATTAGAATTTTAAAGTTTACACTTTACCTATGAATCAAGGAATTTGCATTTGAGAACCACGTTGTCTCAGTGAAGTTCAGTTTCATATCATAAGGTCATACGTGATAGGAGCAGAATTCGGCCGTTCGGCCCATCAAGTCTATTCCGCCATTCAATTGTGGCTGATCTATCTCGTCCTCCTAAACCCATTCTCCTGCCTTCTCCCCATAACCCCTGACACCTGTACTAATCAATAATCTATCTGCCTTAAAAATATCCATTGACTTGACATCCACAGCCTTCTTTGGCAAAGAATTCCACAGATTCACCACCCTCTGACTAAAGAAATTCCTCCTCATCTCCTTCCTAAAGGAACATCCTTTAATTCTGCGGCTATGACCTTGAGACCTAGACTCTCTCACTAGTGGAAACATCCTCTCCACATCCACTCTATCCAAGCCTTTCAATATGCTGTATGTTCCAATGAGGTCCCCCCTCATTCTTCTAAACTCCAGCAAGTACAAACCCAGTGCCGTCAAACGCTAATTATATGTTAACCCACTCATTCCTACGATCATTCTTGTAAACCACCTCCTAGGCCCTCTCCTGAGCCAGCATATCCTTCCTCAGATATGGTGCCCAAAATTGCTCACAATACCTCAAATGCGGCCTGACCTGCACCTTATTGAGTCTCAGCATTACATCCCTGTGTTTGTATTCTAGCCCTCTTGAAATAAATGTGTTTGCTTTCTATTATTCTAATATTCTGCAAATGGCAACTATAACAATTTACATAATTGTGAAAAAGCAATATAAAAGATTTCCCGGTTATTCTTGTTTGGTTGAGAGCAAATTTCATCAGGGACAAGGAGACTGCCTTTAATTTTTTTTCTGGACGTGAGCATTGCTGGCAAAGCCATTATTTGTTTCCCATATCTAAAATACCTTCAAAACATAAAACCAACTCATTTATCTGTAAGGCGAAAGTACTGTCAGAGTACTGTTGCATATGGAGTTCCAGGATTTTGACCCTGTGGCAGGAAGGAACATGGATGTAACTCCAAGTCAAGAAATTTGGGGGTATTTCCATGCTTCTGTTAACCTTGTCATTCTTGGTAGAGTCTGTGGTTTGGAGAAGTCCTGGCACCAGCAAAATAGATGATGCATACTGCAGCTATGGTCATAGAGTACAGGAACAGGGCTTATCCATGCTAACCACCAAGTATCTACCATACTAATGCTATTTACCGGTTCTGGGTCTGTGGCCTTCCATGCCTTTTAAGTGCTCATCTAGAAACTTGATGGTCTTACCACCTTCTGGGTGGAAAGAATGGACTTGCTTATATCCTCTCTGTCTTTTTTTACACACCTCCGCTATAGGGAAAGGTTTACTCTGTCTACCCTATCTGTGCTCATCATAATTTTGTGTACTTCCATCAAGTCCCTCCACAACCATCACCACTCCAAGAAAAACGAGCCCAGCCCCATCCGGTTTCTTACATGTAACTGAAATCCTCCATCCCAGGCAACATCTTGGATAATCTTCTTGGCACCCTCTCCAGTGCAATCATGTCCTCTTTCTGCACTGAGACAACTAGAACTGTACATAGTGTTTCAGATGGGGCCTCACCACTGTTTTAGAAAGCTGTACCATAATTTCCCAGCAAAATTCTATGTCCCAACTAATGAAGGTTAGTTAGCATTAATTGGAAGCGTTAATTACTATATTTATGTATTACCTTCGGGGATTTTATGACTTCTACTCAAAGGCTGTTCTGTTCCTCACCATCAACAATTTTTGAGTCATTTGCACACTCACTAATTGTACCTCCCCATTAACATCCGAGTCATTAATGTATGTATGTAATGTACTGATCCCTGTGGTACACAACTGATCACAAGCTTCCAATCTAAAAAAAACAACCCTTCATCGTCACCTTCTGCCGTGCTCCGCGAACGGGCCGGTTCAAACTCCGCGAGTGGTCGCTGCCGCCGCCACGGTTCCGGGGCCGAGTCGGGTCGCCGCTGCCGCTACGGTTCCGGGGCCGAGTCGGGTCGCCGCTGCCGCTACGGTTCCGGGGCCGAGTCGGGTCGCCGCTGCCGCCACAGCTCCGGGGCCCAGTCGGGTCTCCGCTGCCGCCGCCACAGCCACAGCTCCGGGGCCGAGTCGGGTCACCGCGGCCGCTGCCGCCACGGTTCCGGGGCCGAGTTGGGTCGCCGCTGCCGCCACAGTTCCGGGGCCGAGTCGGATCTCCGCTGCCGCTGCCACAGCACCGAGGCTGCCAGCTCCGCCATTAGGCCTCGGCGCAGACGGAGACGGGGATGGGGAATACGACAGAAAAAAAGTCGCATCCCCCGAATGAAGAGACTAAAACATGTTTCTCCCACCCCACCCACACACATACACAACTTAATAAAACAAAATTAATTTAAACATGACAAAGGAACAAAAAGAAAGAAAAAAAACAGACGACTGCAGGTGGGCCGCAGCTGTTAAGCTTTGAAAAGGCCTAAACGCCTTACCCCTTATTCTTAAACTGTGGCCACTGGTTCTGGACTACCCCAACATCTGGACCCTTTAGCGTGTCCAAACCCTTAATAATCTTATGTTTCAATAAGATTTCCTCTCATCCTTCTCCCACACTCCAAAGATATACAGGTTTGTACGTTAATTGGCTTCTGTAAATTGTCCTAGTGTGTTGGATAGTACTACTAGTGTACAGGATGTTCAATGGTCGGTGTGGACTTGGTGGGCCGCAGGGCCTGTTTCCACGCTGTATCTCGAAGGTCAAAAATTAGGAAAGTTTCAATCCCCTTCTACAATAATCTCATTGCCTCTCTATAATCTATTATGCTCTACTATAATCTCAAATACCTCTCTGTGATTTGCCTAGATATCTGTTCCTTTATTTCCATATGACTGTTTGGGTGGCCTGTAAAATAATCCCAACAAAGTGATGGATTATTTATTTTTTATTTCTAAATTCTAGCTGTAAGGCTCCATTTGAAAAGTTTTCTTGTGTATTCTCTACAACTCCCTAATCATTCCTGCAATGCCATTCTCTCTTTTATGTCCCCTTTTATGGTAAGTAAGTTAATCAGCACTTTTTAATTAATCTGCTTTACAGTCAAATTCCTTGCATTAAAATAAATGCTAATTATCTTACCTATCATGCTTAGCATACTGGATCTAATGTTCCTTCTACATTTGAATATACCTCCTTCTTAACTATACACATACTCTGTGTTCCATTCCCCAGCCAAATTACTTTAAACCCCAACAGGACAGCAACCTCCCTGCATGGATATTGGGGCCATTTTGGTTCAGTCTTCATTCAACCTTCATTGGAGGTTGAGGGGAGACATTAGAGAAGTATATCCAATTATGACAGGCATAGATAGGGTAGACAATCAGAACCTTTTTCCCAGGGTGGAAATGTCCAACACTAGAGTGCATAGCAATAAGTTGAGAGGGGTAAAGTCAAATGGAGATGTGCGGGGCAAGTTTTTTACACAGAGGCTGGTGGAAGCTTGGATACATTGCCAGGGGTGGTGGTGGTGGCAGATACAATGTTGGCATTTAAGATATGCACATGGAAGTGTAGGGAATAAAGGGATATGGATTATGTGCAGGCAGATGAGATCAGTTCAGCTCGCCATCACGTTCGCTGCAAACCTTGTGATTCGTGTGCTGCACCGTTCCATGTTCTATGTAGGTGCAAGCTGTCCTGCTTGTACAGGTACAACCTACCCTAGAAACAATCCTAAACATCTCAAAAATATGAAGTAGCTTTCCTATTTCATCCCATTAGCCACACATTAAGTAGACCATCATCTTGTTTCTATTACTTGGAAGCACATGGCACCTTAAGCGATCATGAGAGGTCCTGCTCAATAATCTGCTACCTAACTCACTAAATTCATGTTCTGCCTATGTTGTGAACACTGATGTACCAAAACTGTTCACCCTCTCGCTGCAGAATACCTTGCAGCTACTACTGGACATCCCTGGCCCCAGCACCAGGAGGCAGCATACCACTTGAGAGTTTTTTGTGACCACAGAATTGCACACGATCGGGTCTCCGACATCTATAGTGCTCGTATTATTCCTCTGTAGTTGTGCAGCAGTGGCAACTATTATGCAAAGAGACCAATTCTTCACAACATTGTCCAACTTGGTATATCTGTTTGAGATGGGGATGACAACAGGTGACGCCTGCAATACCTGCCTGGCTTACAATTCTTCTTGGTCGGCCACTGTTTTCCAGCCACTGCAGCTATTGTTTACAGTGTGATCAGCTCTCTATAAATGCTATCCACAATGTTCTCATTGTTGCCGATACTCCGTAGTGAATCCATCTGCATCTCCAGCTGTGCAATGCGGTCAGTCATAAGCCACAGCTGCATACTTGTTGCACTCAAGGACACTGGAGGTCTCTGATTTCCTGCATATTGGGAAAAGGAGAAGTACAACGGGATCTGGGGGTCCTTGAACATCAGTCTATGAAAGTAAGCATTCAAGTACAGCAGGCAGTGAAGAAAGCGAATGGCATGTTGGCCTTTATAACAAGAGGAATTGAATATAGGAGCAAAAAGGTCCTTCTGCAGTTCTACAGAGCCCTAGTGAGACCACACCTGGAGTATTGTGTGCAGTTGTGGTCCCCTAATTTGAGGAAGGACATTCTTGCTATTGAGGGAGTGCAGCGTAGGTTTACAAGGTTAATTCCCGGGACTGTCATGTGCTGAGAGAATGGAGCAGCTGGGCTTGTACACTCTGGAGTTTAGAAGGATGAGAGGGTATCTCATTGAAACATATAAGATTGTTAAGGGCTTGGACACACTAGAGGCAGGAAACATGTTCCCGATGTTGGGGGAGTCCAGAACCAGGGGCCATAGTTTAAGAATAAGGAGTAAGCCATTTAGAACGGAGACGAGGAAATATTTTTTCTCACAGGGAGTGGTGAGTCTGTGGAATTCTCTGCCTCCGAGGGCAGTGGAGGCAGGTTCTCTGGATGCTTTCAGGAGAGAGCTAGATAGGGCTCTTAAAAATAGCGGAGTCAGGGGATATGGGGAGAAGGCAGGAACGGGGTACTGATTGGGGATGATCAGCCATGATCACATTGAATGGCGGTGCTGGCTCGAAGGGCCAAATGGCCTGCTCCTGCACCTATTGTGAGGAACTTTCTGTGGGTCTGAGTTCTACTACCCTTGCACTCATCACTTAGTTATGTTCTTTTAGTTTAGAGTACTGGTTACACAAGTAACCACCTTCTATTTTAAAGGCCTACTCTAAAGTTCCTGTCAGAGTTAAAGATAACCATAACTGACACTTGCTGTAGCCCACACTCTGTAACTGCTGCACTCCAGCAACAGGTGCAAAACAGTGGTTTCTGTATCTTTATCTACTATGACAGCTCTAGTCCAAACAACAGAACTTGAATTGACTTAATGAAGAGCTGGAGGTAGAGGGATTTTGTGTTCAGTGTTGAATTGGAAGCTAATTAAATTACTGTTTTTAACCTGGGTCGTATTGAATTTCTTGATTGCTGGAGGTAATTCCAATGGCTGTGAATACTAAACGGTTTGACTCTCTGTCACATTATGGTTATTGCTTGATGTTGTGTGGCATGAATTAGGGCTGTCAACATTGGGTGAGAGATGAGAGTGGGAAATTGCGAGGGAGCGTAGCGACCGAGGGTGTGGGAGGGGGAAGCCGGGCGAGTGAGTGGGTTGCGAAATGCGGAGAGAGACAGAAGTGGCCTCTGACTCTCTGGAAACCCACAGCTGGAATGAGCGGGCGGGCGGGGTATGGGAGGGGCTGGGCTTCACAAGCTGCACGGGCAGCGCGGAGAAGCTTCAGCGTGTGAGGCGCTTCTGAGCTCGAGATCTGCAGAACAAAGATCCTATAGCGGAGCTGAGCTGTAGGATCTTTGTTCTGCAGAACTTTATCGATCTTTCTGCGCCTTTTGAAGAACGGGGGGGTGGGGGGAGAAGGATTTTATTAAAATTGTGTACATAAACACGACGAAATTTAATGAGGAGTGGATACTTGGAATGAAAAGTGAAATATCTATCGAAATGGAAAAAATCTGGGCGTTTGTGGGTCTGGTGTTGGCGTAGCAACGAATCAAAGGCTGACACCCAAAGGCTGGAAACCACAAGACAGGCAGAAACACACACACACAGATTTAATATTATACTTGACCAAGTGCAGACCCGTTGGGTCTGCTCCCCCAATGCAGCCGTACCCTACCCGTAGCCCCCACGGGAGATGTGGTCCTCCAACTGAAGATTTGAGCACTCAGCAGTGCGGCTGTTTTTAAACATGGCGTGTTTGAGGCGAGTGGCGGGCACCAGCAAACGTTATGGTCGCTGGCCAGCAGGAGGCGACAAAATGATAGCGTGGCGGGGGGGAGGGGGGGGGGGGGAGAAGGATTTTATTAAAAATGTGTACATAAACATGACAACATTTAACGAGGAGTGGATACTTGGAATGAAAAGTGAAATCTCTACCGAAATGGAAACAATCTGGGCATTTGTGGGTCTGGTGTTGGCGTAGCAACGAATCAAAGGCTGGCACCCACAGGCTGGCAACCACAAGACAGGCAAAAACACACACACACACAGTTTTAATATATTACTAGACCAAGTGCAGACCCGTTGGGTCTGTTCCCCCAACGTGCGGTTGTGGGGGGGGAGGCGGCATGCAGCGTCACACACACTAACTATCCCCCCCCGCACTCACGCTAATTACCCCCCTTGATATTATATTAATATTATTAATTTGCTCCTTTTACCCCATAACCACCCTATCTACTGACGCATAGCCCCCAACTTGCAGTCACATCTAGAGAGGAGGGGGAGGGGGGGGGTAGAGAGTGAGGGCAGAGAGAGAGGGCAGAGAGAGAAGGGGCAGAGACACAGAGAGAGGGGCAAGAGGGAGAGGGGGTGGCGAGGAGGAGAAGAGGGAGGGTGGGTGAGAGGGGAAAGGTGGGGGTGGAGGGGAGGAGCGAGAGAGGGTGAGAGTGAGGGGAGGGGGAGAGGTGGGGAGCAGGGAGGGTGGAGGGAAGGGGGTAGGGTGTGTGGAGGGGAGGGGGGTTTAGGGGAGGGACGGTGGGGGAGGGGAGGAGTGGGAGAAAAGGGGGGGAGAGGAGGGGTGGGAGAGGAGGGGGTTGAGGACGGGGGGAGGAGAGGGGGGCAGAGGGAGAGGAGGGGGGTGGAGGGAAGGGGGGTAGGGGTGTGGAGGGGAGGGGGGTTTAGGGAAGGGACGGTGGGGGAGGGGAGGAGGGGGAGAGAGAGAGGGGGGGAGAGGAGAGGGGGGGAGGAGAGGGGGGAGAGAGGAGAGGGGGGGAGAGAGGAGAGGGGGGGAGAGAGGAGAGGGGGGGAGAGAGAGGAGAGGGGGGGAGAGAGGAGAGAGGAGAGGGGGAGAGAGGAGAGAGGAGAGGGGGGGAGAGAGGAGAGGGGGGGGAGAGAGGAGGGGGGGGGAGAGAGGAGAGGGGGGGGAGAGAGGGGAGGGGGGGGAGAGAGGAGAGGGGGGGAGAGAGGAGGGGGGGGAGAGAGGAGAGGGGGGGAGAGAGGAGAGGGGGGGGAGAGAGGAGAGGGGGGGGGAGAGAGGAGAGGGGGGGGAGAGAGGAGAGGGGGGGGAGAGAGGAGAGGAGGGGGGGAGAGGAGGGGGGGAGAGAGGAGAGGAGGGGGGGGGAGAGAGGAGGGGGGGGAGAGAGGAGAGGAGGGGGGGGGAGAGAGGAGAGGAGGGGGGGGGAGAGAGGAGAGGGGGGGGGGGAGAGGAGAGGGGGGGGGGGGGGAGAGGAGAGGGGGGGGGAGGAGGAGAAGGGGGGGAGAGAGAGTGCCTTTTTATTTCAACCCAAAGCCCCCAAACAACCATTTGCAGGCAGTGCTTTTTTACTTTAACCATATTTTCATTTTCAAACCACATTAAGGGTACTTACAGTTGTGTGTACATGTGTTCAGTGTTATTCACAGCTCAGAGAAACGTGACCTTCCTCCAGCTTGCAGACTAATTGAGGCACACCACTTCCTGGTTTTATAGTCCATCCCCCCTGCCGCCAGCGGGGGCAGCAGAGAGAATGGGGAATTTTGTAAAATCATTAATATATGTGCCATTTTTCAACGACTGGAAAAATCCTCGGCACACATGCGGCGGAGGAGGGCTCTGAGCGAGGTGGCCAAAAATGACGGCCGTAGGTGGCAGCGTTCTCTCGGAAATCGCTGCACAGATCGCCAAAACCGGTCAAGAACAGACTTTTAGTAATATAGATAGATAGATATGATTTTGTTGAGCGTGAGAAATTCTGTGATGAGCGTGCGAGTGGGAGAATTTTGTGAAATGCGTGAGTCTCACGCTCAATGCGTGAGAGTTGGTACCCCTGCATGAATGTTCATTGCCAGTTGGCCACCCATGCTAGATTGTTGTCAAGGCCTAATTACACAAAGACTTGGACTGCTCCATCCTCTGGTTGCAAATGGAATTGAACATTGTGAAATCATAATGGAACATCTCCATTTCTGATGGTAGATCACTGATGAAGTTGCTGAAGCTATTTGGACCTAAGATGTTGCCCTGGGTGCCCCTGCAGTGATTTTGTGGGTCGATTGGCTCCATTGTGTTGCTTCAACCACCAGAAGGTTTAAAACCTTGAAGTCCATTGACGTCAGTTTTATCAGGATTCTTTGAAACCACACTTGATCAAATGGAGCTTTGATGTCAAGGGCAGTCATTCCCACTTTGCTTTTGAAATTCAGATCTTTTAGACACACAGCAGAGATGAAGTCTTGAGGCATGTGGTCGTTGGTGCTGTTGAAACAATGATTTGTTGAATCAGTGTCACAGGGCATAGATTTGTTGAGTATGTGTCACAGGGCAGAGGACAAAGGGTGGCATAGTTCTGGATCTTTCCAGGAAATTGAACAGCGGCACTTTACATAATTTTCAAAGCTGCAATTCATTACTTTGCTTCTTTATAGGTAATCTAAAGGGAAAAGAATAGTACTTAGAGCTTTCAAATATGTATATTTGAATATACTTTAAAAAAATTAAATAGTGCAAAGAACAAGAATAGAAGTGATCATCTTATGCTTTGTTACTGTTCCGATTATGATCAAGGTCACAAAACATAGAACATAGTACAACACAGGAACAGACCTTAAAGCCCCTAATGTCCATGACGTACAAACTTGGGAAACTTTCCTCATTGCCAGATAGATATATGCCAGTCTTGTTACTGTATTTCAACATCTTGGCTAAAGGCATGCTTTGTTCTGGAGTGCGAGTCTTCAGAACCTCAGCCAGGCCGATTTTTGCTCTTATTACTTTATTTCTTTGATGTCATGTGCAGTGAATCAAATTGAACAGCAGCACTTTACATACGTTTCAAATCAGCAAATCTTCTTCATAGGTAATCTAAAGGGAAAAGAAGAGTACATGGAGCTTTCAAATCTGTATTTTGATCTGGGTATATACTTTTTAATGTTAAATAACACAAAGAAAGAGAATAGGAACGATTATCTTATGCTTTGTTCTGTTTATGATCACAGTCACAACTCTAGGACGATTGCTTTTTTGGTTATCAATACTTTTAATTTGATTTACACCTATGGCATCTCCGTAACTAAATTCTGTGTTTTGAAACCGTTCAACTTTGTTTGATGGATTTGAAGTTGAAACCCAGTGCTCAATCAAAAAATGCTGTTGTGTTATATAAGTTATTTATGAAACATTAATGTTAGAATATAACTGATTCTTTGTATATCTTTGTAGGATGATGAAGAGTTTCCTGATCTGGCATCAGCAGTAGGCACTTCAGACAAAACTGGCAAAGCTGTGCAAAACAAGTTCTTTGCTTTTAGCCAGGTTGTGGAAAAACAGTGTGAGGTAGGACAAATTTTGGACGCCAAGAACTTTTTAGTACATTATAATATTTTTTTTAAATTGCAGGACAGTTTTGTAAAAATTGTAATATTGTCTTTTATTTCAATTGGTAGAGAATGTCGAGAATGCCATTGATTCTCAACTAATGTAATAATTGTCGATTTGGAAAATAATTGGAATATATTAGGTAAATTGTTTTGCTAACATTTTAATTTTTTATTAGATTTAAGATGAAAATTTTGATGGTTTTACAGTAGCTGTGCCACTGCCAGCAAACAAAATGTGAAACAGTTAATTATGGGTAAAAATGCTCATTCTTTTAATACCATATGCCACAGAAGGTAGTTGAGGCCAGTTCATTGGCTATATTTAAGAGGGAGTTAGATGTGGCCCTTGTGGCGAAAGGGATCGGGGGTATGGAGAGAAGGCAGGTACGGGATACTGAATTGGATGATCAGCCATGATCATATTGAATGGCGATGCAGGCTCGAAGGGCCGAATGGCCTACTATTTTCTATGTTTCTATAAGGATTCCACTTGTTTAATATCCCAGTTTAATCTATTCCAGTCATATAATTTTTAATTTATTTTTTCTTTATTGCAGCCTATATTTGTAAAATATTGAGATTTTGTTTTACTTTTACAGATATTAGTGGCTGGGCAACCAGTTTTGCATGTGGCCAGCTCCAGTGGTACTGGTGATGGGCCAGCTCGTCTGGGCCGTGATCAGAAGGCAATTCGGGTTCCAAGGAAAGAATCCGTTCAAGAAAATAGGACCATCAGTCCTCTGAAGAACTCTATGGTTTGTTCAGAACTGTGCATCTGTATAACTTGAGTAACATTCTTGTACCATCTTAAAAATATCAAAGAAGACCTTGGTCTTTTAACTTACAGTTGTGAAGGAAGTGCTGCCTTGTAGAACCAGTGGAAGCACCCCCATTTTATTTTTAGCCATGTGGAAAGTGAAGTTACCTTGAAGAGCCAACAGTTCACATATTTCTGTAAATTTGCAAAATTTTGATTAGTCTCAAACTAGGATTTTTCAGAAATGTCCATGTGAGTATTTTATACAAGTCAAGAATTACCAAGAAACTTGATTGCCTGGCCAGGTGGATGAGCATGAGCAAATGGAGTTTAATTCAGATAAGTGAGGTGTTGCACTTTGGAAAGTCAAATCCGGGCAGAACCTTCGCAGTGAACTATAGGGCCCTGGGGAGTATTTAGAGCAGAGGGATCGAGGAGTACAATTACATAGTTCCATGACAGTGGCGTTATAGGTAGATAGTGTAGTGCAGAAGGCTTTTGGCCACTGGCCTTCATCAATCAGAATTGAGTGAAGTTGGGACGTTATGTTACAGTTATACAAAATGTTGCCGAGGTTGAACTTGAGTATCGTGTTCAATTTGGAACACCCTGCCAAAGGAATGATGACATTAAACTGGAAATAATATAGTCAAGAGTTAAGTGTGTTTTCTTGTCATATGTCCCAAAACAGAACAAGGAAATTCTTGCTTGGAGCAGCACAACAGATATGTAAACAGAATATTCTGAAAAAACCCCATAATAACCAATAAAAAAAGTGCAGGCAGATAAAAATGCTGGAGAAACTTAGCAGGTGAGGCAGCATCTATGGAGCGAAGGAATAGGTGATGTTTTAGGTCGAGATCCTTTTTCTGACCCAAAACGTCACCTATTCCTTCGCTCCTTAGATGCTGCCTCACCCGCTGAGTTTCTCCAGCATATTTATCTACCTTCGATTTTTCCAGCATCTGCAGTTCCCTCTTAAACAAAAAAAGTGCAGCAGTTCAAGTTCGCGTTTATTGTCACTTGACCAACTAAGGTACAGTGAAATTTGAGTTAACATACAGCCATACTAGGTGAAAAGAACACAATACGCATATAAAATAAATTTAACATAAACATCCACCACAGTGGAATCAACATTTCTCACTGTGATGGAAGGCAATAAAGTTCAGTCATCTTCCTCTGTTCACCCGTGGTCGGGGCCTTTGAACCCTCCGCACTTGCCGTTGCTGACAGTCCGATGTCCAAGCCCTCTCGTTGGGATGATCGAAACTCCGGCGTCGGAACGGATTGGAGCACTTGGAGTTCCCGAGTCGGCCACTTCTTCATGGTATTAAAGTCCACAGGCCCTGCGGTCGGAGCTCTTCTTCTGGCGATCCTTGGCAAAGGATCCCCGGCTCCGCAATTGTAAGTCCGCGCTGCGCCCGCGGGTCTCCAGGAAAGGCCGCACCACTCCACATTGTTAGGCCGAAAAGGGGGGGGGGCAGAGAAAATCGCATCTCCGTCGAGGGAAGTGACTGAAAAAGTTCCCCCCTATTCCCTCCCCCCCCCCCCCCCCCCCCCGCCACTCCCCACATAAACTAACCAAGAAACATTGAAACTATTAGAACATACTTAAAATAATTTTAAAACTGTCGAAAGCAGGGGCGGAAATCCCGGGGGGGACACACGCTCCCCCCCCCCCCCCCCATGTTTTGAACGGCGGGTGACATTCCCCCCCAATGATTTGTCATCCGTATTTTAAAACTCGGTAAAAAAAGCTATTTAAAAATCTCCGCTTTCCGCGAGACAGTGGGGGTGGGACTGATGATCGAGGGCGCCGATTGGACGAGAGAGTAGTCGGTCAGCAGGCAGTGGGGAGAGGGACCATGATGAGGATACTGAGTTGGATGATCAGCCATGATCATATTGAATGGCGGTGCAGGCTCGAAGGGCCGAATGGCCTACTCCTGCACCTATTTTCTATGTCTATGTTTCTATGATTCAGCGCGATCATTGAAGGAGGGAGGTGTCTGTCAGAGGCGGAAGGAGGGGGGTGGGACTGAAGATAGAGCGTGGTGATTGGAGGAGGGAGACGTCCATGGAGCAAAGATCATAGAGCGGAGCTTGAATCTGCCCGTGCGCGGGGCTTTTCATCGCCCGGCGCGGCCGCGGGATTTTCCACCGCCCCGCGGTCAAATTGCTGCGTCGAGGCAATCGAGACTCCAGATGTTGAAGCCCCTGCGAATGGGCCGATTGAAGCCCCATGATTCGAGGCAGACGAAGCTGCTGTGCTGGAGTTTGGAGTCGCTTACCAACCAGGTCAGCTCCCGATGTTACCGTCCACAGGGCCCATGGCCGAAGCCTCGCGTGTGTGCGCATGCGCGCGGCCGCCAAGAAATTGTGTCCCCCCATGTTTTGAGAGCGATTTCCATGCCTGGTCGAAAGGACACACAGACTATGGTGGCACCACCCAGTGGAAGTATATCAACAAACAATAATAATACAAAGACAAAAAATAATGCCCCCAAGTAGTTCGGACATTATTTGGAGGTTGTGTTTAATAGCTTGATGGTTGTGGAGAAGAATTATGAAAATGTTTCCAGGACTCAAGGGACTGAGCTGTAAAGAGAGGTTATGGTAACTAACCTTTTACCTTGGAGTGTAGAAGGCTGAGAGGTGATCTTGTAGAGTTGTGTAAAATCATGAGGGAAATAGATAGGGTGAATGCACCCATTTTCCCGGGATAGGGGAATCAAGAACTAGAGGACAAAGGTTTAAGATGAGAGGGGAAAGATTTAATTAGAACCTGAGATAGGTAAGCTTTTCACAGAGAAGGTAATGGGTATATGGAATGAGCTGCCAGAAACAGTAGTTGAAGCAGGTACAATAACCACATTTAAAAGACATTTGAACAGGTATATGAATAGGAAAGGTTTAGAGAGATATAGGCCAAACATGGGCAAATGGAATTAGCTTAGATGGGCATCTTGTTTGGCATGGACGAGTTTGGCTAAATGGCCTGTTTCCGTGCGCTATGATTCTATGACTGTCCTTTAAAGACCTTGGGGGGGAAAATCCTGTGTGAAAAGTGTTTCCTCTGCCTAATGCATTGAAGGGATGTGTTTTAACTAGTAGATCTTTCCATGCTGCTAATGCCAGTGCCTGCAGTCCTCCAGTCATCACGATAGACCCTTATTCAGTGGAGAAGCACAGATTACACACTAAATTATCCTAATGAATGTGACTCTTATGGTACCATTGAGATGATTCTTGTTGTCATTCCCATAACCTATGCAGAGAACAATTTGGAATCTTGGGTTTTCAGAATTTCTAAGTGTGTGGCTGCCCATGGAAATATGTTATTAGCATGAAGCATTTGTTTTGTACAAACAAGGAGATTGCCATAAATTTAATCCACATCTACCTTTCACTGGGTTCTTGAGCTCCAATGCAATGAACAAGCTATCTTCAAGTCAAATAATTAATTTAAAATGCTCTGTCTTTACCTAAGTTAATTGAAAACTCTGAACTCCAAAATCAGAATTCATAATTACTACATGTAGTCCAGTTCACATTTGTCTAATGGTTGCTTCCTATGCAATGTGTTCCATATAACTCTAGAATTTACTAATACAGGAACCTTTTACAAAATGAAAGATGTATTATTCTGTTGTAATCCACATGGACTTCTTGGATCTTTTTACTCATGTTTATACACTAAGGTTAAGTTCGATGTGATATCTTTTTCAAATACTGTCTATTAATATTTTACCAAAAGTAGTTTAGCTTGTGTTTCTTTTTAATTGTAATCATTTTTCAACCATTTGCAGATCATACCTGTATAAGTGTGGTAGGATCACAACTAATGATTATTAATGTATAATAGATTATTTTGATTCCTCATATTCACAGAATGACACTGAAAGTTAATGGCAATAATAGATTCAATTACACAGGAAATAATTCCAATGACGATGACTTGTTTTTGTATAGGAAGTTCCAAAGAAAAGTGGTAAAAAGAGTAAGATCCCCATGCAACTAGATTTTGGTAACATGCTGACTGTCCTAGAGCAGAAACAGCAAGAGAAGTCATCAAAACATACCCCTAAGCCAATAGTATTTGCAGGCAAGTGTTGAAATTATTCTGTTTCATCTCTCCTTTGATCCTATTGTATATTGATTCATTCTGGATCATTTTTATTTTTGTTTTCTCTTGTTTGTAATCGTTCATTGTAGTTGGGGGAGCATTTCCATTGGTTCCCAAAGAACCCACTTCGAAAAGACTGCCTCAGAACTCAAGTCATGAAAAGGTTCCTCATAATCCCTTGGACTCAAGTGCTCCTTTAGTAAAGCGAGGAAAACAAAGAGAAATCCCAAAGGCTAAAAAACCGACTTCACTAAAAAAGGTTAGTAACATTTAAAATTTTCTTCCTGTACTGTTTAATTAAAATTATTAGACAAGCACACTACATGAGTAGCTGGGGGAAAACACCTTGCCCTGTTTAATCTATATTCTGTAACTGTTAAAGAAATACTGCTGGCAAGGATCTAACATTTGTGCTTTTAAAAGTGACATTTTAATCCAAGCACTTGACATTGAAAAATATTGCTGATGAATGCAAACACTGCACGCAACGTTCTCAAATCTGTAAAACCAGCAAATTTAGTAGTTCCGCAAAAGACAAACATACTTGCATTATTATCAACCTGAATTCCACTCTGCACAAAAGTATGCATCCATTGCTTTCTTTGTGAAATTAATAATAATTCTGGGAGCACTTGATACTTGGCCTTATTAAATGAGTATTGAATTGAAGTATGTAAATAAAAAATCTGTGGGAGTGCGGGTGTAACAAATTAAGTTTTCCTAAATGCACTTTACACATACAGTGCCCTCCATAAAGTTTGGTACAAAGACCCAACATTTATTTATTTGCCTCTGTACTCCACAATTTGAGATTTGTAATAGAAATAATCACATGTGGTTAAAGTGCACATTGTCAGATTTTATTAAAGGATATTTTTTATACATTTTTGTTTCACCATGTAGACATTACAGCTGTGTTTAAACATAGTCTCCCATTTCAGGGCACCATAATGTTTGGGACACATGGGTTCACAGGTGTTTGTAATTGTTCAGGTGTGTTTAAATGCCTCCCTAATGCAGGTATAAGATAGCTCTCAGCACCTAGTCTTTCCTCCAGTCTTTCCATCATCTTTGGAAACTATTATTTCTGTTTATCAACATGAGGACCAAAGTTGTGCCAATGAAAGTCAAAGAAGCCATTATGAGACTGAGAAACAAGAATAAAACTGTTAGAGACATCAGCCAAACCTTAGGCTTACCAAAATCAACTCATTAGAACATCATTAGGAAAAAAGAGAGCACTGGTGAGCTTACTAATCACAAAGGGACGGGCAGACCAAGGAAGACCACCACAGTTGATGACAGAAGAATTCTCTCTATAATAAAGAAAAATCCCCAAACACCTGTCCGACAGATCAGAAACACTCTTCAGGAGTCGGGTGTGGATTTGTCAATGACTGCAGTAAACTTCATGAACAGAAATACAGAGGCTACACTGCAAGATGCAAACCACTGGTTAGTCACAAAAATAGGATGGCCAGGTTACAGTTTGCCAAGAAGTACTTAAAAGAGCAACCACAGTTCTTGAAAAAAAGGTCTTGTGGACAGATGAGACAAAGATTAACTTGTATCAGAGTGATGGCAAGAGCAAAGTATGGCCTGGGCATGTATGGCTGCTGAAGGTACTGGCTGACTTATCTTCATTAATGATCCAACTGCTGATGGTAGTAGCATAATGAATTCTGAAGTGTATAGACACATCCTATCTGCTCAAGTTGAAACAAATGTCTCAAAACTCATTGGCCGGCAGTTCATTCTACAGCAAGACAGTGATCCCAAACATACTGCTAAAGCAACAAAAAATAAGTTTTTCACAGCTAACAAATAGTCAATTCTTGAGTGGCTGTCAATCACCTGATCTGAACCCAATGGAGCATGCCTTTTATATGCTGAAGAGAAAACTGGTGCATTAACCCCCAAAACAAGCATAAGCTAAAGATGGCTGCAATACAGGCCTGGCAGAGCATCACCAGAGAAGACACCCAGCAACTGATGATGCCCATGAATCGCAGACTTCAAGCAGTCATTGCATGCAAAGTATATGCAACAAAATTACTAAACATGATTACTTTCATTTGCATGACATTGCTGTGTCCCAAACATTATGGTGCCCTGAAATGGGGGGATTATGTATAAACACTGCTGTCATTTCTACATGGTGAAACCAAAATGTATATAAATGGCATTTATTAAAATCTGACAATGTGCACTTTAACCACATGTGATTTTATTATATTACAAATTTCAAACTGTGGAGTACAGTGGCAAATAAATAAATGATGGGTCTTTGTCCCAAACATTATGGAGGGCACTGTAAATGAACAAATATTTGGTAATAGGATAATGGTGAGAGGAAGAAGTTTCAAAGGAGTTATTTAAATATTTATAATTACAATTAAACATATTTTTAATATGTGTACACTGAGAATGGTTGCTATCAAAGTAATCAGATGCATTCACCATGTTTAAGAGGCATGTAGACAGATGCTTGACGTGACAAGGCATAAAAGTGTAAGGTCATAATATGGACAAATAGGATTAGAGTAGATGTGAAAACAGTTGACCGGGACATGCTGAGCCGAAGAGTACATTTCTATGCTGTACAACTCCATGATGCCATAAGTCTGATTATAATATAAATTTTGTGAATCTGATAGCAGACTTGTGGGAATATTCTTTTAATATTGGCCACTGATTAATGCTTTTTCAATTTACATGTCAGATCAAACCCCCCCCCCCCATTTCTACAAACCTAAACTGTAATATTTGATGCAGTTGATATTCCAGTGTAAACTGGCTATTAGAAAAGAATGACCTTGTTAATGTAAAAAGATCATCTCGGTGAGGCAAAACAAAACATGAAACTTTGCAAAACCCTTTCAGGTTGAAATAAAACAGGGAATATCGAATGTAGAAAGTCCTATTTGCTCAACCCTTTACACATGGTGTTCTGATAAATGATTTAAAAGAGCCAATATTTTACCTCCTCTCTCCCTCTCACTGGGAGTTTATGTAAAGGAATAACCTAAAGTATGCTATGTTCAAAATTATATCATAAGCATTACAGAATACACAAGAAATGGATGCAATTTTTTGAAGCATTCTTAACATAGCCAAAGAAAGCCACCAAAAAATACTGGTGGGTACAGATAGTGGAGTTAAAATGATGAATTGCAGGAAAGTAATGTAATCAGTGTTCAGTGCCCTTATTGTAGATGGGATTACAGTGTGACGAACAAAAACATTATATCAGATTGAAGGAAGTATGTCCAAACTGCTGACATGTGTGGACTGCGTTGATTCAACAAAATAGATTTTCCTGATCTTAAAATGAATTGCTTTTTATGGATTAAATTCAGTGCAATGAATACAAATTAATGAGTTACTTTGCTTTCCTCCCTTTGGGAAAAATAGTTCAAATTCAGAAATCTACACGAGTGCCACGTAACAGCAGATTTTTAAAAAAAACTTTGGTATCCTTTGGTATTGATGCTTTCATTAACTACTACTGATCCACTTATTTCACTTTTTATACATGTTTTGATATTGAGGTCCTGTTTGGCATTGAGATCCGTCCGCACACCTCAGTAAGGGTTTATTTACCACTGACCCCCCACAATTGGAGCCCCTGTATATCTTTGTATTTTCCATTGATAAAATTTTGGCTTGAGTATGTGCTTTCTGCATATATTAAAAATATGATGTTGATTTTGTTAGATTATATTGAAGGAAAGAGAAGAAAGGAAACAGCGGCGGCTATTGGAGGAGAAGGGTTTGATCCCATCAAGCAGTGATATAACATCTGCTCAAGAGAGTCGGACACTCATCTTGGATCAGAATGTGATGTTGGACACACAAAAAGAATTGGCTGAATTAAATGGCAAGTACTTTGGTATCCTTGAACAAAAAGAGAAAATGCTGGAAACACTGAAAATCAGGCAACACCTTTGGAAAGAGAAGCAGAGTTAACATTTTAGGTTGATAATCTTTCAACAGATCCAGAAACATATTTCAACCAGAAAAGTTAACACTTGCTCTCTCCATAGAGACTGCCTGGCCTGCTAAGCATTTCCAGCATTTTCTGTTTGCCCCACCATTTTCAGTATTTTGATACAGTACAACTAGCTAATGGTGTAAAGCAGTAAAACAGGTAACACAGTAAACAGCAAAGACTGCAATCAATCACAGTCGCCAATGTTTGATCTATTCATGCATCTGTTTCAGCTGGTGAGATTTTTCTTCTTGTTAACCAATGATTACTGAGTCCAATATCCAAGTCAAACAAGGCTAAAAGGTGACAGATAAGATACCAAGATGGAGGAAGAAGAAACTGGTGGATGGTTTGGAGGGAAAATGAATAAAGGGGATGATTGTCTAAGGGGGTTGGGGGGAGAGCAATAGCTTGAGGTGGGTAAGGAAATTGAGAAACATAGAAACATAGAACATAGAAATTAGGTGCAGGAGTAGGCCATTCGGCCCTTCGACCCTGCACCGCCATTCAATATGATCATGGCTGATCATCCAACTCAGTATCCCGTACCTGCCTTCTCTCCATACCCTCTGATCCCCTTAGCCACAAGGGCCACATCTAACTCCCTCTTAAATATAGCCAATGAACTGGCCTCGACTACCCTCTGTGGCAGGGAGTTCCAGAGATTCACCACCCTCTGTGTGAAAAAAGTTCTTCTCATCTCGGTTTTAAAGGATTTCCCCCTTATCCTTAAGCTGTGACCCCTTGTCCTGGACTTCCCCAACATCGGGAGCAATCTTCCTGCATCTAACCCTTAAGAATTTTGTAAGTTTCTATAAGATCCCCTCTCAATCTCCTAAATTCTAGAGAGTATAAACCAAGTCTATCCAGTCTTTCTTCATAAGACAGTCCTGACATCCCAGGAATCAGTCTGGTGAACCTTCTCTGCACTCCCTCTATGGCAATAATGTCCTTCCTCAGATTTGGAGACCAAAACTGTACGCAATACTCCAGGTGTGGTCTCACCAAGACCCTGTACAACTGCAGTAGAACCTCCCTGCTCCTATACTCAAATCCTTTTGCTATGAAAGCTAACATACCATTCGCTTTCTTCACTGCCTGCTGCACCTGCATGCCCACTTTCAATGACTGGTGTACCATGACACCCAGGTCTCGCTGCATCTCCCCTTTTCCAAGTCGGCCACCATTTAGATAATAGTCTGCTTTCCTGTTTTTGCCACCAAAATGGATAACCTCACATTTATCCACATTATACTGCATCTGCCAAACATTTGCCCACTCACCCAGCCTATCCAAGTCACGTTGCAGTCTCCTAGCATCCTCCTCACAGCTAACACTGCCCCCCAGCTTAGTGTCATCCGCAAACTTGGAGATATTGCCTTCAATTCCCTCATCCAGATCATTAATATATATTGTAAATAGCTGGGGTCCCAGCACTGAGCCTTGCGGTGCCCCAGAATGAAGGAAGCAAGATGAAGCGAAGAAGGTTAGGTTAATGTAGACACAAAGAATTGCCGATGCTGGTTTATAAAACAAATACAAAGTGCTGGAGTAACGCAGCAGGTCAGGCAGCATCTGGAAGACATGGATAGGTGATGTTTTGGGTTGGGATGTAATTTTAACATTGTCAGATGTGAGGTGCCAAAAAGTACTTCACTGATTTCATCTTTTTATTTTGTGTTTTTCATGCTTTTATCACTATTTGATTTGTGCCCATATTCCTCCTGTTGTAAGGCATTCAGCATGATTAATAGTCTTCTTCTATCTACTCCTTCACTACAATTATAATTTAATAGTAAGATTAAACGAGAACTTACCAGTTTGAAGTTTGATCTGTATTTTATGAGGAGTTACGATGAGGGATTACGTGAAGAACCCCGCCAGGACGCATGCGTGTCATTCTTCAAAGCAGCGGTGTGAAATCACAGATAACTGTAATGACTAAACATAGTAAGATTAGAGAAGAGATACCAGTTAAGTATATGATCAGGGTGGGAGCGGAGGGCATGTATTCCCTCATCGTAACTCCTCATAAAATACAGATCAAACTTCAAACTGGTAAGTTCTCGTTTAATCTTACTATTTTACTTCGGAGTCACGTGAGTGACTACGTGAAGATTTTAAAGCTCTGATTTCATGCCGTGGAAACGAGTCCATGCATCACGTCTGCCTTGATGACTGTAGGAGGAATTGTGTTAACATAATTTGGACATGAATTCGACATTGAAATCATAAAATTTATTAACACAAATTTATAACCCCTTTTTATGGGTTTAAATTAATTTACAGAACTTAAAATTGTTTCTGCAAACGTTCCAGGTTTCATTACTGGTTTATTGTAAAATAATTGGAATGTTTTTTCCCCCCCAGACCATCCTGCTGCCTTGAGGATTTGGTCCATTGGGACATCCAACTGTATCGCCAGCTGGTGATGGTATTGGTGGCTCCCCACCCAAGTGCCCTGGCATCAGTTTGTAGTACCATGGAAGGGTTACTGACAATGATTGGATGGGAACAAAGCCAGATGTTATCTATCCACCATTTTAGTTCCATTTTAGCTTGATTGGTAGTTTCATAGGTCTGTCAGAGTGACCTGCATTAATTTAGAGTGCTTGTATTTTTGCTCTCTGTAAGTTTAGGTAATGTAGAGGTCCAAATTGTGTGGCTGGAAAGGCAGCCACCATTTTGCCAATTACTTTTGCTACTGCTTTATACTGCCAGAGTTGTCCCATCCAGTTGAATTTTAAGTAACATCTGTGGTCACCTCGTATAGGCACTGAATAGTAAGCATCTTTTAAATCGATGCTGGCCATGAAGTAACCTTTGGAAATTAATTGTTTAGCAGTAACAAAGGTATCCATTTTGTCAGATCTATGATGATGCGACAACCACCATCTTTTTTGTTTTTGATAAATATATTGGACACGAATTCTAATGGTTCGTGTTGAGTTTTCTCAATTACACCTTTTATGTAAAGCCGCTCCAGTTCAGCTTGCGCTTTTGATTTTCCTTTATCAGAAGGCACGAACATTCGGTTCAGTATATGTTGAACTGGAGGGCTGTACTTGTGTATAAACTCTATTGTATATCCCTGGATACTGCTTAAGATGTAAGTATCAGTTGTTAACATGCTCCATGCCTTCAGAAAAGAGTGTAATCTCCACCCAACCTCCATGCTCCCTGTATTTTGTAGGGAACCAGACCCACCTACCTCCATAGTTACCAGTGGCAGGTTTACTTCTTTTTGTAGGTTCTTCGCTGCTGTTGTTGCGCTGGTGTCTGGATTTTCGGTTTGGTTGGCGTTGGAGGTCCCCGCATCTTCCAAGAAGGCCGGCCTGGGCCATGGCCTAAAAAAGACTCATGTTTTGAGTACCGGGCCTTCGAGCTTTCACCAGTTCTGCTGGTGGGTGCGTAGGGTGCTGTCTTTGGTTGTAGTGGGTTCCAGTAGGTTCTCTTGTTCCTGCACCCCTTGCACACTTGTCTTTCCTTCTGCGGACCCCTCTTCCAGGTCAGCCCAGAACTGACCCACAGTGCTCCCCTCTGATGAGGTAGAAGCACTGTGCAGCCCTTCAAGAGGTACTGCTGTGGGTTTATCATAGGGCCCACAGTGACCCGACTCCATCTCCCGGAGTCTGTCATGTTGGAGCAAATGCTCCACACACCGCTCCATCCGGCTTCAGCGCTCTCGGGCACTGGCCGCCCGCGGTTGTTCAAAGTCGGACTCCTCTGAGTCCACGACCTTCTTTGTTTTTGTGTCTAGCCTTATCGCCCGGCCGCGTGGATCTGGCCGGTGCGGAGGCGACATCGGGCACAGCTGATCCCACTATCGGTGAACCGAGTGCTGCTGGCTGCCCGCTGCTCTGCGGTCTTCCCTCACCAGCTTTGTCCTTACTGCCCTTCCGTGGAGTGGATCTGGCCGGTGCGGAGGCGACATCGGGCACAGCTGATCCCATCTAGCCCACCAGCTTTGTCGCAGCCCGTTGGTTTCTCCACCTGTAATCAGCATGGTAAAAACACAAAAAGACCGCAGCTCTTACCTGCAGGTCCAGGTTAAAATTGTCGCTACGGGGGAACATCGTTCCACCCCGTCTCCTGCCGTTTTTGACTTGTCCATAAAGTCGACAGCCCATTCTGAATAGTCTCCCGCCCGGCCGTGGTGTTCTGGCCGGCGCGGGACCAAAAATCGGCACAGCTGATCCCTTACGGGGCTTGTGCCTTCAGCTGCTGCTGGCTCCCGCAACTTCGCGGTCCTCCCCAGCCAGCTTCACTCGCAGCACTTGTGGACACTATTTTGTCCAGCTTCCCCCCCTGTGAAAAAACAGCGCGGGGAACAAAACTACCGCAAAGTAAATTTCTTACCTGCAGGTCGCGGTTTCAAACTTACCGCTGCGGGGGAACGCTCCCCCCCCGCCTGTCGTTTCGCAAGCGTGAAGCGATCTGACACGCATGCGTCGTGGCGGGGTTCTTCACGTAGTCACTCACGTGACTCCGAAGTAAAATTGTTTCTACCTTCCCATTCACTCTCCCATGAAAATGGTATTCTTACAGATCTTTCCTGTTTGTGTGGTAAATGCTTATTGCATTTTTAACTGTATTACTGCTATTCCTCACATATTTGGTCCTTTTCATATTTATTTAGTAAGCATATTTCCACACAGCAAACTGAAACATTCAGTTTGTTTGAGACGAGGTTTTGCCGAATACTGATCTTAAATATTTAAAACCACAAATTGCTGGTGTGGCTCAATTGTGGGTCAGGTAGCATCTGTGGAGGACATGGATAGACAACATTTTGCATTGGGAGCTTCTTCTGACTGGTTCAGCAAAAAGCTGGAAATAAGTTGGGGATGGGGCAGAACAAAGCCTGGTTAATACTATGTCGATACAGGTGAGGAAATGGGAAGGGGTGTTGATTGCCAGATGGGTGGACAATGGCGAGAGATGAAAAGGAGATGAATGGGTGTCAGATACGGAGAGGAGTGAAATGTAAAACCTAAGGAAGGATTAAAGGGGGAGGGGGGGGGGAGAAATGTTGCACACCAGGGTGTGGAGGTAAAAAAGAGGGATGTTATATAAAATTGGTAAATTCAATGTACATACCATTGGGTTGTAAGTTGCCCAACTGGGATATGAGCTGCTGTTCCTCCAGTTTGCATTTGGCAGTGGTGGAGGCCCAGGAGAGAAAGGTCAATACAGGAATGGAAAGGGGAGTTAAAATGATTAGCGACAGGACATTCAGCTAGCCTAAGCGGGCCAAGAATAAGTGTTCAGTGAAGCGGTGACCTGGTGTATGCTTGATCTCACCAATGTAAAGGGGCCACATCAGGAGAACTGAATGCAGCAGAATGAGGTTAGAGGATGAGCAAGTGTTTCATCTGGAAGGGCTGCTGGGATCACTGGATGCACGTGAGAGAGGTGGTGTAGGGACAGGTGTTGTGGTTGCAGGGGAAGGTACCTGGGGATGAGATGGTTTGAGTGGGAAGGGATGAGTGAACCAAGGAATTGCGAAGGGAGTAGCCTCTATGGAAAGTGGAAAGGGGTGAGGTTGGGAAGATATGACTGGTGGTGGAATCACATTCCATGGACCCCAGCAGCCCTTCCAACGGATACCATCTCCACCTCTTTTCTAGCTTTCTCCCACCTACTACAATTAGTCTGAAGAAGGGTCCTGACCCAAGACATCATCTGTACATATCCTCCATAGAAGCTGCTTGACCCGCTGAGTTACTCCAGGACTTTTGTTTTGTCAACCAGCTTCTGAAGTTCCTTGTGTCTCCTAAATATTTACCATTGCTGGAAAAAATGATCCTATCTTTGATTACATCAGATTGCCCCAAAGACCTCCTGTTTTGAGGACCTACAGTGTGAGTTAATGACACGTTCTACAAACCTATTGTCCAAGTCAACACCTGGCCCTAAATCTTTAGCAGGAATAAAAGCATTGGCCCTTTCAGTAATTACATTTTTGGAGTTGGCTAGTTCTGAGTTCTATCCACAGCATATTATACTCCAGATCAGAATTTAATTATTGGTCAATATATTTTTGTCTTAGAGAATCTGACTGTTGCATTACTTGCACTTCACTCCACTACCAGCTCCTGATATGCTCTTGGATCAATGTTTCAGCAGATATTTTGACTGGTGTCTGATTCAAAGTAAAATTATTTTTAACTGTCGTAAGGGCAATGTTGAAAACTATTCTGACTTTTATTTTAATTTAATTGTACAGTGAAGCATAAGTATCTGTCAGTGATAAATACATATTTTTCTATGACGAGTGAAAAGTATAGATTTAGACAGCATGATTTTTATGCTCATGTTTGGCTGTTTACATACATAAAGGTGCAATGTACAGATTATCCTATCCTCCACATTCATAGTGTTGGTCTTATTTCCATTCTTTGTACTTATCTGTCCATAGTAGACACACAGCATCTATAATATTTTAAATTTCCACAGGGTTCACAGAGGATAGATGAACAATAAATAATTTGTTTGTTTATTGAAAAGTGACAGCTTCTAGTCTTCTTTCTTCCACTCGCGTTCTTTCATTGCCTTTCTGTCTTTACAGTGGGTGGTTCTATCGACAGATCTCTCAGACTGTTCAAAACATCTCTTATTCCTTCTCACCTTCTCAGTTTTTGATTCTAGGCTGGGTTGCTTTTGTGGGAGAATTTATGGATATTTTGATTCTCAAAATGATCAGGCATCGATCCTGGAACACTTTCTATTTAATATATAAACAAAAGTTAAGTGAATAAGTAAATTCTAAACAGGATCCCGCCCTCTCTTGTCAAATTTACACTTTCCAAAGCTTGTTTTCTGGCCTAGACTACTGTTCCACTGATAAGGAATTGTTTTCTGTAATTCCAGGATCAGACTGAGCTGGCTGATATAACATTGGATTGGATTAGTTATCCAATATAAAAACAGAGTCTCGAAACACCACAGATTTCCAATAGTCGCTAATTACTTAAAGCTTTAATTTAGTAAAATGTTATTCATTGCACATTCAACTGACTTTGTCTGGTATCCGTTTTGTTTTTCTTGCAGCAACTATGATATAAAGCTCTTGATTACAGTGGCCAACCAAACTTTTCTATCTCTCAAATATTAGATGTAATTGAGATTTCTACTGAGCACTGCAAATATTTTACTGCGGAAGTATATTTAGTAAAGATATTTTTCTGACCTTGCCTAGAATCAGGGTGTGCTCTAGTATTGGTGCATGTGGAAAACAAGAGGCACAGCCATAGAATGGAAGGGGTTGAAAATAATCTAGTTAATTTACACTGAATTCTCCCCAAGTCGAGTAATGGGGATGAGTCAGAGTATAGAAGAGAGATCGAGCAACTGTCCATATGGTGCCAGCGCAATAACCTGGCCCTCAACACCAACAAAACCATGGAACTGATTGTGGACTTTGGAAGGAGTAGGAGGGGGACCCACAGCCCCATTTATATCAACGGGTCGATGGTTGAAAGGGGCAAGAGCTTCAAATTCCTGGGCGTGCACATCTCTGAAGATCTTTCCTGGTCCGAGAAAACTAATGCAATTGTCAAGATAGCTCATCAACGCCTCTACTTCCTGAGAAGATTACGGAGAGTCAGTTTGTCAAGGAGGACTCTCTCTAACTTCTACGGGCGCACAGTAGAGAGCATGCTGACCGGTTGCATCGTGGCTTGGTTCGGCAATTTGAGCGCCCTGGAGAGGAAAAGACTACAAAAAGTAGTAAACACTGCCCAGTCCATCATCGGCTCTGACCTTCCTTCCATCGAGGGGATTTATCGCAGTCGCTGCCTCAAAAAGGCTGGCAGTATCATCAAAGACCCACACCATCCTGGCCACACACTGATCTCCCTGCTACCTTCAGGTAGAAGGTACAGGAGCCTGAAGACTGCAACGACCAGGTTCAGGAATAGCTACTTCCCCACAGCCATCAGGCTATTAAACCTGGCTCGGACAAAACTCTGATTATTAATAACCCATTATCTGTTATTTGCACTTTATCAGTTTATTTATTCATGTGTGTATATATTTATATTATGGTATATGGACACACTTATCTGTTTCGCAGTAAATGCCTACTATGTTCTGTGTGCTGAAGCAAAGCAAGAATTTCATTGTCCTATACAGGGACACATGACAATAAACTCACTTGAAACTTGAAACTTGAAGGTTCAAAACAGATTGACACTGCATGAGCTCATACCATTTCATTCTCCTTATCAAGCAAAGTATTTAAATTGTAAGCCAACATTGTATCAGTGTTTGCTGCTGTCTGGTAGGTTAGACTGGCTGTTTTTTATGTAGAAGATGACCTTTGTTCAGAGCAGATTATTGTAAACACACCTGCAATCTCTACCATGATAACTGGCTCCGTCTACGGTTGTTTCCAAATATGCTGAACATCATGATGCTCATTTTACCTTTGTAGTAATTGCTCTTTTTCAAGTATGAAACATGTATAATATATCAGATCTTAGAATTCACTGGATGCATTCAAGAGAAAGTTAGATATAGTTCTTAGAGCTAACGGAATTAAGGGATATGGGGAGGAAGCAGGAACGGGGTACTGATTTTGGATGATAAGCCATGATTATATTGAATGGCTCCAAAGGCCGAATGACCTACTCCTGCACCTAGTTTCTATGTTTCTAATCAATTCTATAATAGATGAACCTCGGCTAAAAAAAAAAAGTACTAACATTCTTGTATATGTTATGTAGAAAAACTGGCAAAGCAAATAGGCTAGAACTTGCTGGGAAATGCCAGCAGTTGTGTGTGAAAGTACCAGCAATGTTTCTCCTCCTGTGTGTCAGTACCTTTAGAACTCCCACGATGTTCTAAAGGTCAGAATTGCCAGATTGTGTTTGCAATAGATAGTAGGTGACGAATAAAACACCACCAGTTGGAGGGATAAACCGACTTTACGTCATCTGAGGCAACTTAGCTGTAGTCAGGACTTTTGTTCACAGCAGCATTGGCAGAAGCCTTTGTGGAGACATCTTCACACCACAGGCATCATCCACACTGTTGTGTGGCAGTCGTGCCCTGCTAAATTAGATTGACTCAAACAGATCAGGTAGCTCAAAACTGTAGTGTCATAGGGTCCTGTGGACCATCAACAGGAAGGTATACCAGCAAACTCCATAGCCTTATAGCCAAGCCTATCCTTCATTTTACTTTACAGTTAAACAAGGGAATGAATTCTGGTACCGTTAGGAGAGCAGAAAGAGACATGTCAGTAACAGAACCAAGCATACCTAAAAATATGATGCCAGAATAGTGCAACAGAGAAACACAATGCATGCTAGATGTCAAAAACAGCATGTGTTAAGACAATTACGCAGTCTTGCTATCCATGTAGGTATGTTGCAAAGCCTACCTGAAGCGTCTTTGAAAATCTGCCGCTACGGGTGTGCGCGATTTTGGCGCCGTTTAGAGGGGGCGGGTTTAAAACGCGATTTTCTCTAGGCTGTTCAAATCGAAGATGTTCAGCCTAGTTAATTATTAACGAAAAATCGCTGGAAGACCCCGTCGCAAAAGCTATTATTAGGTTTAAAGGCCTTGAATAATAGTTATAGTAGTTTAAAAATCAATCTCTAAACCCGCGACCGCCAGCAACCGCAGGGTCTCATAAAGCAGATAGCAGAAGTTAGGTTGTATATTTTTACATTAAAAAGGGCTTCTAAAGATCCCGTTATACAAAGTTTAATATTGCGAGTAGCTCATTTTGGGCCCATTATATCGCGCAGTATTTTTCTGGGCATTTGAGGGGCACAAATCTACCGCAATGTGAACGTTCTAAACCAGCGCGTTCCACAGGGACCCACTAGAAAGCTGATTTAAATGGGCATTTATTTACAGCAATTGAACACTGAATTCCTTCCATTTGGCCTATAAATTAATGTAAATGAGATTTAAAAATCATGTTTTATTGTGAATTATTTGTGAATATTATTTGGACATTTAGGCTATTTAAAAATGTTAATCATTTATTAAGAAATGGATAGATGTTTAGATCTAGTAATTGAAGTCTGAAATTAGCTACAATTAGGTAACTAACTAATTATATGCTTTAATTTCAGGTCATCCAAGTAAAATTATTTTATATTTGTTTCAGAATGCTTCAATCTATGATAACTGAAAATTTCATTCAGTTCTCTTAATTTTAAAGAAAGTTATGGGCTTTTGACTGTTCACGATCACAACTTTTTTGTTATGTCCATAGAAAATCAATAGGGAACAAGATGTTCATTTCCGAGTATGAAAATGGCCATAACTTTTTAAATACTTGAGATATGAAAGTGAATTAGGTGTCAAATTAAACTTATTTTTATGCTTTATCTGATGGGATAAATTACAGACTTGATTTTTAAAATCTCAAAATTTTGTAACATTGCTAATCCATGGATTAGGTCATAAGTGTACAGTCCTACAACATGTAATTGTGAAGGTTGGTTACAGATGAATAAGAGCAAGAGTCTTTAAGAATATCCCCATCCTCACTAGAGCTCAGGACAAAGTTGAGGTTTTGCACAATGCCTGGATGCTAGATATGGCCTAGCAGTTCAGCATCAAAGCAGCATTGGTAAGAAGCCAACAGGAGATTTTGATAACCTGAGTCTGTACTTGCCAGATAGATCAGCAGGGTACTCCGACAACTGGTCATTTTATATTGGTAACTCATCATTTTTAACTTTTAACTTTTCACATAGTTTTTATAAATCAGAATCAAGTGTTCACAAAATAGTATTAGTGTGTTAATTCCTCCTGGGGTAGTCCTGGCATCCAGGCATTGTGTATGTTGAATTACAAATTTCCTCCAAGTAACAATATGAAACTCTGAAATCGGTTGTACAGTTCAATTTCTTTATCTTAGCTAAGAATGTGGTAAAATAAACGGAAACAGGAGGGGATCATTTGACTATTGTGTTTGTTTTGCCATTCAGAAAGATGACTGTTCCATGACTTTCCATGCCATTTTCTTAAGGTCATACAGAGAAGCGGCATGGAAATTTGACCGGCCACTGAGTCTGTACCTACCAAAAAGCATCTGGTTTTACACTAATCCGATCGTAACCTATTTTATTCCCTTGATCTATCACTTGCCCATGCATAAGGGCAATTTACAGTGGCTAATTCACCTACCAACCACATTTTTTTGGGATGTTGGAGGAAACTGAAGCATCTGGGAGTCCATTTGGTCATGGGAAGAACATGTAAATTACACAATATCCAGAGGTGCTCAGTTGGTGGGAGGGAGCAACTGATAAATTGTTATGTGCCTAAGTTTAAAATTGCTCTCTGCATCTCTAAAATTCAAATTGACAATTCTGGGGCAAGTATACAGGGAATATTTAAGTGGGTGAAAGAAGATGGTGATGTTTCTGGTTAGTAGGATGTCTGTGATGAAATGCCATAGCAGTATGTGTCCTTTTTTGATGTATGTGTGACCTAGTTATGTTAGCGTTCTATAATTTTCCTATGTGTTTTGGTTTAGAGTCAACAGAAGATTTGAGTAATTCTACAACTTCATCGCCCTGTCAAAATTTACAACCTCTTTCTGATACACCAAAAAATCCTGAAGAAATTTGGACAAAAAGCATTCTGCCGAACCCCAGCCACCAAAAGATACATAGCAGACGGTTTAGGGAGTAAGTAAATTTCTGGTGCTGTATGTTTCAGTGAGCAGTTCCACTTAATTACCTACTCAGGAATGTATGCATTTTTGCGTAAAATTCAGATCATGCAAACACAGTTTAATACTAAGTTGCATCACATACAAAAATAATTAGAGTATTCAGGCATGGAATGCATACTGGCATTAGACTATCTAGGATGCACTTGTGGAGTTAAGAAATCATTCTTAGTCCCCCTGCCCCATCTCTCCTTGCTCTTTCAACTCCTTTGCAATTTTAAGAAAGACATCCTATGAAGCTATAATTTATTTATTCTCCTTTGTCTGTTTTGGATCGTGTTGGCCATTTTTACTTCTCCTGAGCGTAGCTTCAAACTTTTTTTCCTTCCCAAATATGTGGAGCCATTTCCCCAAAGTTATATTCCAGGAACCTTCTGTGCAGCACCTAGTCACACCTTCATGGCTGCATTCAAATGTCCACCAGAGATGTTTGACTTGGTCTCCATTATTAACTGCAAGGCTATCATTACGTGATAACATTATAAACTTATTCAGCCATAAAGTTTAAATTTCCTTCAACCTGCCTTTTACGAAAATCAAAATATCATTTTTGGTTCATGCCAGAACATGTATGTTATATGTTTCGAGAATTTCAACATTTCCAGATGATCTTTCTGCAATAATGCAGTGAATATCAACTCAGCTTTGTAAACAATTCAGCTGATGGTTTTTTTTTGCTTAAATATCAAGCACCAGGGCTGATTTTACACAAAATGTTTTGCTCTTCCAGCTCAGTTAGAATTTGACTGTCCACACACAAAGTGCAGAGTTGTTGCTTTGAAATGAAAAGCACTGGTTAGTGTTTATTGGTATTTGTTCTTCCGGCTACATTATTGAAGATCTCCCTCTATTTTACCCTCCTGTTTGCCAGAGAAATGGCAATATGCATTTTGAAAGATAGGTTTGTGAATTTTACTGTAGTTTATTTAACAACATCAATCATCATGGAAGCAATGTATTACTTGAAGATAATTGTTTTTAAAAACCCATGAGCTTATTTTAAGTGGTAAGAGGAACATATCCAGACAAGACAACCACAAGGTTTGATGCAGAATTCATTTGTCAGACATGTGGGTAAGTTGCTGAGTGGAGATAAACAGCTTACCCACAGGATTAAAGACCCAAGTTGTGTATACTGCTCTGGAAAGAAGGAAAATAATTAGTAGATTAATAAATCACTCACTTATAGTATGTGGCATGATTATATTGACCAGAAATTAACATCTGAAGTTTGACCCCTGTGGCTGGGGCTCTGTAACTGTGGCCTGGCTGGAGCCGGCAGGTCCATTCTCATAGACGGCTTCTGGAGCTGATCAGCGGGTTCAATTTTCACCCTGCAGCTGAGGCTCTGGAAGTCTGGTCCGGCCCAAGCTGCCAGATCCGTTCCCATAGCCGACGTCCGAGGTGATATCTCAGCTCCTTGGCTGCCATTTCGTTACCGTTAGAAGACACAAAATGCTGGAGTAACTCAGCAGGACAGGCAGCATCTCTGGAGAAAAGGAATGGGTGACGTTTTGGGACTTCTCGGATGCCATGACCTGTGTTGGCCCAGCAAAATCCAGGAAGACTGGACCCAAGGATGCTGGTCCTGTAGTTGTCTTGTATATTTCTGTGGTTTCTTTATTGGTAGAACTTTGCATTGCATTTATTGTGGTTGAGTACTTTTTCAAAAATATTATTTTTACCAGCTTGGGGTTCCCTTAGTCATAGTCATACTGCACGGAAACTGACCAACCCACCCATGCCGACCAAGATGACACATCTAAGCTTGTCCCATTTAACCATATTTGGCCCATTTCCCTCTAAATATTTCCTATCTATATACCTGTCTAAATGTCTTTAAAATGTCAATATTGAGGTAGATATTGTATCTACCTCAACTACTTAAACTTCACCCTTTGTGTGAAAATGTTGCGCCTTGCGTTCCAATTAAATCTTTCCCCTCTCACCTTAAATTTATGCCCTCTATTTCTTGATTTCCCTACCCTAGAAAAATACAGTAGATTCACCCTATCTATTCCCCTTATGATTTCATACACTTCACCTCTCAACTTTCTGCACTTCAAGGAATAAAGTCCTGCCTGCACAACCTCTCCCAATAACTCAGTCCTGGCAACACCCTCGTAAATCTTCTCTACACTCTTTTCAGCTTAATGACATTTTTCCTGTAGCATGGGTGATGAAAACTGTACGCAATACTCCATGTGTGGCCTCAGCAATGACTGGTACAACTGTAATATAACATATTCAATTCCGTGACTGATGAAAGCCAGTGTGGTAAAAACCTTCTTCACCACCCTATCCACCTGTGATGCCACTTTCAGGAAACTATGTAATCCTAGATCCCTCTGCTCCACAATACTCCCCAGGGGCACGACCATTCACTGCCCCTGGGGAGGTCCTGCCCTTGTGAAGATATATTAACTTGATGGTTTCTTTACTTATCATTTTACACATATTAGGATAAAAAACAATATAATGTGTTTTTACTGTCATGAACTGTTGGTCAAAATGCTGCAGTCATAAAGCTACTGCACAGTTTTATAGTTCCATTGACTGTACTGGCAGTGTAATTGGCAAACAGTGAAACAAAAACAGGATCTCAGTCGTCTACAGCCTTTCGGCTAGTTTCTACCAGCAGCTGTGTGGAAACTATTTGATTCCATAATACTTAATTTACATTTAAGGTTTTCAAACATTTAGTCATATATGTTTATTATTACTGTTTTAAAGACGATAATCTGGTCGTTCTTTTTGTCGACTTACACTGTAAATTCCCTTCCCCTTTCACAGACATAGCTACCTTCCTGTACCTCACCCAAATGTCTGTTGTTCGTGTGTCATTTAAGATGGCAAGGTGCTGGCTGGTGAATCCACTTGCAATGAGCAATGAACTTCCCAAATCTTTGCCTGAAGGAATATTCACTTTAACAAGCTAAACTTTCCAAGCTTAAAGGTCGTATTCAAGTGAGCAGCACGGTGCACAAATCCTCAATTCTTCTTCCCTGTGGCATTTACTTTATTTTTGACCCTATTTATTAATGCTATACTCTCAACCGGTGTCTAGAATCCTCAATTTCATATTCTCAATATATCCACTCATCCTTTTGTATTCTCAATTTCAAAAATCTTTGAAGGGCAAGCAGGTAATAATCCTGAGTTGAATTAGAATTTTTTCCAACAAATTATTTCTAGACTCCTCCTGTCCCTCAAGAACTGTATCCTGCAAAGAAATTGTAGTGCCAACCAGCAGCCAGGTTTTGGTGAGCTCCTGCTATTTTCAACAGCTCAATTATCACATATTTGTCCTGCATTCTCACTCTTTCTTTTTGTAACTTCTTTCAAGCCTATAGGAGGGTTTGTGAACTATCTTGGTGTCTGATTTTTTTTTTCTGATTTATTAATTGTCACACATAAGAACTGAGTGCTGTACGATCTGAGTGGAAGATACAATCTTCCAATGCATTTTCCCAACGTGATTTTCTTGTTCTTCATATAATACAGCATTTCTTCAACATATACATTTCTTTTAACTTCAGATATTGCAGTCAAGTGTTGTCTAAAGAAGTTGATACTTATGTGACGGATTTGCTGAAGGAGCTTGTCCGTTTCCAAGATCGGTTATACCAAAAAGATCCTAATAAAGCTAAAAAGAAGCGTAGGATTGTCATGGGACTGAGAGAAGTTTTGAAACATCTAAAGTTGAAAAAACTGAAGTGTGTTATCATCTCTCCAAACTGTGAAAGAATTCAATCCAAAGGTATGTTATTTGTAACTGAAGGTTAAGAAAATATTTTAGTTGCACAATGTCCAGATATGCTTTGTCTTTTTGGATAAGCATGGTAATATTACAGCCTACAGTATTTCAGTTGAATAGTCCTTGTTCAATGTACAAAGGAATAATAGCGTAATTTGTATTCTGGTTAAATGCGTGTTACAATAACACTTATAAAATTAACATTATTCTTGCTTTCTTTCACTGGCGTAATATTACACTGGTGAGAGTAGAACAGAGTACTGGTATATTTAATCTAGAACAATAGAACATAACATTCGGTCATTCTAGTCCTGTTGTGTTACCACTTGATTGTAGACTAAAAACCTAACAATTCTTGCAATCCAGCTTGAGCTTCGGCACCATTACCAACCTCCGAACCCAAACATGGCCTGCTTGATGCTAATCTCTGTTGGGTGTATTTGCAATGTTTTTTTGTTTTTTTAAAATTTCAAAATAGACTTTATTCAATTGATAAATATATACAATTCATGAACCATTCGAACAAAAAATTCATCCGACATTTTCAGAGACTATACAAATTTTTTTTTTTTCAGTACAATATTTTTACATTTGTCAAATTCCACCAAAACTGTCCCCCACCCGTGCCACTCTGTGGCCCCTGTCCAAGTAATAAATATATACAATGTGTGCATCCGACATTTTTGTAGGCTATAGAGATTGTTCAATACAGTTTATGTCTTTTAAATTCCACAAAAATGTCCCCCACCCGTGCCACTCATGTGGCCCCCTGGTGTGGGATACCTTCCCTTAATTTAATTTGAGGGGCGTCTCCACCATACCGTGCCCCCCATGTCCAGCAGCGGAAGGACCCTAGACTGTGGCCCTCCCCCACCGAGCCTTGGCGTTGGCTGCACCAAGCTTCAGCGAGTCCCTTAGCACGTACTCCTGCAGTCTGCAGTGGGCCAGTCGGCAACATTCCCTGACGGACATCTCGCTCTGCTGGGTGGTGAGCAACGCTCGGGCAGACCAAAGACCGTCTTTCACCGAGTTGATGACCCTCCAGCAGCACTCAATGTCAGCCTCTGAATGTGTCCCTGGGAACAGTATGTAAATCACAGAGTCCTCTGTGACGGAGCTGTTCAGGATAAATCGTTCCAGGGACCCTTTCATACTTCTCCAGACTCTTTTTGCAAATCCACACTCTGCAAAGAGGTGGGCAACCGTCTCCTCTCCGTAGCAGCCGTCCCGAGGGCAGCGTGCGCTGGTAGTGAGGTTCCGAATGTGCAGGAAGGATCTAACTGGGAGGGCTCCCCTCACCGCCAGCCAAGCCAGGTCTTGGTGCTTGTTGGTCAGTTCTGGCGATGAGGCATTTTGCCAGACAAGCTGGGCAGTCTGCTCTGGGAACCACGCCACCGGATCTATCGAGTCCTTTCCCTGCAGTGCCTGCAGGACATTCCGTGCTGACCACTGCCCGATGGACTTGTGGTCAAAGGTGTTGGTCCGGAAGAACCTTTCCACAGATGACAGATGGGGCGGCAATGTCCAGCTGACTGGCACATTGCGTGGCATCTGCGCCAGGCCCATCCTTCGCAACACCGGGGACAGGTAGAACCTCAGCAGGTAGTGACACTTGGTGCCCACGTGCCTTGGCTCTACACTCCGCCTGATGCAGCCACACACAAAGGTGTATTTGCAATGTATGTGTGTGTAAATTAATCACAACGTGACAAGAGGGATGACCTTAGATGTTTATAAAATCATGAGGGGCATAGATGATCCTAAACCTTTACCCCAGGATAGGGGAGCCTTAAACATAAGTTTAAAGTGAGAGGGGGAAATTAAAAGTGAACCCAGAGCAACTTTTTTTCGCACAGCGGGTGGTGGGTTAATGGGAAAGATACCAGAAGGAATGGTAGTGCAAGGTACAATATTTAAAAGATAGATTCATAGATGAAATGTTTAGAGGGATTATGAGACTTGTGCAGGTGGGCAGCATCGAGTTGGGCTGTAGGGCCATTTCCCTGCTGCTTAATTCTATAAAAACAAGCCAAGTGACGGGGAAGTCCATGGCAGTCAGAATGCAAGAACAAATTTAGAAGGGTGTAGAATGTTTTTATTTTTTTTAAATGGTGAAAGATTCATTTGTGAACACCTAAACATTCTGCTGAAAGTTAACAAAAATTGCAATTGGGGTGAGCGCATGATTTTATCGAACGATGAAGTACAGATGAGGAACTGAATGAACTATTCCTGTTCTAATGTGTGTGTGTATAAATAAGAGAAGCCAGTTTTTTTCTTGTTCAACATGCACTTACAGAATCTACAGAACAGAACGAGCAGAGGGGGAGGGTTATAGCGAGGACTCATTAAGTAGTGAAGAAATTAGTTTTCCTCCTATGGCATGTTGGATATAGCTCTACATGGGCAAAAGCCTGTAAGGTCCAAGTGGATATCAGGTAAAGATGCACCTAGAGTTAAATGTTTTCCTGCATTTTGTGAATTGCAGATGTTAGATTCTTTAAGCCTGACTTTTAAAGAAAATTATCTCTAACACTGGCAGTGTCTAACAATTATTGTTTTGTTAAGGTGGCCTGGATGAAGCATTGCATACGATAATTGAAGTTGCCCGTGAACAGGAAATTCCATTTGTATTTGCTCTCAATCGCAGAGCTCTTGGCCGCTGTGTGAACAAAGCGGTTCCTGTCAGCGTGGTTGGAATCTTCAGCTATGATGGCGCTGAGGTTAGTCAGAACCAAAGATCATAGTGTCAGAACTGGTGATCTGCAAATTCAGGACACGCCCCAGAAGGTAGATATTCACACAAGGTCTTGAAGATCAGTGTATAACTTCTAGATTTCTGCTGCTCTTCAAAAGCATTAAAAGTTGAATTCTGCAAATGATTGTTTGTGGAGGTATGTGCAAAAGCTAAGTATAGGAAGTCTTGAATACAGTAAAACCCCAATAATGTGGTATGCTCAGTTCATTGGCAGTTTTTTCAGACTATTAGATATTACTCATTACCTCACACTTTTATTTTACTTTTTAAAGATACATTGCGCACTACTTTGCACAATGCATTTTTCAGTGAGCCCACTGACTTTCAGCTTCTCTAAAGTTGAAGCGTACATGTTTTTTGTACTTCAATTCCTGGCTCTGGCCACACACCTACATGCATTGTGGGCCTTGACTGTTGCCATGCACATTCTGATAGAAACCACAGATTCAGTCATGTATTAAATTTGTGGATTTAGTGTAAAAATGTGCAAGCCAGATGCTCAACCATCAGAACCACCTGGCAGCAGACTATCCTCACTCTAGCTTGACGAACACATTTTACATTAGCTAGAATGCAGTGTTGCTGATATACCACATCAGATTGACTTTGCTATATCTATTTAAATGCATACATTTAAAATATTTATCCTTAATTAATTGTCGTGATCTCACTAACTTAAAATGCAAAACGAATATTTTATGATTATCTTGAAATTAAATAAGAATGTGACTATTCAGTTGCTGATACCCAAAATAACTTTAGTCTTGCATTTACACTAAACAGGATCAATATTGTAAATTAACATACTTGTACATTTCACTTACAGACCCAGTTTCATCAAATGGTTGAACTCACTGAGGAAGCTAGGAAAGCATATCAAGAGATGTTGAACGCTCTCGAGCTAGAGTTAAGGGAAGATAACGCAAATTCAATGGAACCAGTGTGCAATATTTCAGAGGAAAGTACCTTTGCACATGATATCATGACCTCTCAAGCTTTTAGTGAACCCACCGAGCCAGAATATGGTGAGTATCAAATAACGTGCAGGCATATAAATCCACATTTCTACAATCATGTTTATTGATTTTAAGGTTCTCTTGAAAAACATTTAGTTAAAATGTAATCATTTGTGAAGAAAACTAGTTGAAAACCTAAATTATCAACCTGAGGGGGGAGGGTGTAACAATAGCTTTGAGTCAAATAAATCAAATGTGGACAATCACTGGTAGAATCAGAATAGGACAGCATAAAAAATATATTTTTTTGGCCCACCTCGTCCATGCAAACTGGGATGCCTTCATTAGGCCTGTATCCTTCCAAGTCTTTCTTGTACATTCCAAAATGTACATTTTCAAGTGCATTTCCAAATGCCTTTTAAACACAGTAATTGTGTCTACCTCTGCCACCTTCCCCTGGCAGCTCATTCATTGAAGCTTCATTATGACTGTCAGATTCCATTTTAGTGTAGTAATCTTACCTTTGTTTCTACACCAACCGCAAACTTGTGTCATGTGGTCATAAAAGCGGTTTGTATGATGGACTTTCTTAGTGAAAGTCAAACAGTTAGATTGCTTCTGCATAACTTGTATTTACCCAATTAAATGGCATATTTCCCGCTAATACACTATCCACAAATATTAAAACAATTCAGATATGGGCTAATAGTGGAAGGTATATTTAATGTGAACAGTACCATCATTGCAACACCTATACATAAATAATCTGCCAACCAATGCTGAGTTTAGTTCTGCCAGAATTTATCTTCTCCAAGCCTCCTCAGAACCTTAGTCCAAATATGATAAAAGAGCACAATATCAGAAGTAAAGTGTAAATGGCTTCCCTTGTGGTAGTGATATCGAGGCAGCATTTGACCAAGTGTTATATTAAAAAATCTCTAATTAAATTGAAGTGCAAACCCTTCTGGTGGCTGGATTCTGACCAATTACTGCCTGTGCCACGCGACAGTGAGAGTAGGAATGGAGCGAGGTGGAGGATAAATGTGTGGCTGAAAGACTGGTGCAGAGGGCAGGGATTCAAGTTTCTGGATCATTGGGACTTCTTTTGGGGAAGGTGGGACCTGTACAGAAAGGATGGGTTGACTTGAACCCGAGGGGGACCAATATCCTGGCGGGGAAATTTGCAAAGGCTACTGGGGAGACTTTAAACTAGAATGGTTGGGGCGAGGGACTCAAATAGAGAAAGCTAGTAGACAGAATGGGAGGCAGAAAGCAGAAAAGGGAAGCACTCGGGCACAAGAGGAGAAAGAAAAAAAAGGAAATAAACAGAGAATAAGAGGCGGGGGGTTTCTTAAATGTGCATATTTTAATGCTAGGAGCATTGTAAGAAAGGTGGATGAGCTTAGAGTCTGGATAGACACCTGGAAGTATGATGTGGCGATCAGTGAAGCATGGTTGCAGGAGGGCTGTGATTGGAAACTAAATATTCCAGGATTTCGTTGCTTCAGGTGTGATAGAATTGGAGGGGCAAGAGGTGGAGGTGTTGCATTACTAGTCAGGGAAGATATTACAGCAGTGCTTTGGCAGGATAGATTGGAGGGCTCATCTAGGGAGGCTATTTGGGTGGAACTGAGAAGTGGGAAAGGGGTAGCAACACTTATAGGGGTGTATTATAGACCGCCAAATGGGGATCGAGAATTGGAAGAGCAAATATGTAAGGAGATAGCAGATATTAGTAGTAAGCACAGTAGTGATTGTGGGAGATTTCAACTTTCCACACATAGACTGGGAAACACATTCGGTAAATGGGCTGGATGGTTTGGAGTTTGTAAAATGTGTGCAGGATAGTTTTTTGCAGCAATACATAGAGGTACCTACTAGAGGAGGGGCAGTGTTGGACCTCCTGTTAGGAAATGAGACGGGACAGGTGGCGGAGGTATGCGTTGGGGAGCACTTCGGGTCCAGTGATCACAATACCATTAGTTTCAATATAATTATGGAGAGGGTCAGAACTGGACCTATGGTTGAGATTTTTGATTGGAGAAAGGCTAGCTTTGATGAGATGCGAAATGATTTAAAAGGAGTGAACTGGGACATTTTGTTTTATGGGAAGGATGTAGAAGAGAAATGGAGGACATTTGAAGGGGAAATTTTAAGAGTACAGAATCTTTATGTTCCTGTTCGGTTGAAAGGAAACAGTAAAAAGTGGAAAGAGCCCTGGTTTTCAAGGGAAATTGGACATCTTGTTCGGAAAAAGAGGGAGATCTACAATAATTATAGGCAGCATGAAGTAAATGAGGTGCTTGAGGAGTATAAGGAATGTAAAAAGAATCTTAAGAAAGAAATTAGAAAAGCTAAAAGAAGACATGAGGTTGCTTTGGCAAGTAAGGTGAAAGTAAATCCAAAGGGTTTCTACAGCTATATTAATAGCAAAAGGATAACGAGGGATAAAATTGGTCCATTGGAGAGACAGAGTGGACAGCTATCTGCAGAGCCAAAAGAGATGGGGGAGATATTGAACAATTTATTTTCTTCGGTATTCACCAAGGAGAAGGAAATTGAATTATGTGAGGTAAGGGAAACTACTAGTAGCTATGGATACTATGAGTTTCAAAGTAAAAGAAGTACTGACACTTTTGAAAAATATAAAAGTGGATAAGTCTCCAGGTCCTGACAGGATATTCCCTAGGACATTGAGGGAAGTTAGTGTAGAAATAGCCGGGGTTATGACAGAAATATTTCAAATGTCATTAGAAACGGGAATAGTCCCCGAGGATTGGCGTACTGCGCATGTTGTTCCATTGTTTAAAAAGGGTTCTAAGAGTAAACCTAGCAATTATAGGCCTGTTAGTTTGACTTCAGTGGTGGGCAAATTAATGGAAAAGATACTTAGAGATAATATATATAAGCATCTGGATAAACAGGGTCTGATTAGGAACAGTCAGCATGGATTTGTGCCTGGAAGGTCATGTTTGACTAATCTTCTTGAATTTTTTGAAGAGGTTACTAGGGAAATTGACGAGGGTAAAGCAGTGGATGTTGTCTATATGGACTTTAGTAAGGCCTTTGACAAGGTTCCTCATGGAAGGTTGGTTAAGAAGGTTCAACTGTTGGGTATAAATGCAGGAGTAGCAAGATGGATTCAACAGTGGCTGAATGGGATAAGCCAGAGGGTAATGGTGGATGGTTGTTTGTCGGGTTGGAGGCAGGTGACTAGTGGGGTGCCTCAGGGATCGGTGTTGGGTCCTTTGTTGTTTGTCATGTACATCAATGATCTGGATGAAGGTGTGGTAAATTGGATTAGCAAGTATGCAGATGATACCAAGATAGGGGGTGTTGTGGATAATGAAGAGGATTTCCAAAGTCTACAGAGTGATTTAGGCCATTTGGAAGAATGGGCTGAAAGATGGCAGATGGAGTTTAATGCTGATAAATGTGAGGTGCTACACCTTGGCAGGACAAATCAAAATAGGACGTACATGGTAAATGGTAGGGAATTGAAGAATACAGTTGAACAGAGGGATCTGGGAATAACCGTGCATAGTTCCTTGAAGATGGAATCTCATATAGATAGGGTGGTAAAGAAAGCTTTTGGTATGCTAACCTTTATAATCAGAGCATTGAGTATAGAAGCTGGGATGTAATGTTAAAATTGTACAAGGCATTGGTGAGACCAAATCTGGAGTATGGTGTACAATTTTGGTCGCCCAATTATAGGAAGGATGTCAACAAAATAGAGAGAGTACAGAGGAGATTTACTAGAATGTTGCCTGGGTTTCAACAACTAAGTTACAGAGAAAGGTTGAATAAGTTAGGTCTTTATTCTCTGGAGCGCAGAAGGTTAAGGGGGGACTTGATAGAGGTCTTTAAAATGATGAGAGGGATAGACAGAGTTGATGTGGATCAGCTTTTCCCTTTGAGAATGGGGAAGTTTCAAACAAGAGGACATGACTTCAGAATTAAGGGACAGAGGTTTATGGGTAACATGAGGGGGAACTTCTTTACTCAGAGAGTTGTAGCGGTGTGGAATGAGCTTACAGTGGAAGTGGTGGAGGCAGGTTCGTTGGTATCATTTAAAAATAAATTGGATAGGCATATGGATGAGAAGGGAATGGAGGGTTATGGTATGAGTGCAGGCAGGTGGGACTAAGGGAAAAAAGTTGTTCGGCACGGACTTGTAGGGCCGAGATGGCCTGTTTCCGTGCTGTAATTGTTATATGGTTATATGGTTAATTGTTGGAGGCCAGTCATTCAGTCCCTGGCCATCACAGCATGTTTCCTGGGCAATATTGGAGGCTAAACCATCTTTGATTGAGTCATCAGTGACTTCAAAGGTTCAAAGGTTATTTTATTAGTCACATACACCTAGGTGTAGTGAAATTCTTCTTGCCATGCAGCACATAAAGAAAGAATACAGACATAACAGTAATAAAGAAATTTAAACATAAAAACATCCCCCCACAATGGTTCCCATTATGAGGGAAGGCACTATGTCCAGTCCCCATCCCCAGTTCACCCATAGTCGGGCCTATTGAGGCCTCCACAGTTGCCTCCACGGAGGCCCGATGTTCAAGGCCGTTCTCGCCGGGTGATGGTGCTCCGGCATCGGGAGAATCCTCACAGCGGCATGGGACACCTGGAACGGCCGCTTCCGTACTGGAGGCCGTGGCTTCCGAAGCCAACAAGGCCGCGCCGGATGGAGTTCCACCACTGGTGATCTCGCTGAGAGATCCCAGGCTCCAGATGTTAAAGTCAGCGCCGCCGCCCGCGGCTGGCCGCTCCACAGTCCCGCAGCTCCGCGATGTTTTTATCGGCGGTCTCAGATCACCGGAGTTTCAGCGCGGCGAACCGGGCAAGGCATCGCCCGCTCCGCGATAGCGCTCCAGCGCTGTGCCGCCACCGAAGCCGAGGTTCTGGGCGGTCCCGACAGGAAACGCCGCTCCAGGCCCGCTGGTAGGCCGCGAGGACGGGTCGATGGTGCAGCCCGGAGAAAAGCTGCATCTCCGACCAGGTAGGGACCCTAGAAAGCAGTTTCCCCCCTCCCCCCACATAAAAAAGGCTAGAACTCCAGAACAAAAAACTCAACTAACTAAAAATTAAAAAAAGAGAAAAACGGACAGCTGCTGGCTGGGCAGCCATACCACACAGGACGGCGCCCCTATAGAATGTTTCCCTCATCATAAAGGTTACGATACGATACAACTTTATTTATCCCAGGAGGGAAATTTAGAGGTGAAGGTATTTGCTTATGATTGTATAAGAAAGAACTGCAGATGCTGGAAAAATCGAAGAGGGACAAAAATGCTCGAGAAACTCAGCGGGTGAGGCAGCATCTATGGAGAGAAGGAATAGGCGATGTTTCGGGTCGAGACCCTTGTTCAGACTGATGTCGGGGGGGGGGGGGGGAAAGGAAGAGGCGGAGACAGGCTTGTGGGTGAGCTGGGAAGGGGGAGGGAAAGGAGGGAGAAAGCAAGGACTATCTGAAATTAGAGAAGTCAATGTTTATACCGTTGTGTAAACTACCCAAGCTAAATATGAGGTTCTGTTCCTCCAATTTGTAGTCGGCGATCGCTTCGCTTAACACCTCCGCTCAGTTCGCACTGACCAACTTGATCTCCCGGTGGCTCAGCACTTCAACTCCCCCTCTCATTTCGAACCTGACCTTTCTGTCCTGGGCCTCCTCCATTGCCAGTGTGAGGCCCAGCGCAAATTGTAGGAACAGCACCTCATATTTATCTTGGGTAGTTTATACCCCAGCGGTATGAACATTGACTTCTCTAGTCTTTGCTTTCTCCCTCCTTCCCTTCCCAGCTCTCCCACAATCCTACTGTCTCCGCCTCTTTCTTTCTACTCCCCCACCCCCCGACATCAGTCTGAAGAAGGGTCTCGACCCAAAACGTCGCCTATTCCTTCTCTCCATAGATGCTGCCTCACCTGCTGAGTTTCTCCAGCATTTTTGTCTACCTGTTGATGGATTGTAAATATTTAGTTCCACTTCCAGCACTTCCAATAATGTAGCAACATCTTTACATGATTGAAACAGAGGCAGAAGGAACAATTATCAATTCAAGTTACAGATCAACCACTTTCATTCTCCATTTCAAATAAGACACTATGCCCTAATATTCCCTTTCTTCCACTTTCTTGCCTTGTTCGACATGCACTGTTTCAACTTTTGCTAACCGGACTTCAAAACACTTCCAGTTTCTCACATTCATTTGTGCAAAAGCAAGTCCTTTTCATTACCACAATGAGCAAATAAACGTTTTCACACTAAAATGACTGTTACTCAAGGGGTGAAATTGGGTTTAATTACAAACCCAAAATGTAGTATTTTAAAATCTTATAACTTGCACCAGCTATCATTTAGTAAATGAAGATTAAAAAAAAAAATTATTGGTGCCATTTGCAACGATGAAATCATATTAAGCAGTCAGAAAGCCTGATCAAAGGAGAAGTAACTAGCAACATTTGAATTTATTGGAATATCTGATAATTTGCCATTTCACTTTTTATGCAAATTGCAATTACTTTGGGGAGTGAGGTTACCAGTGGCTGTGATTTGATGTATAATGGAATGAATTTACTCGTCTAACTCTCCTTCCTGCAGTTAATACATGGAGGCATTTGCTAAAGAGACAGTGTAATCCCAACCTATCAGACACTGAAAACACTCGAACCACAGAGGCTTTGCACAGCGACTCAGAAGAAGAAACTGGTGATTCTGTGCAAGATTATCCAAAGTCCATTCTTGATTTTGAATGTCAAACAGCAATAAGATGAATAAATGAATGTGGTTTGTGATGGCACGATATAATGTTTCCACAGCTCTCAATCCGAAGGAACGTTCGGAAAGTGTAGGAAATGTTGATTAAAATATGCAGCAAGTGAAATGGCCTACCATAAATGTCGCTTCAATAAAAACAGTTGTAGATTCCCTTCATAGCCAAGTGGGGTTAAACCTGAATTAAGTGTCTCATAATTGAAACATTTGATAGCCAATTAATAATATTAATTGATCCATGATAAACAGGCAAACTTAAAGTCCAAGTAAGCCACATTCAGCATGATGAATAGCTAGAAATAAGTATTACCCAGTGATTACCTCAGAATGAGGTTGGCTGTAGTGGTGACATTTTGCTCCTCTGCAACTACTATAGTCAACTTTAAAATAGTCACAGAAATCAATATTATGTAGCAGAAGGTATGTTTTATTTGCATCCTTTTGAAATTCCTGCCTTAACAGTCCATTCTGGTTTATTCTGGTGCAAAGCCAATCCTGAAACTGGAAAATTAGAAATGGTTTGGTCGTTTGAAATTGCAGTGTCCTAGATATCACTATTATGAAACCGTTTATGTAATTAGACTCGCAGATACATTTATACGTCTAATGGAATAGTTACATTCATTGCAAAACATGGTAACAATCTAATTGTTACTAGCTATATTTACTTCACACATTGGAGCACACCATTATAGACACAATGACCACCTCAATTCCATCAGGACATATTTCCACAAGTGCCTGCTCAGGGTAAGAACAACATACCAAATGTCTTGTGCTGCATTTCATTAATTTTAACAACTCTTCTACTTTGCGTGAAATTCTAAGCAATTTCCCCCAAAATCATCCATTTTGTGAATGTTCAAATGTGTATTTACCTATGTTGAATCTCGGTCCTAAGCTACAAACTACACTACTGATTATACAACAGCAATTGCAGATGCTGGTTTACAAAATAAGACACAGAGTGCTGGAGTAACTCTGGGTCGGGTAGCATCTCTGGTGGTCATGATTGAGGACATTCTTGATCCGGACTGAAGAAGGGTTCTGACTTGGTGTTATCTATTCGTCTTCCATTGATGCTGCCTGACCCGCTGAGTTATTCCAGCAGTCTTTCTTGCACTACTGATCAATTAAATGTGCATTTCAAATGTACTTAAATGAATATTACAATTTGTGATGGCAGTGAGCTACATGGCCAGAAAAATACTAAAATAATAAGCAGCCCTTCTGAATAATTTGAACTGCAAGAAACATACCAAAACCTTTTCATTGTGTGTTCCATTTATCAATATTTTGTGTTCATGTGATTGATTTACTAACAATGCCTCGAATGAAGTTGATTCAATTGAATATCCTTTTTGTAAGAGGGCGATAGCCTGCTCTGATTCGAGTTGCACCAATGGTTTGAAGCACCACAAGTATGTTCAGAACAGTTAATAAAACATCATACACTATAAAATACCAGTTGAACACATCTTTCTACTCAATAATTAATTGCTACATTAATGCGCATTTGCCACATTACTTTGCTAAATAGCAGCCCCAGTTCACGTAGAATCATGAGTAAAAAATAGCTAAGTGTTAAAAGAAAGCAAACTGCTACAAATCAGCTTTAATAGCAGATGAAAACTTGCTGCAGTCAAGGACACAGGTTTTTAGTCAGTGAGTTTTTCATGGTCAAAACAAACATATTTAAATACTAGTTCCGATTACACTGACAGCTATGTAATTTATTGTCCATTTGCAACTATGGGCAGAATGCTTTTTGCCAAAATAAATGCAAAATTTCTTTTTACAGATTTAAAGCAAAGGCACACATTTAAGTAAACCTCAAGCCGTACTCAAATTTTGGATTTTTGCCTTATCTGCAATTGGCAATAAACAGTGAAACTTATGTGGGAGTTTAGTAATATTTAAAATAAAACAGTAAGTACTAAAAACATTCAGCAGGTCATAGTTTTTGCAGCACTTGTGTTTTTATTTTTGATCAGTAATATTTATTGCGTAATACATTACTACTGATTTCTGACCTAACTAAATTCCAATTTATATGATAATCTGTAATACAAGATTCTATGGTGAGAAATAAATGCTACTTATGCTTACTACATAAAATAAGTTAGAAAGAGTATCATTAAACTGTTATGAACAGTGTGTAAAACTTGTTTTACACATTGGGGTGTGCATGGATATACGAATGTTGTGAATTCTTCCGAGGCAATGGGTGCCACAAGTTTAATCCATCTGGACACATTTATCACTGATAAAATTAACCTCTTCCATGTTTACCATCCTTGCTTTGTGGAGGATCTAGGAGATTAAACTGATCTCCATATGCATCAAACAGTACCATAAACAAACTAATTTTATAATCAATATTAGGTATGAAAGAGACAGATTCACTGTCGACTTACTCAAGATAAACCGACTGCTGTAGCGGAGGTTGATGAATTGTATAAAAAAAAATGGAATTGAGCTAAAGAAGAATGCAAAATTAGCGATGTATGCAAAATATAAGAACCATTCATACAACTTTACTATACTATCCTCAGCTTATAAATAATCCTCATTTGTTTGTCTTATTTTGTGGAAGCTGCTTGTATTAGAAATCTAAACAGAAATGTTCTGATGGTCAGGTCAGCATTTTGATGTCATGGGTTTGGAAGTTATAATGGGGTCTTGGTTATCAAAACATTTTGTTGTTCCCCCTATTCTATCTGCTTCACTTTTCTGCAAATTTTTCATCGTTAAAAAAAAATTACGACTGTTCCTCTTTCAGGTTATCTATGTACAAAAAAGTTAAATTCAAGAGGTCAATATTTAAAGTTCTGGAAAACAAGAAAGACACAGATTCAGTTCGCTTTTAATGAAAGTCTTACTCAGAGCAGTATATTTGTTGGCGAAGGTTAGTGAAAATGGTGCATCTGAATGTGCGTTGGTAAAGGCAAGGAATGTGGCAGGAGTAAGTTGGGTTTGTTTTTAAAAGTCCTCTCCAATATTTTCCAGTGATATTTTATCTTTTGCTAGACTACAGTGTAACTCATTAAACAGCTGTTATGTATAATTTTAATTTAAAGTACTGCCTAATTAATCTGCAATGTTTTCAAAATTTGACAGTTTCATGCTATTTTCAGGTTATTTTCTTTAAAACACCTAAATTGTTTTGACGTTTAATAAGAACGTAAACTTTATTTTAAATGGATTAGATTGTGGGACAGTCCCATAATGTATTTGTTAAGTTAGAAAGTGAATTCAGTTATACTTTTATAACTGGCACATAGAAGGATAATGCCTGTACTGTCGTGAGTGTTATTGCTCTCCCATAGTCAGTGCACATTGGGCAGAGGTTGAGGTTATTACCCAATCTCCTGCAAAAGTATCAAACCAAAGAAAAATTTGCCGTAAATGTTTTGGTTCTCATCTTTATCTTTCCTTCTTCGGCTGCAAGCATACAAAAAAAAATGCTGAACACAACAGCTGCATAGAGTACAAGCTAGCCATGGTATACTGAGAGCTAATCAAGACAGTTGCAGTTTCTCCATGCCACTCATGTCCAAACGTTTTTTAATTGGTCCAAGTCCAAGGGTTGTAATGAAGCTTGGGACTATTCCAAGTTTGCAAAATCAGTGCTCACTTATTCTTTATGCAAACACAATATTGGTAAAGCAGCTGCAAACAGATAGCTGAAAAATAATACTTATGAATGTTTTGCTCCTATGATTTTATTGTTGTAAAATAAAATGAATCTACGAAGGCCCCCAAAAGATCTGCTTTTCTTTTAAAGGAGAGTACTATTATACTCTCTGTCTTTGTCTTAAGGCCAATAAAAGCTGTGATGCAATAAGAGGTGATTGGGAGTACTGGGCACTGCCTACTGCTCTGTAGTTCTGCTGGTTTGATTTGGGAAAGCAATCAATATTTAAATATTGTACCACTGTGACTATTTAAAGATATGTTTGTGCTGTAAATAATTAAATTTTATGCTATTGAGCATAGGCTGATTGCCTTTCCATAAAATAGACAAATGTCTACAATTTTTTTGGGGAGGCTTCTTTGAAGGACTAATTTAGTTCTATAATACTTTATGAAAGCTAGTTTGATATACATGATTGTTAAATTCTTATTCTATAGATTTATATTGAGTGAATTAAACTCAAATGTTGCTGCTTTTGAATATTTTTGAAAAATAAATATTTTGATTAAAGGGAAGTAGCGAGTGATTTTTTTTTTTAGCCCTGGCTGTCAAAATCACCTCAATGGGTTGACCATCTTTTACAAACAAAGGTCCCAATGTTTGCTTGCATGCTGTGCATCTATGGGAAGGGCCATGGCCTTATCCCGTTAATTTAAACTGACAAGGCTATGAACTACAATAATTTGAAAAAGACCGTACCAGGGAAATAGTCAACACACAAATATCACTCACATATGTGGTGTGAAATCAGTCCCTGGCCCTGCATTCAAGTCACTGTTCTTAAGATAGATGCCACCAATCCTCTCATGACAACTTCTTCATCGTTTTTTGTTTGGTTTATAACAAAAAAATTCTTTCTGGAACAAAAACTTGTGTGCATCTGAAAAACGGAGGTATTGCTGACCAAAGTTGTTTCACTATTATCTGCTTGTTGATTTTGGTGGTGTCAGGAAAAGGAAGAAGTGGTTGCATCTGTTTCATAATAAACCCATTGTGGTGCTCGGACATGGTGGTCTTGTCCCATTGCTGCTACTCTCATCTAGAAGTCTGGCAGGTAGGTGCCAACCAGTACACCAACCAAGAGTGTTCTCTGTCATCATTCTGTTTATATCCTGCCTAAGACAGATGTCAAGTTTGCCCTTGGGAATTGAGCCCCATTATCAACAGGCATGAAACTGCATTCTTAGAGCTGTTATCATCATCATCATCATCATCGCTGGGGATTATAACCAAGGTAGCGTGAAAGTGTCCTCGCTTAAACCACCATCAACACGTTATCTTCAACACCAGAGGACACAATACACCTGACCACCGCTATACCACCGTCCAGAACAGATTATGCACTTTTGAGATTTAAACCTGGGCAGGACTTGCACAATAAGTGCATGTGAAGGCCATGTAGTGGGTTGTAGAACAGAGACTGAGAGGTAAAGGAACATTATTTTCTGAAAGTGAGGACAAGGGCAAAGTGGATGGTGGTGGCATTTGACACAGCTGTTCTCATCAGTCAGGGCATTGAGTTCAGGAGTTGGGACATTATGTAACAATTGTTCAAAATGGTGAGACCCCACTTGGAGCATTGTATGTAGTTCTGGTCATCCAGCTGTATGATGTCATTAAGCTGCAATGGGTTGACCATCTTTTACAAACAAAGGTCCCAATGTTTGCTTGCATGCTGTGCATCTATGGGAAGGACCACGGCCTTATTCCGTTAATTTAAACTGACAAGGCTATGAACTACAATAATTTGAAAAAACCCGTACCAGGGAAATAGTCAACACACAAATATCACTCACATATGTGGTGTGCAATCAGTCCCTGGCCCTGCATTCAAGTCACTGTTCTTAAGATAGATGCCACCAATCCTCTCATGACAACATCTTCATCGTTTTTTGTTTGGTTTATAACAATAAATTTCTTTGGTTTTATTGATCTTCAGAATTACTATGAGTAGAAGTTCAAAGAAAGGATTTTCTTGTGAAAAACAGGAAATTATGCAAACATCTCTGGAAATCTCACTTTATTTAAAGTTCACAGGATCACATTCATAATTCTGCAGCGTTCATTAAAAGAATAAATATTTTACACACAAAATATTTTTGGCATGCACTGCAAATTCAGAAGTTCCAAATATTGGCACATAAATTGTAATTAATTTCAACCCTTCAAAGAAAGCGAGAGCAGTAATTTGGCCGTGATATCTCCAAGATGCAGGCGCTTTTTCATTAATCATTATGCAGTACTATGACAGGTTTTCTTGTAGTATGCAATGTTATTGCTCTTGTTTGGAATTCTATGTTAAATACAAATTTGGTACCTGGTTTTTATGAACACAAACACACCTGCTCCAAACCAAGTGAATAATCCAGGATTCTAAAATGATTCTAGTCTCCAACATTGATGAAAAGGATTAGATGGGAACAGGATTCCATTCCTTAACATAATAACATTTGTTACACAGGCTGTGAAACCCTGACTAATATCCACCATCAACATTTCTTACAGTAGGACTCAGTTTAACCATGCTTTTGTTGTAGCCAACTTCAAGGTTGAAAAATGACAATCGTAACTTGTAAACTGTAGAGAACTATCTCTGCGACTCTTGTGAAAACACTTTTAGTGTAAAATTTTGCAAAGGTTCAAAAATTACCTTTGGATTGGTCATAAATATGTTACCGTAGACTGGATTCGAAGAATTGCACTGTGTCTAGAAACAGTCCAAGAATCAGCATAACAAGTAACAGTAATGTTATATATTCAGCAAATTATGCATTATTCTCAAAGTTCATTATCAAGAATGAGCTTTTCAGCCAATGGTAAAGTTAAAGTTATTCACTTGCTGGTATTTGCGGGAATACATCACTTGATTTTCATTATACAAAAATCCTTTGCGTATCTCATTCTAGGTTCACCTCATCACAGCTGTTCTGTAAGTTCAAAAATAAACTGGTTATATTCACCTCATAGTTATGTTGTAAGATTAAAATATCCCACTGTACCAAAAGGATCTAGAGGCATAACCAATTAGTTTAACGTAGCATGTAAAGCACAACTGGTGCCTGGAAATTGACTCATTATGTATTTACAAGCTCATCTGTGACCTGAGGGAAGTCTGGGAAAATTTGTAAATTAATCTAGTTTGCTTTAAGTCTAGCGCTCAGCTCCACCAGGCTCCGGTCTGTATCAAGCAACATTTCTTATTGAGAATCTAGAGAAAAGGGAAGAGAGATGGTGAATCTACACCTAATAGAACACAAAGACTGGATTATGTGGGGGAGGATTAACTGCATTAATAAAATGAATGAAATAAATGTATACTCTCCACTTATTTTGAATCAATTCCAACACAATTTTCAATTTACATTTTTTGAGTTTACCATCTTAAATATTCCCTTCAAGGTTGAAGTGACCAGGGTTCACAAATATTTTGTATTAACTCAGATTGCTACAGATTAGAAACAGCAATTTGTTTTTCTCTGCACTCTCTCACATTCCCTGCATTTCAGTGATCAGGCAGAATTGTTTATCTTGTGAAAACACTGCACTTTGTGCATGGCTTCCATCAGGTTCATTTTCTGAATTATTCTCACTGGTACTTGAACGTAAAAGGCCTTGGGACATTTCTGGTACAATCAGAGGGTGTGGGAAAGGGAATGCATCACCTGTTTCTATAAAATAATGGTGGCTTATCACTTCCCAATTACCATCCCACTAATTGGGCTGAGATTCATTGGTGGGAAGGAGACGACGACTATTTTATTAATCCTGTTTCCTGTCTTTCAACCAATTCTCAACCCATACTGGTCTATGATGTCCACTTCCACATGCTCTAACTTTGCTCGGAAAACCTCATCTAAGGAAATTTGTCAAATGCAGCCTGAAAATCCACAAGCATCATATCCACTTGTTCCTTCTCAATTATTCTGCCAGATAGATCCTCAAAGAGCACTAATACATTAAACAATTTATCTTTCATGGTGTGATCAAGCAAAGTTAACATAGATTTAAGATTAGACACTTAAGAGCTGAAGTAATTCAAGTTTAGGCTGCATCTCTGGATAACATGGATAGGTGACATTTCAGGCTGGGGCCCTTCTTCAAACTAATTGTAGTGAGAGGGCAGGGGAGGAGAACGCTGGAAGAGAGGTGGGTACAGGAGAAAGTTTGGCAAGTGATAGGTGGATGCATATTGGGGGGTGGGGGGTTCGATTGGCAAATGATTAGACAAATGTTGAAAAACAGACCTGCCATTTCTTTGTCCAGATTTCTAACTGATCTATATCCTGTGCTATTCTTTGACAACCTTCTTTGCTATCTAGATGTTTGCATTCAAGAGTAATCGGGAATGGGCTGTAACTGCAGATGGTGCCTAAGGCACTCACATCCTTGAAAATGGGCGAAAATTTTATTTTATTTTCATTTATTTCTGGTTTTAAACCTCTCAAGGACTCGTCATTTTGTAAACTCCTCCAGCCTGAGAAAATGCCAAGATTTTACCTATGAGTTTCAGATATAATTGTTCAAATGTCAGTGGCTGAAATTTTTGGTCATTTACCTGAATATCTCTTTTAAGTAGTTAGGTATCAAATTTTGTTTGGAACTTTGGTATTTACATTTGTTGTTATGCTGTTATCCCATTCAAGTATAACACAATGAAAAGGTCACTAACATAAGTTCACATTGTGGTTGATAGACACAAACAGCTGGAGTAACTCAGCGGGACAGGCAGCATCTCTGGAGAGAAGGAATGGGTAACGTTTCGGGTTGAGACCTTTCTTCAGTATGAAGCTTATGCCAGTCTTTTGTGTCTTTAGTTTAAACCAACATCTCCAGCTCCTTCCTACACATTGTGGTTACCATTTTCAAAATATAAGGACGTTTTCAATAAAGTTCAAGCCCTGCATTCAAGGCTACTGCCACAATAAGATGGTGAACTGAAGCCCAGCATTGTCCAAAATATCATGCAAGGTTCCACTCTTAATTATGCTTCCAGGAGAAATAATAGGATAATGGAAGATTGCAAGTTAGTGACACTCAAGATAAGATCAATCCACAGAACTTTAATGTGCCTCTTAGCGACTGACTCAGTTTCCCATTGCTGTGGATTGTCTGGTCTCATGGATAATAAAGGGCGAGATAATAAAGCCCAAAATGTAGGGGAGAGAAGAAAAAGACAATAAACAGAGAATAAGAGAGGGTGGGTTTCTTAAATGTGTGTATTTTAATGCTAGGAGCATTGTAAGAAAGGTGGATGAACTTAGAGCCTGGATTGACACCTGGAAGTATGATGTTGTGGCGATCAGTGAAACATGGTTGCAGGAGGGCTGTGATTGGAAACGAAATATTCCAGGATTTCGTTGCTTCAGGTGTGATAGAATTGGAGGGGCAAGAGGTGGAGGTGTTGCATTGCTTATCAGGGAAGATATTACAGCAGTGCTTTGGCAGGATAGATTAGAGGGCTCGTCTAGGGAGGCTATTTGGGTGGAACTGAGAAATGGGAAAAGGGTAGCAACACTTATAGGGGTGTATTATAGACCGCCAAATGGGGAGCGAGAATTGAAAGAGCAAATATGTAAGGAGATTGCAGATATTAGTAGTAAGCACAAGGTAGTGATTGTGGGAGATTTTAATTTTCCACACATAGACTGGGAAACACATTCTGTAAATGGGCTGGATGGGTTGATTGTAAAATGTGTGCAGGATAGTTTTTTGCAGCAATACATAGAAGTACCTACTAGAGAAGGGGCGGTGCTGGACCTCCTGTTAGGAAATGAGACGGGTCAGGTGGCAGAGGTATGCGTTGGGGAACAGTTCGGGACCAGTGATCACAGTACCATTAGTTTCAATATAATTATGGAGAGGGTCAGAACTGGACCTAGGGTTGAGATTTTTGATTGGAGAAAGGCTAACTTTGAGGAGATGCGAAAGGATTTAAAAGGAGTAAATTGGGACAGTTTGTTTTATGGGAAAGATGTGGAAGAGAAATGGAGGACATTTAAAGGTGAAATTTTAAGTACAGAATCTTTATGTCCCTGTTCGGTTGAAAGGAAATAGTAAAAATTGGAAAGAGCCATGGTTTTCAAGGAAAATTGGACACTTGGTTCGGAAAAAGAGAGAGATCTACAATAATTATAGGCAGCATGGAGTAAATGAGGTGCTTGAGGAGTATAAAGAATGTAAAAAGAATCTTAAGAAAGAAATTAGAAAAGCTAAAAGAAGATATGAGGTTGCTTTGGCAAGTACGGTGAAAGTAAATCCAAAGGCTTTCTACAGCTATATTAATAGCAAAAGGATAACGAGGGATAAAATTGGTCCATTGGAGAGTCAGAGTGGACAGCTATCTGCAGAGCCAAAAGAGATGGGGGAGATATTGAACAATTTCTTTTCTTCGGTATTCACCAAGGAGAAGGATATTGAATTATGTGAGGTAAGGGAAACAAGTAGAGTAGCTATGGAAACTATGAGATTCAAAGAAGAGGAAGTACTGACACTTTTGAGAAATATAAAAGTGGATAAGTCTCCAGGTCCGGACAGGATATTCCCTAGGACATTGAGGGAAGTTAGTGTAGAAATAGCAGGGGCTATGACAGAAATATTTCAAATGTCGTTAGAAACGGGAATAGTGCCGGAGGATTGGCGCACTGCGCATGTTGTTCCATTGTTTAAAAAGGGGTCTAAGAGTAAACCTAGCAATTATAGACCTGTTAGTTTGACGTCAGTGGTGGGCAAATTAATGGAAAGGATACTTAGAGATAATATATATAAGCATCTGGATAAACAGGGTCTGATTAGGAACAGTCAACATGGATTTGTGCCTGGAAGGTCATGTTTGAATTTTTTGAAGAGGTTACTCGGGAAATTGATGAGGGTAAAGCAGTGGATGTTGTATATATGGACTTCAGTAAGGCCTTTGACAAGGTTCCTCACGGAAGGTTGGTTAAGAAGGTTCAATTGTTGGGTATTAATGGTGGAGTAGCAAGATGGATTCAACAGTGGCTGAATGGGAGATGCCAGAGAGTAATGGTGGATGGTTGTTTGTCAGGTTGGAGGCCAGTGACTAGTGGGGTGCCACAGGGATCTGTGTTGGGTCCACTGTTGTTTGTCATGTACATCAATGATCTGGATGATGGTGTGGTAAATTGGATTAGTAAGTGTGCAGATGATACTAAGATAGGTGGGGTTGTGGATAATGAAGTAGATTTTCAAAGTCTACAGAGAGATTTATGCCAGTTGGAAGAGTGGGCTGAAAGATGGCAGATGGAGTTTAATGCTGATAAGTGTGAGGTGCTACATCTTGGCAGGACAAACCAAAATAGGACGTACATAGTAAATGGTAGGGAATTGAAGAATGCAGGTGAACAGAGGGATCTGGGAATAACTGTGCACAGTTCCCTGAAAGTGGAATTTCATGTAGATAGGATGGTAAAGAAAGCTTTTGGTGTGCTGGCCTTTATAAATCAGAGCATTGAGTATAGAAGTTGGGATGTAATGTTAAAATTGTACAAGGCATTGGTGAGGCCAATTCTGGAGTATGGTGTACAATTTTGGTCGCCTAATTATAGGAAGGATGTCAACAAAATAGAGAGAGTACAGAAGAGATTTACTAGAATGTTGCCTGGGTTTCAGCAACTAAGTTACAGAGAAAGGTTGAACAAGTTAGGGCTTTATTCTTTGGAGCGCAGAAGGTTAAGGGGGGGAATTGATAGAGGTCTTTAAAATGATGAGAGGGATAGACAGAGTTGACGTGGATAAGCTTTTCCCACTGAGAGTAGGGAAGATTCAAACAAGGGGACATGACTTGAGAATTAAGGGACAGAAGATTAGGGGAAACTTGAGGGGGAACTTCTTTACTCAGAGAGTGGTGGCTGTGTGGAATGAGCTTCCAGTGAAGGTGGTGGAGGCAGGTTCGTTTTTATAATTTAAAAATAAATTGGATAGTTATATGGACGGGAAAGGAATGGAGGGTTATGGTCTGAGCGCAGGTATATGGGACTCGGGGAGAATACGTGTTTGGCACGGACTAGAAGGGTCGAGATGGCCTGTTTCCGTGCTGTAATTGTTATATGGTTATTATTATATGGTTATAAAACTCCATGCTGAAATAATGGGATTGAGGGGTTGGGTGGAGAGAATTGAAATTCTTAAGCTTGTGCCATTAATGAGGAACTCTTCGGTTATAATGGATATACTTTGCACTAGTTCTTCTTACCCATGACTTCATCCATGCTTGCATCACTTTTTCATGCTCATCGACTGCATTCCTCCATTTCGTCAGCTCTGTCGACCATTTGCTTTTGGCAAGGGCATCTAAATCCAAAACAAAATTAATTAATTAGCTATGATCAGCAAGTTTTCTAATTTAATGTGCCTATAACTGGAAATTAATGCCTCGCATTCAAATGAATCATCTTTGGCACCATGAAACCATGTTAAGCTGCATGAAAGCAACTCCAGGAGATGATGTGAACTGGAAACACGCAAGACTGCAGACGCTGAAATTTAGAGCAACAAAATAAATCTTGCGGAGGAATTCAACAGATCAAGCAGCGTCTGTTGATGCTTCAAGTCAGGATCCTTCATCGTGACAATAAAGTATTCATTCATTCGTTCACGACTGTTGTGTATCGGTTCAAACTCCAAGCTCTAGTAAGGAACTGTACATTTCAAGCTACCTGCGAGTGGCAATGCAACACATTCCACAGGACCCTGTCTGCAGAGATATAAAGGGAAACAAAGCTAACACTGGGGACAATAAACTTGTTACTTAATAAATAGTGACGGGACCAAAACAAATTTGATTTTTAAATCAATTCCAGCAAAATAAAATCTGCTTAGTTTATAGATTCTCAAGATCCCCATTTAGCAAGTCTCAGTGCCTTGGTATGCCAGAAAACTCTGGCTTGATGTGCAGACGTGGTCAAATGGTCCATAAATTTAATCAGAGCTGCCACACATGCACTCTCAAATGTTCAAAGAAAAACTGGATTCTTTCATTATTGAACAATTATTGATGTGCGAGCATCAAACTCATAGAAAATCACTTGCATGGGGTTTGCAACAGTAAATAGTAGGTGACCAGGTGACACCCCCGCCCTCAAGCAACAAGAATGATTACTAGCAAGAAAACTTCTGATACATTTAATTTTAAAATAGCTTTTAAATCGATCTAGTATAAACAGCTTTAACTACAGTTTTAGTTTAGTTTATTATTGTCAGAGGTATACTGAAAATATTTTTGTTTGTGTGCTATCCAGTCAAGGAAAATACTATACATGAATACAATCTGGTTGTCCACAGTGCACAGTGCACAGATAAAGGATAAAGGGTACAACATTTAGTGCAAAGATATAACATTGAAATCCAATAAAGTCCAATTAAAAATAGGCCAAAGATCTCCAGTGAGGTAGTTGGGAGATCAGGATCGCACTTTAGCTGATGAGAGAACCGTACATTTGCCTGATAACAACTGGGAAGCAGCTGTTTCGTGAATCTGAAGGTATGTGTTTTCAGTTGGGTGCAATGCTCCTGCTCTGTCACTTTGATCGTCTCCCACACATTCCTTAAGATCATTTAAAGTAGGAGGGGGACCAGACCAAATGGACCTATTCTGCCATGTAATAAGATCATGACTAATCTAAGAGTTAGCTCCACTCTCCTGTCTGTTTCGAACACCCCTTGATTCTGCCAGTCTACCCCTTCTTACCCAGATCTACCTTATACTAGCAGATCTAACCCGCCCGTTCCCCTCACCTCTTTATCAACTATCTCCCTTCTATTCCATCAGTTTGAAGAAAGTCCCTGACCCAAAACATTGCCGGTATAATTTCCCTCCAGGTTCCTGCAGCAGTTTATCATTTGCTCTTTGATCCTGCATTTGTTCAAAAGTCTATTTTGCTTACTGAATATATTTATGGGATGGAGAATTCCAAAGATCCATGATCTTCCAAGAAGGATTTTGTCTTCATCTTTGTCTTAATAGGGCAATTCGGAAACAATACTCCCAAGATCAGGATTTGCCACAAGAGCAAAAAAACCCTCAGTTTTGACCAGGTCAAGGCCCTTAGCCTCCGAGATATTTTGATAAGATCTCATTGCATTGTACTGAACTCTAATGGGTATAGACTAAACAAACTGAACCTTTCTTCACAAGGTGATCCCTTCATCTCAGGAAGGAAGCCAGTGGCCCTTTTATTTTATCCTTACAACCTCAGCAGGAGGTAGCAGAGAACAATTTTCCATTTTGATCTTTTGTTTGCCAGAGTTTACATATATTTTTGACAGCAAGGGTCATTTCCTTCAAGAACTGTTTGGTGAACACCATGCACACAATATTCTTAGTTCGTCGTGATTTCTTTGCAGACCAATTTTCTCCCCTCAGTCGCTGGAGAAATTGACGAGCATTTCTTTCACCACTGACTGAGTACTAACACTGTGCATTGGAAATTCAGCTTGTATCACAACAACATCTCATGATTCGGTCACTTTTCACCACCAACTTAGGGCCAACATCCACTGCTGACAAATTCTGCCGCGCATACTTTCATATCCTCCACTGACAATGGTAATTCTCTAATTAGTCAATGGTGTGAACATACAGTGATACTGGTGATTCAAACCTTTTCTCACTTCCTCTACAAGTTAAATGCCACATCAGCATCACATCAGGTTGGAGCCTGATTGCTATAAACTTCTGTATAATAAATATTAATGAAAAATATAAATCTTAAGAATCAAGCACCTACAATGTGACTTTAGTGGAATAAAACGATCACTGGCTTAACCATGTAGGTCTGGATGTCACCAAGCCATTTTTATATTGTTGCCAAAGTTAGTGCATCTTGCTTCATCTCCCCCGAATGGTCTCTGTCAAATTCTTGTCCACTATATTTTGTGGCACTCCTGGGAATAACCTAATAAACCATTTTTGAACCTTCTCTATTGCTAACACATTATCCTTGTACTCTGGTGGCCAGACGAGTGTGCACTACTGCACTATGCGCTATCTAGTATTTATAACATTTTAGTAAAAACGTCCCAGCCATTGTTCAATAGCTCGATTATTGAAGGCAGGTATCCCATATTATTGATCACCGTCCAGCTATCTACAGTTATCTAGGGTCACCTGGTGTCTTATACTTCACAGTATCGTGCCATTTATTACTTCCTTGCCTCCAACTAATTACCTCACAAATGTGCAAACCCAGTGCTAGTTCTGGTCAGGTATACAATGCTTTCCAATGTCGTCAATTCACAGGACCAAATCTGGTTCAAAGAGAGTGATTTGAAAACAATACCAACAGTATAGTAAGAGCACCAGATGTATCTAAAATAAAATTCCTACCCGGTGAAGTCAGAGTTTTACGTGTGTTTGGTGTTCCACATTGCCTGATTTACCCCAACTCCCATGACAACTTTCAACACATCCAGAGTGGGATGGAATAATCTCAGATAGACACAAAATGCTGGAGTAACACAGCAGGTCAGACAGCATTGTAGGGGGAGGGGGAGAGGAGGAGGAAAGAGGAAGGAGGAATAATCTCAATTTGCCTCAAAAGGTTTATTGTCCATAAATCGACAACCCAGTCCGACTGTCACAATATAACAAGTGTGTACAAACTGTAAGATGGAGCACAGGAACCAAGTCTTTGCCAGTACTTTGCAAAACCGTAAACAAGAAAAGGGAGCTAGGCACATAAAAATGCTCCTTCAATGTCCTTGCATGTTCATTTAGAGCCATCCCTTCACCTGGGGCAAAATCCAGACATTCCCCACCCATGCACACAGAAGCAACAGTTCACTCCCACCCAAGTGCAACTCCCACCCAAATGCAACTCTCCTCAGGGACATTCACAAATATTTTTAAAATATTGGCTTAGGTTCTATCGTTTATTTATCCTTGATTACATTTTTCTCCCTACTATGCAAAAAAACTCTCAAAGTTGCAGGCATCACACCAATGCAAATTATTGTTTCATCACTTTACCTTCAACTATGATGAGTACATTTGACTGCGCAGTTCCTTTTTTGGATATAACGTGACAATGATATTGTGTGTCAATAGTTACTATGTCCTTCAACCAGCTGATTGCATGGGTTCTCCCATCTCTTAATGCCTGAGTTTGGTGCTTGACAGAATCAGTCACCCTTTGACCATTTTTCTTCCAAATGAAGCGCAAATCTTTGGGTCCTGTAGAAAATAAAATATTTATAAATCATCACTATCACTAAATGTTGCCGAATTACTTCAATTTAAGGCTCTCATTACTATCTGATCCAGTCAAGAGCGACCACCAATAGTCAGATGTGTGACCTGCTGACAGCTGACAAAATGGACTAGTGGTGAGTGGATGCCCGCATGTTCCAACATAAACTAATCAAAGCAAAGGAGCTTAGTGATAGTATTTACAAAATGCTCCAATTTTGCCGTTTGGGGTCAAGTCCCAGAAGATACCACAGTCCTCTCTGGGTTCTTCCTGATGCGATGAAGTCCAAAGCTACAAGATTTTCTGTCACATGATGCCTTCTCCTAGTAGGACATTGAATCAAATGTTTGACAAGAAGTGTTGACCCTGTGACTTAAAGATCATTTGATTAAGCACAAAAATTGTCACTTTTATTTTGTTCTTTAAAAATCATGAATGATTAGCTGTTTTACCTTTAGTTGTACTCCAGAACATTTGAAGGTTCAGCAAGCAACAGTTTATATCAAAGAATAACATCCCTGTTTAAAATTCAACCGCGTCATAAAACCACTCAGGTTCAAGAATAGCTTCTTATCAACAACCATCAGGCTCTTCAACACTACATAACACTAACTGATGAACTTTGATTTCATTAGGATTTGGGTCTTTTTTTTTTTGCACTAGTATTTGGGGTTATTAATTTGCTGACTTTTAAAAATATATTATCTATGTGGATTGTGTTACAAGCTTGTCAAGCTGCTGCAAGTAAAAATGTAATTGTTCTGTTGTTAGTAAGAATGACAATTGAACACTTGACTTGACTCTTGATTTCTCCAGTGGATAGTAAGAGACACTGGATCTCCAAATTGGTGTGTGGAGACAGGAATCCAATGACAGAAAATGTCAACTGGAAAGGTTCAGCCCACAGGGCACTTGGAATATATTTCACCTTAATTGGTAACATTGTCCCCACTCATTGTCATTATAAATCCTCCCTTGCCTTCTTCCTTGGACTAACAGAGCCTCTGCCAATGTGATACATGGCACAATATGTAGCCCTGAAAGGTTCCAGTGGAAGCACCACTGACATTGGCAATTTATGCACATTGTAATGAGACACAATGACTAAACATCAAGCATAGGCTGTTCTGTTGAGATATGCCACTATTAATGTACTTGAAACCATACAATCTCCTCGAGATTGTTTATTGCTCTCCTTCAATATGTATCAGTGAAGTAGTTCCTACTTTTTTCCTCTTACCTTTTTAAGCTGCACCTGTGATTATTCTTAATAATGTCCACAGCTATCGAAAACATTTTCATATTTAACTCTTCTCAATAGGATACAGCAGACTGGACTCCATTAACTTCATTTTATTACTATAGATAAGGAATACTGCTTACAAATTTGAATCGACAGTGGCATTAATGCAAACCACTTAAGATTTATTTCTTAACGTTTGGATTTAAATAACCTTCAAGTGCTTACAACAAAAGGAGACCAATGATGAGCAGTGTTTTTAAAGATTGTTTTTGTAATGTTATGCAAAGAATGAGCAATTTCAAGATTGGAGACTGGAAAACTTTTCTACCCTAAGCCCTTAATCAGATTCAGATTCAACTTTAATTGTCATTGTCAGTGTACAGTACAGAGACAACGAAATGCAGGGGGGGGGGGGGGGTTGATTGGCAGTCACCGAGGTACAGTGTTGAGTAGTGTGACAGCCGCAGGGAAGAAGCTGTTCCTGGACCTGCTGGTCCGGCAACGGGGAGACCTGTAGCGCCTCCCGGATGGTAGGAGGGTAAACAGTCCATGGTTGGGGTGAGAGCAGTCCTTGGCGATGCTGAGCGCCCTCCGCAGACAACGCTTGCTTTGGACAGACTCAATGGAGGAACCGGTGATGCGTTGGGCAATTTTCACCACCCTCTGCAGTGCTTTCCGGTCGGAGACAGAGCAGTTGCCATACCATACTGTGATACAGTTGGTAAGGATGCTCTCGATGGTGCAGTGGTAGAAGTTCACCAGGATCTGAGGAGACAGATGGACCTTCTTCAGTCTCCTCAGGAAGAAGAGACGCTGGTGAGCCTTCTTGACCAGAGTTGAGGTATTGTGGGTCCAAGAGAGGTTATCGGAGATGTTGACCCCCAGGAACCTGAAGCTGGAAACACGTTCCACCTCCGTCCCGTTAATGTGGATGGGGGTGTGCGTGCCGCCCCTAGACTTCCTGAAGTCTACAATGAGCTCCTTGGTCTTCTTGGAGTTAAGGGCCAGGTTGTTGTCAGCGCACCATGCTGCTAGGAGCTGGACCTCCTCCCTATAGGCCGACTCATCGTTGTTGCTGATGAGGCCAATCACCGTTGTATCATCTACATACTTGATGATGGTGTTAGTACCATGTACAGGTGTGCAGTCATAGGTGAAGAGGGAGTAGAGGAGGGGGCTCAGCACACAGCCCTGTGGAACGCCGGTGTTCAGGATGAGGGTTGAAGAGGTGTGCTTGTCTAACCTAACAGACTGGGGTCTGTTGGTTAGAAAGTCCAGTATCCAGTTGCAGAGGGAGGGGTCGATGCCCAGGTTACCGAGTTTGGTGATCAGTTTAGAGGGTATAATGGTGTTGAATGCTGAGCTGTAATCGATGAACAGCATTCTTACGTAAGTGTCTCTGTTGTCGAGGTGGGAGAGGGCGGAGTGAAGTGCCGTTGAGATGGCATCCTCCGTACTCCTATTCTTGCGGTAGGCAAACTGATAGGGATCCAATGTGGGGGGTAGGCAGCCTTTGAGGTGTGCCAGGACCAGCCTCTCGAAGCACTTGGTGATGATGGGGGTAAGTGCAACTGGGCAGAAGTCGCTGAGGCTTGCTGCAGTAGAGTGTTTTGGCACCGGCATGATGGAGGTGGTTTTAAGGCACGTGGGGACAACTGCTTGGGCAAGTGACAGGTTGAAGATGTCAGTCCAGACATCTGTCAGCTGCGCAGCACAGGCCCTGAAGACGCGCTCGGGGATGCCATCAGGGCCAGCAGCCTTACGTGCATTAGTCCTACTCAGTGCCACGTGCACGTCGTAGGGGGTGAGTGTGAGTTGTTGGTGATCAGCAGGGAGCACAGCCTTGATGGCTGTCTCTAGATTGTCCCTGTCGAAGCGGCCATAGAAGTGGTTAAGCTCCTCAAGGAAGGAGGCGTCGCTGGATGTGGGGGTGGTGTTGGTGGGTCTATAGTCCGTGATGGCTTGGATGCCTTGCCACATGCGTCGGGGGTCGGAGTTGTTGTTGAAGTGCTCCTCAATCCTGAGCTTATGGCAGTGCTTGGCCTTCTTGATGCCCCTCTTCAGGCTAGCCCTGGATGAACTGTAGGCTCGAGCATCGCCTGACCTGAAAGCGGTGTCCCGTGCTTTCAGCAGTAGCCTGACCTCGCTGTTCATCCATGGCTTCTGATTCGGGAATATGGTCACCCGTTTGAGGGAGGTGACACTATTGATGGTGGAGTTTATAAAGTCCAGAACAGAGGATGTGTAGGAATCAATGTCCGTGTGGGAGTCAAGGGTGGCCTGGGCTGCAAACGCCTTCCAGTCAGTGTTTCCAAAACACTGCTGAAGTGTGGAGTCCGCTTCTTCTGACCAGACTTTAACTGTCCTCACAGTGGGTTTAACCCGTCTGATGAGTGGGGAGTACTTAGGGAGCAGGAACAATGAGAGGTGATCAGACTGACCAAGGTGGGGGAGGGGACGGCTTTGTAAGCTTCAGCCATGCTAGTGTAGACTTTGTCCAGTGTCTTGTCTACTCTAGTGGCGTAGGAGACATGTTGGTGGAATTTGGGGAGTACAGTCTTCAGGTTGGAGTGATTGAAGTCACCCGCAACAATGAAGGCTGCCTCGGGGTTGTGCGTCTGTTGTTTGCTAATGGCAGTATTCGAGGTTCAATGGCAGTAATCGAGGTTCAATTCGAGCACAAACAGATGTAAAACATTAGCTCCCTCTAATCCGCACCAATCGGGGTGAATTTTCCATTCCACCACCTGGGCTGTAAAGTAGAAGGTATATATATCACTTGCCTACCCTCCTTATTTTCATTCTCATAGACATGTGACTTTTGCATAATTTCTGAAACCTCGAACCCCATATGCAACGTTTTTGTTAGCAACACACTTGCAGCTCATCTTCAGATTTATTTACAATAATTTTGTTTTGCCGGTGCTTAATCTTAGTTCAAACTTGAATTGTTCCAAAGTAATAGAAGCCAGAGAGAAGGAAGACAGAGGTCAACAATAAAATTAACAAATCCAGCCTATTCTTTACCACATGGAAGAACATCAGGATGTCAAAGCAACTGGAATCGAAGATTACACCAAGGAATTACAACACAAATGTTGTTGGTGTTAGTTACACAAAACTGCTGGAGAAACTCAGCGGGTGCAGCAGCATCTATGGAGCGAAGGAAATAGGCAATGTTTCGGGCTGAAACCCTTCTTCAGACTGATGGGGAGTGGGGGGGGAGGGGGGGGGGGGAAAGAAGAAAGGAAAAAGGAGGAGGAGCCCGAAAGCTGAGGGATGGGAGGTGACAGCCCGAGGGCTGAGGAAGGGGAGGAGACAGCAAGGACTAACAAAATTGGGAGAATTCAATGTTCTTGCCTCCAGGATGCAGTCTCCCCAAGCGGAATATGAGGTGCTGTTCCTCCAATTCCAGTGTTGCTCGCTCTGGCCATGGAGGAGACCCAGGACAGAGAGGTCGGATACGGAGTGGGAGGGGGAGTTGAAGAGCTGAGCCACCGGGAGGTCAGGTTGGTTATTGCGGACCGAGCGGAGGTGTTCGGCAAAACGATCACCCAGCTTCCGCTTGGTCTCACCGATGTAGATCTGCTGACATCTAGAGCAGCGGATGCAATAGATGAGGTTGGAGGAGGTGCAGGTGAACCTCTGTCGCACCTGGAACGACTGCTTGGGTCCTTGAATGGAGTTGAGGGGGGAGGTAAAGGGACAAGTGTTGCATCTCTTGCGGTTGCAATGGAAAGTGCCCGGGGAGGGGGTGGTACGGGAGGGAAGGGAAGAATTGACAAGGGAGTTACAGAGGGAGCGGTCTTTGCGGAAAGCAGACATGGGGGGAGATGGGAAGATGTGACGAGTGGTGAGGTCACGTTGGAGGTGGCGAAACTGATGGAGGATTATTTGTTGTATGTGACGGCTGGTGGGGTGAAAGGTGAGGACCAGGGGGACTCTGCCCTTGTTGCGAGTGGTGGGATGGGGAGAGAGAGCAGTGTTGCGGAAGAGACCCTGGTGCGAGCCTCGTCTATGGTGGAGGAGTTGAACCCCCGTTCCCTGAAGAATGAGGACATCTCCGATGCCCTGGTGTGGAACGCCTCATCCTGGGAGCAGATGCGGCGTAGACGAAGGAATTGGGAGTAGGGGATGGAGTCCTTACAGGAAGCAGGTTGGGAAGAAGTGTAGTCCAGATAGCCATGGGAGTCAGTGTTAGTTGGGTCTGCATTGGTTGTAGCAAGACCAGGTTGCTAGTTTGAAATTTCTAACACCAAATCCAACAAACCTTTGGTCAGAAGGAATTGCTAAGCAAGAGCAACATCGGGACCATATAGCCTATGGCTAAACAGTTAGTATGAAGATGGCAAATGCGTTATCACAGGTGAGGAATAGACCCAAATGCTGTGTTCTGAACAGCCCTCTGCTGAACACTAGACAAGAGGGTGCAAGGTCATAAGTGATAGGAGCAGAATTAGGCCATTCGGCCCATCAAGTCTACTCCGCCATTCAATTATGGCTGATCTATCTCTCCCTCCTAACCCCATTCTCCTGCCTTCTCCCCATAACCCCTGATACCTGTACTAATCAAGAATCTATCTATCTCTGCTTTAAAAAATATCCATTGACTTGGCATCCACAACCTACCATGGCAATGAATTCCGCAGATTCACCACTCTCTGACTACATAAATTCCTCCTCATCTTCCAAAAGGAATGTCCTTTAATTCGGAGGCTATGACCTCTAATCATAGGCTCTCCCACTAGTGGAAACATCCTCTCCACATCCACTCTATCTAAGCCTTTCACTATTCGGTACATTTCAATGAGGTCCCCCCTCCCTCATTCTTCTAAACTCCAGCGAGTACAGGTCCAGAGCCGACAAACGCTCATCATAGGTTAACCGACTCAATCCTGGGATTGTCATCATCATGACAAACCTCGTCATCATCAGAGCAGAGAAGAGCATTCAAACATACGTGGGTGACCCCTATAGACCAACAGACTGGAAGTGGTGCTTTCTCAAGGAGACATTGATCTTTCTCTAAATAACCATATAACAATTACAGCACGGAAACAGGCCATCTCGGCCCTACAAGTCCGTGCCGAACAACTTTTTTCCCTTAGTCCCACCTGCCTGCACTCATACCATAACCCTCCATTCCCTTCTCATCCATATGCCTATCCAATTTATTTTTAAATGATACCAACGAACCTGCCTCCACCACTTCCACTGTAAGCTCATTCCACACCGCTACCACTCTCTGAGTAAAGAAGTTCCCCCTCATGTTACCCCTAAACTTCTGTCCCTTAATTCTGAAGTCATGTCCTCTTGTTTGAATCTTCCCTATTCTCAAAGGGAAAAGTTGATCCACATCAACTCTGTCTATCCCTCTCATCATTTTAAAGACCTCTATCAAGTCCCCCCTTAACCTTCTGCACTCCAGAGAATAAAGACCTAACTTATTCAACCTTTCTCTGTAACTTAGTTGTTGAAACCCAGGCAACATTCTAGTAAATCTCCTCTGTACTCTCTCTATTTTGTTGACATCCTTCCTATAATTGGGCGACCAAAATTGTACACCATACTCCAGATTTGGTCTCACCAATGCCTTGTACAATGTTAACATTACATCCCAGCTTCTATACTCAATGCTCTGATTTATAAAGGCTAGCATACCAAAAGCTTTCTTTACCACCCTATCTATATGAGATTCCACCTTCAAGGAACTATGCACGGTTATTCCCAGATCCCTCTGTTCAACTGTATTCTTCAATTCCCTACCATTTACCATGTACGTCCTATTTTGATTTGTCCTGCCAAGGTGTAGCACCTCACATTTATCAGCATTAAACTCCATCTGCCATCTTTCAGCCCATTCTTCCAAATGGCCTAAATCACTGTGTAGACTTTGGAAATCCTCTTCATTATCCACAACACCCCCTATCTTGGTATCATCTGCATACTTGCTAATCCAATTTACCACCCCTTCATCCAGATCATTGATATACATGACAAACAACAAAGGACCCAACACCGATCCCTGAGGCACCCCACTAGTCACCTGCCTCCAACCCGACAAACAACCATCCACCATTACCCTCTGGCTTCTCCCATTCAGCCACTGTTGAATCCATCTTGCTACTCCTGCATTTATACCCAACAGTTGAACCTTCTTAACCAACCTTCCATGAGGAACCTTGTCAAAGGCCTTACTAAAGTCCATATAGACTTTCTCTGTAACTATTCTGACATTTATTTGTGAATTCTAGTCTTCATACGTAGATTTTGTGTTAAGATAAAAAGCTGTGTGTTGTTGACCGAGCGTTGCTAAGTAGGAAGAGAAAGTTCTTGACATAATACTGTAGTTCTACATTGCTTGGGGAGATGAAGGATGGGGAATTGGTAAGATTTGGAGGCAGTTTGGTGGGGAAGAGAAGGGATATTTCTTCATGGACTATTCTTTCAGTGTATCATTAGTCCTACTGATGGATTAGCTTTTCTTTTTGCACAAGATGCTCACTAACAAAAGTTTTTTTTGATTAACAATTAGCATTATTCTTCTGACCATTTTATGTCCATGGAATTTGAGTCCCTTTCGCCACGTTGACATAAACACAACCACAGACTTTCTTGCTCGAAGAATTTTCATCCCATGTCAATGAGAAGTCAATCGATGCTCATCACAAGTATTTATTAATTGCACTTGTGTGGGCAGTTGATTCGTTTTCTGTGGCTAGGTTGGCAAACGTAATTTTATTTCAGAGTTGCCGTCCAGTGCAGTTCCACCAATAAATGAAGTGTCAATTGAATAAATACCATATCTGGACAAGAAAGGTTATATGTTTTTTTTCAATATACCTTAGAAAATATTGGTCGGAGTAGATTAGGTATACAATTGGCCAAATGAAGCTCAAGTGTTTTGTGCTTCTGTTTAAAAAAAAAAAGTATAACTAAAATATTTGTTTCAAAGGAAGAAAGAGTGCTTTTTATTTTATTTAATATTTTATAATAGTGCGGCACAGTGGTGTAGCTGCAGAGTTGCTGCCTCACAGCACCAGAGACCTGGATTTGATCCTGACTGTGGGTGCTGAGAGTACGGGGTATGTACATTCTTCCTGGGACCAGGAGGGTTTTCTTTGTTCTGCTTTCACTTGGTCTCTGCTCTGGTTTCCTCCCACCCGCCAAAGTTTGTAGGGTAATGATAGTGTATGGGGTGATCGCTGGTTGACAGAGACAGGCAGAGAGGCAGAGAGAGAGGCAGAGAGAAGGGGGTATCTCCGTGTCGTATCTCCGTTCGCACTGCGGCCTAACATCGAGGAGCTGGCGGCCTCCAACTGGAATCGACCTTGAGGGCTCCGGCCGTTGAGCCTGTGGACTTACCATCGCGGAGCTTGCTGACTTTCGGAGGCTGTGGTGGCACTGCGATTGCGGCTGCAACTCTACTTTCGGGGGTTTCGGCCCTCGCAGGTCCCGGGTTGGCGACCGATTTTTCGGGTGCTCCAGCAACAGCAGCTTTGTCCGCCCAAAATCGCAAGGTTTGAATCAGCCCATTCACAGGACCTTTCATCGCCCGGCGCGGATTACAATCGGCCGCGGGATCTTCCATCGCCCAGCAGGGGCTTTAATATCGAGAGCCTCGATCGCCTCAACGCAGCAGTTTGACTGCCTGACCGCGGAGAAGAAGCAAAGAAGAGATACCTTCCATCACAGTGAGGAGGTGCCTGGAGGAGAGTCACCGTGATGGATGTATATGTTACATTTATGTAATTGTGTGGTTTGTTACTTTATTGTTATGACTGTATGGAAACAAAATGTTGTTTTGATTGACAAATAAAGAAATTCAATTCCATTCATAATCTAAAGATGGCTGCAATACAGGCCTGGCAGAGCATCACCAGAGAAGACACCCAGCAACTGGTGATGTCCATGGTTCGCAGACGTCAAGCAGTCATTGCATGCAAAGTATATGCAACAAAATACTACTTTCATTTGCATTACATTGCTGTGTCCCAAACATTATGGTGCCCTGAAATGGCAGGAGACTATGTATAAACACTGCTGTAATGTCTACATGGTGAAACCAAAATGTATAAAAATGGCCTTTATTAAAATCTGACAATGTGCACTTTCACCACATGTGATTTTTTTCCTATTACAAATCTCAAATTGTGGAGTACAGAGGCAAATAAATAAATGATGGGTCTTTGACCCAAACATTATGGAGGGCACTAGACAGCATAAAGGGCATAAAGAGAGGAAGGGTTTCGGCCTGAAACGTTGCCTATTTCCTTCGCTCCATAGATGCTGCTGCGCCCGCTGAGTTTCTCCAGCATTTTTGTGTACCTTCGATTTTCCAGCATCTGCAGTTCCTTCTTAAGCATAAATGGCTCGATTTGTAATCATGGATTGTCTTTCTGCTGACTGGTTAGCACGCAACAAAAGCTTTTCACTGTACCTCGGTACACGTGACAATAAACTAAACAGAACCTGCTCTCCTAACCCCTTACAAACTCCTAATTTTAACCACACCACTACTGCACTGCCAAGGCTTCAGCAGCATAAGCCCTGGTCATAGATCAGGTGGACGGCGGACAAGGCTGCTGGAGCCCTGCAGCAGCCCGCTGCTCGGCCCGGTGAGCCATGACTGTGTCCCAACCACAGACCCGGCTCACTCGGAGAGGTCAGGAGGCCGAGCCCAGCCTCTGCTCATCCCGGGGAAATGGGAATCAGCGAGGGGGTGGAAGGAGACTGACGGCGACAAGGGGCCTAGAAAGAGCAACCCGGGGGGGGGGGGTGGTTTACCTCCCACGCCCTCAAGGTCAGTTGCAGGAGGCACCCCTCTGGGGAACAAGGGTTGAAGAGGGCCAGGTGTGGAGAAATTTGACAGTTCGCAGGATGGCCAAAATGGAGGAGATGGCTGCAATCGGTCTTGGTGGCCAGCTGCAGCTGGGATTGTAAATCTCTAAATTCAAGCATAAATGTACATAATCTTAACATTTACAGATACTGAGTGTGTCGAAAGTTCCATTCATCTCTATTATTTTATTTAATAATTTAAATGCCCATAAACAGTGGAGATTTATGTTGCCTTGTAGCCAACTACTATTTGGGGAAGTGTTTTAAACAATGGCTCAACCAAAACAAAAACATTGCATTTGTTCTGACCTTGGGATGTCCCAATACACTGCAGATCCATGAAGTTTATTTTGAAGTTGAGGTGCCACAGTATTGTAAGGCAATCAGACAGCCTATTACATGATGTTTAAGAAGGAGCTGCAGATGCTGGAAAATCGAAGGTAGACAAAAACTCAGGGGACGAGGCAGTATCTATGGAGTGAAGGAAATAGGCAATGTATGAAGAAGGGTTTCGACCCGAAATGTTCCCTATTTCCTTCGCTCCATAGATGCTGCCTCACCCTCTGAGTTTCTCCAGCACTTTTGTCTACCTTTGACAGCCTATTACATGAAGTTTTTACATTGAAGAAGATCTGTATGTAGAGCTGTAGATCAATTTGTTGATTACAAAAGCAGCTCAATTTCTACTCAACAGCAAAGTGTTGAGTATGAACTTATGTCATTTATTTATCCTAATTCCCCTGCTTTTAAATTGAAAGATTCTGGATAAAGCTTGAGCTTTTTATTCACACAGCTATTCAGTTAGGTGTAATCCCCAAACCGGAATTGAGACCAGAACATTTCCAAATGTATCCTGACCTTATCAAGTCACCTTGTACTTTTTTTGATCTGTTAAAACATTTTTAATTTGCTTACATAGACACAAAGCACTGGAGTAACTCAGCGGGCCAGGCAGCATCTCTGGAGAAAAAGGAAGGATGGCGTTTCGGGTTGAGACCCTTCTTCAGACTTAGATCATTAGTTGGCAAAAGAAAAGCAAAATGTTTAAAGTGTCATCAAACACTGGCCAAATAACAATAATCTGAAATGTGCACAGTATATATATATAATTAAACTTTCTCAAACATTCATTGCACTAACTTTACTGCAGAGACCATGACACGAGCAACGCACAGGTAATCACCAATGATGATTGTCTTGAAATTTATAAAGGAAATAGTGCAAAAACATGTCCAAATTAAAAATGTTGAAGAATGAACAGGCTGTGGCGGCTCCCAAGGGTCGGGCCATCCTAACTGTCAAACCCCTCGTCATAGGAATATGCCAATAAGTAGAAATTAGACAATTAAAAAGGAAGTGGACAAAAAGCAGACCCAAAAAGGATCAATTTTGTCAATATACAATACCATAAAGTTATTAATAGTCAACTTCTTCCAAGTTGCATCTAGAATCACACTTGCATTTCAGTTTCTGTGATGCTTACGTTAGAGTAACATTAGACTGCTACACTAACCCGTGGCCTTAAGACAGAACCGCCAAGTTTTGTCAGAGCATTTCAGTATTCTAGTACCTGAAAATCAGTATTTTGCTGAGGAAATCAGTATTTTTCACGGTGCCATTTTGCTGAAAAAAATGTTGCTTTTTTATGTGCGTGTAAGTACAAGAATACATAACTTTGCTACCAATTGACATGTCTTCTATGCACCTTACCTTTGTATACCTCTGTTTGAACGGCTGCTTCCTGCTTTTAGCACCCGATGATGTAGAAGCCATTTTGGAAGCCCCCCTCTCCCTCCCTCTCTCTCCCTCCTTCCTTTTTCCCTCCATCTCTCCCGCCCTCTCTCCCTTTCCCTCCCTCCCTTTCCTCTTCCTTTTTTTCTCCCTCCCTCCCCCCTCCCCGAATAGTCTGCGACCCATAGCGCTGTGGCCATAGCGCTATGTGTAAAGGCAATAGCGCTCCAGCTGGTAGCGCTATAATTAGAACCCATGGTGCTGTTCGTTTAAATTCCCACGTGCTAAACTGAGAGCGCTGTTTAAACCTGTAGCGGGACAGGCAGATCAAAGCTTACAAAAATAATCATCCAGATCTTGAAATTTAAAATACTAATAGATTTAATCTGCTATAATTTTTAGAGTTACAGCATGACTTTTTTTATATCCTTGCATTTTTTAAGCAGCAAGATGAAACAGGAAGTCGGGCCGATATTTAAAAAATCCGTATTTTACAAAGCAAATCTGTACATCCGTATTCTTATCGCATTTCCGTACAAAATACGGAAAATCCATAGTACTTGGCAGCTCTGTTAAGAGCACAGGATCAGGTGTGGGCTATTTTGTCCCTATTCTACTCTACATTATGGCTGGTCTGTGATCCAGAACCACCTGTTTCTTGTCTCTCTGCAGATTTAAAAGTAACAATCAACTCATCAACTACTATTTGGGGGAACAATGTTCTAAACATTTCCTAGCTTCAATTGAGGAAGTCTTAAAATTTACTGCCAGTCCAGCGTCCCCCTCAAGCAGAAAAAAAACAATGTTCTTGAAAGGATTGTTCAATATATTCTAAAACTCCCCAAATTCCATAATCATTCATTAATTTAATCCATGGAGTTTATTTTTTTCTCATAAATGTGTGCTGCCAAAAATGCAATGTTCTGAACTGTTCAATATACTGCTGGTGGAGTCTAAGCAGGGCTGTGAGCACCTGCCCTTTATGGCAAATACATTATGTGCATAAATCCTCAGATATTTTTTGTCTTGTCTTGTTTCTAGCTTTTTCACTACCTATATGTTCTACTCTGCTCACAAAAAAGAGATCCTCACATTTGCATACTTTGAGATTTGCATTCCAATTTTGCACTTCCCCTTAATTGACTATGCTTATAATATTATGCTGCCATATCTACTGCTTACGTCACCCATCTTAGTACTAAAGACCTAGATAAGTGGCTTTCTCTCCTGTCACCGAGTGAAGGTGCTCTAATGCAAAAAAAAATTTGTGACTTCTTTGCGTGATTATAGCAATCATTGTTTAATCATAAAGGTCCTATTTCTCCTCTTTCCATGGAAAGCACCGTTAACTTCCTGCTGTATCTCACTAAATTTCATTGGGTTTGAAAAATTCACTGGAAACCATGCAACTTCTCCAACCTAACGTGATCTTCAAAGAACACCACTATCTAAACATGCTCTATAAATAACAAAATGTTGACACTAAAGGAAGAAAGTTTTGAAGGACATATAATGCAGGTAGTATGACAATCGAAATGATCTAAAACAGAAGAGTACCACCTGCTCTTGAAAATCACTCACCTTTGCGTTTTTTTGGAGTGCTCATCAGGGATAAAACACTCAAAACAAGCTTCAGGTGCGGATACAGGTACAATCGAGACAGAGACACACACACACACACGCACACGCACACACAATATATCTCCTGATCTTCAGTTGGGTAACTAAAAGGTCGATTAGAAGTCTAACTAGTTTTTCAGCCTGACACTGCATCCAAGCACTCCATACCAAAACCACCAATGGCATTCTCTGTGATCATGGTGAAAATCCTCTCCCCTTTCTTCTTCCACCAAGTCTTGACACAGTTGATCACACTATCCACCACTAACATCTTGTTAAGTGGCATCCCACAACTTATTCCCAGACACTTGGTCATAATCAAAGAATCACTAGCATTAATTGTCTATTTTCTGCATTCACCACTGCAAGAATTTAAGTTGGTCATCAGTCCTTTCTATTTCTCTACCACGGATTCCCATACATAATATAATCTGAAAATGATGAAAACCACCCCTACTTCACAAGGCCATGACTTCCAATGAATAAGAAGTTACTTCTCACAAAATATTGGAGTAAAGCGATTGGGACCCATCACAAACTCCACCCCTTTCTCAAACTTGTGTCTGAAACTGTACCAGAGTTAGCAAACTTGGCATCGTAGACTATTCCACCATAAATGTCAAATCCTCTATGTCACCAAAACCAGCTTTTCCAACGTGTGAACACATTTAATGTGTGCACTTGCCTCATCATACTTGCCTCTAAAATGTATTCCAATGGGTTCCCTGCACAGTCCCACCTGATGGACCATTTCCAGACCATCATCCAACAAAAGGTTAGTTTTTCCAAATGTTTATGGTCAGAAGGTTCTTCTTTGAACCACTAATTCAATGATGTATCTCTCTGCACTTGCATTGTCTATGTCATTATAATATATCACACAAGACTTGCATCATATTGTGCCATGAAACTGCTCATATACATTATTAGATTTATACTCAAAGTACAATGGATTTTGGCATTTTTAATTTTATTGTAGAATTTGGTTAAAAACAATGTCAAAAATGATCAATACACAAACATTACCACATTTCACAAACTATCGGCCAAGTGAAAAACAAAAATAAAAACAAGTACTTAATAAAATTCTTTACATTATTGTACAGAAAAATCTAACAATTGCAGGAAATGGTTCTGGACTTAAAGCATCATAAAACTCGCATTTGCAGTCAATACGTTTAAACCACTCGTCCTTGGTAATGAGACCACTAGTAGTTTTCAGCACTAAAAAGGAAAACTCTTTCTCTCTCTCTCTGTCCGTCGCCTAATTATACAAACTTATACTCCTGTTAGCAGATGCTTACTCACCAGTAGCTTGACAGAAGAGATGAACAGATCCGGGTCTACAAACAGTGTTTGTCTGGTCGCTGAGCAGCGGTGGCAATAACTGGACAACTGCACTGGACCCTTCAGATGGGGTAAAAGCAAGGGAAGGTGGTGGATCATGCCCAAAAGGTGGAGGTGGAACCAATAGGAGTGAAAGGTAAAACAGGAAAAGCTGTGAGACAGAAAAGGCACAAAGCAAACAGAGTTGCAAAGATACAAATACTACAAAGAAGATCAGTCATGCACTATGGGATAAAAGATAAATGGACTGAGTCAGGCAGAAGTAGCAGCACTAAAGGGCTCCAAACATTTCTGAATGTGCGACAGACTGAGAACAAACACATATGCTCAAACACATAGGGTTCTATCAAATGTTATTTCTGTAAAAGATGACGGTATCTTTGTTGCCCTCAAATTCTGTTTACAATTTAAAAAAAATAAACAACTTTATACTCAATTCTCTTTGAAAGAATCGATTTATACCACTAACTGTAGCATATGAAATAATTTCTCAATGCTAACTCTACATAAAACCTTTTGTTGAACAATTTCAATGGAACCTCCATTTGCATATACATATATACACCCACATGAGCAGATAAAGTTGCCAGAAAATAAAATGCTTACTATACATAAACTTAAAATACAAGTGTCTCGTGCTGCCATACCATCAGGAGGTTAGAAAGCTGGTTAATTGCAACTGTTGCTCTTATTTTCTGCAGCAGTTCAGTGGGTTACTAAAATAATTCAATATCTGTAGCAGCAAAACACAGGTTCCCATGCATTTCCATCAGTTCTTTAGGTCCATCGGGCCTTTCAAAATCCACAGCCCAATAGCAACAACTCTGCAAAAGATGTGGCCGTCTGGTCATTTTCAGTCTTTGTCCACAGTATATGATTTGATCCATACCGCAAGAAAAGGTAATCTCTGTATCAATGTGACCATAATTGGCACAATATGCAGCCGAGTAGCAATATTCTTCCACAGGTAAAAGTCTTTCGATTAGGCCCTCTGCTGTGGCCATGGCTCAGTAAAAGCATTTTAACAATGCATATTATTCCTTTTAAAATGTATTACTTCTATGAATCAAAGGCCTGTAGACCCCATGCTTCACCTTAACACATGTACATCATTTAAAGTTAGACACAAACACACACTCACATCATTGTAACAGTCCTTTCTCTATTTGCATGAGGAAAGTTAAAATAAAGCCTACAAATTTAAGATTCACGGTCAGATCCCTGAGGTGTACAATGTTAGCATAAACAAAAGCATCAACCTACATTAGATACAGCAATAAACTACAAATATCTCTTACAGAATATTACTCAAATTTCAGTGCAATACAAAATATCACATATACAGTGTATGCAAAAAAAGATTCATGCTCCAATTTGGACAGTATCTTGAGATTTACCAATTTGATAAATTAATAATTTCCAATTTGGAATGAACTACAAATCATCTATATAGTGAAAAGATATAAATTCTAATCAGAGACTGCTGAATATAATGCAGGTTGAATACAAGAGAGCGAACTTCACTTTTAACACCATTTTAAAGAATTTATGTAATCTACTGTAACATTTTATAGCATTTCATAAATTGGACTATTTCTTAAAGACTTCCTACTCTCCCGTTAATAAACAATGTATCTATGGCCGACTGCTAGCAAAGGCTCTGTGCCTCCTCATCAATGTATTTAATATCTGCATCTTTCTCCAGATCAATAGATTTGATGGAGTGGTTTTCCTGGATTTGCTTTAACTCTTGGGGCTTCTCTGTGTTAGGAATTTTGCCATTCCCACAGTCTGATTCAGTTTCATAACCCTTATCACCAGTTGTAATCTGCTCACTACCTAGATTATCTCCATTGATTTTCGCTGGCTGCTGCTTTACAAGCTCCTCAGAAACATTATCATAATCAAATTTGGGTTTCTTCCCATCACCGACTTTATCTAAACTTAGTTTCAAGCAAGGACCTGGCAAATATTTCATGTAACAATTGTAAATAATTAGCATCAGGAATAGAAGTGTAATTACCACGAGGAAAAACAACAGAATGCTATTAATTCCTTCAGACTCAGTAGAACTTCTGGCAATTTTAGTTTCTACTTCCAAATCATTATGATCAGTAGGTATGAGCATGGGGATTGAGGGCATGCCAGCTGAAATCTGGAGCATTGTTGAAGTGGAAAGCTCAGTTTGAATCCGGGGTGTGATTGCGTGAGGTGATTTCCTTTCTTTATCTGTGCTTGTCACTGTAGATTTACCTTCCGTCTCAGTTGGCGATGCTGCTATTGCGTTGGATGGACCCTCAACGATCAGAGAATACCTTTTCACTAGCTGTTCGTAGATGTCTGCCTTCACAGCTTCTGTGGTCCAGCAGTCATAGACACCAGTATCAGCTTCAGTAAGATGAAAAATCAGCAGTTTGTTTTTATCAATTCGATACTTTGAAGTCTCACTGAGAAGTGTGTTATTTAACTTCCATCTAACTTTAGCCAGTCTGGATGCAGGCAGGCACTTCAGTTCTTTCAATCCTCCTTGATCCACCACGAGCTCTTCAGATTCAACAGATTCCACTGTGAAATAAAACATAAAACAAATAGCTTTTTTCCCCTCCTCGTATTTCACAACACTGCCAGCTAAACATACTAATGAATGAATAATTATAAAATTACGCACTGCTTAATTTAAGGAATGCACAATGGCTAAATCTCATTCTGTTTCATGAATGTGAATGAACAATTCTGATTTATACTTCAATCCATTCTGTTATCTGTGAACACAATTCACAATTGTGTTGTAATAGTAAGCTTGTTTATTCTTGGGAAATATAATATTATGCTTTGCTTTAAATAAAATAAGGAATCACATGAAGGATTTGAAGCTTATTACACATTTATTGGTTTTAGACACGGAGAATTGAAAAAATATAAAAAGGAGTTAAATGATATGGTGCATTAGAATTACAAATGTGAATCTCACAAATACCTGGAGAAGGGGGTGTAGGTCTTAACCAGGTAACCATGCACTAAATTCCCAGAATGTTTATTAAACCAGTAAAACATCACAAGGCAAGGAGAGTTACACTAGAAATATATACAGGCCCCAACTGTGTGTTTAACGTTCTGTGGAGAACAGATTGAAGGGCCCTGACCCAAAACGTCACCTATCCATGTTCTCCAGATATGCTGCAAGATCCCCAGAATTACTCCAGTACTGTGTGTTTTTAATTATGAGGAAAGATTGTATTGGCTAGTTTTATTTCCTTTCAAACAATGGAACTGAGACTTACCAGTGGGAAATACATTTTAAGACTGAGGTGAGAAAAAACTTTTTCACCCAGAGAGTTGTGAATTTATGGAATTCCCTGCCACAGAGGGCAGTGGAGGCCAAGTCACTGGATGGATTTAAGAGAGAGTTAGATAGAGCTCTAGGGGCTAGTGGAGTCAAGGGATATGGGGAGAAGGCAAGCACGGGTTATTGATAGGGGATGATCAGCCATGATCAAAATGAATGGCGGTGCTGGCTCGAAGGGCCGAATGGCCTCCTCCTGCACCTATTTTCTATGTTTCCAGAACTTGCAAGAAACGTGAAGGTTATCTTTGAGGATTTTTTTTTAATCCAGAGGAAAACAGAGTTGAAAGTCACTGCTTTGAAGGGCGGCAGAGGTGGAAATCAAGACAAAGTATAAAGGGTCTGAATGTTTAAGACAAAATCATGATGTTTGACAATAAATCAAGTGTTAGAAGATGGGAATATGTTTTAACTGAATGGCCTTTCCCCCCCAATTTTTCCACGATTCCTCCATGGCCTAGCCTAATTCTCCAGTCTTCTCCTGTCTGATAACACTCACAGGTATTTGCATTTCCCCAATTCAGGATTCTCCATCATCCCATTAAGCTTAAGTTATCCACTGCTGCAAGCTGGGATACTGGGTTGTCAAGGCCTCAAGCACTGTAATTCTCCCCACAAAGCTCTCTACTTCTCTCAGGCAACACATTGCATCCAATTAAAGTTTTGGTCATCTGATCAAGCTCTCCTCTGTGTTCAAGAAGGAACTGCAGATGCTGGAAGATCGAAGGTACACAAAAATGCTGGAGAAACTCAGCGGGTGCAGCAGCATCTATGGAGCGAAGGGAATAGGCGACGTTTCGGGCCGAAACCCTTCTTCAGACTGATGGGGGGTGGGGGGGGGAGAAGGAAGGAAAAAGGGAGGAGGAGGAGCCCGAGGGCGGGGGGGATGGGAGGAGACAGCTCGAGGGTTAAGGAAGGGGAGGAGACAGCAAGGGCTAGCAAAACTGGGAGAATTCAACGTTCATGCCATCCGGACGCAAGCAACCCAGGCGGAATATGAGGTGCTGTTCCTCCAATTTCCGGTGTTGTTCACTCTGGCAATGGAGGAGACCCAGGACAGAGAGGTCGGATTGGGAATGGGAGGGGGAGTTGAAGTGCTGAGCCACCGGGAGTTCAGGTAGGTTATTGCGGACTGAGCGGAGGTGTTCGGCGAAACGATCGCCCAACCTCCGCTTAGTCTCCACGATGTAAATCAGCTGACATCTAGAGCAGCGGATGCAGTAGATGAGGTTGGAGGAGATACAGGTGAACCTTTGTTGCACCTGGAACGACTGCTTGGGTCCTTGAATGGAGTCGAGGGGGGAGGTAAAGGGACAGGTGTTGTATTTCTTGCGGTTGCAACGGAAAGTGCCCGGGGAGGGGGTGGTACGGGAGGGAAGGGAAGAATTGACAAGGGAGTTGCGGAGGGAGCGGTCTTTGCGGAAGGCAGACATAGGGGGAGATGGGAAGATGTGGTGAGTGGTGGGGTCACGTAGGAGGTGGCGGAAATGACGGAGGATTATTTGTTGTATGTGACGGCTGGTGGGGTGAAAGGTGAGGACTAGGGGGACTCTGCCCTTTTTGCGAGTGCGGGGATGGGGTGAGAGAGCAGTGTTGCGGGGTATGGATGAGACCCTGGTGCGAGTCTCATCTATGGTGGCGGAGGGGAATCCCCGTTCCCTGAAGAACGAGGACATTTCCGATGCCCTGGTGTGGAACGTCTCATCCTGGGAGCAGATGCGGCGTAGGCGGAGGAATTGGGAGTAGGGGATGGAGTCTTTACAGGGGGCAGGGTGGGAAGACGTGTAGTCCAGATAGCCATGTGAGTCAGTTGGTTTGTAGTGTATGTCGGTCAGAAGTCTGTCCCCTGCGATGGAGATGGTGAGGTCAAGGAATGGTAGGGAAGTGTCGGAAATGGTCCAGGTGTATTGGAGTGCCGGATGGAAGTTGGTGGTGAAGTGGATGATATCAGTCAGTTGTGTGTGGGTGCAGGAGGTGGCCCTAAAGCAGTCGTCAATGTAACGGAGGTAGAGGTCAGGGATGGGGCCCTGGTACGTATTGAACAAGGATTGTTCAACGTACCCGACAAAGAGGCAGGCGTAGCTGGGGCCCATGCGTGTGCCCATAGCTACGCCTTGTGTTTGGAGGAAATGGGAGGAGTCAAACGTAAAGTTGTTGAGGGGGAGGACCAACTCCGCTAGGCGGAGGAGGGTGTCAGTGGCTGGGTATAGGTTGCTCCTCTGGTCGAGGAAGAACCGGAGGGCTTTGAGGCCATCCTGGTGGGGGATGGAGGAGTAGAGTGACTGGACATCCATGGTGAAGATGAGGGGGTGAGGGCCTAGAGAGTGGAATGCGCGGAGGCGGCGGAGAGTATCTGAGGTGTCTAGAACATAGGTGGGAAGGGATTTGACCAAGGGGGATAGTATGGAGTCAAGGTATATGGAGATGAGTTCGGTGGGGCACGAACAAGCAGAGACAATGGGTCTGCCGGGAGAGCCGGGTTTGTGGATTTTGGGGAGAAGGTAAAAACGGGTCGTGGCGGGGCTGGGGTACGATGAGGTTGGAAGCTTGGTCGGGCAGGGCGTGGGAATTGATGAAGTCGGTGATGGTGCTAGATATGGTGGCCTGGTGCTCGTCAGTGGGGTCATGGTCCAAGGGTAAGTAGGAGGAGGTGTCCGAGAGTTGGCGCGTGGCCTCAGCTTTGTAGAGATCGACGCGCCAGACTACCACGGCACCTCCCTTGTCGGCTGGTTTGATAACCCAATCTGGGTTTTTGCGGAGTGATTCAATGGCAGTGCGTTCAGGGGGGGAGAGATTGGAGTTGAGGTGGTTGACGTCGCGGCGGCAGTTCTGGATAAAGAGTTCCAGAGCCGGGACTTTACGAGAGGGGTTCCACGAGGAGGGGGTGCGTTGGAGACGGGAAAAAGGGTCATCATTGGGGGGCGAGGACTCCTTCCCATGGAAGTGCACTGTGAGGCGGAGGCGACGGTAGAAGCGCTTCAAGTCATGGTGGGCGCGGAACTCATTGAGATGGGGACGGAGGGGGACAAAGGTAAGACCTCTGCTGAGGACAGACCGTTCGGTGTGGGAGATGGGGAGGTCGGGGGGGGGATGGTGTCCTCTGTGCCTTGTCAAGCTCAATTGGACAGCATCCTAGTGAAGTGTCATGGAGTATAGGGCTATATTAGTTAAGATGCTTTACAAAATACACAGTGTTACTACTCGGCAGTGCCATCTCCCATAATTGGTAAATTTACAACATCTTTGCCTTCTGGCATTCACACGTATCCAAATATTGCTTTTATATAATTCAACGGGAGATAAATGTCCAGAATGTTCAATGTCTCTTCACACAAACAGTTATTACTCCCTTCAACGCAGGAAACCCTTCTAGATTTATCAGCTTGTAAAGGTCCGTGAAGATTGGATTAAAATCTCAATTCATCAACATTTCCATGTTGAGGTGTGAAGTATTGTAACCTTTGATACACATTTGTTGTTTGCTGAAATACTGACAGTGTATGAAGAATGATATCCACTGGCAGTTTTAGATATACCAATAATCATAATTCTGATTTGTAGATTGCATATTAAAACACTTAAACAATCCTGTCTTTTTCTTATGTCAACTAAAAGCCATGCACAGTATTTCTGTCTGAAATATCCTCAGATTTAAATTCTTCTTCAAAGCAGTTATATCATTGGACCAACTTTATATTTCCATAGCTGTCCTGCCATTTACTTTGAAAGGAAAAAGTGATTTCAATGATTAAAATGGATGAATATAGCTCTTTGTTCCCCATTATTTAAGACTAATTTTCTCATTTGCACGGGAAGCTTCACCCTGAGGTATTCAATGCTCTGCACCAGCTGTGACCAGATGGACAATTTTGTCCGGTCTTCACTAATTATCACTCTGGAATTGACCAGTGGAACGAACAGACTGCCTGCACATTAGTTACTTGCTCTGATCAAAATACCAATGAATTCACAATTCCCCCAAGGCAAGCTTTGGAATTTTGTGCGGGATTTCTGGGTGGAAACAGACACGCCACACACTGAGGTCGACAGTAATATGTCTCTGCAGCTTTGCTGGGTATTGTTCATTATTTAAACACAATTTTCAGTTACGGTGCTCATGCACAATTATTTTTTTAGGTTGAAAGCAGTGATTGCAGATGGACATTATTGAAGGCACTAGCACACCAATGTAAAATAATGAGCATCTAATTTATAGATCTTTAGCGTTAAACTGATCATGATTAGCCGTATCAAATATCAAATGTGGATTACCAGAATATTAAACCACTAGTGAAAACCGTATCTTCTTCCAACAACAGATTGACCAAAGGATTACCTCCTAATGTGCAGAGCTAGTGACAAATAAATGACATGCAGTTAAATTATGAGAATCAGCATGTGTTCACATACCATCTTTGATTTTGCAGTGAGCTGCATTTCCATTCAGAAACTGCATCAAATCACTGTGGAATAAAAACAGCGAGCTTAATGGTTGGACCCACCCATCATATAAATAACTTCAAACAATCACCACTTTAAAAGCATTTTGGGAAGAAAACAGTACAGAGCACTTAGATTAGTAAAACCTAAACCCATTATACTGTGTGCCACACACTAAAACTGTCACTCACCCAAAGCTTCACAATTAAACGGAAAATAAAGACATGTATTTTTATAGCATCTCTCAATTTCAGCGAGAATCATATCAGGTGCAGCAACTCAAAGATTTTAGTTCATTAACAAACTGTGGCTAACTAAACAGTCATGTACCAGGTGATCATTCTTAGTAATGTTAGTTCAAGAGAAAAAAGTTAAATTATTCAGAACGCACATACGTCAATAAATAACGTTTGAAACATATTTTAGATCTATTCAAGGGAGCAAAAGAGGTCTTATATTCAGAATAAAAAATTACCCTGTTTTAGAGCAGTCAGCCTAACATATAGACATAGAAAATAGGTGCAGGAGGAGGCCATTCGGCTCTTCGAGCCAGCACCGCCATTCATTGTGATCATGGCTGATCGTACCCAATCAATAACCGTGCCTGCCTTCTCCCCATATCCCTTGACTCCACTAGCCTCAAGAGCTCTATCTAACTCTCTCTTAAATCCATCCAGTGAATGGACTCCACTGCCCTCTGTGGCAGGGAATTCTACAAATTCACAACTCTCTGGGTGAAAAAGTTTTTTCTCCACTCAGTCTTAAATGACCTCCCCTTTATTCTAAGACTGTGGCCCCTGGTTCTGGACTCGCCCAATATTGGGAATATTTTTCCTGCATCTAGCTTGTCCAGTCCTTTTATAATTTTATATGTTTCCATAAGATCCCCCCCTCATCCTTCTACACTCCTGTGAATACAAGCCTAGTCTTTTCAATCATTCCTCATATGACAGTCCCGCCATCCCAGGGATCAATCTCGTGAACCTACGCTGCACTGCCTCAATCACAAGGATGTCCTCTTCCAGCAAATCCTTAAATTCCGACTGCCACCGGGAGCAGGACATGGCCTCACTTGCTGCGCTGGGTGACACTGCATGGCATTCACTGCAGTGAGGGGACCAGCTCGAGCGGATCTCCGTGCGATGGATAACAGGACAGCTGGCGGTGGAGCTTACTCCTGTGTCAGCGCGAGTAACCTCAATTGGTCCCATGATCGCACGCAGCCACCCGAGCTACTTCCCTCTCCGGCCACAATGCTGTGGATGCGCCCGGATAGCCGCGGCAGCGGTGAGTGAGTTGCTGGCATGATCCCCGAACCCCTCCTTCTCAACACTCCTGCCCTCCCCACAACTTTACCCCTGGCCAGACTCCTCACATGCTGTGAAAGGAACTCTTCCCCCCCCCCCCCCCCCCCCCCCCCCCAGCAGCGCTGTCCTTTTATAGCCGCAATGAGGGATAGACTTGGCTATTCCTCAGTACAGCATCATCGTTCTTGATGTTGCTGTACGGAGGGATAGTCAAGTCTATCTTTCTTGTCTAACAACCTAACCTTCGGCCTACAAGACACAGGTAAATTTTCGTGCCGGGAAATACGGTATTTAAAAACATGTAGCTCAAAGAAATTTACGTACCACATTATTTGTACATGAACTCCATTCTTCTCTCTTTGTTTCTTAAGACACTCTTAAGATAATGACAATCCATGTTTGAAAAACCCGCCAAGACACTTGCGCTGCACATGCGCAGTAGGCTGCAGCGCAGCACATGCACGCAGTCCACGGTGCAAAAGGCAGAATTTCAGCTGCCTTCAGCTCCTTGTCTTTGAAGGCATGAAGCAGCGTCGACGGCACATGAGATGCACAGACTTTCGCGTATTACATGTACTGCAGATGAAAGTCACGGGAGAATTATGCCTATCCAAGAGATCGATCTCTTAGGTAGGCATAATTCTCCCGTGCCTTTACTATTCATATTTAATTATTATAATTTTAGTCAGGGTAGGCAGTTCATGGGACCAATTGGGGGGGGGGGGGGGGAAAAAGAGTTCCTACCTTGCCTACCCTGACGGCACGTGCCTGTAGGATATGTAGGTAATGCACAGGCACGTGCCGTAAGTAATTACTCAGGGTAGGCAGTCAGTCGGCTTTAAAAAAAAAAAATTAAACCGCGCATGCGCAGATTGTTCTCTTCGTGAAAATAAAAATAGTAACAATTCAATTTGCCCGAGGCTTCCTAGTCTCCTTTATTCTGAATTACTGAATAGGTTGGGGGGGGGGGGGGGGGGGGGGGGGGTGTGAAGGGTGATGGCAGGTGGAGAGATAGTGGGAAAACCGGGAGCACAGGAACAAGTTGAATCAGTTGTCATCTAACTGAATGACAACACTTGTTCAAGGGACCAATTGGGGGAGTGTTCCTTTCACAGCATGTGGAGAGTCTGTGCCAGGGGTAAAGTTGCGGGGAGAGCAGGAGTGTTGAGAAGAAGGGGGTCGGGGATAATGCCAGTAACTCGCTCACTCACTGCTGCCTCGGCGCTCCGGGCGCCACCGCATTGTAGCCGGGGATAGAAGCAGCTCGGGGAGCTGCGAGCGGCTGCCGGGACCCGACAGCAGAACTGGCCGCCACTTTCACGACTTCTGCCGGCCCGCTCACCTCTGGCAGTGCTCTCCTTCTGAACACCTCTCACCTGCCGCTCGCTCATGTCAGGCGTTTCCTGCAAATCCTTAAATTCCCACAGCTGAGTAACCCCAATCGCACTGTCGGAATTTAAGGATTTTAAGGAATTTAAGGCCACAATGCGGTGGCTCCGTGCAAGGAGCGTCGCAAGTGGGTTACTGGTATGATCCAGATCCCCTCCTTCACAACGTTCCTACCCTCCCCGCAACTTTATCCTGGGCCAGACTCCCCAAACACTGTGAAAGGAGCTCTCCCCCCACTCCCACACCCCGGGAAATACGGTATTTAAAAACATCACCAAGAAATGTACTTACCACATCATTGGTACACGAGCTCCATTCTTCTCTCCCTGTTTCCTAAGATACACTTAAAATAATGCCAATCCATATTTGAAAACCCCGCCAAGAAACTTGCGCTGCGCATGCGCAGTACTGCAAAGGCAGAATTTCTGCTGCCTTCAGCCCCGCTTGAAATTGACGGCTTCAGGCAGCGCTGACGGCACGTGGGCTGCACAGACTTTCAAGGGTTACAAGCGCTGCGGATGAAAGGCACGGAAAATTATGCCTACCTAAGAGATCGATCTCTTAGATAGGCAAAATTCTTCAATGCCTTTACTATTTATATTTGTAATTACCATGTTATAATTTTAGTCAGGGTAGGCAGTGCCTACCTTGCCTATCCTGACGGCACGTGCCTGGTAATGCAGGACCATAGAACCCAGTGTGGAGGAAACAAAGACAATTATATGGAAGATGATGATAAACCAGAAACAAATATCTACAAATGGAAAGATGCAGAAAATATCATTTTTTTTCTCCATAGAAGTTAAACATTATTAACTTCTTGGGGCAAAACAAATATTTATATTTCTCATCAAATGTGCTTGGAGCCAGTCATGGACAATGGCCAAGAGTCATATTTTTCAGATGCCAGCTATTGTGAATGTTACAAGAAGCAAATATCATTTAGTAAAAACACTTATCAGTACTTCCACAAGTTGTACAATTCAGTGCACGAAAAAAAAATGTAATTGTACAAAATGAAAGAATTGTGAAGCTGTATAAGTAAACACCAGAAATCCATTTTCCAAAATCAAACCAACTATATACATAATTAGAATATTATTCTGCTATAATGTGTCAGTGTTTTTGTTTAACTTGCTAAATTGAATTACTGGATAAAATAACCTTGATTTATCTGGAGTAAACAATCATTAATTGGGAATAAGAATGTTTATGTAAGCAGCTTGAGAATTTTGTACAATGTCAACTATGTTCTATTTTAAATATATCCATGGTAGCAAACTTTAGCAACACAAACATGAGCGATATGTTGACCAGGAGTTAAGTATATGAAATATCACTTCAGTACACTTAGTACATGGTCAAATGTGGCCTTATCACAGGAGTACACTAAGAAATGAACACATGAAAAACCCTCATGAAAATCATTGACATAATTAAAATATGTTTTTTTTTGTCAATACACATACTTGTTATGGCTGTTGTTGTCCATAATCCATGTGCAGCTTTTCTTTTCGGAGTTCCATGCACAATAGGGATCCCTTGCCAAAATGCAATCTGTGCAGGTTTTATATTTTTCACAAAACGCAACAGGAATTTGAACTACTCCTGAATGAGACCCTGCATAGATATACTTTCTGTCCTAAAAGAGGAAAGTTCAATGGTCAATTCATTTGAATGAGCAGAATAATTAAAATAGTTTGTTGTTGCAATGGGGGAGGATGTTGACCCAATCAAATTCACATCATCCACTGCAGGAAGTAACCAAGGTGAAAATTAACCTGGTCAAAATCAGAAATAACATCCCACTGAAATGCTGTTTTGTGTAGGAGAGATACTTTTCAATCTGCTATTAGTTTGAAATCTTTTGAAACATTTTTTAATTGTAGCTGTCACTGAAATGAGATGTCAGTGGGATTATTGCTGGCATTCGCTATCATCCATTTCATCTAAACATTCCTCTGCTTTCCATTGACTATCTTTGCATTTAGATTTGTGTTCCAAAAATTACTTCATGGCCCAATAAAATGCTTGAATGAAGCTACTATCCTTTGTCAAATAATATACTTCCTGCTGTTTTTCAAATCTATAAAAAGAGTTACATAGATTTAATTCTGCCTTATTTTATTTAATAGCCTCTCAAAAATATAAAGTAAAATCGCTATTTTTTAAAATATACAAGAATATAGTTTTAGCACCTTTGTCATGGTTAAATAGTCTGGGGAGCATAATTGGACAACATTTGACAAAGTCACATTATTAGCACAGGTGGTCACATACTTGGTCAGAGAGATTAAATTAAAGGTGCATTTAAAAATTGGAGAGGCAAAGATTAAAAATGAATTAGGAGAGCTCCAGAACAAGTGTCTAAATTAGCTGAATGTAGAGCATAAATATAAAAGACCAAGGAAACTGACAAGCCAGAATTCCAAGCTGTCCCATACCAACCACTGTTAAAAAAAACCACGTTAATGTTTAAACTGGCAAACTGTTAATCTGCTGTCAATAAAAAACAGAACCCTTAATTTGGAGAGACAAGGAATTGTAGATGCTAGAATCCTGCGCAAAAGATAGAGCTGGAGTAACTCATTGGGTCACGCAGCATCTGTGAGGGAAATGGATAGGCAACGTTTTGGGTTGGAACCCTTCTTCAGTCTGATTATAGAATGCTCAAGTTAAAAGGTTTTTACTTTAAGTTGGGTTTAAATATGAAGTTACAATATTAGTTTATAGTGTGCTAAGAGAGCTCTTTTTGTCCAGGCATAATTGTTTTACTTGCAAAAGTAAATTCACTTTTCTGCATCCCAATGACCCAGACTCCTTTTATACCTCACGCTACCTTGGCCAGGCCAGCAGCATAATAAAGGACGAGTTGCACCCTGGCCATTCCCTCTACTCCCCTCTCCCATCAGGGGAAAGGTAGTGAAGTGTGAAAACGCACACCACCAGATTCAGGGACAGTTTCTTCCCAGCTGGTATCAGGTAACTGAATCCTCCAGCACAAACAGAGAGCAGTGCTGAACTATTATCCACCTCTTTGGTGACCCTCGGACTATCCTTGATCAGACTTGTTGGTTTTACCTTGCACTAAATGTTGTTCTATTATCATGTATCTATACACTGTAAATTGGTCGATTGTAATCATGTATTGTCTTTCTGCTGACTGGTTAGCACGCAACAAAAAGCTTTTCACTATACCTCATTACACGTGACAATAAACTAAACTGAATTGAGTCAGAATATCTTTGCTTTTACATTTATTTAGTGACAAACATTACATGGTTTACATTTACCTCTTTGGACAAGAGCAATGTCTGTACAGGTTCAGAACCAGAAAAAATAGACAGTTCTTCAATTATATGCATTTCATTGTCAAAGTTAATCGCTTTATGCAACAATCCTTTATCTGAAACAAAACAAAAATATATACATTAGAACATCCAAGTAACTATTCATCACAAAACCTTTTACCATTAGATCAGGAGAAGGTCACTCAACCTTTCAAGCCTCCTCCACCATTCAACTAATCCAACTTTCCTTGACCACTTTGACCACAAGCCTTTCTGGCTTTAATTTATCTCTCCCAAACATTGAAACATTTTGTAAATTACTGTAAATATAGTGGATAATGATACAATAATTCATTTATTTCCATTTGCTGAGCACAGCTCCATTAAGGACTGAACGCCAGCAAATAAAAATAAATAAATAACATCAGCTTTGGGAAATTCTACCGTTCCTGGCTGCTGATGACCAAATATCTTTTCCGGCCAATACAGGCTTCAGCTAACCCAAAAGTAGAATTCCTGGGGCCAACGTCAGAACATGCAAGCTTCTGATCTGTCCACAACCCACAAATATCTTGACTAAAAGAAACAACTGATGTTGACATTCTGAAGTACAAAACCATCAATTCTTACATCTTGATAAGTGTCGTCTCACACCTCAGTTCCTCATGTCTCAATTTAGGAAAGCCGTTAAAAAAAGATTGGGATGATATCGACTTTGCAGTTCAGTTTCTCTCAAAATACACTAACCAATAGACAAATGAAAGTCATATATATCTATATGATAAACTTTTTTTTTTTTTTAACTTTTTAACTTTTTCATTCCCAGATATTCTTTCTTCCAATTTTAATACTGTAATCATTAATTTACAAAACGTTCCAGATGTTTTCTTTGATATTTATACTACAGCCTACATTTTAGCTTGTACTTCAAAGGTTGGCTGCTTCTATCAATTGCCAGAATAACCCGAGTTGCTAGTGTGCAACAAAATAATGAGGTGAACATTGAGCGATAAACCTCTGAATGAATTATGTCATCAGAACAGATATGCTAATAAGCTGTTTTGCAAAGACGCACCTCCGTGGCAAATCAGAGAGCATTTCATGTGGCAGTATCCTATCAGCAGGACAACAAAGGATTATCAAAATCAACATAATCTCGTTACCGCAGCTAAACTGGATATGCATCACCCACAGACATCTTCAACCAGCAGATATGGCAGTGGCATTTAAGAGGCATTCAGATAGGCACGTGGATGTGCAGGGAATGGAGTAATATGGATCATGTGCAGGCAGAGATTAGCTGAACTTGTAATCATGTTCAGCATAGACATTGTGGGCTGAAGGGCCCGATTCTGTCCTGTACTCAACTGCATTCTATTCCCTCAAAGCATGGAGTAATTGTGTTTCCAGCAGCCTTACGGACAGTGAATTATATAGATCACTAGGGGGAGAGAGGAAGGGGGGGGGGGGGAGAGAAAGGGAGAGAGAGAAGGGGGAGTGGAGGAAAGGCACAGGGGGCAGAAGAGAGTGAGAGAGATCTCCCACCCCTGTCCCATTGTGATGGCATATGTAAATGAGATCCATTGTGATTAGACATCTGTGAGATGGCACTGTGACTCATGCAGCAATTTGATTTTAGTGCGACCACGTGAAGGTTCCAATCTGCCACCCCTGTCCCATTGTGATGTCATATATGTAAATGAGACCCATTATGATTGGACATCTGTGAGGTGGCACTGTGACTCATGCAGCAGTCTGAATCTTGAAATTTGTGATGTTTTGTGAACAATTTCATTCAAAGCGTGGGGAAAGAATTGACCAAATCTAGAGAGGAGTGCATTTATGAAAGTGTACGTTAAATCACACACACACACACACAAAAGTATACTAGACCAAGTGCAGACTCATTGGGTCTGCTCACCCAACGCAGCCGTTCCCTACCCGTAGCCCCCACGGGAGACGTGGTCGTCCAACTCAAGCGGCTCAGGAATCAGCAGTGCGGCTGCTTTTAAATGGAGTCTTTGAGGGGAGATGCGGGCGCCAGCAGCCGTTATGGTCGCTGGCCAGTAGGAGGCGACAAAATGAGTGGGGGGGGGGTGGGGGGAGAAGGATTTTATTTAAAATGTGTACATAAACACGACAAAATTTAATGAGTGGATACTTGGAATGAAAAGTGAAATCTCTACCGAAATGGAAAAAAACTCGGCGTTTCTCGGTCTGACGTTGGCGTAGCAACGAATCAAAGGCTGGCAGCCACAAGTCGGGCAGAAACACACACAGCCGGCAGCCAGCCAGCAGCCACACAGTTTTAATTATATATAGAAGATAGATATAGATATAGATAGATAGATTAGATCTCTAACTTCTTGCAACCCATGTCAAAGTAAAAAGAGGATAAAAATTGTCAGGAAGTGTACACAGGGAATTCTACCGTGAATGAAAATATTATGCTCAAAGAACATGTTAATGTTACAAAAACTCACCCGTGCCAATAAACATGACATCATACTGGAGGTTATCAAGTGCTCTAACTCTGTCCACAACAATCTGTGTATAGTTGACATTTTTCTTTACCAATTTAGGGCTATTCCCAATTGGTTTAACAGTGTCTGCCATCAGAGGGTGATCCTTAACAAACTGGAGAGTTTTGTCTGGCAACATGAGTGAGTTATTGAAATTCAAAGCTCTCGCCTCATTGTTTATGCACTGAAAAGAGAAAAAAGCAATTGATTGGGATAACATATCAGCATTAACAACTTGCACCCTTAACTAAAATGAACAAACAAAATATTACATTACGGAAGAAAACAGACATCATTGTGGTCCTTAACAACTGCACAAATGATTGTGGCAAAAGATGCATTGGTTTTAAAATGAGAGCATTTTACTTCTTGATTACTGCCTTCCAGAATTTCTGGTTCACACATTTTAAACATGATGCTATGATAGCAAAGCATCCAATAATATGTCTGCATATCGTCATGAATTATTTACACCTGACTTCCTTAGCACAGGAATGTGGTAACATATGGTGTTCTACAAACATACTCATTAAAAATTGAAACTGGCAAACTAAAAATTTGTAATTTTTGTAGTTATGTCACGTTATTTTACAGCAATGTCACATTGTTGTTTGACTAGAATATAATCAATTGAATACACCATAGTTTATTGTTAACAGCTGTCAGACACTTTGCTTCATTTATATCAATATAGACAAGAGCAGGACAGTACTTACTGAGCCAGGACGCGGCTCTGGAACCGATCCTCCAAATCTGACCCATTTTACATGGGACTGGTCAAAGGTGGCACTTTGCATGAACTTTCCTGTGGAGAAGACCTCCTCCACTTTGGACATGTTAAAGCTGCAGACTGCTGACACTTCCAAATTAGTCCTAACAAAAGGTACAAGGTAAGATGTATTATAAGAATGGACTGACTGTCCATTATAGCTTTGAGGTATGGTCATATATTTCAAGTACATATTTGCAAATGGATCGAGCAGATGGTTTAAAAAAAATGTAGCTCAATGTGTCTTTTACAATTAATTAGATATTTGTCAAAGATTAGTTTTTGCTTAACTGGCTTCAGAAAGGTATGGAATTTTGATCTTGTGGCTGACTCTTTCACATTAAAATTCCATAAACTTATAAAGGGTTATAAATGGTCATTCATGAGCACAGGAGGCGAATTAAATGCTGTGGGTTGCACACAAATCTCCAACAATGCAAATGACAGCACAGGAGATCCAAAGAAATGGGCCAGAATACTTGAAACTAATTGGTGATACCACAACAAAATTAATTTATAACCCCTTATAGGCTTATGGAATTTTAATGTGAAAGAATCAGCCATTCAACCACAAGATCAAAATTCCATACCTTTCTGAAGCCAGTTAAACAAAACAAAATTAATTGTTTAACATTGTAATTTTCCGATTATTAATTAGGCCCGAGGTACAAATTCTGTATCCTAATCAAATAACGCACCTACTCGAGCATATTCAATTTGTATTGGATAAACCACTTGGAGCAGTCTGTATGCGAGTGTCAGCCTACAATAAGACTTAATGTCACACTCTTTGTAGGAACCAAATGTCCAAACATTCAAAATAGAGCTAATTTGTTGAATTATGTCTGTTCAAAGGAGGATCATCAACCTGAAACGTTAACTCTCTTCTTTCCACAGAAGTTATCTGCTCTGCTAGGTATCACACTTTTAGCTTTGAATCTTTGGATGTTTAATCACAATCATTTCTGATGGCAGCCAAGTGCAGAGTTCACTTTTTGTAATGAGAATGCAACTCATTACATTCACTCAAAATGGCACTGCCCTATTTATAGAGGCTCTATGCTAGACTGAATTTGTGCAGGAAATGTTGATGTAATTAGTACATGAACGTACCAGTGCTGGAGTGGAAAAAGCTTCAAGTTCTTAGGCATCGTTCTGCTCTGTGGTTTATTCAATACGAGTCGAATATGCTCGGGTAGGTGCTTTATTTGATTAGGATACAGAGAAATGGCGCAGTTTGATTCACTCAAATTCCAATGTTTTTTAGGCAGAAATATTACCAACAATGTCCTGGATTGAAGCTATGGCCAAAAAAGCACACTAATGCCTCAACTTCTTCAGGAGATGAACAAAGTTCACTATGTCTCCGGGGTCAAGGAAAGAGCGTTCAAGTCTTTTTTTGTCTAACTGTTCTAGCCTGGCTCCTGTTACCCAGCTCTGGTTAATTCAGCAAGGAACTATCTTGGCACAGAGCACATACACCCACAGTTGCCAGTGAGCCATTACATCCCTTTCCTTCCCCCCAGGACTTCTTCGTCTTCTTCCACCACCCCAGACACTCAGGCTTCAAAATAACTTTGACATTTGTCCATCAACACTAGCAATTAAAAAATATATTAATATTTTACATTCAAGTGAAAAAAGCATATTCACTCACCAAAAATGAATTAAAATCTTTATAACTGCCCGAAGTAAATAAAAAGATAACTACTGGCTTCTGTCCCTGCAACTAACTAGTTCCCATTTATCTGAATGCTGAGTGAGTGTGGTTTAATCTGGTGTAGGAAAGAACTGCAGATGCTGGTTTAAATCACCCATCCCGCTGAGTTACTCCAGCATTTTGTGTCTATCTTTGGATTAATTTGGTGCAGGCTCAGGAGACTGGGCTGTCTGAAATCACATTGCTTAGTTGGACTTTGCAAGTCATCAACTGGGACATCATGGGGCTGGGAGAGGGCATATGTGGGGGAGACACAGCTGGCTCTGGCTGGGCAGAAGTTGCTGCTGCTAACTTGGACTCGTGCAAGCACTGCAAATCAAGTCTGCACTAGTGAAAATGGGTAGGTCCTGGCATGAGCACAGTAATCAAATAACACTATTTTAAGCTGATACAAGAAACTGCAGATGCTGGTTTACAAAAAAAAAAAAATGCTGGAGTACAGAGTAACTCAGTGGGTCAGGCGGCATCTCTGGAGAACATGGGTAGGTGACGGTTCGGTTCAGGCCCCTACTCCAGCACTTTGTCATTATTTAACTGGTATTGAAAACCTGGGTAATAAAATAAAAACAGCTACATACCATTGTGATGTAAATACACCATAAAACACTGTCTCCTTCCAATTTGGAGATTTTAAAATAAATGCATCCTGAATGACGTTGAAGACAAAATTGGACCCAGGCTGAGAGCAAACCAGCCGAGCTTTAAGAAATGATGTCCATCTTTTTTGCAGAATTCTTAATCCTCCTTGGTCACCCTGAATTTTATCAACATGGATATAAATACAAGTTTTTTGCACATTTCAAATAGTTTTATATTACATGCAGATATTTAATATCCGTAAATGACGATCTTCGAATTAAATCAGTGGAAAAATATTTCAAATTCAAAGACGAGTAATGTATATTTGATGTTTCGTAATCTTCCTGATCATCAATATTGAGCAGATGGAGTTTTATAATTAACTTTCTCTTTCAAATGTGTTTGCTTGCGAAGGCACAACCAACATTTAGCTTCCACAATGGGATAATGCAGGCATATCCACTGTCTTCATTACTATTGATTGCAGCCATTAAACAGCTAGCCATGGCCAAAGATCCTATTGCTATAGGATCTTTGGCCATGGCTATCTAACCCACATTAAAAAAAATCAAAAATCTATGTTGAGCTCAGAGAAATCATTCTTTCAACAGCAACCCAACCAAACATGCATTATCAACTTCAGCACACACCACAGTAAATCAGAGCTTTGTATCTATGTGGCCCAGAAGCCTCAGATTATGGCAGGTAATCAAATGAGCAAACTAGTATGTCATCAGAGAAACAAATACCGCTTCAGTTGCCAGTGAAAAGGACAATTTAAAGTTGCTACATCTGCAGATTGGACACAAAGAAACTCACTACTGAAAATGTGGTCTTGTCCATTTCAAGCCAAATATCCTTATAACCAAGCAATCAATATTAATTACTATTAAAAAAAAATCTGGAATGGAAAATGTTGCCGCAATATATATATGGACAAGTTTTATTTGCCCCAGTAAATTTCAGAAAATGCTAAAAAAGATTGTTAAAATTATCTTGTAATCTTAGTCCATTCCTTCTTTCCCAATTTCTCTCTCTGTACATGGAATTCACTCATTGTAAACCAGTTCCTAACCATTAATCTCACCACCCCACAATCTGGTGGGTTTGGAGCGAGATGGACAGGAAATCTGTTGGATCGTATGGTGAATGCATTGAAACATGAATGAGGATGAGCACTGAAAGCTGGGTGGGAGCGGGAACCACATTCATTGATTGCCACTGTCAGTATAAATAACTTTACACAGTACCAGTGATCATGGCAACAAGAATAGATTTGCAAGCAAGGTTTTATCTTACAAAAGTTATTTCAAAACTGAACACTGATTACATTTAGTAAAGTATGTCAGATCTTACCTTGCACACTCGAGCTATTCTTGGCACAAGAATGCGACTATAAAATTCATATTCAACAGATACTTCAGTGAAGAAGAAATAGATCTTATCATCACCACCATCCAAGTTGCTTTCACTCTCTCTTATTACGTCCGAATAAACAAAACTCGGCTCTGTGGAAAGCAGCACACAGAATCTTGGTGATGGAAGATTTTGAATGTTCCATGTCAAAAAAGTACAGAAGGAAACTCAAATCTCCATAATGTTTATCCCAATATCCCCAGGAATCATTGTGGGGTTAACATTTTATATCAGCAAAGCAACTGGAATGCAGAGAAACACACATAAGACATTTTTTGACACAAACTATCGAGAAAAAACCCCACAATGGATTATCTGCAGTTTTCAAGAACATTAATGACTCAAGGCAAAACATTCTTGTTTCTACTGCAGAGTATGGCTCTCACATCCATAGACAAATAAACTCTTGCTGTGTCCAAATATGTCATTTAATAAACTGGATATTAAATCAAAGTTCCAGTTCGGTGTTGTTTCGAGTCCACTTTTGATTACAACTTTCCTCCACAAAATAAAACACACCCACAATTGGTTCGTCATGTTGACACTTGCAGAAATCTAACTGGTGCAGAACAGTCAACGCGTTTTAGTGGATGCATTCCACTATGATTCAAAAGGACTTGGTTCACAAATCAACGTAGCTTTATTTTGCAGTTATGTTCCTGGCAATTTTTTTGCTTCAATATTGATAAATTTATTTGTATTTTAACACCATCCATCTGTATTTACCAAGAGATAAATTAAACACCTGCAACTGTAATGTCTTTCACAACCTCAGATTGCATCAGATCACCACAGCCTGAAGTTCTTCTGAAGTACATTCATAATTGCAATACAAGGAACGTCACGACTAATTTTTGTAAATCTCCACAAAAAGCATGGTTTGTAGTTAGCCAGGACTGAGATGCTTGTTTAGTACCGATGAGCATGAAATTATGATCAAAACACTGCCTGGAATCCACAACTCAATACTCACCATTTAACCAGGGTATTGAATAGTCCGTCCTTAAATTACCCCGTAGAATGACAGCCTCACTTCCTAGAAAATTGTATGCTGTTCCCGAGTAAAGCTCGTGATCTGAAACAGTACAAAAGGAAATTTCAATACAAAACAGATAAACATTTTTAGCTATATTCGCTCTACATAATGGAAATATTTTTAACCAATTGTTCTGCTTTTCATTTTTAATTGTAGAATAACCTACTTGCACCCTTTCATCTTTAATTTTGCATTGCATACCATGGAGTAACAAAATGCCACTTTCTCACAAGGATGGGAGGAAAATATGAATAGATACTAGAGGTTGTGAGTTGGACTTTTATTTTTTATTTTCTCTTCTCTCCGACGTTGTTCTGTTCGTGGGTGTGTAGCATGTCAGCATCGTTTAGCACATTTTTACATGTCAGGTCACAGATAAGGGCACACAAATTTAAGTAATAAGTTATGCTCTTCTCTGCAATGTATCTTGACTTGAATCTCAGCAATGGTTCAGTATTATTGCTCTGAATTCATGGTTCCCACTGAGAAGCATTGTTGAACTGTAGGTACTCTTGTTAGTGCTGAGCCCAGATGGCAAGAAGTGGTTATAAAGTCATAGAGCTATACAGCAAGGAAACTGGCCCTTTGGCCCATCCAGACCACATTGGCATTCTGGGTTAGTCCCATTTGTCTGCATTTCACCCATGTCCTTTCTATCCATTTATCTGTCCAAATTATTCTTGAAAGTCCGTTGTCATCAATAATTTTAATCCATAGAAGACGCAAAGTCATACAGCAGAGAAGCTTCTAGTTAAAGAAAGACTTCTCTCCAGCAAAAAACTATTTTCAGACAACCATACAAGCCAGGCCTGGAAAGTACCATAAGCCTTTCCTACCTCGTGACATCAGTTTGATTGCACTTAATCGCAGTATTGCACTTAATCGCAGTATTTTCTTTAAACTACGTCTCTCTTTAGACAAATAAATTAATAAAGAAAATGCCAATAATTTCATGTAGACTAAAATGTACATCCTGAACAAGTGCACAACTTACAACTGAATACTTACCAACCATTATGGAGGTGTATTTTTGAGCAGGATCAAATGGACATTTGCCCTTGCCTTCCTCATTTCTCTGTTGCAGAGTAAAACTCTTAATCGACTATGAATACAAAAAAGTCAAATAAGTTGTTTAAATTGATGAAGCAGAATAAGTTCCACCAAATGTTAAAAATTCATACTTACAAGGTAATCACAAGTTGGTTGAAATGCAAAAGTCCCACACACATAGAGTCTTTCATCGTCATATTCGTGCAAGATTCGTACGTAGTTCAAGCATTCAGTCTACAGAAAAATAATAAATGCATTCAGTTATCAGTCAATTGCTAATAACTATATGTTACAGTCAATGTATTTACAGATCTTAGTTCTGATGATCATTACAGCTTGTTTCCAGAACTTTGTTTGGTGACCCAGCGATGTATCAAGAATAAACGTGATACAAAATAAAATAGAAAATGCTGGGCATACTCAATGGTGGGGCAGCATCTGCAGAGAGAGAGAAATGGGGTTCATGTTTCTGAGCAATGAACTTATATCAGAACTGGAAAAGAGAGAAAACAAGCAAGTGATAAGTTGCAAGGAAGGATGAGAACAAAAAGGAATGTTTAGGCAAGGAAGGAACATAATTTTGTCCAGTTCATACCAAACCTGTTTTTGACATCTAAGAGAAAATGATGAATGCATATAAATCATAGTTCATCTTGCTTAAGTAATTCAAATGAAAGGAGCTGAATAGACAGCAAGAGAAAGGGAAAAACTGAACACTGAAATAAAGGAATATGCTGGAAAGAGTCAGCAGATCATGTTATGCCTGCGGGGAGATATAAACTGAGCTAATATTAAAGGTGCATGACAATAAGGGGAACGGATCAATTCTAGCACGACCAGGGTAACCTGGTTATCCATTGTGAGAGGTACGGACAGGGGTTTCTGCGGCAACAGACGGGATGCGAGGATGGTGTGCTGCCTTCCTGGTGCCAGGATCCAGGATGTCACGGACAGAGTGCAGAAAATCCTCAAGGGCGAAGGTGAACACCCGGAAGTGGTAGTGCATGTCGGCACAAACGATGTCGGAAAGAAGGGGATGAATATTCTGCAGCGTGACTTTAGAGAGCTTGGAAATATGCTGAAAAGCAGGACCTCCAGGGTTGTTATCTCCGGTTTGCTTCCAGTTCCTCGTGCTGGCGAGAGCAGGAACAGGGAGATACGGGACCTGAACGTGTGGCTGAGGAACTGGTGCACGGGGCAGGGATTTAGATTCTTAGATCACTGGGATCTGTTTTGGGGTAAGGGGGAAACTGTACAAAAGGGATGGATTGCATCTTAACAGGTGTGGGACCAGCATTCTGGCAGGCAGGTTTGCCACTGCTACACGGGTGGTTTTAAACTGAATAAGGGGGGTGGGGTGTCGAATGGGATAGTGGAGGTTGGAGTTAAAGGGAAAGGGTTTCTTAAATGTGTGAGCGTAGAGACAGAGGGGTGTAAAATGAGGGTAGAAGCAATAGGTAGCAAGGTGAAAAGTAAAAGTGGCAGGCAGACAAAACCAGGGCAAAAATCAGAAAGGGCCACTTTTCAACATAATTGTATAAGGGGTAAGAGTGTTGTAAAAACAAGCCTGAAGGCTTTGTGTCTCAATGCAAGGAGCATTCGTAATAAGGTGGATGAGTTGAATGTGCAGATAGCTATTAATGACTATGATATAGTTGGGATCACGGAGACATGGCTCCAGGGTGACCAAGGCTGGGAGCTGAACATCCAGGGATATTCAATATTCAGGAGGGATAGAGAGAAAGGAAAAGGAGGTGGGGTAGCATTGCTGATTAGAGAGGAGATTAACGCAATGGAAAGGAAGGACATTAGTTTGGAGGATGTGGAATCGGTATGGGTAGAGCTGCGAAACACTAAGAGGCAGAAAACGCTGGTGGGTGTTGTGTACAGGCCACCTAACAGTAGTAGTGAAGTTGGAGATGGTATCAAACAGGAAATTAGAAATGCGTGCGACAAAGGCAAAACCGTTATAATGGGTGACTTCAATCTACATATAGATTGGGTGAATCAAATTGGCAGGGGTGCTGAGGAAGAGGATTTCTTGGAATGTATGCGGGATAGTTATCTAAATCAACATGTAGAGGAACCAACGAGAGAGCAGGCTATTTTAGACTGGGTATTGAGTAATGAGGAAGGGTTAGTTAGCAGTCTTGTTGTACGTGCCCCCTTGGGCAAGAGTGACCATAATATGGTTGAGTTCTTCATTAGGATGGAGAGTGACATTGTTAATTCAGAAACAATGGTTCTGAACTTAAAGAAAGGTAACTTTGAGGGTATGAGACGTGAATTGGCCAAGAGTGACTGGCAATTAATTCTAAAAGGGTTGACGGTGGATATGCAATTGAAGACATTTAAAGACTGCATGGATGAACTACAAAAATTGTTCATCCCAGTTTGGCAAAAGAATAAATCAGGGAAGGTAGTGCATCCGTGGATAACAAGGGAAATCAGGGATAGTATCAAAGCGAAGGATGATGCGTACAAATTAGCCAGAAAAAGCAGCATACCGGAGGACTGGGAGAAATTCAGAGACCAGCAGAGGAGGACAAAGGGCTTAATTAGGAAAGGAAAAATAGATTATGAAAGAAAACTGGCAGGGAACATAAAAACTGACTGCAAAAGTTTTTATAGATATGTGAAAAGAAAGAGATTAGTTAAAACAAATGCAGGTCCCTTGCAGTCAGAAACAGGTGAGTTGATCATGGGGAACAAGGATATGGCGGACCAATTGAATAACTACTTTGGTTCCGTCTTCACTAAGGAAGACATAAATAATCTGCCGGAAATAGCAGGGGACCGCGGGTCAAAGGAGTTGGAGGAATTGAGTGAAATCCAGGTTAGCCGGGAAGTGGTGTTGGGTAAATTGAATGGATTAAAGGCCGATAAATCCCCAGGGCCAGATAGGCTGCATCCCAGAGTACTTAAGGAAGTAGCTCCAGAAATAGTGGATGCATTAGTAATAATCTTTCAAAACTCTTTAGATTCTGGAGTAGTTCCTGAGGATTGGCGGGTAGCAAACGTAACCCCACTTTTTAAGAAGGGAGGGAGAGAGAAAACGGGGAATTACAGACCAGTTAGTCTAACATCGGTAGTGGGGAAACTGCTGGAGTCAGTTATTAAAGATGGGATAGCAGCACATTTGGAAAGTGGTGAAATCATTGGACAAAGTCAGCATGGATTTACAAAAGGTAAATCATGTCTGACGAATCTTATAGAATTTTTCGAGGATGTAACTAGTAGCGTGGATAGGGGAGAACCAGTGGATGTGGTGTATCTGGACTTCCAGAAGGCTTTCGACAAGGTCCCACATAAGAGATTAGTATACAAACTTAAAGCACACGGCATTGGGGGTTCAGTATTGATGTGGATAGAGAACTGACTGGCAAACAGGAAGCAAACAGTAGGAGTAAACGGGTCCTTTTCACAATGGCAGGCAGTGACTAGTGGGGTACCGCAAGGCTCAGTGCTGGGACCCCAGCTATTTACAATATATATTAATGATCTGGATGAGGGAATTGAAGGCAATATCTCCAAGTTTGCGGATGACACTAAGCTGGGGGGCAGTGTTAGCTGTGAGGAGGATGCTAGGAGACTGCAAGGTGACTTGGGTAGGCTGGGTGAGTGGGCAAATGTTTGGCAGATGCAGTATAATGTGGATAAATGTGAGGTTATCCATTTTGGTGGCAAAAACAGGAAAGCAGACTATTATCTAAATGGTGGCCGACTAGGAAAAGGGGAGATGCAGCGCGACCTCGGTGTCATGGTACACCAGTCATTGAAAGTGGGCATGCAGGTGCAGCAGGCAGTGAAGAAAGCGAATGGTATGTTAGCTTTCATAGCAAAAGGATTTGAGTATTCGAGCAGGGAGGTTCTACTGCAGTTGTACAGGGTCTTGGTGAGACCACACCTGGAGTATTGCGTACAGTTTTGGTCTCCAAATCTGAGGAAGGACATTATTGCCATAGAGGGAGTGCAGAGAAGGTTCACCAGACTGATTCCTGGGATGTCAGGACTGTCTTATGAAGAAAGACTGGATAGACTTGATTTATACGCTCTAGAATTTAGGCGATTGAGAGGGGATCTTATAGAAACTTACAAAATTCTTAAGGGGTTGGACAGGCTAGATGCAGGAAGATTGCTCCCGATGTTGGGGAAGTCCAGGACAAGGGGTCACAGCTTAAGGATAAGGGGGAAATCCTTTAAAACCGAGATGAGAAGAACTTTTTTCACACAGAGAGTGGCGAATCTCTGGAATTCTCTGCCACAGAGGGTAGTCGAGGCCAGTTCATTGGCTATATTTAAGCGGGAGTTAGATGTGGCCCTTGTGGCTAAGGGGATCAGAGGGTATGGAGAGAAGGCAGGTACGGGATACTGAGTTGGATGATCAGCCATGATCATATTGAATGGCGGTGCAGGCTCGAAGGGCCGAATGGCCTACTCCTGCACCTAATTTCTATGTTTCTATGTTTCTATCTGAAATTGCAGAATTCAACTGCAACTTTACTGAATGGAAGATGAGCCACTGCTCCCCGAACTTACAGAGGCTTTGCTGGAACTGTGAGAGAGGTTAACAGGTAGAAAGATTGGAATTCGGATGTTGAACTAAAATGACAGGTAACCACAAGTTTAAACTGAGGTGTGCAGGAAGTTTGCACAGAGTGTGGTGAATTTCTGGAATTCCCCATCACAGACTTGAGAAGGTTTAAGGAGATGCTGCTATTGGTACAAAGTATAAAGTTTAAGATAACAGGCATGCAAGGCAAGTTTCAATCATTCCTGAAACCACAAAGCTATATAAATAAACATATCTGTATGTGAACAGAGCAAACCACAGGCTCTCAGGGCCAATGACTCAGAAACTAACATGATCATGAAGCACCATCATATGCGTAAACTAAATGTACAAACAATAGAGCTATCTCAACTGGCCTACATCAAGCCAAGCATCACGTATATTGAAGCAAGATATTGTACACCACTGTGTCAGTGGCTAAGTGTTCGGCACGAAGGGCCGAAATGCCCTGTTTCCGTGCTGTAATTGTTATTATGGTTATATGGGAGATTCCAGACTGGGTACTTTGTCTCTTCCTGGCATCACACATGATCATAGGCATGTTGTGTCAAACAGTACCTTGATATTTGTGTGCTCAATCAGTCCTCATTATATTGTAATTACAAAAGGGATTCAGAAACCTTTAAGGTATTAATGTGAACTAGATGGCCCCACAGGTGTCTGAATATTCAGAGATAGTCTTGTTAGTTAAGATGTGCTCCCGCTGTAAATATCTAATTCTATGGACACAATTGTCCACACTAAAAACATTGAACATAACTATGTAATTATGACTATTGAAATTGTATTTAATTACTTGGTGTTTTCCTTGTGCTGAGGATTATAAAAACCTCATACACTTTAAGTTCAGAAGATTCTACCACCAGGCTCCCAAGTGTTTCTGTTTGTGCTGAATTATTATTTCTGTTATTTACGTTAATAACCATATAACAATTACAGCGCGGAAACAGGCCATCTCGGCCCTTCTAGTCCGTGCCGAACAATTATTTTCCCCTAGTCCCATCTACCTGCACTCAGACCATAACCCTCCATTCCTTTCCCGTCCATATACCTATCCAATTTATTTTTAAATGATAAAATCGAACCTGCCTCCACCACTTCCACTGGAAGCTCATTCCACACAGCTACCACTCTGAGTAAAGAAGTTCCTCCTCATGTTAGCCCTAAACTTCTGTCCCTTAATTCTCAAGTCATGTCCTCTTGTTTGAACCTTCCCTACTCTCAATGGGAAAAGCTTGTCCACGTCAACTCTGTCTATCCCTCTCATCATTTTAAAGACCTCTATCAAGTCCCCCCTTAACCTTCTGCGCTCCAGAGAATAAAGACCTAACTTATTCAACCTTTCTCTGTAACTTAGTTGCTGAAACCCAGGCAACATTCTAGTAAATCTCCTCTGTACTCTCTCTATTTTGTTGACATCCTTCCTATAATTGGGCGACCAAAATTGTACACCATACTCCAGAATTGGTCTCACCAATGCCTTGTACAATTTTAACATTACATCCCAACTTCTATACTCAATGTTCTGATTTATAAAGGCCAGCACACCAAAAGCTTTCTTTACCACCCTATCTACATGAGATTCCACCTTCAGGGAACTATGCACAGTTATTCCTAGATCCCTCTGTTCAATTGCATTCCTCAATTCGCTACCATTTACCATGTACGTCCTATTTTGATTTGTCCTGCCAAGATGTAACACCTCACACTTATCAGCATTAAACTCCATCTGCCATCTTTCAGCCCATTCTTCCAAATGGCCTAAATCTCTCTGTAGACTTTGGAAATCTACTTCATTATCCAAAGCATGAACTCTGCACAGCTCATTTAAATTGAGTCAAGAAGCTAGATCTTCAGGCATTTTTAAATTGATGTTGATTTATGGAACGTCAGGGAATTGGGGTTATGGGGAAACTTGCAAAAAAAAAGTGATATTGCCTGGATCACCTTTCCATGTTGAATAGCTGAGGGAAGCGGGGCCCGATGGGCCAAATGGCCTACTCTTGTCCCAATCCCTCCGTCACTTGCGTTCTTATGTTTAGGATCACTGTCAAGAATGTCTCTAACAATGGTCCCCTGAGCTGAATTTGTTTTCTCCAATGTAAAGGACATCTCATGATGTGCACCAAATGCGAGGCACTTGAATTGGAGGATGTACAGGTGAAATTGGAGAAGTAGAAGACGACCTAGAAGGCCAGACTGGCTCCCTAGATGGTGGGACATCTCTACAGCAGCTGAGGACATGAGTTTTTCTATCCCCCTCCCCCCCACCACTTCCTTTGGAATGTAAAGATCAAATTGCCATTGCATCTCGCCACAGGTGTACAGAGAATAGGGCAAGGAACTGAACAAAGCACACACCTTCAAAGCACATACAAAACACAAATTGTTCAAAATAAAACGTTCCAACAGGTGAATTAAGTCAGAGGGAGGGACAGGAGGCTGCTTTCTGGTGAGCTGCTAATAGGACGCCGCTGGACTGGAGGGTGGCAGCTTCGGCAGCTTCGAACGCCCCGGGCCGCGGAGTTTGAACCGGCCTGTTCGCGGAGCACGGTTGAGCTGCGGGACTTACTTACCATCACCCGGTGGGGTCACAACATCAGAGGCCTGGATCGCCTCAACGCAGAGGGAGAACAAGGAGGGAAGAGACAAAGGCTTTAAGACTTTTGCCTTCCATCACAGTGAGGAGGTGCCTGGTGAACTCACTGTGGTGGATGTTAAATTTGTGTTTATTGTGTGTTTTGTTATTTTTATTATATGTATGACTGCAAGGCAACGAAATTTCGTTCAGACCGAAAGGTCTGAATGACAATAAAGGATACTTTGACTTTGCAGCTTTTTTCAAATCTTGATTAACCACTTCATTTTATATCTTGGGACATTTACAATCTGATCATTTGAAAGATTACCTCTTTGGATTTCCCTTTAGCAGCACATTTACTTTGTTGCTCTTCTGAGACTTTCCAGAAGACCTAAAAGAAAAAGTACAGCCACAGTAATAAATGTTGGAAATAAACCAGAAGTACAGGATTGACATTCTAATGTAATTGCCCAGAATCGTCAGTTAACATGGCTGGTATTCTTAGGCTTGATTCATCTTAAAAACAATGTCATCAGAACAGTGCTATTATAATTAATATATTGAAGTGTTCATTTGGATGGGATACATTTCCAAGAGAATTCTCAAAGATAAAAAAACCTGCTCACAGTTCAAATGATTGCACAAGTCACAAAACATTTCTATTTCATCAAAAGTATTGTGGCAGAAAGGTCCCTCCAATCCTACATCCAATAACATGGCCATATTTCCACCAATTTCTCAGACCAACAGTCAACACTGATCGTTGTTCCACCCAGTTAAATCCACATGGAATCTAACAGGGTAAACTTTTAGAGACTTTACTGCTCCTTAGCCTGTACCTGGGAATGAACAGAGGGCAAGTACAGGAGAACCCGTTGAAATGAATGGGGAGAAAAAAAAACATGTGGAGGTGAAAAGTTCATTAAATTAAGTAAAATTATTCACCCAATCTTGATCAATTTTTAATTTTTTAAATTTTGGACAAGTTCTGGGTGGTTGTGAACATCCATGAGTGTTATTCAAAGTTATTCCTTCATTACAGAAATTTCTGCTTTTGAGGATTTTGAGGAAAGTTATTTGTGTTCCACTTAGATTATAATAAGCTTTGGACAAGTTCCACATGACAATTGGTTGAACATGCAAACTTCCATTGGGAGAGTGGCCAATTGGCTTTAAAGCATGCTCTGTAGCAGAAAGCAAACAGCAACAATTGATGGTGGTTTTTTTTTGTAACTGCTCAGACGTCTATTGTAGAATTGCGTTCCACAAGACTCAGTCCCATACTTTTTCCAATATATTCACGATTTTGTCTTAAATGTAAGGGATCGTGATTAAATTTACAGTTGGCAAAAACTGGCAGTATGGTTGGCAGGAGGAAAGCTTCTGACTGCAGTAACATTTGGATGGGTCTGGCCACAAGGTCAGAAAATAGGCAAATGGTTCTTAATCCAGAGATTCATGACCCAATACATTCGGAGATTCAAAAAAAAGGGAACGTACAGGGAAGAAATAACACTGCGGAGAAAAAGAAAAATCCTGCTGTGCGTGTCCTTCAAGAGTGCACGACAGGTTAATGTGTGAATTTTTTTTAATAGTGCTAGAAATGCATCAACAGGCCAAGCAGCACCTATTGGAGCGAAAAACACAAACACACCAAAGAACTGGTTGATGACCATTCTGCTGAAAAATCACAGCGGGAAATGATAACTGTTCCTCTTCCCACACATGCTGCCTGACATGCCAGACCTCTCCAGTTGCCTTGCTTTTATTTCAGATTTCCATCATAATTTTAGTCTTTAGATCAGTATGGAGTTGTACAGGCCATTAGTAATACTTCTGTAATTGTTCTAACATTCCAAATAACAGATAAAAAGGCTGTGGTAGAACGGTATGCAACACAACACCTACAAAGACTGGCAAATTGCAGACTTGAGGGAAAAAATGGGTAAACATGGGTAGTTTTCTTCTGAACAGAGGTGATTCTAGTGAGATTTATAAAATTTCAGGGCCTAGATAAAACCAATTTAAGGATCCATATCCATTATCAGAAGAATCAAATGGATGAGGGAATATTTTTCACCCAAAGAAGAAAGGCTGATAAAGACAAAAACTAGCTATATTTAAAAAGCACTCGGATGTGTACTTGAAGAGCCATGCCCTCGAGGCTGGCCTGCTGTTGGAAGGTGGAATTAGTTCTTTTTCAGCTGGGACAAACACAATGTACAAACAAAATGTACTACATAATGGCCTTCTCCTGTTCTAAGATTCTATAATAATAATGTAGTTAAAACCAAACCCAACAATTCTGGGAATTATTTGCCCAGAGTGAATGGAGGCGACCAAATTTCAAGATGCATTTAAAGGGAAGCAAGCCTAGTATAAAAGGGGGAAGGGAACAGGACAATATGGTAAATGGATACGAAGTAGGTTAGAAGGAAGTCTGAATAAAACATAACAATGACATGGACCAGACACAAAATGCTGGAGTAACTCAGCGGGACAGGCAGCATCTCTGGAGAGAAGGAATGGGTGACGTTTCTGGTCGAGACCCTTCTTCAGACTGATGTCAGGTGAGTGTGCTGGACAAGGAGAATGTAGCCAGAGACAGTAAGCCTGGTGGGAGAACTGGGAAGGGGGAGGGGATAGAGAAGGAAAGCAAGGGCTATTTGAAGTTAGAGAAGTCAATGTTCATACCGCTAGGGTGTAATCTACCCAAGCGAAATACGAGGTGCTGTTCCTTCAATTTGTGCTGGGCCTCACTCTGACAATGGAGGAGGCCCAAGACAGAAAGGTTAGATTTCCCCCTTCCCAGTTCTACCACGAGTCTTACTGTCTCCGACTACATTCTCTTTGTCCCACACACTCCTCTGACATCAGTCTGAAGAAGGGTCTCTACCCGAAACATCACCCATTCCTTCTCTCCAGAGATGCTGCCTGTCCCGCTGAGTTATTCCAGTATTTTGTGTCTACCTTCGATTTAAACCAGCATCTGCAGTTCTTTCTTACACAATAACATGGACCATGTGTCTAGTCTCTAAATTTTAATGCAATATTAAGTAATATTATGAGCACTACTTATGTTAGATAATTAACTACAGACCCATCGGATTAAAAATTAGAAATGTCACAAGCCCCTCATCGTATTCACACCAAATAGGGGTGGCCTAAAAACGGAGTGAAAGTCATAGTATTACAAAAATCGTTACAATGGAAATCGTGACAGTTGTCCAGAGAATGGTGAATATTAGTTGTCTTCTAAAATCAGCAAGAAACAAACCAGAAAATTACAGGTCTCATCTCCACAGTTAAGAGCTACTTAGGGACAGCCAACTTGGATTTATTAAAGATAGTGTTTTGTTTTTTGAGAATATAGCTAGCATTAATTCAGCTAGCACATATGTGAGTTTCTCAAGATGTTTGCCAAGGTGGTGCAAACAAGAATGCTTTGTAATTTAAGGCTTAGAACATGAAATGCACAGCTCAAGCAAAATACAACTTTAAAATGTTTTTCCAATCAGGCAGTGTTTGATGTAGAAACAAGGAATTGCAAATACAGGCTTACAAAAAAGACTGGAATAGCTCAGCAGATCAGGCAGCATCTTTGGAGAACATGGATAGCTGACATTTTGGGTCGGAATACTTCATCAAATTGATTGTGGTGGGGATGGGGGGGGGGGGGGGGGAATATAAAGGTGGAAGATAGGAGCAGGACAAAGTCTTGCAAGTTATAGGTGGATATAGGTGAGGGACTGGGTTTGATAGGCCAGCGATGGAAAGGCAGAAGGAGTGAGACAAAAGGATGCATTTTGCATTGTGAAGCTAGAGGAAGGATTATAGGTGGAAGGGGAGGGGAGAAACAGGTGAGAGTGCAGGTGGGGCACAGAGGAGACGGAGGGAGAGTGGAAGGGAGGGGGAGGGGCTAGAAGCAGGGGAGGGAGGCGTGGTTTTGGTAATGTACGGTGCTTTGATGTGTATAATGGTGTGCCCAAGGGGTTTGGGCCGGGATTTCTGTTTTCCATTTACATCAAACATTTGACATGGGCAAAGGTGGAATATCATGTTTGCCAATGAAATTAAGAAGAGACGGGTTATTGATGGATTATAATATGCAAGAACAGGATCCTACTTATGGGATTTGAGTAGAACAACATCTAGGGGTGGAGCCATCTACATCTTTAAATAGGTAGGCCTGGGTGAGAGTCACAAAATAAATGTTGAATGATTCGGTTCAGTTTTTATTGATTTCGAACATGTTTTTGCAACCAAAACCCCACTTCCTGAAAAAACTCTGGAAGACATACCCAAGCCCTGCTGACATTCTTGGAATTATACCACATAACACCAAACTCAGAAAAGTGTATAATATAAAGGGGTATAACATTTCCCTAATGCAGGATAGAGGACACAGAAAGGTTGGGAAGCAACATAGAAGCGGTGGTGCTGGCCAAACACCTGACAGGTAAAAGCAGCAACAAATGCAAAGAGTTTGAGGAGATCAATTGACAAGTATATATTACTAAAAAATTACCTCATGTTTTTTATCCGAAATGTCTGACATGTTCACAGCAAAGATGGCTTCCTGGGCACCCACATACAACACTCCTTGATCTTCATTAAGCAACAGTGTAGAGTAATTTGACACCCCAGTAACAGAAAAAGTAACCAAAGACACCTCTGCAAATAATCATAATGAACATTAGTACCAAGTTTTAACAAGATGACTTTAAAATTATTATTCAGCACTGCATTTTATGATTTAAGCACCAAATAATAATAATAATAATAATAATAATATATTTTATTTATGGGCGCCTTTCAAGAGTCTCAAGGACACCGTACAAAAATTTAGCAGGTAGAGGAAAAACATGTAAGGGGAATGAAATAAATAGTAGAGACATGACTAGTACACAAAGTAAAGACAGAATTCAATTCAAAACACAATATGAGGCAATTAATGCACAGATGAAAAGGGAGGGCTCAATAAATGATGTATCTGCACCTGGACTATAAATTCAAATCTGATCCAAACAAAGCCTTGAGAGGATGTGGGTAGGGAGGGCGGGGGGGGGGGAGAGAGAGAGAAAAAACATCTTCTGAGATGGAGGTTAATGTTTGACGCTGAGAAAATGTGGTTTCTTACAATTCATAAATTACTTCAGTAAAATTGAACGGCAGTTCAAATAGTGTTTGTGATGGGTAGTTTTATTTTGTCTTTTGTTCTACCCTGGACAATCTGGCAATCATTCATTATCATTTCTGAAAGAACCACAATACTGGTCTAATTGATGCTATATATGTTCTGCTCAAGATGTAGTCAAATTCTGATCAGGCTACATTAATCATAATCATAGATCATTTTCTAACCTGCATCTGCACAATAATATTTTAATTGAGTCATAGAGCTATCATCATCGGCGGTCACTCAAAACAAGCATGACTGTCCTCTCATGGAGGACACCTGTGCGTGACTTTGTTTAACGTGGGGAGACTGGTGCACAGATCAGCCACCACACGGTCCTTGTCAGATCAGGGTCAGAATGACCGGGGACCCTTTTCTGCTGCAGCCTTCATCCGCCTTCCCAGCCGTTGAGGTCTTGGTTGGATTGGCTCCACTAAAGCCAGCCATCATCCTCCACCTGTTCCACCGTTAAGGTCTTGGTTGGATTGCTCTTTGTCAGAGACCCCCCCCCCCCCCGATCTTACCCCCATGTGTGACCCTACCAGAAGCATAGCTTCAGGCGCAACTACGGCAGACGGCTCCAGACCACACAAGCTTCTCCACCACGAGAAGGTGACAATCCATGGGGACAGCCATCATAGAGCTATACAGCATGGAAACAGGCCCTTAGGCCTACCTTGCCAACCTGACAAGTTGGCATCCTGGGCTAGTCCTGTCCTAAAATGAGATTAGTTTAATGCCATATACGGCAGCATGAGAATTTCCTTGATCACATGAAGCTCAGAGTAAACCAGATACAGTAATGAGAGATACAACAAAAAAAAGCAAAATAGTAGAATGGGATACTACTGTAGTGCATTTAAAGTAGTACAAAAATATTGACATACAATAAATGAATATATGAATGAGGTTAGATAAGAGTAAAGAGTACATGGCGGTACCTCCAGGAAGGAGTTATAAAGAGGTACACACAATTGCTGGGGAAACTCAGCGGGTGCAGCAGCATCTATGGAGCGAAGGAAATAGGCGACGTTTCGGGCCGAAACCCTTCTTCAGACACTCCCTTTTGAACACAGTTATAAAGAGGTGACTGGTTAAGGAGGTTAAAAACAGTGGGGAAGAAGTCATTCTTAAATCTGGACGTTGTGTTTCAAGCTCTTGCATCTTCTACCAGAAGGTTGAACAGAAAAAAGGGATTAGCTAATTTAACAGGTGATTAGCTAATTTTCCCTGTCGACACTTCCAGCCTTTCAGATACAATGCACTGTGAAGATGAACTGGATGGAAGTACGGGCTGACTCTATGATGGAGTTTGCTGTGTTTACCACTCTGTGCAGGCTCAGATAGTCCACACAGCGCAGTTGCCTTACTAATCTGAGATGCATCTCATCAGAATAAATTTCTGATTCGCATTTGTGCAAGTTCGAGGAAATCCGTGCGGATTGAATTTCTTGATAATTACATAATATTCAGAAAAAATTCAAAAAAGCTGCCTGCGACATTTGGTGCAGCGACGGGGGGGGGGGGGAATCAGACTGTCACTTTTACAACTTTACCAATAAGGTGTCGCATTTTAGAATATTTACTTGTAAAATGCAGGAGGAATCAGAATCAAAGACAGCATTAGCTCCAATCCTGGAAAACTGTGCCAAGTAGGATCAGGATTCACTCCCAGAGTTGGGTTGTTTGAGGGAGTGGGAGAAGGGGATGGAGAGAGAAAGAATCCAACATTGGGTTCAGACAGAGGATGGTTGAATATTATTGGCATGTGAGCTATAGTGAGTGGCAGGTGATCTCATGCCACTGTTTAAAGACCTCTGGTCTAAAATGCAACACGACATTACCTCTCACTTAAATCTATTAAAAAGTGATTGAAGGGTAACAGGACTGTGCATCCTGTGGTTTCACACAGTTTTCCACAACTTCCCGTTCATATTACAAACACAAAATGTTAGCTCTGGTACAGATGACACTGCAGTGGCAAAACGTTGGTCAGTAGCACTTCCCTTTAGAAAAATGATGTAATGTAGTTCAATTTTAATTGGCTCCAGATATGAATGATCTTGAAATCTCCCTTGAATTATTTTTGTTTCCACTTTTTAAAATTCAGAAGTTAGATTTTAATCATTTTCCTCACTAAATACCCTAAACGATATAACGTCCATGAAGGGCATTATTAATGTTGCTAAATTAGTCTGCGTAATTGAACAATGGCAAATTATACTCAGACACAAAATGCTGGAGTGACTCAGCGGAATAGGCAGCATCACTGGAGAGAAGGAATGGGTGACTTTTCAGATCGAGATCCTTCTTCAGAAGCGAGTCTCAGACAGACTCATTCCTTCACTCCAGAGATGCTGCCTGTCCCGCTGAGTTACTCCAGCATTTTGTGTCCATCTTCAGTGTATACCAGCATCTGCAGTTCCTTCCGATACAAATTATACTTAATTTTTAGATGGTCTTGAATGTGGACATTTTATTGTATTTTTAAGTGCAACGATTTCTTGCTGTTAAAATGCAAATCCTTGTTGAACTCAAACAACAGGTCATTGTATTACCCAAGAGGAGATAAGAGAATGCAGATGGTGAATCTTGAGCAAAAAGGAAACGGCTGGAGGAACTCAATGGATCAAACAGTATCTGGAGGAACTCATCGGATCACACAGAGGGAAATGGCAGACTACCTTTGGTTCGACCCTCCTTCAAACGCAGGAAAGAAAGCATCCTAGTCGGAATGTATCACCACTTTGTTTTCGAGGATTTCGAAGTCCGTAAGAAATTAGAGTTGTGGATGCAGACCAGTTCATCACACAAACCAGGCTCCACGTGCACAATCGACTCACCCGCACTTCACTGCCTCAGGAAAGCAGCCAACATAAACAAAGATCACTGCAATGATGTAGACTATAGGGCTATTGGCCTCCCAATAGCCAGTGGGAAATTGAGGAGAGAAGAGTGTAAATATATAGACTACAGAAATGTGCAAAAAGAACATTATTGGGCTAGTCCACATCAGACCAATTGGCCTGTTCTTGTGCTGTTACGCTTGTGTGTTCTATGTACACCTTGGTAATTCCCTTATCTCCCCTCGGGCAGGTATATAAATGGTTGAAATTATGTATCACCTGAATGAGGAACACTTCTTCCCTGCTATCAGACCTCAAACACAATATTCTACCTCGGTATGATCCTAGCACTTTATTTTTGCCCATTCTCTGCAGCTGTCACACTACATTCTGCACTCTGCTTCCTTTTGTGTATGGTTTGCATATGGTTTGGCATGTATAGTATGATTTGCCTGTTAGCATGCCAAAAGGCATTTCCACTATATCTCTATGGACATTACAATAACAAACCAATACCAAGAAAAGCAAAACCCCTCCCACCAAGGCCACGGATATTGGGAGTAAACACCCATTCAGGCCAGGATATGAACCACTCTGTTTGGGCTCTGGCCCCTCAGCTGACTGTTAAAACAATATTAAACCCAACAATAAGTAATGCCAACAGAATGCATTTCCCTTGCATTGGCAGGCAAGCCACTACACACGTGAAAGATCACCTCAAGGTGGTGTGATCACTTACATCTCAAGTAAATCGTAGGAAATAGCCAAGTACAAAAGGAGTTGGGGATTAGAGATGAAGGGTTATAATGTTGCATTTTCCAAAGGAGGTAGAAAAGTTATAACAGAGTATCAATAACCACTCGACTGTCTCAAAAGACAAACAAGTCTTCAAATTAAAGCCCGTCTGTGCAAGCACAGAACAATTATGCACCAAGAGAGAAAAGGGGAGTTTATAAGAGAATAAAGACCTGGTTGCACAAGTAACTTTCATCTAAATGAAGAACAGAAAGAAAACATCTCTTCAAATTTTGATACCGCTGACTCTTTACTTTCAACAGTCACGATCTCACCAACCATTTATTTTGGAAAAGGAAGCCAAACCTGAAGACAACAGCAGTTGTGGCGTGATTTGACGATGCCTTTCTCTTCCCAAAAAAAATCCCCCAGTCCAAAAGTATCCTACACCAGGCACAGATTTTTGTTTTTTGTTCTTGTCTGACTGAAATACTGAGCTTTGTATGTGCTCTTTCTGCCACAGCTGTGTTTCTCCTAACAATGTAAATGATTGCTTTACAATTTGTTGCTTGGCAACGCTTAGAGGCCCATTCACAGAAACACTCACGGGCATTATGCAGAACTTCTCTAGGTCGAAGGAGAGGGCAAGGTGAAAGTTCAAGCTAAAATGATAGCCCAAGGCCCAGTGCAATACAGCTGTCCAAAGGTCAGGCAATTACCCCAAAAATAATATTCAATGCAATAGCTTCAAAATGCAAAACACTGCCATGGCGTCTCAGATTTTACAATTTTAATTAAAATATGATATTAATGATCCACACAATTGACATATTTTCTCATTTTTGAAAATCACATCACGAGTTTCAGTGAGTGCAAAATGGCTGCCACATTTCCTTCATTGCACCTGAAGCAGTAATTCAGTGCTATAAACATGGATTCATGATCATTACATAAGATGCCTCCACAGATGGTGCTCGACCTGCTGACTTTCTCCAGCAATTTGTTTGTGCACATTATATCGGGTCCCTTGCTAAAATATTCTACCTCATGTCAGCACATGGACTGCAAATCAATAATTTTAACTGTTATGGTATCGAAGGCAGCTATTGTCATTTAGACACTGGTGGAAGAGTTAATGGAGGTATTCAAAGATTTGGCTGTAAAGGCATGTTTTGAATCCTCTACTGATGGGACTAGGCAGAGAATTGGAGCCAAAAATAGAAGATTATGATAAAAGGATTTGGGCGAGGCAGGACACATTTTACTGCAACTACAACCAACTATCAGACACAAAACTATTAAAATTATTTGAAACCAGAGAAGATTATCTAGATTGTGGGTGTGATAAGGTGGAATAGGAAGTTGTCCTCAATTAAAGCAAGCTGACAATTTGGTTCATAATGTGTTGCTATCCAAATTATGCACCACCTTAACAAAAGTAAACACTGCTAATTGCTTCAGTAGGAGAGCACTGATTTTAAATACAATATGCTTCCTCGACACAAAGTCCATTTTTAGGATACTACCACCTGGCAGGATAGAATTCTTCAGTGCGCGGCTCCTGGATCCTGGCAGAACAACATTCCACTGCTGGATTCCGAGAAAGATTCCGTGCGGAATCCAGCAAATCTCAGCAGGTTTGGGGCTTCTGCATTCACACAGAAATCCTGCATAGTCTGGTTCATTAATTCAAAGATTTCCAAAGCTGCTGCATACTAAAATCTTGCAAAATGTGTTTTCCTTGCTCCACTTATTAAAAAATGCTGGAGTATTTTTAAATCAGCAACTATAAATCTATTCAGTAAATTCATTCCGCAAAATCTGAATGAACTCAAAACAGTGGAAAAGCAGATTGTTTTTATTTTTAATTGCAAGGTATGTGATTGCTCTTTCCTTGATTGCTTAATGTCCTCAAGCAGTGACTTAGAATTGCAATATGAAATCAAAGATGTCTGTATTGACAGTTTAAAAGAACTCCACTGACACTCCCATTTACAGCCATTGAAAGTATCCATGTTTGCTAAGAACTAGCTCTGCCTTAGGGTGCAAGCGCTTCGTTAAACTCAACATGGCTCTGGGTATTGATCTACAATACATGCTTCAGATCATTAAAATCCCTACAGCTCAGCAGTGACGTAACACATTTGCAAGGACATTTTGAACCACAGGCTATTTCTGTGGTACATTTAAAAACAACTAGGTGACGGGGGCTACCGTTAGACTCAAGTTGGATCTTAAATTGATAGCCAGGGACAGCAGCATGTCGAGGAGACTACTTTGCCGAACACTTGCACTCTGTCTGCCAGAGGCAGTGGCAGCTCTATTTCAATTCCCCTTCCCATACAATCTGACTGTGCTCATCCTCCTCCAGTACTATAGTGAATCCACATGCAAGCTGGAAGAACAGTATTTTCGTATTCCACGGTAGCCTATAACCCAATGGCATGAACATTAAATTATTCAATTTCAGGGAAACTCCCCCCTCACCTTCGTCCCACAGCTTCACTCTCCTACTCACCTCAGCCCTAACACTCAGTTTCTTTCCCCTCCTCCACTTGTCAAACAGCCACCTGTCCCTTCTCTGGGTCACATATCTCCTCACACACAATCCCTCACTCGTTCTTCATTTCATTCCTCTCCTTCCTCTTATCGGATTCCACCATTTTCATCCCTTTGTCTTCTCCACTTATCACCCCCAGCTTTGGTTACTGTCTTCACCCTTCTCACCCCCACCTGACATCTGCCAATCAAACCATCCTTATGGAGATCCACCATTCACTTGTCAGCTCTTACCCCACTCTTTCCATTAGCTACCTCCCCTCTACTCAAACAATCTGAAGAAGGGCCCTTAACTGATGCTGCCTGAAACACGGAGTTTATTTTTAGATCAAATATATATATAGTTCCATTAACGTTTGAAATGTCAGATCACAGTGAACAGGGACGACTTATTAACATAAGTCGTCCCTGTTATCCCCTGTTCACTACATGAGGGGATAAACTGCAGCTAGATTAATTTAAGTAAATCCCAAAATAATGATAAAAATAAGTTAAAATTGAATGACCATGGGAACTGGCACTTATAAAAAAAATTATAAAAGTCCCGTCGTGGTTAAATGTATGTTAAGACTTTGCGCAAGCCAGAAATATAACCTTTAAAACACAGAATTCTTCAATCCACAAAGATTTGTTCTCCCATTTCAAAAATTTAATTTTTTTAAATAATCAGCCATTTATTTACACCCAAACGTAGTGTAAAAATGTTGCGATAATTCAGATTTTGCTCAGAATAACAGAAAACTGATAGATATGTGTTTCTAACACTCAGTGTCAGAAACATCAATTGGCACCCTCACATTTGGTTCTCAAGTCATAATTCCATAACAAAAATGGTAGCTCCGAGAATCTAAAGTATCAGTGAGCTTTTAGAGCTTTTATTGCCTTTCCAGCAATTTCATGAACAATAAATACAACTACACCAATCCTGTGAAATTGCTAATAAAAGCTATACTAGTAACAAGTGAAAAGAGAGTCATGGACAGGAAACATGGGGAGACTAACTAGAACAGCAAGGGAGACAGAGAGGCTCCAATCACTTGCATAATGTCTGGGACAGCACCAAGTCATTCAGTTTAAGAAATAACTTACCCAATCAGGGAGAAATAAGGGATTTTTTTTAAGGGGGAATTCAAGTTAAATTAATAAAGTAATCACTCTTTTTTTAAAGCTGTACAACAATTTTTCCTATGTTCTACAGTCTTATCAAAGTTTTGTAACATTCATTTTTTAATCATCTTGACCGAGCTTATTACAAACAAAATATAAATTTGAAGCGCAGTTCTCAGGTTAGTGGTGAGATTATGAGCCAGTCTCTAACAATTAAAGAACATTAAAACCTACTCATCTGACAGGTTACCCAGATTCAGCTTTAAAATTGCTAAAAGTTGGAAGCTGAAGTCGATCCCAATTTGCCAAGAGCATTAAAATGAGACTGGGTGATATAATATTTCACAAGCAAGTTGCTTTAAACTTTGCCTTTGGTACACATCTCTGAATTCATAGTTAGAGGGTGATCTTTTAAAATATATTCTGAACGTTTAAACAATGTAATTTCTGAAATTTAGACAAGTAGATTTGAGCTTCCCTTAGACACATTACCTACTCTATGAGTAACGTCAACTGAGTAATGCACTCTGCTGATACTCAAGTAAACAGATTCACCACTTCTTCAGGTCAGGGAAGTCAGTCACAACTTCCAAGCGAAAATTATACTTACCGTAGAAGGTGGTTGAGAATATTAGTTTAGCAATATGGCAGAAAGGATTAAAAAGTTATAGTAAAATTAGGAGCACTCTTTTAGGGACCTGATATATTTCCCTCTGGGAAATGCAGTTACAGAGGTATGATATAAAGATGATATCCAATGCACCATTTTCGAAACATGTGCTTGGACTGCACGGCATAGTAGGTTTAGTCTCTGACTGTTCACTTGCACCCATACCAACCCAGACCATGGGGTGAATGTCTTCATGTTATCTGGCAATAAGAAACTGAGTTTGGGTAGGTTGATTCCAATATATAGTGAGGAAAGCATACAGCAAAAAAAGAGCACAATTTGGCATGAACTTACAACTTCATTCAAAGAGGCCACAGGATGACTGGAGAAGGAACGGAAAAAATGTTACTTATGCATAAAGGATGCTTTTTCAAGTTTGGGGCCATGAAGATGGGACAAAATGTGCCATAGGGAGGAGGGACTGTACCTAGTCATAAGCAATGTTCACCCTGATGATTTTCCTTATCTCCAGAGCAAATGTAAAACATGTATTATCACTACAATCCTCTTCCATCTTAAAATTGTTCTACTAAGAGACAAATGCAAGAAATCCATGACGAAAATGTGAAGCTCATGGTTTCAGCAAGTCAACTTTTTAACATATTTGTTTTGAAGATCAGAGTGTTGCTGGCAAGGTCAGCATTTATTGCCCATCCCTAACTCTAAGGTGTCAGAAGTTATGGGGAGAAGGCAGGAGAATGGGGTTAGGAGGGAGAGATACATCAGCCATGATTGAATGCCAGAGTAGGCTTGATGGACTAAATAGCCTAATTTTACTCTTATCACTTATGACCATTCATAAGGTGGTGGTGATGGTGGGTCGTCTTTTTGAACCATTGCAGACCTCCTTACTTACTGCAGTAAAAGAGGTGGTTATTCAGTCCATGGATCCATGTCTTCTCTGAGCAGAGCAATCCCATTGCTCTCATTCCTCTGAAGTCTGCAATTCATTCTCTTTTACAAAACCCATCAACTGCCCTTTGGTTCTTTTTTTTAAAAGTATGTTCCTTCACCAACACGTAATTTACCGTAGCCAATTATATGACCTGTACATGTCTAGGACTGAATCAGACTGGGCCCCAGGAGATGTGAGAAAGCTGGATTAGCTGCCATGTCAGCCCTGTGCTGTTGAGTTAAACATTTCAGATTTTGACTCTGTGGCAATGAAGGACCAGCGATATATTTTGAAGTTAGATGGTGTGTATCTTGGAGGGAACATGCAGGTGGTGTTGCCATACACTGGTCACTCTCATATCCCCTGGTGGTACATCAATTCCAGGTAAATCATTTGGATTTTTTCAAAAAAAAATACTTATACTTAGCTAATAAAAACGGCATCCACTAATCATACGGGTGATGAGAGAATATAGAAATCCCAGAAAGCACTCTAACATTGAATTATATCCCAACACAAGTCAACTGCCAAAAGACAGTTGAAACTATAAAATGTGAGGGGGAAAATACAATCAACGTGTACACATGCATGAAGTTAATGCCAAAGACCTGGAACACTTGGTATAATTTAACCGTGGCTGGAGAATGTTCTCTTTAAAATTTGATGTCTAAAAATGTCTGCTTTTTAAGTCTAGGTTTCAAGAGCTTAACAACAACATTGCAGTGAACTGAAAGCAAGTTTGAGAATATGAATCTTACCTCCATATTTCCTCACAGTCCTTGGAATCACAAGGTCAGAATACGAAAGATGGAGCAGGTGAAGGATCACGTACAATGTGACAAGTATCATGATATGTCTTCTCATTGCGTGGCAGTTGTGGAGTTGCCAAAAGATTAAAAACCCAGAAATATGTCTTGATTATTCCAACATCACAAGTATTGAAGAGGATGATGGTCCAAGTGGCGAAAACATGAATTTATTCCTCGAACTGATACTCATTTACATGATCTGGACACTTTCCAATGGCATGGATATACGTCTGCAGTCAGGAAGGGGGAGGGGGAGGATGGGAATGGGACGGTGGAGCAAGAAAAAAAGAATTAAAAAAAATTAAGTGCGTGTTACATCCAAAATCAAACTACTGTGGATGCTGAAAATTAAATCAAAACTGTGTTCAATGGGTCAGGTATCAGCAGTGGCAAATGAATAACTCAATCATGTTTCTTCACACCTGGGGAAATGTATGTGTCGAACAGATTTTAAAAAGCAGAAAAACAGGCAAGACCCACAATAAGCTGGAACTCTGCAGGTCAGACAGCATCTCTGGAGAAAAGGATATGTGACGTTTCGGGCCGAGACCCTTCTTCAGACAGCATGATAACTCTCAGAACATTCATCTAAGAAATAACAATGGAAGGAGCAGGTTAAATGAAATAGTTGAGGACAGGTGTTTAGACATGAAGAGGGGAGGAAAGGTCGTGACACACGATCACTGCAGTGCTGCTGTAACAGCTTGGCTTGCTCCTTCATTACCAATGAAATTGTCGATTTCCAAATGGCAACTTCCTCTGCAACAAAGGAGGAACATCACCTTCTACCTCCAGCTTTCATTCTGACTAATACCCCAAACACCTTTAAGTAGATACTGATTGACGTACTTTCTTTCCGTTGTATTTACTGTACTTGCTTTACACCTTGGGGCTTCCTCTACACAGGGGAAAGAAAATAATGTGTGATTGTTTTGTAGAAATCCTTCAGTTAGTTCTCAAGCACGACCAAGCCTGTTGTCGCCTTTTACTTGAATTTTCTATCGGCGACAACCTACGTCATCCTGGTGACAACTTACGGCAGCACCTACGTCAGGAGAAGTCAAGCTACATTCATTGGCGTCAAACCCACTGTCACCGAAAAATTTCCAACATGTTGGAAATTTAGCCGCGACCAGAAAGATGCTACGATTTTTTGCGCGACTGCTACTCCCGGCGACCACCGGCGAACATGTGGCGACAAACTAGTCGCCTGTAATTGCCTAAAAAAATAAATCGCTTAAGTGGGACAGGCCCATTACTCTGATCTTTCCAGTCTCTAGCCTCCTACCGAGTTCAATGCAACCCAAGCTACTGGAACAGCATCTCAACTTTGAAAAAGCACACTGCAACGTTAGACTCAAGAAAATCCACAATATCAGATTATAATTTTTTTCTTCCCATTTTCTTGACCCTTTGATAATTGTGTGCTTTACCTGTCTTGCACTCCTATGCATTGCACCCACATTGCATCATTTATTCGCTCTTCACTTTTTATGAACCTTGAAAATTATCTTTAACGTATTGCAGCTAAGCTGAAACTCCAGATGCCATCTAAGTCAGCTTTGCAGCATTTTATTGTTTTATTTCATAATGCCCAAAGTTTACAATTATTAAGTACTGCATTTTAATGGTACCGAGTCAGTTAACTCTCCTTCTCTCATCAATCATCTTTCTCTCTTTGATATGCTATTCTTATTTTCTCATCATCAGTCATCCTCTGGCTATTTTCCATGCAAAATTCATTTTCAGAAAGAGTTAACCACAGCATTGCAACACATTTATTGCAGGTATTCCCTGATCAATGGACCATTGGATCACACTAAGTACTCAAAACTCACTTCCCCTCTGACTCAAGCGGACTGTCAGATCACTATTGCCTCAGTTAATTTAATCCAGAGGAAATGGAAATAGAAACATAGAAAATAGGTGCAGGAGTAGGCCATTCGGCCCGTCGAGCCTGCACCGCCATTCAATATGATCATGGCTGATCATCCAACTCAGTATCCTATACCTGCCTTCTCTCCATACCCCCTGATCCCATTTGCCACAAGGGCCACATCTAACTCCCTCTTAAATATAGCCAATGAACTGGCCTCAACTACCTTCTGTGGCAGAGAGTTCCAGAGTTCCAGTGAAAAATGTCTTTCTCATCTCGGTCCTAAAGGATTTTCCCTTTATCCTTAAACTGTGACCCCTTGTCCTGGACTTCCCCAACATCGGGAACAATCTTCCTGCATCTAGCCTGTCTAACCCCCTAAGAATTTTGTAAGTTTCTATAAGATCCCGCAATCAGTCACATGCTGGTGGATTTCCCTATACTAGTCACTGGATTAACTTGTTGGGCAATCACTGGAAGAAATTACACTCTCATCAGAAGGTGCAGCAGATGTCACTGATAAGCACTAATTGTATCACAATTGTTAAGCTTAAACTAAAGGGCCTGTCCCACAAGCATGCGACTGCATGCGTCTAGCGCGACCTAACATGGTCGTTTGAGCCGTACGGCCTCGGTCCCACTTCGATCGTCGGAGGCGTATGGAGTTGTGCGGGGCTGGTCCCGACATCTCGCGGGGCTCCGAAAAACTGACACTGTCCAAAAATTCCGCACGACAACGGCCTGTCGGCCCGCAGCCGCAATGAGGCTGTACGCAGCGCCTCAACGTCGTACACAGCGCCTCGATGCCGTACGCAGCATCTTGACACCGTACGCCTAGCGCGTGGCGTTGCGCGATGTTGTCACCGCCTGGCATGCCGTTGTGTGATGACGTAACCACCCGACGTTGTGCAACGTCCAAATTCAGTCGGCCCGCCTCCTGCCCAGCTGATTGGCGAGTATGATGTCGGTACCAGCCCCGCACAACTCCAGACGGCTCCCCGGTTGGAAGTGGGACCGGCCTCAAGCCACCACGTTTGGTCGCGCTAGCCGCAATCAGTCACATGCTGGTGGGACAGGCCCTTAAGGGGACAAAACACATGAGCAATGTGAAATTAATGCATCACCTCAATTTCTACTGCAGTCACAATAATAGTCTGCTGACAAAATGAAAGTATTAAAAACGAACAGCAAAAAATGTCTAGCACCCAATTCTTTTCAAATTCAACATGTATTTGATGACGTACAAAGTTATAGTTCATAACAGTTGGAAACATCTAAATTAGGAGGCATAATCAGGTGAAAATGAATTTGTTTAGTTGAAATGGTATAGATTTAAAAAAATTATTTTCCAAATGTAACAATGTAATTTAAACAGAAATAGAAAAGATAATTAATGACAGCCATGCTAGATGTCTTTTCTCACCTCTCACCTATAGCAAAAACAGTAGCAAAAAAGTAATTAAACATGAAGGAAAAAAACCCAACCAGCAAAAAATTCCAAAATGTGCCTCTTTAGTTAACATTTGAACTTTCTTATATATCGTTCATTTTCTTCTCAAACGCAAGGTTTCCCCATTCTAATTCTTTAAAAGTCTCTTCAACTGTAGGAAAGTTAAATATCGCACTTCTCTACAACAACGGCTCACAAATTAGTTCAAGTTAGCAAATGTTTTCTCTCTGCACAAACACAAAAGCTGAAGGAACTGGGACTTAAAGGAAATAGAATGCGAAACTCAATAAATGAAATGTTGAGAAATCATTTGACCCGAAAAAAAAGGAAAAAAACTCCATTGTGGAAAAAAAAATCCAGTTCTTGAAACCCCATATTTGTTACTTGATTAACAATCAACATTTCACAACAGCAAATCTTAAATTTCTACTCCAGTTACAAAAACATAACTGTTCTAAAGCACTTTGACAAAGTAAACTTGCTGTCCTCATTAAACAATGCGTAAAAAGATACTACCACACCTTTAACTACGTAATAGCCAGAGCTGAATGTAACAAAGCTGCTAGAGCAATATGTGGTGGTGCTGCTGCATCAAGTGCAATAAGTTGCATTGTATTCTTGAAAGTAGTCTGAAGAAGGGTTTCGGCCCGAAACGTCGCCTATTTCCTTCGCTCCATAGATGCTGCTGCACCCGCTGAGTTTCACCAGCAATTTTGTGTACCTGCATTGTATTCTTGTTCTGTTACCACGCAGAGTAGAGATCTTGTTCCCTCGTCAGTTCTGTGGGAGTTGATGGGGCCAACATGGAGCCTGAAAATTGCACTAAAGGTGGGCAGGTGGTGTTTGATGTGATGGGAAGATCGGAAGGTGATGTTCCTTCCATTATTTTCACTCAGCTTCTGTGTACTCCCAACACATGGACTCAAGACTCTCAGTTCCTCTCTTAATCAGTCATGGACTAGGGATAGGCACAAAATGCTGAAGTACACAGCGGGTCAGGCAGCATCTCTGGAGATAAAGAATGGGTGACGTATCAGGTCAGGACCCTTCTTCAGAGTCTAGGGACCAGGGATACGAGACAGAAGGTAAGTTACACTTCTCCGCCTGCATATTGTGCATCTTCTTAGTTTTGTTTCACCTCCCAAATGCATTTCTCACATGTTTGCATATTTCCATATGCCATTTTATCACCTTGTATATTTCCATATGCCAAATTGTATCAGATGCAAACTTCTTTCTCAACACCCTTACAATGAAGTCAACATTCTGAATGTGTTGGAAAACAATAAGGGACCGAAAACTGAACGCTACCGGTAATAGCCTTCCAGTCACAAAACACCCAATTTGCTTCCTGCCGCAGTCAATTTTGTATCCAATTTTCCACTATATCGAAAATGTACAGTGCACAAGTTAGCTACCAAATTTGACATAACACAGTAAACCCTCGTTTTTATGGATCTCTTCGGATTTCAGTTATAGCAGACTGACATACCGACCTTCACTGCCAGGCTGAGTTGCCGACACCACCCTGGCCCATAGTGCGTCTACTACCACCACCTCGGTCACTTCTGCTGCTGCCACCACCACCACCACTGCCAATATCACCACCGCTGTCCCTTACCTGCCCTCTGGCCACCCACGTGCCGCAACCGTTGACTGTGGGATCCTCACCTCTCCCCTGGCCGTCAACTCACCTGCATTCCAGGTTCAGTTCCAGACAGAGCATCTGAAGAATACGACACCTATCCATATTCCCCAGAGATGCTAACTGACCAATTGAGTTAACCCAACACTTTGCATCCTGATGTGTATTAACCAGCAGCTGCAGTTGTTTGTTTCTACTATTTATACAACGACAATCCCTTACTTGGTTATAGTGGACAATCGGCAATAACACACCCCGCTCCCCCTCCATCCGTTATATCGAGGGTTCACTGTACTTAAAAAATGTAATCAAAAGCTCAATGATCAAGATTTTTTTTTCCCAGGATGTAAAGGGTGCTTTTCAAATAAAAATAAAGTGGTCTCATGAGTGACTGTCAAGGTTGAAGTCCCTCAGTCTCAGCTGCTCAATTTACCAGAGATGGCAGGCTTAGCAGTGAAATCCAGCAATTTACACAGCAAGGCACAGCGACCTTGTCAATAATTATGATAACGGAACACTGACACTTTTGGATTACATTTTGGGAGGAGGAAATTGTTCTGTTTAAAGAAAATAGTTTGCAAAATGAGTATGTAGAGAAAAAAAACCTTTGTTCCAAAATGACACAATGTAAACACTATTAAAAATGTTCAAGATTGCATGTGTTTAGATTATATGATTAAAGTATTCAAGTAGCTCTGCTGTACATATTTTCTTCAACCGAATACCATGTAGCGCTCTTAGTACAAGATAACATTATTTATTATGAAGATTACTTTTAACAGACAAGCTTCATCATAACTAAAATACCATATAACCATATAACAATTACAGCACGGAAACAGGCCATCTCGGCCTTACAAGTCCGTGCCGAACAACTTATTTTTTTCCCTTAGTCCCACCTGCCTGCACTCATACCATAACCCTCCATTCCCTTCTCATCCATATGCCTATCCAATTTATTTTTAAATGATACCAACGAACCTGCCTCCACCACTTCCACTGGAAGCTCATTCCACACCGCTACCACTCTCGGAGTAAAGAAGTTCCTCCTCATGTTACCCCTAAACTTCTGTCCCTTAATTCTGAAGTCATGTCCTCTTGTTTGAATCTTCCCTATTCTCAAAGGAGAAAGCTTGTCCACATCAACTCTGTCTATCCCTCTCATCATTTTAAAGACCTCTATCAAGTCCCCCCTTAACCTTCTGCGCTCCAGAGAATAAAGACCTAACTTATTCAACCTATCTCTGTAACTTAGTTGTTGAAACCCAGGCAACATTCTAGTAAATCTCCTCTGTACTCTCTCTATTTTGTTGACATCCTTTCTATAATTGGGCGACCAAAATTGTACACCATACTCCAGATTTGGTCTCACCAATGCCTTGTACAATTTTAACATTACATCCCAGCTTCTATACTCAATGCTCTGATTTATAAAGGCTAGCATACCAAAAGCTTTCTTTACCACCCTATCTATATGAGATTCCACCTTCAAGGAATTATGCACGGTTATTCCCAGATCCCTCTGTTCAACTGTATTCTTTAATTCCCTACCATTTACCATGTATGTCCTATTTTGATTTGTCCTGCCAAGGTGTAGCACCTCACATTTATCAGCATTAAACTCCATCTGCCATCTTTCAGCCCATTTTTCCAAATGGCCTAAATCACTCTGTAGACTTTGGAAATCCTCTTCATTATCCACAACACCCCCTATCTTGGTATCATCTGCATACTTACTAATCCAATTTACCACACCTTCATCCAGATCATTGATGTACATGACAAACAACAAAGGACCCAACACAGATCCCTGAGGCACCCCACTAGTCACCTGCCTCCAACCCAACAAACAGCCATCCACCATTACCCTCTGGCTTCTCCTATTCAGCCACTGTTGAATCCATCTTGCTATTCCTGCATTTATACCCAACAGTTGAACCTTCTTAACCAACCTTCCATGAGGAACCTTGTCAAAGGCCTTACTAAAGTCCATATAGACAAGATCCACTGCTTTACCCTCGTCAATTTCCCTAGTAACCTCTTCAAAAAATTCAAGATTAGTCAAACATGACCTTCCAGGCATAAATCCATGTTGACTGTTCCTAATCAGACCCTGTTTATCCAGATGCTAATACTTATGTAAACCGGACATTTGGACAATGCAGTAGCTATTGCTTAATCCAGAATGCAACACTATTTTTCTACAGTGTCATCTAATCCCACAAATACCATCTGTACATTAATTACAACACTCCACAAGTCCTTATGACTTGCATGTAATTCAGAAATGTTGCTGCAATTCTCAAAATTGTCTTGACATAATTCACAATCACTGCATGGCATCTGATCCTCTTAGAACCAATCACTCAAAACCAATAATTACAATTACAATTGTTGTGTTGCAATCTGTAGCATCTTCAAAATTGTTTCACACAATACAAGAACATCAGAAAAACCTGTTTCAGTTGCAAAAACTGTTAGACCTACTATGAATTGAAAATTATATTCAGCAAAATGTACCATCAGATGTCAAAACATTTATTATATTCATTATTCAGGGTTAAATTTCTTCACCACAGGCACTTTCATTATTTTTAAGATGAACCTTAAATTGGCCAAAGCTATTCGGAATGATACACATACATTTCTAATGCTTAACAAGCAAGTCTCTATTTTATTGCTGCAGTGCAAAATCTTCTCAAAGTATGCCTACTTTAAATAAGGTCTCGTCCTCTCTCCACGATTCCTGCCACTTTCCTGTTCTTCAACTATGTTCTGACAATCAGTCTGTAGAAGGCTCGACACCAAAATATGCCTATCCAAGTCCTCAGAGATGCTGCTAACCGACTGAGTTACTCCAGCACTTTGTTCTAATCCAAATTTCTGCAGCCAATAGATATTTATGTGACAGAGGGCAAACATAGAAACATAGAAAATAGGAGCAGGAGTCGGCCATTCGGCCCTTCGAGCCTGCACCACCATTCAATATGATCATGGCTGATCATCCAACTCAGTATCCTGTACCTGCCTTCTCTCCATACCCCCTGATCCCTTTAGCCACAAGGGCCACATCTAACTCCCTCTTAAATATAGCCAATGAACTGGCCTCAACTACCCTCTGTGGCAGAGAGTTCCAGAGATTCACCACTCTCTGTGTGAAAAACGTTTTTCACATCTCGGTCCTAAAGGATTTCCCCTTTATCCTTAAACGGTGACCCCTTGTCCTGGACTTCCCCAACATCGGGAACAATCTTCCTGCATCTAGCCTGTCCAACCCCTTAAGAATTTTGTAAGTTTCTATAAGATCCCCCCTCAATCTTCTAAATTCTAGTGAGTACAAGCCGAGTCTGTCCAGTCTTTCTTCATATGAAAGTCCTGACATCCCAGGAATCAGTCTGGTGAACCTTCTCTGTACTCCCTCTATGGCAAGAATGTCTTTCCTCAGATTTGGAGACCAAAACTGCACGCAATACTCCAAGTGTGGTCTCACCAAGACCCTGTACAACTGCAGTAGAACCTCCTTGCTCCTATACTCAAATCCTCGAGCTATGAATGCCAACATACCATTCGCTTTCTTCACTGCCTGCTGCACCTGCATGCCTACTTTCAATGACTGGTGTAAGGCAAGGCAAGTTTATTTGTATAGCACCTTTCAACAACAAGGTAATTCAAAGTGCTTTACATAAAACATTATAAGCATTGGAAAGAAACACATATGAAATGACATTTAGATGTAAAACTATTATTAGATTATTCAGATAAAATAATTACAAAATTAAAAGCAATCAAATAAAATATTTAAAATAGAATAAAACCAGAAGTTACAGTGCAATATAGGTAATTAATAAATAGTATTGTTTACTGAAAGGCAGTGGCAAACAGAAAAGTCTTCAGTCTAGATTTAAAAGAGCTGAGAGTTGCAGCAGACCTGCAGTTTTCTGGGAGTTTGTTCCAGATATGTGGTGCATAAAAACTAAATGCTGCCTCTCCATGTTTAGTTCTGACTCTGGGGACGCAGAGCAGACCTGTCCCAGACGATCTGAGAGGTCTGGGTGGTTCGTGGCTAAGCAGAAGATCAGAAATGTATTTTGGCCCTAAACCATTCAGTGCTTTGTAAACCAACAGTAGTATTTTGAAATCAATTCTTTGAAAGACAGGAAGCCAGTGTAAAGACCTCAGAACTGGAGTAATGTGATCTGCTTTTTTGGTCTTAGTGAGGACTCGAGCAGCAGCGTTCTGAATTAACTGCAGCTGTCTGATCGACTTTTTAGGGAGACCTGTAAAGACACTGTTACAGTAGTCGAGCCTGCTGAAGATAAATGCATGGACAAGTTTTTCCAAATCCTGCTGAGACATAAGTCCTTTAATTCTTGATATATTCTTTAGGTGATAGTAGGCTGACTTTATGTGGCTGTTGAAGTTCAGGTCTGAGTCCATGACTACTCCTAAGTTTCTGGCTTAGTTTGTTGTTTTTAGCATTACCATTTGAAGCTGGGTGCTAACTTTTAATCGTTCTTCCTTGGCTCCAAAAACAATTATTTCAGTTTTTGGAGCCAAGGACACCAAGGATACCATGACACCCAGGTCTCGTTGCATCTCCCCTTTTCCTAATCTGCCACCATTTAGATAATAGTCTACTTTCCTGTTTTTGCCACCAAAGTGGATAACCTCACATTTATCCACATTATACTGCATCTGCCATGCATTTGCCCACTCACCCAGCCTCATAGCATCCTCCTCACAGCTAACACTGCCCCCCAGCTTTGTGTCATCTGCAAACTTGGAGAGTTGAAAAATAATTACATCCAGTATATTTCTGTTTCAACGTTTTTTCGCAAGTCTGAGTTCAGATCAACAAAAGTCCAGACAGGAACTTTAATTTTTTTATTGATTATTGTTCCCCTATTCACAGAACCCAAAAGCACAAGGAACAAGGAATTTTGTTTAGTTTATTTTTGTTTAGAGATATAGCATGGAAACAGGCCCTACCCAAACCATAAATGGACAAAAATGCTGGAGTAACTCAGCGGGATTGGTAGCTTCTCTGGAAAGATGGAATGGGTGGCGTTTCGGGTCGAGACCCGTCTTCAGACTGAGAGTCAGGGGAAAAGGAAATTAAATCCTTCCCAAATCTATTTTCTATGTTTCTATGTCACGATGAACAAGAAGGTTGGCACTGTAAAAAGATGATGAAAGCACAATGTACGGGGTCATGCAGGTCCTTTATAAGAGGGGGGGAGGAGTGGAGCCAACTTTTAAGAAGCCAGAGATACACGGCTGTGAAGTTCGGTGGACATTTAACATTATCGCGGTCGGTTATCCTTGGTTCTGAAAACTACTGCTTACCTTTTTCCCCCCAATGGCCCAATGAAATTCACTGGTCAGCACCGGCTGCAACCTACGAGAACCTTTGACCTCCTGGCAACCCACAAGGACCTCCTGGCGACCCACCTACGGCACGAGAATTCTCGCTACTCTCCATGGCGGCTTCATTCTGGTCGCTGCTAATTTTTCAACATGCTGAAACATTCGCGGCGACCATAATGAGGTCGCGACTAGTTCCGAGGATGCGGCAACTCCTCGCGGCCATGAAGGTGACTCCCCGGCAACCACCTGCGAACTTATGGCGACTGCATAGTCTCCTGCAGGGCCATAAGCCTTCTAAAGGAAGTAGAGGCGTTGATGTGCTTTCTTGGCCATAGTTTCAATGTGGCTGGTAAAGAACAACTTGCTGGTGATATTTATTCCCTACAACTTGAAGCTTTTGACCATCTCTACTTTGGCACTATCAATATACACTGGGGTATGTGTGCCGCTTTGTTTCCTGAAGTCAATTACAATCTCCTTTGTCTTGCTGACATTGAGGGAGAAGTTGTCATCTTGGCACCAGGTTACGAGGTTCTCAATCTCCTACCTGTCTTGTCATTATTTGATATCCAGCCCACCACTGTGAATTAAACCAACTTGGTGCACATGAAAGCAACACACTGAGTCGAGTAGTGTTTTTCTTTAAGTAAAAGACAACTTAATTCCTTGGCAAATTTAACCAGATGGTTTAAGAAAGGTCGGATTGCTCGATGAAACACGGCTCAACCCCCGCCATTAAGTACAGAAACAGCAACCTGAAGAACAACTCGTATCACTGATATTTAGTTCACAATTTCGGCAGATCTGCCGTGTTGATTGTAGTAATTGGAAGAAACTTACAACTCAATCACAAATGGTTTTTCTCAAGTTACTTACCCCACATACGAGTGTGCCTTTCCCGTTCGATGGCAGCAGCCAAGCTTGGTCGCAATTGCACCACCACCTTACGAGCATTAAATGTAATCTATGCAACAATGTTCACTTCCAGTTGAGATAAATGTATTGAGAAAAGAGAACTTCAACGCCCCATGTCACCACTAAATAGTCATATTTCCTCATTGGTTTGCGGCTGTGTGCGCTTTGCTTGACGAATGATTAAACTGAGCTGTGTACGCTAAAGGCATCGCTTCTCTCATTGTCAACGGTGACTCAAATGATTCAGGCCGGAAAGGAAGACATTTGGGGAAGGAAAGGAGCACTACTCTGAAAGGTTAACATTGTATCCGCAATTCATATCTTTCTAGAAATCTTCTGTTTGTGGATTGAGCAGCCTAGTCAGTGTTCCTTTGCAAGAAGCACAAACATCCCAGGAAATCTTACTTTTTTGGAGCAGTTCCTCAGGATCTACAAAATGCAGGCCATTGTTCGACAACCATGACCAACGTCCCAACCTTTCTCCCCAACCCGTCAAGCACCACATCTTCTTCCAAGCTCATGTGATCAGCCATTAGATGACAGGAGGCAACTATAACCTCTATACGGCTCAAGCCCATTCCTTTCAGTGATGACTTGGTGGGTTTGCTAAAGCTGGCTATTCTTGTTCCATGGTTCCTTACAACCTTCGTGTGTTAACTGCTCCAGGTTCTCTCAATTTCTGGATTGGTTTTGAAACAAAACATGAAATTATGTAAAACACCACAAGATTTGATGAAGTTCTCAGATCTGAAAGGTTAATTTTATTTCTCTCTTTGCTGATGATAATTCCAACGTCTTAAAGTTTCATGTGTAGGAAGGAACTGCAGATGCTGGTTTAAATCAAAGATAGTTACAAAATACTGGAGTAACTCAGCGGGACAAGCAACATCTTTGGAGAGCAGGAACACGTGACGTCTCGAACGGTTGAGACTCTTCTTCTCTCCAGAGATGTTGCCTGTCCCGCTGAGTTACTCCAGCAGCATTGTGTCAATCTTTAGTCTGCACCGTTACAGGCTTTCAGCATAATATGCGAATGGGTGATTTTTCGGGTCAAGACCCTTCTTCAGACTGATGTCAGGGGAGTGGACGGTATATAGATAAGGAAGTATAAGGTGTGAAAACAGGACAAAGGTCCCCTCTCACTGCCTCCCTGACAAAGGTAATGTGACACAGGTTCTCAAATGTTTGGTTAAGCTCCTTTCTGGAAATAAATGCATCAATTTCTCAGCAGAGAAACGCATCAACATCTAAGAACTGACACGATTTCTGTCAGCTCAGAGTGATCACATCGAGTCCAAGAGTGACACAGTGTGGAAAGAGGCCCTTCGGCCCAACTTGCCCACACCGGCCAACATGTCCCAGTAACACTAGTCCCAGCTGCCTGCGTTTGGTCTATATCCCAACATGTATCCATGTGACTGTTTCTGAAACATCGGGATAGTCCCAGCCTCAACTACATCCTCTGGCAGCTTGTTCCATACATTTACCACACTTTGTGTGAAAAAGTTACCCCTCAGATTTCTATTAAATCTTTTTCCCTCCACCTTAAACCTATGTCCTCAATTCAGTTACTCTAGGCATCAGACTGTGCATCTACCCGATATATTCCTCTCACCTTTTGTACACCTCTAAGTACCAAAAACACAAACTCCTGGTTTAATATAAGCTTGTTCTCATTTACAAATTAGCGTGCCATGTGTATGCCTCATGATCGTTTCATAGAATGAAAGACAGCAGCACATTCAGTTCTTCATTCAGCACATTCACTGGCTGTGGCTGAAGAGAAAAGATGTTGTCTGGGCTGCCAGGTAACCATCTAGAGGCTAACCATAAGACACACCAGGTCTGATCTCCCTGCGGTGGGCCTGCTTCGACTGAGGGTGTCGTGTGATAAAAGGCCAAAACACCCAGTGACGTTGAGGTACACAACTGAAGATGTGTCTGATTGGTAGCAAATCTAGTGGTCATCCCCAAGAATACCAAATGTCAATTGTAGTGAAAAATCTTAGGGATTTAACATCCAGTCCTACTAATCAATCTGAACATCTGGATCAAACCAGTGACCGCTGCGAAAAGGCAGCTGACAACCATAGAAAGACCTTGTAACGGCCTGGAGAGACTGCTGACCGGAGGGAATAGACCCCACCGGAGCTGGCATGGGCTAGCTCCTCATGCCAGCAGGATCCATCGCTAATCAGTGTTTTGCTGCGGAAGGAATCGACTATGAATATTACAACTAGCACAGCAATTGACAGAGCAGCAGCAACCGGCAGGACAAAAGCTACGAAGCTGCATCTGTGGCTGGGAAAAGATAACATCAGAGAAGGGTCTCAAGATCCACCAGGGCAGGAAAAAGTGCCTGAGAGAGCTTGGTGAGGGGTCTCACATTGACCATTGAGAAGGGTGGGAGGGGGGAGAAGTGAGGGGGGGGGGAGAGAAGAAGGGGGGAGAGAAGAAGGGGGGGTGGGGGAGAGACGAGAAGAAGGAGGTGGATAGAGGTGGGGGGGGAGAAGAAGGGGGGGAGGGACTTCTCGGCCGATGGAAGGGAGGGGGGGGAGAGAGGATCCAAGGGAGGGGGGGAGAGAGGAAGGGAGGGGGGAGAGGAGAGGGAGGGGGGAGAGAGAGGAGGGGGGGAGAGAGGAAGGAGGGGGGTAGAGAGGAAGTATGGGGGGAGATAGGAAGTAGGGGGGGAGAGAGGAAGGAGGGGGGGAGAGAGGAAGGAGGGGGGGAGAGGAGGGAGGGGGGGAGAGAGGAAGCGGGGGGGGGAGAGAGGAAGGGAAGAGGGGGGGGGAGAGAAGAGAGGAAGGAGGGGGGGGGGGGAGAGGGAAGAGGAGGGAGGGGGGGGAGAGAGGAAGGGAGGGGGGGAGAGAGGAAGGGAGGGGGCGGGAGAGAGGAAGGGAGGGGGGGGGAGAGAGGAAGGGAGGGGGGCGGGGGAGAGAGGAAGGGAGGGGGGGGAGGGGAAGAGAGAGGAAGGGAGGGGGGAGAGAGAAGAGAGGGAGGAAGGGAGGGGGAGAGAGGAAGGGAGGGGGGGGGGAGAGAGGAAGGGAGGGGGGGGAGAGAGGGAGAGGAAGGAGGGGGAGGAGGAGAGGAAGGGGGGGGGGGAGAGAGGAAGGGAGGTGGGGGGAGAGAGGAAGGGAGGGGGGGGGAGAGAGGAAGAGAGGGGGGGAGAGAGGAAGGGAGGGGGGGAGAAGAGAGGAAGGGAGGGGGGGAGAGAGGAAGGGAGGGGGGGAGAGAAGAAGGGAGGGGGGAGAGAAGAAGGGAGGGGGGAGAGAGGAAGGGAGGGGGGGAGAGAGGAAGGGAGGGGGGGAGAGAGGAAGGGAGGGGGGGAGAGAGGAAGGGAGGGGGGGAGAGAAGAAGGGAGGGGGGGGGAGAGAAGGGAAGGGAGAAGGGGAGGGGGGAGAAGGGAGGGGGGAGAAGGGAGGGGGGGGAGAAGGGAGGGGGGGAGAAGGGGGGGGGGAGAGAAGGAGGGGGAGAAGGGAGGGGGGAGGAGGAGAAGGAGGGGGGAAGGGGGAGGGAGGGAGGGGGAGAAGGGAGGGGGGGAGAAGGGAAGGGGGGGAGAAGGAGGGGGGGAGAAGGGAGGGGGGGGAGAAGAAGGGAGGGGGGGAGGAGGGAGGGGGGAGGAGAAGGGACGGGGGGGAGAAGGGAGGGGGGGGAGAAGAAGGGAGGGGGGAGGAGGGAGGGGGGGAGAAGGGAGGGGGGATGAAGGGAGGGGGGGGAGAAGGGAGGGGGGAGAAGGGAGGGGGGGAGAAGAAGGGAGGGGGGGAGAAGGGAGGGGGAGAAGAAGGGAGGGGAGAAGAAGGGGGGAGAAGGGAGGGGGGAGAAGGGAGGGGGGAGAAGGGAGGGGGGGGAGAAGGAGGGGAGAAGGGAGGGGGGAGAAGGAGGGAGGAAGGGAAGGGGGGAGAAGGGAGGGGGAAGAAGAAGGGAGGGAAGAAGAAGGGGGGGGAGAAGGGAGGGGGGGAGAAGGGAGGGGGGGAGAAGGGAGGGGGGAGAAGGGAGGGGGGGAGAAGGGAGGGAGAAGGGAGGGGGGAGAAGGGAGGGGGGGGAGAAGGGGGGGGGAAAGAAGGGAGGGGAGAAATAATGGGGGGGAAGAAGATGGGTAGGGCCGCCCAGCTCCGTGGCCTCGCATCTTCGGTGCATCCTCTCCGTACCCCGGAGCCAGCCGGTTATCTCCGGGTCATCACAGAGGACCGATTCCCGAACGCTTCAGACCCCGAGTACGGGGGGGAGGGTGGAGTGGGCGGGCATGGTCCAGAGTGAGCCTGCGAGGCACGGAGCGCTCTGAGGACAGTGAAAAGCAGCGGGGGGACCAGCCGATCGTGGCTTCCGCCAGGGTGACAGAGCCGGGCTGGGCTGCCAAATGAAAAGAGAGAGAGAAGCGGCTTCTGACTCTGGAACTCTAGAATGAGCGCGCAGGGCTTCACGAGCTGCGCCAACAATGATGAGAAGTTTAAGCGCGTGATCCTATAGCGGAGAGGAGTGGATTCAGTGCGTGAGGAGTCGCTGCCCCAAGATCTGTAGAACAAAGAAGCTATAGCGGAACGGATCTGCAGAATCTTTGTTCTGCAGAACTTTCTCTATCTTTCTGCGCATTTTAACCCACAGCGGCGGTGGGGAGCGGGGCCTGGAGGCAGGTGGGCCTGGATTGGTTGGCATTTGGGCATTGTGACGTTAGCAGCTCAAGCGGCGATTTTATTTTTTTTTGAAAGTGAGTTTTGTGATCAATTTTATCTGGGGAAATCTGGGGAAATAATTGACCAAGGAGTGGATTATTGAACTAATAAGATAAATCCCTACCGAAATTGTAAAATTCTCCGCGTTTTTGCATCTGGTTTTCGAGGAGATAACTTTCAAATGCAAAATGCCGTACACCCACACAGACACTAAGTTTTAAAAATATATAGATATGATATGAGATAGATGTCCCGGATGGAACAATGAAATTCTTACTTGCTGCAGCACAACAGATTATGTGAATATGTAAACATAGTACATAACAGGGAAGAGAATTCAATAAATAACAAATAGTGCAATAATATAGTATTTTGCAGTTCGGAGCTCAGAGCTCATTTGTTGTTGTGTTTAATAACCTGATATCTGTGGGGAAGTAGCTGTTCCTGAACCTGGACGTTACAGTTCTCAGGCTCCTGTACCTTCTTCCTGATGTCAATGGTGAAATGAGTGTGTGGCCAGGATGGTGTGGGTCTTTGAAGATTTTGGCTGCCTTTGAGGCAGCGACTATGATAGATCCCTTCGACGGTGGGGAGGTCAAAGCCAGTGATGGACTGGGCAATGGTCACAACTTTTTCTAGTCTTTTCTAGTCCTGGACGTTCAAGTTGCCGAACCAGGCCACGATGCAACCAGCCAGAATGCTCTCTACCGTGCACCTGTAGACGTTTAGGAGAATCCTTTTCGACATATCGAATCTCCGTAATCTTCTCAGAAAGTAGAGTCTCCTTTATAATTGCATCTGTGTGCTGGGTCCAGGAAAGATCTTCAGAAATATGCACGCCCAGGAATTTGAAGTTTTTGACCCTCTCCACCATGATGTTGATGTTGATGTGAACAGGATTGTGGGTCCTCATCCTTCCCCTACCAAAGTCCACAATCAGTTCTGGTACTAACACCATCATCAAGTATGCAGATGATACAACGGTGATTGGCCTCATCAGCAACAACGATGAGTCGGCCGAAAGGGAGGAGGTCCAGCTCCTAGCAGCATGGTGCGCTGACAACAACCTGGCCCTCAACTCCAAGAAGACCAAGGAGCTCATTGTAGACTTCTGGAAGTCTAGGGGCGGCACGCACACCCCCATCCACATTAACGGGACGGAGGTTTCCAGCTTCAGGTCCCTGGGGGTCAACATCTCCGATGACCTCTCTTGGACCCACAATACCTCAACACTGGTCAAGAAGGCTCATCAGCGTCTCTTCTTCCTGAGGAGACTAAAGAAGTTCCATCTGTCTCCTCAGATTCTGGTGAACTTCTATCGCTGCACCATCCCAGTATCACAGTATGGTATGGCAATTGTTCTGTCTCCGACCGGAAAGCACTGCAGAGGGTGGTGAAAATTGCCCAACGCATCACCGGTTCCTCACTCCCCTCCATTGAGTCTGCCCAAAGCAAGCATTGTCTGCGAAGGGCGCGCATCATCGTCAAGGACTGCTCTCACCCCAAACAGACTGTTTACCCTCCTACCATCCGGGAGGCGCTACAGGTCTCTCCGTTGCCGGACCAGCAGGTCCAGGAACAGCTTCTTCCCTGCGGCTGTTACACTACTTAACACTGTACCTCGGTGATTGCCAATCACCCCCCCCCCCCGGACACTCCTCCTACCAGGAAAAAAAATACTATGACTGTATGCACATAAATAGATTTATTTATTGCTCATATTCTATGTCGCTCTTCCAGGGAGATGCTAACTGCATTTCGTTGTCTCTGTACTGTACACTGCACAATGACAATAAAGTTGAATCTGAATCTGAATCTGAGTTCCTTGGTCTTACTGATGTTGAGAGCCAGGTTGTTGTGCTGGCACCATTTGGTCAGTCGGTCGATTTCACTTCTATACTCTGACTCGTCCCCATCTGTGATTCGTCCAATAACAGTGGAGTCGGCGAACTTGATGATTGAGTTTGCATTATGTCCGGCTACGCAGTCATGAGTATAGAGTGAGTAAAGCAGGGGGCTGAGCAAGCAGCCTTGAGGTGCTCCCGTACTAATTGTTACTGAGGATGAAGTGTTTCCGCCAATTCGAACAGACTGTGGTTGGGGGATGAGGAAGTCGAGGATCCAATTGCAGAGGGATTGTGAATCCAGTCCCCCTCAACCTATCGCTGTGAGGCTGGATTCTCAACCATGGTAACTCTGAAAACGAAGGCACGCAATAGGCTTGTGATCGACGCTGACATGAGGTGCTGCCTGTCGAGCATTCGTCCTTGTTTGATCGCCCGATGGCTGCAAAGCAATTTCAGCCATCCCACTGACTGAGTATTGGCAGACATGTTTTAATAAATCAGGCAGTTTTTTTTCTCCAATTTTGTGGGTCATGGTACTGACTAAGAATGTCTGATGGGGTCGTGGGGGCAAAATGTTTAAGAACCACTGATTTAGATGCAGTGTGAACTGTGAGGAGGATTCTATGAAGATGCAGGGTGACTTGGACAGGTTGGCTGAGTGGGCAGATGCATGGCAGAGGCAGTTTAATGTGGATAAATGTGAGGTTATCCACTTTGGTAGCAAGAACAGGAAGGCAGATTATTATCTGAATGGTGTCAAGTTAGGAAAAGGGGAAGTACAACGAGATCTGTGGGTCCTTGTTCAACAGTCACTGAAAGTAAGCATGCAAGTACTGCAGGCAGTGAAGAAAGCTAATAGCCTTCATAACAAGAGGAGTTGAGAATAGGAGCAAAGAGGTCCTTCTGCAGTCGTACAGGGCCCTAGTGAGACCACACCTGGAGTATTGTGTGCAGTTTTGGTCCCCTAATTGAGGAAGGACATTCTTGCTATTGAGGGAGTGCAGCGTAGGTTCACGAGGTTAATTCCCAGGATGGCGGAACTGTCATATGTTGATAGAATGGAGCGACTGGGCTTGTATACACTGGAATTTAGAAGGATGAGAAAGGATCTTATTGAAACATAAGATTATTAAGGGATTGAACACGCTAGAGGCAGGAAATATGTTCCCGATGTTGGGGGGGGGGGGGGGGGGGTCCAGAACCAGGAGAATAAGGGGTAGGCCATATAGAACGGAGATGAGGAAAAACTTTTTCACCCAGAGAGTTGTGAATCTGTGGAATTCTCTGCCTCAGAAGGCAGGAGTCCAATTCTCTGGATGCTTTCAAGAGAGTTAGATAGAGTTACAGATAGTGGAGTCAAGGGATATGGGGAGAAGGCAGGAATGGGGTACTGATTGTGGATGATCAGCCATGATCACAGTGAATGGCAGTGCTGGCTCGAAAAGCCTACTCCCGCACCTATTGCCTAAAGCTGGGTACAATACAACGGAACCATTTCCTAAAATTGAATTTAACATTTCAACGTGAAATAATTTTACTTTTTATTTAAACTATGCCGTCTAACAATGCTGTGGTGCAAAATAGTTCCAAATGTTAGTTACTCAATTCCCAATTGTTAATACATCTAAAATTAAAAATATCTAACATGGATGGTGTAGAACACTTCTGCCCTATACAATTTATTTTAACATCACGCTCCCGGTCACGGATCTCATGCCTAATCCTCGAGACAACTCAGTCATTCAATAAAAAACATGACTGATCCAATATTTACCTCAATATCACTTCTGCATTCTCTCCCATCTCTGCTGTGAATTCAATGATTCCACCACCATAGCTCCCCATTGGAGAGAAATCCAAACATTCATAACTTCAGGAAATAAATTGCTCGTCTCCATTTGAAATTATAACCCTTTTTCTGAAACTATGTCTCCAACTTTATATAACTCCACTAAGGGAAATATTCCCACAACATCACCTCTAAAATTGCCATCTTAAACATTTCACCTACTCATTCTTCAAAACTAGGTAAGACCAATGTAGATTATAAATAGTCAAGGCCTTCACGTTGATCCTTCAAACACCCTCGAGTTACCCAAACATTGGATTTCCATTCACTGGCTATTCTATAATAACCTAACCACATGCAATGTGAACAATGCTTGTACAATAACCCTGAATGTCGTAACTTATTTCGAAAATCCAAAACCACATCTACTGGCCCTTACTTTTATTCAAAGAGCTCCAGCAAATTTGTGAATCAAAACATACTTTCATTAAATGATTTTAACTGTATTATTGACGAATGATTTTCCAAGTGTCCTACCTAATTGTGGATTCCAGGATTTCCCCCCTAAACTGGTCTATTGTTTTCACTCTCACCTTTCTCAAATTTACAATTTCTCCAGTATTTAGATAACTGTCCAACATTATACCAATACATCCAACATGCCTGCAACCAAGTTCCTGAAGATCCTAAGATGCACGGTATCAATTCCTTTAACCTAGTTAACTTATCCAGTGCTTGTTTTAGTGCCTCTCTCACATGGATCATCTTTTATCATTACGATTTTTTACTGTTTTATGCCATGAAGACAGATCCAAATTAATTATTTGGAACCATTGGCAATCTTTTATTTGCATTATTAATTCCCCAACACATCCTCCAGGAAGACAAAAATGCTGGTGAAACTCAGCGGTGAGGCAGCATCTATGGAGCGAAGGAAATAGGCCTTCCTGCAGAAGGAAATAGGCCTATTTCCTTCGCTCCATAGATGCTGCCTCACCCGCTGAGTTTCTCCAGCATTTTTGTCTACCTTGGATTTTCCAGCATCTGCAGTTCTTTTTTAAACACCTTCCAGGAATGTGTGCTCTAGCTGCTCTCTTACTTTCAATATTCCCACAATTGCACTTTATCTCTGATTATATATTTGTTACTCTTTCATATTCTTTAATTTCTTTCACCATCCTTTGCCAGTCTCCAAAAACCTCATAGTTCACTACTAACCACTTCAATAATGCAAGCCTTTCCTATCAATTTATTACCCACCTCAATTTAGTGCATCTTTATTTTAGATTCTACTCCGCCCCCCCCCCCCCCCCCCACCCCCCCCCCCCCACCCACCCCCCCCCCCCCCCCCCCCCACCCCACTCGGTTTCAAGCCAAAGTTTGTCCCCATCAAATTGACAATCTACCAGACTTTAATCACTCTTTTGTAGGAGTTCGTTATTGACAAGGCTAAGGACAAGACCTTATCTTTTTGCACAACATGATGTTTCCACTAGCATCTCATCCCCAAATCCTACTGCCATTTTCGCACACAGTGGCTGGGTTCTCCTGAGTGGGACTTAGCACTTATAAACCCCACCCTTTCTCTGGATTGGGTAGACTGCTCTTACTGGCCCAGAGTGACAAGATCCCAAATGGTGGAAGGACCTCCAATGATGTTAAGGGATGACATGGGCAGACTACTGCAAGCCCCCTGGAAGTCTTCTGCAGTCAGTAATGCCTTCCTATTAGTTTTTAGCACCGACCAAGCAGCCAACCTATCACCAATATTTCTGCATGTCAAACATACAAATACATTAAAACTTACATTAAAAAAAGTGAACACACTTTAAATACAAACAACTTTAATAAATGCAACAACTGGTATCCGTCTTGTAATCTGGAATCCCTATTCAAATCACTGGGCTTGCTGGTCCTGAGCCAAGTCTTTCCTGGCACAGGATCCAAACACATAGTCCCTGACATAAATACAGGGGAAACTCAATAAGCTCTAAGCTTATTGAACTCCAGAGTTCTGCGGTGCCTGAGCCTGCCGGTAGGTTTGGGCCCTCAACAATCCCAACTCTTAACACACACGGTGCAAAATGTCAGCAATTCACCCTGAAATTGCTGGAAAAAACAAGCAAAATCCTGTCTGCTATATAGAACAAGACGGTTCCCCTGGCTGCAAAAACATTATCTAACTTGTCTAAAACACACATGCAACTGAAAGGCAGGCAGTCTTTAAACTGATCAAAGTTTCTTTATAACACGAGTACTTCATGGAAACTATCATGAGAAGAGAGAAACGGAAGATGTCTCGATGAGAATACAATGCATCACTGCTCACACAGTGTTCAGATTAAATATGCATGCAATATCCTGTAAACTTAGAACTTCCTGCGAGCATAAAATATCAAAACTAAACTATTCAACTGGAGTTTTAAACATAGTCATAATTGAAAGATTGCATATTTTCATATCCCTTCCAAACCAGGAACATTGACAAAACAATGAAAAACTGTCATTAAAATATTTGTAACAAAAGTACCACACAATAAGCATATTTGAAACTTATTTGAAACATATAAGATTGTTAAGGGCTTGGACACGCTAGAGGCAGGAAACATGTTCCTGATGTTGGGGGAGTCCAGCACCAGGGGCCACAGTTTAAGAATAAGGAGTAAGCCATTTAGAACGGAGACGAGGAAACACTTTTTCTCAGAGAGTGATGAGTGTGGAATTCTCTGCCTCAGAGGGCGGTGGAGGCAGGTTCTCTGGATGCTTTCAAGAGAGAGCTAGATAGGGCTCTTTAAAAATAGCAGAATCAGGGGATATGGGGAGAAGGCAGGAACAGGGTACTGATTGGGGATGATCAGCCATGATCACATTGAATGGTGGTGCTGGCTCGAAGGGCCAAATGGCCTACTCCAGCACCTATTGTCTATAAAGCACATTTCTTGGGTGGCGTGAGCTATGACAATGCGAGTCAACTACACCAATTGCTGGTTAGCCAGTAATCCAACTACATCACTGCTAGCAATTAAATATGTTTTCCAATTGATCTCAAATAGAATTAAGAAGCAATTCATCTAAACTTCTATCAATTGAGGAACTCGTTAAATATTGTTTATATTTTAACTGAACAGTGGAAAGTGATCCCTTTTGTTTTTACACAGAGGGTGGCGAGTGCTTTGAATGTGCTGCCAGGGTTGATGTTTGAGCAGATACAACAGTTGCATTTAAGAGATTTTGAGAAGCCAATCGGTATGCGGGGTATTGATTATGTGCAGGTAAATAAAAGATAGTCTTGATATCATGTTCAGCAGAGACATTATGGGCTGAAAGGCCAGCACCTGTACTATACTCTTCTATATTCTATCGTCTTATTGTTGATGGAATCTATGAAGAAGAGAGTTCTATACACAGAGGGCCAGTCACAGGTCAGATGGATTTGAGACAAAGATGCTTAATGTCCAGCCTGCAGAGAAAATTGGATGCCAATTTCTGATTACAGAGTATTTTCCTGTTTATCTGTTCACTTCCATATTCTGTTATCTCCCTTCTGAAAGACAGATAACAATGAGGTTCTAGATCTTTGTTAACTTCCGGAATAAATCTGTCCAAAATAAATATGCAGAAGTTGATTCAAAGGTCAAAATATATAACTTAATGGAACTGAAGCTTGTACGTCAGAAAAAAAAATGCAGTCTAATTTTAAGGTTTTTCTTCCCTGTAGAAAATTAAGACAATGTGTATAAGAAAAACAAATCAAATGTTGCCATAGTAAATTGTCTATGGAGCATACCAGAAAGTGCATTGCCATTCCATTATATGTATTAAAAATGATGCAAAACCACTTTTTTTTTTGTTGTAAAAATTGCTTTAGTGAGCAACACTTTATTTTTGCACATGGCAGGACAAAGGATGTGGTGTCTGGGGGTTTGGAGGGGTTGAATCAAATCTGTTAAAATCAATCTAGAGACCAAAGACTGCCTTGTCAAAGAGAACACATGAGAAACAGCAATGGGAACTACGTGATATATAGCAAGAGTGCATAGAGATCAAGGGATGAACAATTCAGATAGAAAGGTGGAATGTGTAAAGGTTACTGCGGTCTGTTTGCACTTTTAAGCAAGAAAGAGAGACTAAACAGAAAGCAGATTGCTGTAAAGCAGAATAAAAACAAGACCTTTGATGCAATCATATGCGAGAACAGACCTAACGGATCTGCACACGTGTGCCTGTGTCTGTGTGTGTGCCTGTGCCTGTGTGTGTGTGTGTGTGTGTGTGTGCCTGTGTTCGTGTGTGATTAGATTTTCAGATTAGATTTTTGGCCTTTGATTCCTTGGTCCGCCAAAACCACATGCAAAAACTCACGATTTCACTTTTACATTTGCATATCCACTCCTCATTCCATTTAGAAATGTTTCTGTAAACATTTTTAATAAAATCCTTCCCCCCCCCCCCCCCACTCATTTTTTTTGCCTCCTGCTGGGCAGCCACCAAAACGGCTGCTGCCGCCCGGCTCTCCTCAAAAAACGCCAACATTTGTCACATTTCGTTAGCGATTTCCGCTGCTGCCGCCCGGCTCTCTTGCGCCCCCCCCCGGCCCGGCTTCGTCACGCTGGCGGAAGGCACAAATCGGCTGGTCCCCCGCTGCTTTTCGCCGACCCTGCAGGCTTGCACTCCGAAAATCCAGCGCGTCAACGGCCTGTCGGCCCGCAGGCGCATTGAGGGCGTACGTAGCGTCTCGACGTCGTACGCAGCATCTTGACAGCGTACGCCTAGCGCGTGGCGTTGCGCGATTACATCAGGCCGCCCCCCCCCCTTGCAACCGCACGTTGCGGGAAACATAGAAACTAGGTGCAGTAGGCCATTCGGCCCTTCGAGCCTGCACCGCCATTCAATATGATCATGGCTGATCATCCAACTCAGTATCCTGTACCTGACCTCTCCGTACCCCCTGATCCCTTTAGCCACAAGGGCCACAGATTGCTTATTTCCCCAGATTTTGAGTAAAATTGTTAACAATTTTTTTTTAAATCAAACTTCTGCATGAGCCACAGTGCTACCTCACAGATGTCCAATCACAATGGATCTCATTTACATATATGACATCACAATGGGACAGGTAAGGGAGATTGGAACCTTCACGTGTTCTCACTAAAATCCAAACTGCTGCATGAGTCAGTGGCATCTCACAGATGTCACAATGGGACAGGGGTGGGAGATCGATCCACACTCCCCCATCACAGGGCCAGGCAAAACACCGAAAGCCCGCCACCCAGGGCGCAAACACACCAAAGAAAAAAGCAAACACACACCTTATCCCTACCCGTCTCCCCTCAACTCCCAGCTCTATCCCTTCCCCATCCCTCTCTTCACACCTCCCCACTATATCCCATATCTCCCCCTCCCCATCTCCCTCTCCCCCCCACCCCCCTCTCCCTCTGCTCTTGCCCTTCTGTCCTCTGCCCCTTCTCTCTCTGTCTCTCCCCATTCTCTCTCTGCCCTTAACTCTCCTACCCCCCTCCCCCTCCCTCTCTAGACGCGCCTGCAAGTTGGGGGCTATGCGTCAGTGGATAGGGCGGTTATGGGGTAAAAGGAGCAAATTAATAATATTAATATAATATCAAGGGAGGTAGTTAGCGTGTGTGCGGGGGGTAGTTAGTGTGTGTGACGCCGCATGCCCCCCCCCCCCCCACACGTTGGGGGGAACAGACCCAACGGTTCTGCACTTGGTCTAGTATTAAGTGTGTGTGTGTGTGTGTGTGTGTGTGTGTGTGTGTGTGTGTGTGTGTGTGTGTGTGTGTGTGTGTGTGTGTGTGTGTGTGTGTGTGTTATTTTGCATGTGAAACGCATCTCCTCGAAAACCACTCATAAACGCGGAGATTTTTACCATTTCGGTAGAGATTTAACTTATGAGCAGAAATCCACTCCTTGGTCAATTATTTCCCCAGATTTTTAATAAAATTGATCACAAAACTCAATTTTTAAAATCTAAACAGCGCTCACCAGCTGCTGACATCACAATGCCCACATGCCGACCAATCCAGGCCCACCTGCGACCTGGCCCCGCCCCCCAGCCGCTGTGGATTAAAGGCGCAGAGATATCGAGAAAGTTCTGCAGAACAAAGATTTTACACCTGCTTCTTTGTTCTATAGATCTCGGGGCAGCGACTGCTCATGCGCTGAATTTCTCCACATACGTTCCGCTGAACTTTCTCCTCACATCCGGCGCAGCTCACGAAGCCCCGCCCGCCTGTGCGCCCCTCCCATCCCCTGCGCGCTCATTCCAGCTGTGGATTTCCAGAGTCATAAGTCGGTGCTTCTTTGCTGCGAACGCTCGCTCCTGGGCGAACGCGTCTTGCCTTAGCGGCTTTAAAGGGCTGTTGTCAGCTGGCAGTTATCAACGGCAGTGGGCATCGCGAGGCCGAGTTACGTCAACACCCCCCGACGCGCGCTGGCATTTGGCTCTCTATGACTCCTCCCAGTTCTGTGTTCCTCTCGGTTAACGAGCAAGTTCTGCAGATCCGGAGGACAGGCGAGATCCTGGGGAGGTGAAGAGGGGGAGTGGGGGGGATTGAGGGAGAGGAGGGAGTAGGGAGGGAGAGGTGGGAATGGGGGAAGTGAGGAGGGAGAGTGTGGGAATAGAGGGAGAGGAGGGGGGGTGATAGAGTGGGGGTGCTAGGGAGTGGGAAATAGATGGACTGCCCCCACCTCTCTCCTTCCCCCTCTCCCCCGCCCCCTCCCTCCCCTACCCCATCTCCCCCTCCCCCCACTCTTCCCCCTCTCTCCCCTACCCCATCTCCCTCCTCCCCTCCCCGACCCCATTCCCTCCACCCCATCCCCTCCACCCTCCCTCCCCCTCCCTTCACTCCCCCTCTCAGCCCCCCTCTCAGCCCCTCTCTCCTCCCCTCTCTCTCTCCTCCCATCTCTCTCTCCTCCCATCTCTCTCACCCTCCCTCACCCACCCTCCCTCTCCTCCTCCCCACCCCCTCTCCCTCTTGCCCTTCTGTCTGCCCCTTTCTCTTGGTCTCTCCCCATTCTCTCTCTGCTCTCACTCTCTAGATGTGCCTGTGAGTTGGGGGCTATGCGTCAGTGGATAGGGCAGTTATGGGGTAAAAGGAGCAAATTAATAATATTAATATAATATCAAGGGGGGTTGTTAGCATGTGTGCGGGGGGTAGTTAGTGTGTGTGACGCCGCATGCCCCCCCCCCCCCCACACCACACGTTGGGGGAAACAGACCCAACGGGTCTGCACTTGGTCTAGTTAATTTTAATTAGCAAAAGAAACAGACAAGTTAATGTATCAGGTTATAAATCTGCCATCTTATGGAGTCGGCATCCAAATTGTTTGCATGTCTGTTTACCTCAACAATGTTGACTGACCTATATATAAATGCTAGTCTCCCCATTACACAGTTTTTATCATTATCATATTCTATTTGATGGAGATATACAGATTATGACAGTTAAGACCAGTTTATACATTAGTACCTCAGTTCCTTATCAGTAAATTCACCATTGATCTGAAGGAACATGATCGAGATCACGTTGTAGACATTACTGTCTGAAGGGTCTCAACCTGAAACATCACCTACTCCTTTTCTCCAGAGATGCTGTCTGACCCGCTGAGTTACTCCTGTTTTGTGTCTATGTGAAAATCAAAGTCAGTTCCATGCCAAAGAGTAATATTACCAATCTAAATGCTCATCTCTCACTTATCAAGAATGAAGATCATTGCAATTCATGGAGAAAAGTTACAGCACAACAATGCCAGAATTAACACGTGATATGTGCCACAGGTACTGCAACTTGAGAGATTGGTGGAGGTAGATCCTGAAAATGTTTCTAAATGCAGATGTTACTACAAAAATTACACACATCAATATATAAATATAAAATGTTATGCCAGATAACTTGAACCAATCCTGAATCAGTTTAAAGGATGCCAACCAGCAACGTCGCCTATCCATTCCTTCCACAGATGCTGCCTGACCCATTGAGTTCCTCCAGCACTGTGTGTTTTGCTATAGATACCTGCATCTGCAATTTCTTGTGTCTCCATCAAACCAATCTTTGATGCATCAACATATTCCACATCAGACTCTACTGCAGAGCTGAGATAGAATCACAGAAATCATGGCTGGGTAATTCCACACAAATTGGTACTGTTAACATCTAACTTAGAATAACTGCAGAATACCAGTGACACATTAAGCATCATTATTATAATGAATGAGATTCATACTTGTGTTGCTGAACGAAAATTTCAGCAAAAGAAAAGCAAACCTAAAAGGTCAATAAATCCTGGATGCATTTACACTCTGGAACAGTGACACTGCGTTTTCTAACTCATTATAATGAAAATGTGTAAAACTGCAACCAAAATTAATTCAACAAATATTTTTGCAATAATATTCAAACACAAATTAACTGTAAATGCATTTGAAAGATTGAGCCAGTACAAATGAATAAAATGCAGTTTTAATGTCTGATACAGATTGCTTCAATGCTTGCTGTTCCGAAAAATATTCTCCTGCATCTCCCAACAAAAGTTATTAATTTGAGGTCTTGTAGTTTAAAACTTTCAGTTAAGAATTAAATGTTATAATTTGACAGGAAGTTATTCGAATGAACAATGCTAATGATGATGTACCCATGTGCAGCCAAATCATAACCTGTTAACATCTACTTTAAAATGTACTTCGATGATTTGACAGTTGTTCGCACCACATAATTAAATCTATTTATACTTGGTTCAAAACAGCTCAGAAAATGCCTGCATCATCTACCAGATCAATTGAACTGTACTGCTTCACAATTTAACAATGGGGAAAATTACAGCCCTGTCTATCCTGCAACCTAATCAGGCCTTGCTTTCTATTTATCAGTATTTATTAAAAGATGCATCCGCCTTATATCAATTAAACGGCATTAGCGCCTTTCAATGCCAGGTCAACTTGCACTCTGACCAATTATATGGCTTATACGATTAATTATGTCCAATTCAAGAAACAAATACTGCATAGCAAAATGCTTTTAAAAATGCCCGACAAAAAAACCTGACACTGTCGCTGAAGTATGACCCTTAAACTGTGTACCATATTTGCAACTCAACATCAACTAGAACTAAATAAAACAAACACAAATATCTATGCAAGTAACCTAGCCTGTTCAGAAATAGCAGCAGGGAAGTTCATGCCTTGAATTTGTTTTCCATGCTTTGAGATAGTGGCCAGAGGACTTGTCTTTTCACCCCTATTCCTCATCAGCAACCAATCTCAGATTTAAATTTAACAACTGCCCTAGATTAATTGCTATGTGCAGAAGTAATAGGGTTGGGACTACGTAATAGGGTTTACTAATCTGCACTAAGTAATAGGGTTTACTAATTTAACTTCTGCTCTTCAGCTGCAGCTCAGAAATCACAGTTCCCAAATCCTTTGTAGACAAAAAAGCTGGAGAAACTCAGCGGGTGAGGCAGCATCTATGGAGCGAAGGAATAGTCGATGTTTCAGGTCGAGACCCTTCTTCATACTGATGCGATGTCCCAAAGTATCCCGAGTCAGATACTCCAGAACCGTACTTAAATACCAAACCGAAGGCGTTGGCTCTTGGGAGAGACATTAAACCAGGGCTTATACTCTTCCAAGGGTGGACACAAAAGACTCAATGGCACCACTTTGAAGAGGAACTGTGGCTTTTCATTGCTTAACTTCAAAGTGAAAACATTTACAATTGCTAAACCTGAAAACCAGGCTATTCTCCGATCTATTTAATCTATTAATATCTAGGTGCATTTTAAGTTTATCCAACAAACTTTGGCTTTCAGTAATAACAAAAATATATTCTTCCCAATGTACGCAAAAGTCACCTTCAGAGAAATCTGTGAAAAATAATCATAAAGTCTCTTCTATCCAACAGAATCGAAACAGTTCATTATCAAATTTAGTGATGGACATTCAGTCTTATCTTACCTCCCCATTCACCATTAAGCACTAGAAATTTTGTTCAATCAACAGTCGTAGTCATGATCACATATAAAAATGTAACATAATCGCCCTGCCCAAAACAAGTGTTAAGTTCACAAATATTCTTGAACTAAAACAGTAATTTGTTTAAGCTAGATAACTACGCCATTAGAAAATATTCCAACTTAGTATTAAATTAAATGTAACTCTTAAGTCGCGATAAACACATCCCAATGGGGTACTGAGCTCTGCAAGAGAAAAGCCCTAGCTGTGTTTGAGATGCCACAACCAGAGGTAGCGGTCTCCTCTTCCCAAACATAAACTGAAATTCTTGGAAACACACCAGTCAGTTTTAAGCGGCCTTTTCACGGGGCGAGTTGACGCAAGATGTCACCAGAGTGAAGAGGTCGTGGTCCAGCACGAGTCTCGCACGATATAACGGCAGTAGATAAAGAGTTCCCACGGTACTCGGCATTTCTGCTATTTGTGCGAGTGACTTGTCCGTTTCCCGAGCATTCCCGTTAAATCTTGAATGAACATCGTGAACTACACGTGACACAAATGATGTAACTTTTTTTTTCACACACTATATATATCCTCCCTTGGTTGAATTGGCTCATTTGGAGACATATTTTACTGTGTATGTGGGAGACACAGATGGACTGAGCACAGTACCTCGGTCTTACGGTGTGTGGGAGAGGGGGAGAAAGAGACGTACACTCACAGAGGCAGAGTCTCTCAGCCTGTGTAAGAGGGAGGGAGAGAGAGAGAGAGGCACACACAAGGTGGATGTGAAATCTCACCTGCCTGTTTCAGTGACAGACACCCGCCGTCAGTAAATGAAGACACCCCCATCTGTCTCCCCCTCCTCTCCCTCGACTCCCCCACCTTTCTCTCCCAACTCCAGTCCCGTCCCGACCCCCTGGGAAACTGAATAGAGCAACAGTCAACTGCTGCCTGTGCGCTGATATGACAATAAAGGCTACTTTACTTTACTGAGTTAAAGAGTTCCCACGGTAGACTGTAAAACTGGGACCCTGGTTCTGGACTCCCCCAACACCGGAACCCTTCTTCAGACAGCCTAATCGGAATTGAGTCTGAAGATGTGTCTCGTCCCGAAACATCAGCTTTTTTTCTCCAGAGATGCTGCTTGACTCGCTGAGTTACTCCAGCTTTTTGTGTCTGTCTTCGGTTTAAACCAGCATGTACAGTTCACTCCTTACACGGGTCTCTGTACAACATTGATAGGTAGCGTTCCGGACCCCTGGACCCGAGGACTCCGACCTGTATCTCTCAAAGAAGTACATGTGAAAAATTTCTCACGGACCATAAAAATGCGTAACCTTTCAGTAAAGTCCCTTTTAAAGTCCCTTTTAAAGATTATAGTTATTTTCTTGAATCTCATTAACATAACTCATGAATAAGTTGATGTCCATATGCGGATGCAAATCTTTATTTTTATTTATTTTTTAAATTCAATCCCACATAAGATAATTTTTACTCACCTTCTGTCCCCTCTGTCCAGCTTCCGGGTTCACTGTTCGCAGGAGTTCCCACGGTACCCGCAAGAGTTATTACGGATATCGCACTGGCCACTACGTTCATATAATGTTGCAATACTCAACCACAAGTGTACAAGTCACTCTTGGAGAAATTCAAACTTTCTTGAATTTTCTCCCGAGTGACCAAGTTACACGATGACCTGCCGTTAGCGCTACGGTGGTCCACGGTGGTCCACGAATGCCGCACTGTTATCGCACGAGGTTCCCACGATGTTAAACTCCGGTTAACTCTTGCGTCAAGTCGCCCCGTGAAAAGGCCGCTTAAACGAATCATTTCAGATCTGAAATGTTAACTTTGTTCCATCTTCCACAGGCACCTGTCCAGTGTTCCATTATTTCATTTTCTTTTCCCCAAGATTTCCTGTATTTGCAATCAATTTTGATTTTCTTCCTGAAATGCCTTTCATTAAGGAATATACAGTGGTATCGTCAAGTAGATCAGGCAGAAATGAAAAGGTAAAAGATGTGAGACAAAAGGATTGAAGAGTTGCAAATTGCAAAGCCAGAGGAAGGAATATAGGAGGAAGGGGAGGGGAAAAATAGATGCGAGTCCAGGTGGGGCACAGGGGAGGAATGGGTATGTGGGAAAAGAGTGGGGAAGGGTTATGTAGTTACCTAAAATTAGAGATTTCAATGTTCATACTATTGAGTTGTAAGCTACCCAAGTGGAATACAAAGTGTTGTTCCTGCAGTTTGCTTGTGGCCTCATTCTGGCAATGGAGGAGGCCCAGAATGGGAAGAGGAGCTACTGGGAGACCCTGAAGCCTTGGCAGACCAAGCATTCGTTTTTGGGTGAAACAATTGTCGAGTTTACACTTGACAGTACAGGAGGCCACATCAGGAATACTGGATGCAGTCGATCAGGTTAGATGAAGTGCACGTCTTCACCTGGAAGGTCTGCTGTGATCTCCGGATGGAGGCGAGGGAGATGGCATAGGGACAGGTGTTACATCTCCTGCGGTTGCAGGGGAAAATACTGGGGGAGGGGGTGGTTTGGGTGGGAAGGTATGAGTGAACCAGGGAGTTGGAGAGGGAGCGGTCTCTGCAGAATGCAGAAAATGATGGGGAGTGGAAGATACGACTGGCATAACATTAGGTGATGGAAATGTCAATAAAAGTTATGTTGGATGCAGAGGCTGGTGGGATGAAAGGCGAGGACCAGAAATATTCTAACCTTCTCCTGTCTAGGGGGTGGGGAGGAGTGAGAGCCGAACTACGGGCATAGAGGAGGCGTGGGTGAGGGATCCCCCTATGACAGCACGTGGGAAAACACATTTACAAAAGAACAATGTTTTAGAATGGAAAGCCTCATCTTGGGTGCAGACGCAGCAGAGGTAGAGAAATTGAAAGTAGGGGATAGCGTCTTTGCAAGAGGCAGGGCGAGAGGAAGTGTAGTCCAGATAACTGACTCAGTAGATTTGTAGTAGAAGTCAGTCGATAGCCTGTCCCCTGTGAAGGAGAAAGAGAGATCAAGGGGAGAGATGTCAGAGGTGGTCTAAGTGAATGAGGGCAGGGTGGAAATCTGTGGTAAAGTTAGTTAAATCACCGAGGTCAGCACTGGAGCAGGAGGTAGTCCCCATACAGTTGTCAAAGTAGCAGGGAAAGAGTTGGGGAATGGTGCCAGTGTACATTTGGAATAAGATCTTTCATTTCCTTCACTGATAAAACATCAAGGTACTTTGCAGAAAATTACCATACCAACTTTAACAGTCATATAACGAAACATTTTGGCACATGACCAAAAGCTAAATTGTTTTAGGTGCCCCTTACATGAGGTGATGGAGCAAAGTAGCTCTACGATCACAAAGGTGAAGGGGACTTATTATGCGCTGGGAATTCTCAGACAAAACACATGTTCCTCTAACATTAGCCTTCTTCAATAGTAGGGCCAAAGATATGGAAGAGATACAAATTAAATATTTACTTCTGTGCTGTTTTGGAATTCTCTCGGTCTCACATCTTGGTCTGATCACACTCCAGTGAAACACCTTGCACAGATATTTGACGGCAATTAAACACACCATATAAAGGAAGCAAGCAATTGAAGAATTTTTGAAGAATTTAAAAAATTTGCAAGAGATAGCGATGTCCATTAATATGATTTCAAACGGGACAAATTTTCATTCAATCTCAAGATTGAAGTATAGATAACTTGCTGTGCCTTTTTTTTTTCCAGACATACAGCAAGACAAAAATCAATGTGCAACAGAATAGTTAAAACATAATTTTAAATTAAAGGCAGACTCACGGAAACATGCTTCAATTAACACACAGCCTCTTCCTGTTGCCTTAATAAGTTATAAAACTTCACAAGAAATATCAACAATAATAAAAACTGATGCTTATTGATAGATGGGTATATCTACTGTTTTCAATATTGATGTCAGATTAGATGCTTGCATCGTCAGAATTTATTTAGCAACATCTGTATTTACATGTTCTGCTATTTTTCCTCAAAAGAGAACTAAACATTTTAAATAACAACTTTAATGCCCTGAGGCTGACAGAGAAATAACATGAAAGACCAGACTTAAGATACAAGAAACTGCAAAATGCTGGAATCTTGAGTAAAGCACAAAGTGCTGGAGGAACTCAGCGAGTCAGGCAGTATCTGAGGAGGGAATGGACAAGCAATGTTTCAGGTCAGGAGCCTTCTTCAGAATATTGAAAGAACAGTGTGAACGGATGATGCCATTAAGGAATTTCAAACAGACAAAGCAACAAAGTGGGGTTGAGAAATTTGGTGCCATTCCAGAGAAAAGGGTTGTGGTGACCAAAAGCTTTGCCACCTGTGAATGGAGCTAAGAGGTGGGTTGCACAAGGCAAAAACCAAAGGTCGTGGGAGTAAGACGACCAATACCTCTGCAGACAAAAAATGTTAATAGAATAAACTGAGTTTAAAATTTAGAGTAAGATAGTGAGTAAGATAGAAGCCTGAGCAAGAAACAGTCCAGTACAGGAGAGAAATATTTACCGTTTTGGAACAATCTTTTACACTAATGGAGATCAGCGAATCGAAGGCAGTCGGAAGAGGTATGGATCAAATCACACGAGGGAGCCCAACTAAAAGCACAGCTAAGATTTTTGGAGGCGGCAGGAAGTGTTGCAGAAATGGTATTGGTTTATTATTGTCACATGTACTGAGATAGAGACTTTTCAACAAATTCAATGGATACTGCATGAAAAAAGTTACAAAAGAAAATATTTTGATGCATATTGTTCTGTAGTTGCATGATATACTGTTTCATTTGTTAAAATTTCTGGTCAGCAGAACAGCAAAATGTTTCTCATGTTTCATCAAATACCACAGCCAAGCAAACAACATCTTTGACTTTCACAAAACAAAAATCTAAGATTTAAGATTTGGAGGAGATGCTACCCACAACTTTGTAAACGTTTCCAATTTCACTTCTTCAAACAGCACATAGGGAATGAATGGTTGCATTATTTTCCCTCATTAATAAGATGATGGAACAGCATGTCGAGGGTAGACACAAAATGCTGGAGTAACTCAGTGGGTCAGGCTATATCTGTGGAGCAATGGAATAGATGACGTATAGGGTCAGAACCCTTCTTCGTCCGGTTTAAGACTCGACACTTCACCTCTTCCTTTTCTCCGGAGATGTCCCTGTCCCGCTGAGTTACTCAAGCAATGTGTCTATATTCAGTATAAACCAGCATCCGCAGTTCCTTCCCACGTTGAGGGAATTGGTGTCCTGTGCTTCTTAAATTGTTTATAACTCTACACTCTTCCTGATAAACGAGATTGGGTGTAGGGTCTTTGGAGGAGGGAGGAAGGAAAAGAGAATAGCCTTGGCCCCATCTTATCTTGAATGCAGAAAAATCAGTCAAATCATTCATTTATGCTACAAGTGTGCTTCCGCTATTATTTCCACATCTTAGAGATAGCACTCAAGATTGAGAAATTTATCAACCTAGATAAGATGTCAACACTGCACTGCATTAAACTGCCTCGAAATGTAGAGCAGCACCGCATAGAAAACAGGTTAAACTAAGGTCACATTTAACTAATACTAGACTAAGTGGGACCCGTTGGGTCCCAGCATCACACAGGAGGGCTGGTCATCCAACGCAATATTCCACCTCTCCACCAATTCTAATATTGGTGGCCAGTTAGGGGGGGGGGGGGGGGGGCTTTCTGGAGCGCTGGTATGGTTGTTATGGGCTGAAGGGACTGGTTTCCAGAGGGCTAGTATGCAGATTGTGCGCCAAATGGATTATTGGGCTGGCGTCTCAGTCAATCAAGCCTGTTGTGCTGGCAACTCACTCACTCACGGTGGGCTGGTAGGTGACTCACTGAATTTCTATTTCAAGCAGGGTATAAGGCCACCAAATTCAAGTGCAGTTTCTTACCACTTCTAGCAGGGTGCAAGGCCACCAAATTCAAGTGCAGTTTCATACCATTTGAAGTAGGGTGCAAAGCCACTAAAGACAGCGAGTCGTGACCTCTCCCTCCTCCAACTTGCAGAGACTGAGCCACACCCACATTTCCGGGTTTTATAACCAACTTCAAGTCAAAGCTCCCAAGCCACCACTTGCAGTAAGTAGTGCCTTCAAGTCAAAGCTCCCAAGGCACCACTTGCAGTAAGTAGTGCCTTTCAACTTCAAGCCAAAGCTCCCAAGCCACCAAAGCCACCAAAGCCACCAAAGCTCCCAAGCCACCAAGCCACCCTCTTCACACTGTTTTTGATTTTCTGTTTTTGGATTGAATCCTGTTTTTAATTTGTGTCTCTGTGATGTCTTTATTACTTGTTATATTCCGATTATATGTTATTATGTAAGGTGTCCTTGAGATTTTGTATGAAAGGCGCCCATTAAATATAAAATTTATTATTATTATTATTATTATTTGCAGTAATAGTGCCTTTCAACTTCAAACCAAAGCTCCCAAGCCACCATTTGCAGTACGTAGTGCCTTTCAACTTCATGCCACCATTTGCAGTAAGTAATGCCTTTCAACTTCAAGCCACACCCACGCCCCCCCCATTTGCAGGAAGTAGTGCCTTTCAACTTCAAGCCAAAGCAACCAATCCACCATTTGCAGTAAGTAGTGCATTTCAACTTCATGCCACCATTTGCAGTAAGTGGTGTCTTTCAACTTCAAGCCACACCCAAGCCACCATTTGCAATAAGTAATGCCTTTCAACTTCAAGCCACACCCAAGCCATCATTTGCAGGAAGTAGTGCCTTTCAACTTCAAGCCATAATTTGCAGTAAGTAGTGCCTTTCAACTTCAAGACACACCCAAGCCAAGCAGGAGGAGGGGAGGAGGGAGGAAGAGACTTTCTGGAGCGCTAGTATGAACCATTTTAGAACCAATAGACTTTTTTTTTGCAGGCTTTAGAACCAATAGTCTTTTTTTTTTTGCAAGCTTTGAACCAATAGTCATTTTGTTGCAAGCTTAGAACCAATAGACATTGTTTTGCAAGCTTTAGAACCAACAGAGACACATTTTGTAAGCTTCAGAACCAATACACTTTTTGCAAGCTTTAGAACCAATTGAGACACTTTTTGCAAGCTTTAGAACCAATAGACATCTTTTTTGCAAGCTTTAGAACCAATAGACATTTTTTTTGCAAGCTTTAGAACCAATAGACATTTTTTTGCAAGCTTTAGAACCAATATACGTTATTTTGCAAGCTTTAGAACTAATAGACATTTTTTTGCAAGCTTTAGAACCAATAGACATTTTTTTGCAAGCTTTAGAACCAATAGACATTTTTTTTGCAAGCTTTAGAACCAATAGACATTTTTTGCAAGCTTTAGAACCAATAGACTTTTTGCAAGCTTAGAACCAATAGAGACATTTTTTGCAAGCTTTAGAACCAATAGAGACATTTTTTGCAAGCTTTAGAACCAATAGACATTTATTGCAAGCTTTAGAACCAATAGACATTTTCTGCAAGCTTTAGAACCAATAGACATTTTTTGCAAGCTTTAGAACCAATAGACATTGTTTTGCAAGCTTTAGAACCAACAGAGACACATTTTGTAAGCTTCAGAACCAATAGACACTTTTTGCAAGCTTTAGAACCAATTGAGACACTTTTTGCAAGCTTTAGAACCAATAGACATCTTTTTTGCAAGCTTTAGAACCAATAGACATTTTTTTTGCAAGCTTTAGAACCAATAGACATTTTTTTTGCAAGCTTTAGAACCAATAGACACTTTTTTTGCAAGCTTTAGAACCAATAGACATTTTTTGCAAGCTTTAGAACCAATATACTTTTTTTGCAAGCTTTAGAACCAATAGACATTTTTTTGCAAGCTTTAGAACCAATAGACATTTTTTTGCAAGCTTTAGAACCAATAGACATTTTTTTGCAAGCTTTAGAACCAATAGACATTTTTTGCAAGCTTTAGAATCAATAGAGACACTTTTTGCAAGCTTTAGAACCAATAGACATTTTTTTGAAAGCTTTAGAACCAATAGACACATTCTGCAAGCATTTTAGAACCACTAAGGGCACTTACATTTGAGTAGACATGTGTTCAGTGTTATTCACAGCTCAGAGAAACATGACCCTCTGCCTTCCTCCAGCTTGCAGACACTGATTGAGGCACACCACTTCCTGGTTTTATAGTCCCTCCCCCCTGCCGCCAGCGGGGGCAGCAGAGAGAATGGGGAATTTTGTAAAAACATTAATATCTCTGTCATTTATAATCGACGGGAAAAATCCTCAGCACACATGCGGCGGAGGGGGGCTCTGAGCGAGGTGGCCAAAAATGACGGCCGTAGGTGGCGGCGTTCTCTCGGAAATCGCAGCACAGATGGCCAAAACCGATCCAGAACAGAGTTTTAGTAATATAGAAGATTTGGTTATCTTATCATCTTAATGTAACCAATAGCATTGTAGTACTCGGGGAGGAACAGAAGAGGATGATATTGTTTTCTCCCAGGTTTAGTAACAGAGGCCACAGAGACAGAGACAGAAACAGAACCAGGAGATTGCAGTTTAACAACAAGGGTACAAAATAACAAAGGATCTTCAACCTGAAACATTAATTCTGTTTTTATTTTCAGAGATGCTGCCTGACCCACTGAGTTCTTCCAATATTTTATTTTCCATCGAAAGCACTTTGGCTCAACTTGGTGAATATCATAGATGCATAAAGCATAGTGGGGGGTGCAGACAAAAGCGTTTACTACCCCCCCCCCCCCCCCAATTTCAGCTGGGGCAAAATTTGTATTTATTCAAGATGTGACATTACATTCAAGCGATGTGACATACAAGCACACAAAAACATCAATGGGGAGATACAACTGGCAGATGCTTTTGTGCAATATTGCAAACAGCACCTTAAGGAAACTCATAACATTGAGTAAGCAAACGTGCATGGCCAGAATCCAAGTCTTCATTGGCCTTTTCATTGATCCCTTTGAGAGAATAGATCTTGCATCCAACAGCTATTAAACAAAAGGTCCCCAATCAACAGGTTGCCTATAGCCATCAATAATAAAATACCAAGAACAAGAACCCTGGGAAAGGTGAAGCTTTCTCAGAAGTCCCCTGCCAAATGAAGGCCATCACTGATAATGAAATGGCCAAGCACACAGAAGCCCAACAAAAACGATGTGAAGATTCCCTCCCTAATTACCCATCCCCCCCCACACCCCAAGGTCGTCATACCTGACACCAGGCTTGGCTCGCCACCACAGACCCGAGAACCCGTTTGGAAAGGGCAGCCGCTAAGCCCGGCACCTGCTCGCCCAGTGTCCCAAGCAGGAGGAAGTCTGAACAGAGAGAGTAAGCAGACCGGCTGGAGGCAGAGTGGGCCACTGGAGGCCCACCAGCAGCCTGCGGCTCAATTGGATCGAGCGTCGACACGAAAGGCCAAACGCATGGACCAGATTCGGCCTGCATCTGCACGGAGCAGTGGAGCACTCGACAACAATTTGGACTTGAAATTGGCACCAAATCTGGCGACTCTGTATACTCAGTCGGTGTACTACAGCTATACACTTGTACTGTATTTGGCAAGCTTATCTAAGATGTATCCAAGTGCTTATGGATAGTGATACCTGCACTGAACTGTATACTAAAATGAATTTCACTGTACCTCAGTACATGTGACAAAGTACCATGGAACAAAGTCTGCTCCATATTTGCCAGAGTACAACACTGGCCTCATCAGTCACCTCCAAACCCATAGATCTGGAGTGGAAGGTGGTCACCCTTCCTACACTGAACTACAGATAAATTATATTAAATGCAAATAATTAATTTCTGTTATAGTCTTTCAAAATCTCATAGAATCACTGATTAAAAAAATAGGGTCTTTGCTTATTTAAGGAAAGATCATTGCAAAGTTGAAGGCAAAGAAATGTGAATTGTAGGAAAATGTGTGATCCATTGTGGAATCCACAGCGAGTATCCATCATTTTGCTTATTTAGGGAACCCACACCCGTTTTCCTCTCCTTCTCATTCTAATCATTCACCCACATCATTCCGCACAACCTTCTAACCCTCCACAGAACTTCCTTTAGCCAGTTTCCTTCCCTTCTCCCACCTTGTTCCATCTGTTCATCACCCCCACACTTAACCCTCTGGGTCACCTACCTCTTACCCCATTTGTTCCAACTGCCCATCATCACTCTCCTATCTGATTTTACTTATCACATTCGTAAATCATCGGTTTCCAAAATCTGTATCGCTAGTGGTCTTTACATCCCCTCCCAGTCCCTGTCACTACCTCCACCCTCCCCTCCAACTATCAACCCACAAATCCCATCTTCACTTAGTTCTGCCTCATCCTTTCCCCGCACCTCTTCATATTGGTCGTCTCCGCTCTACACTGTCAGTCCTGATGCTGGGTCCCGACCCAAATTGTCGATTATGCCTCTCCCTCTACTGATGTTGGCTGACCTGCTGTGTTCCTCTCCAGCATTTTGTTTTGCTCCAGGTTCCAGCATCTCCACATTACAACAATTTTATTAAGCCAGCATAATCACTTGCATTAACCAAGATAACATATCTTCAAAAATATCTACATGAACTAATTTATTTCCTGTTACCATCATAGATTATAATGTTCAACCTGCTAAAAGAAGCATTTTTTATTGGTGTCTTTTGTTACTTTATATGAAAGCAACTCAAACGTAATGCTAAATTTCAATTTGGTTTCAAGTGAAAGTCCGTTGGCACCATTTTCAAAATAGTTTCCCTTTAAGGCAACTTGAATAAATCTCCAATCTTAACAGTTGCACACAAGATTTAGAACAAACCTCACTAGTAGTTCATTTCAAGACCACAGGCTTCCTTCTGCTGAAGCTGCTCCTGACCTTTTACCGAAAACAGATCAGAATTTCAAAGCGACTCGGTTTGTGGGATACTTCCTTTCTCAGGATATTCCTCACTTTGATGAGGGCAATATTACCGTTTGAGCAGCCACTGCACTCAAAGTTAATTGCATGCCTTGCTTTGAGATCTCAGTCATAAAAATTGCACTCTAAATATATCTTCCGGAGAAAAATGTTATACCACTAACTTCGACACAATTAAAATGGATAATCTTTTATTGGTGTCATATAATGGTTTGATTGAAAAGCCAAGTGTATCTCACACTACCTAGAATATTTTTTTGAAATACAAGTGCTACTCATGAGCCAATCTAATCCTTCGGACTATTCTGATCAAACAGCTTGAGACAATATTTCCATTTCCTGCCTGCTAAATTATCAGAAGTTTAAGCAACGGGTATTAGGGGAAACCAGACTAGTTTTTAAAGATACACTGAGATTAGATGGCAACAAACAACTACTTCACCACGTTATATTAAAGCAATCTGAGCAAATAAACCATTGCAAAAATCAAGCATTCAGAGTATTTGGATTTCAATGCTGTAGGTTTTATTCTAAATTTAATTCACTACATTTAACTAGCCAATGGTGATGGCTTGGCTCTCAAACTTTCACTAAGTGGAAAGCATCACTTCAAGAAAAATCTAAATTATGAATCTATCAGAAAATGTTGTTGTGTGGGGCATTTACCAGCCATCTGTTGTTCATTAAACAACCCATGTACTTTGCCGACAAGAGCAGAGGGATATATTGCTGCAAAGGACCAAAAGCCTTTGGGATCCAAATGAACAGGGCAATAAATATGCCTGGTCTAATGAAACAGAAGGATTGCAAAAGCACCAATGGAAGGACTGAATTGCAAAGTGGGATAGCCACTGTCAACATTAATTTTTTGCAGCAATAAAAATAAAAATTAATGTTAAAATTATGAGACAAAGGTGGAAGAAAAGACATTTTCAAAAATAACCAAATAATGAAGCTATAGTTCAAAATAGAAAACTGAGGAACTCAGCACGTCAGGCAGCATCTGTGGAGGAAATGGACAGAAATGCAAAGCCTCACTTTTGTATTTATTAATTTATAATGCTAGGCAGGTTGATTGACAATAGTTAATAATACGTGCAAGCAGTGCTATTTTATGGACAAAAGGTTGCCAGTATGCATGATTTATAAACACGTGTCACATGGCCAGAAAAGCAAATAATAACATTTTAGAGGATTTTTGTCTTATCGTCTTTGAAGACAATAAAATACGTTGAACTTATCTCATTTCAAGCACCAGGCTTCATAAATTGATTGACTTACAAATATACAGCAAAGGAGAGGCTACTCAACCCAACTGGTGTCTGTACTCGTAGCTGCACACCATACAAACCTCCCCTTCCATCTATCTCCCCTGAACTATCTCGCACTTGCCTCCAGGCACGGAAATCGGTATCAAAATATGGAGGGGACCGGGGGACGGGGACGGGGACGGGGACAGAATTTTTTTTGGCGGTAGCGCGCGCATGGGCACACTCACACACACGTGCGAGGCTTTGGAGACGCAATCCAGCACTAAATGCAGCTCAACTCTGCCTGTCTCGCCGGGTTAACCTACAGCCCTGCCTGAACTGACGGGACACCAGCTCTGCTTCTCCGTGCTGGCTGTAAACCTGGGCCATATTTCCCGCAAGCCCAGGCAGGACTGTAGGTTAACCTGGCGGGACAGGCAGAATTGAGCTGGGTTTAGCGCTGCTTCTCTGCGCTGGTTGTGGGCCTGGGGGTGCCGGAGAGCCGGGATCGATCCTGGCTGCGGATGAGGCACAGGTCTGTACCGATAGTATTTTGGCACGTCCCCCTCCTCCAATCACCGCACTCCTCAGTCCCACTCCGCCCGCTACTTCCACCTCTGACTGACAGCTCCCTCCTCCAATGATCGCGCTGAATCATCATGTCCCACCCCCATTGCCCACGTCTCTCTCGTCCAATCGGCGCCCTCCATCATCAGTCTCACCCCCATTGCCTCGCGGAAATTTCACCGGGTTTTAAAATCCTGATTACAAAAAATGAGGTAGATCAACCCCCACCTCTCAAAACAGAGGGGGACGTGTGTCCCCTTCCCCCGCAGGATTTCTGCCCCTGCTTGCCTCTATTCTCAATTTCGAATGGTCATAGTCCTTCTGAAAGCATCTAAGCTATTTTCCTTCCACATTTTCTGTAGTGTTGGCTACATTTAGCCACTTTCCGCAATGCCTCCTTGCTACCTGAATGACTTTCATGAACAAGCGCATGCAAGATTCTCTCTACATCTCCCTGCTTTAACACATTAACAAGTTTAACAATCTCAAACAGGTATCCTTTAAACCTCTTTTCTCAAAGGGGGGGGGGAATAAAAGCCTCCACATTTAATATTTCCTGACAGCTGTGACCGCTCAGCACTGCCACCATCACTGGTTATTTCTATAGTACAGAAAACATAACCAACCAATGTCCAAGTGCAGCTTCACACGCTTCCTAATAAAAGCTTTACTACTGAATTCAATATTTTAATAAACAAATCTCTCAATTTATTATCATTCATCAAAAATGATGATCTGCTTCACAGAATCCTGAATCACTTTGTTCCTTTCCCCAATCCATCATTTTATATCCAGCACTGTTATGGCATATGTGATCTATTTCCTTTCCTATCAAAGTACAACTTCTCATATTTATCCTTAAAGCTAATTTGGCATTTAACAGCCAAACCTCAGTAATGATCTACTATGGACTTTACCTTTGGCTGCACCACATATTTCGGTTTTGCATCATTATGGCCTAGTTTATTAATTTATTGTTTCATTGTGTGTTAAGGGGGCTGCAAAGCTGCAGTAAGAATGTAAATTGTTCCATTCCTGGTACACATGACAATTAAACACTTTTGATTCTTGAACTAGCCTCTACATTTTCTTCTACCTTCCAGCATTACATTGCATCTTTCTCTGTACATCCTTGCTTGGTATAATTTCCAAATTCTGATAAAATTACTCGTTCCCAAAATAAATTAATCGATGGAAACATGGAACTAATCTAAACACTGATTATTGTGGAAAACCATTCACCACATCCCAATTTGAATAACTATCTTTTACCATGTTTTCTGCTTCTATTTTTTTTTTTTTTTTTTTAGCCGATTTATATTAGGGCTATAATCATCCCCACGTGCCCATTGTCGGCACTTAACAGTGACAGCTCACTAAAAAGATTAAAATATAAAGACTAATTTGAAATAAGTACATATTGTACCCAAGCATAAAGTCCTACAGTAATATTATTATCCCAGTAATCATGTTAAAGTTCCGAAATACTAATACTCCTACTGTCAAGTAATGAGGAGATATTTAAATCCACGATGGGGAATTTTTTTTTTTTATTATCAACCATTGAATGGCGATGCTATATGCCAGCACGGCCATTCAATGTGATCATGGCTGATCAACCACAATCAGCACCCCTATTCCTGCCTTCTCCCCGTATCCCTTGATTCCACTAGCCCCAAGACCTTTATCTAACTCTTTTGAATGGATTCATCTTCAATCCCCACCACAAACCTCCAATGCACAGTGGATTGTGTTAACAAGTTGTGGATTAACTTAGAAATTAGTGAAATGGCATTTGCTTCACTTGACCATGTTTCAAGAGAGCAAGATGTGTGACAGAGGAAGTTAATTTATGGTATTTTACACATCCTTCACCTTCCCATGCAGCAATTGTTATAAGCATCCTTCTATAACAGGGATACTCTACAACAAACAATATTTGCATCCTGTGTTAAAAAAAACTTAAACTGTAAATTCCAAATCTGCTTTCATAGAGAAAAGGCTATAAAAAGTTCCTAAACTATTTAATGGATCTAAGGTGTCATATTTCAAAGTTGGGACATGTACAAATTATATTTCTACCATTAAGGATAACAAATCGTTGTAGACATTTAATGGGCCAGATCATTTGAGCTGCCATTAGGCGGCTTTTTTACCTTTGTAGTTACAGACGCCACCTGATAGAGTTTGTCAGAACAGTTCGCTGGCAAATCCTGTGTGTAGATCTCTTTGGCGTGCACTGATAACCAAGCTACTGGTCTTTGCAAGTGCTGAGGGCATTATTTTCAATGTTTGTGCTTTGGTGGCTTCAGAGGGGGTGGGGGGGGGGGGGGCAAGAGACAGAGCCAGGGGGTTGGAGACAGACCAAACAGAATACAATATTTTTACATTAGGGCTATGTAGACCATCAAGGCCCAGAGTGCACTGTGAGAATAAAGTTGTTTTATTACCAATAATATAGGTTTATTAATGAGGTGTGTTACTCAAGCATGAAGTAAAACAAGAGGAAAGTGTGCCAGAAGTCTGCCCTGACCACAAATATTGCCCTAGGTATTGAGAGGAACCAGGTCAGTGCAACATTTAGCCTGTTATTCTAACGGAGAGAAAAAGACAGCAGGAGCTGTTAATTAGCTAAAAACTCACTTCTATATTGTTAACAATAATTATTGCTGCTGAGATAAAAAAAATACGTTGGATCACCTGCAGCTACACCACCTGAGACCAAATACTGAGCTCAAGCAATGAACATTATTCCACATAAACAAATAATCCTCACCCACTACTCCCCAAACAGTAGGATACAATAGGAGATTCTTTGCTGAGATTAACCTGCATATTTCAGGATGGATGAAAAATCAAAACGCTAATGACAACTAGTTCTGCTCCTTCAGCTGGCGAAATAACGCTGTATTTAAATTATGATTGGCAAATACTAATGCAATGGCAGCTGCTAATATTGGAAGTGAAAGTAGAACAACAGTGGTTACCAGAAATGATCAAACAAAAGTGGAGTTTGGTCTTTCGAGATTACTGGTCGTTCTCTCATTAACGACTGTAATAAATAAGTGTTAAAATAGAAATATTGCCAAATGTAAAAAAAATGGTGAAGACTCCAGATGCCCCTGCACAACACAGATCTGCCATGAGGAATGAGCAGTTCAGCTAGTTCCTGTGCCAGCTCCAACATTAGCTATAGGAGCAACAATAAAAGATGTAAAGTTAGATAACATTACCTATTCCCAGGAAGGCGAGATCCAGGACACGACTAATTGTTTTGGGTGTAACTACACCTCTTCTTCCTACCAAAAAATTAAATAATGGATAGAAATTATTTTATGATTTGCAGAGAATAATCAGTTATGTTGAATGTGGCAACAATGAAATACGAAAGAATGATGGATTATTCTGAGCTTCTTTGGGAGTGCTGGCGCAAGATTCCCAAAAAGTTAATCTGTAAGTCGAATCGGTAGTAAAGAAAACAAACTCAATGCTAGCATTTATTTCAAGAGGACTCTCCCAGTAGTGGAAACACCCTCTCCACATCCAATCTATCCAGGCCTTCCACTATTCAGTAAGTTTCAATGAGAGACCCCCTCATCCTTCTAAACTCCAGCAAGTAAAAGCCCTGTGCCATCAAACGCTCATATGTTAACCCACTCATTCCTGGGATCTTTCTCGTAAACCTCCACTGGATCCTCTCCAGCGCCAGTACATCCTTCCTCAGATATGGGGCCCAAAATTGCTGACAATATTCCAAATGCGGTCTGACCAAGACCTTATAGAGCCTCAGCATTACATTCCTATTTTCGTACTCTGGTCCTCTTGAAATAAATGCTAACATTGCATTTGCTCGTATCACCTTGTGGAAGGTTGAAAAAAGTCTTGGGAAAATTGCACAACCATCTCTGACATAAACACAGAAATCCTCCCTCCCCCTCACCCAGAGCCCCATTCCCACCTACCACCAGAATCAAAAATCACAGGAGAGCTTATCAAGGTCAGAGGTGATCACTTAACTCTGGAAAGGAACTCTTCCAAGAACCAAAACTCTGTCCTTGATACCATTCCAAAAGAAAACTATCTAGTCTAGCCTCAAGCATTGCCCCTGGCCAACACAGAAATGCCATACGTTAACAAAAAAAATGTTTTAATGACCTAATAAGTGTCTGTGATGCCAGCACAGTTTTACAATGGAAAATGATCACATCGTGTACACAAACAGTGCACCATGTAACTGAATTTCCTGATCAGCTGCTGTACGAGAATTTGAAATGCCATCAATAGAAAAAAAAATACAAATTGCCTTATAGGGTGATTTCACGAAAGGTCACTGGAGCGTAAATCCCCACTCACGTGACCGAAAATTTTAACTGGGGGACAAGCGTCACTTCCAGTACATGTTAGTGGATGGGAAAACACGCACTTTCACACCCGTTAAAAACATCGAAAACGGCCAGTTTCTGATCTGCAATTAAGTGAGCCAGTCGGGGTGACCGTGAGGAACAGCGACCTAAATTTACAGTCCAAAAAAATGATGGAAACTAAGGTAAATACAAGAGGGAGCTGAAGGTGTAAAAACGGCGGAAGTTGATTGCCGACATTTTTCGTGGAGATTTAAAGATCCAAAATATCGGGAATTATCGCGTTTGCTCGCTGCATTTCATCAAAAGTGGCATTATTGACTTTTTTATCTTTATTCATTTGTTATATGAAAAGTATTAAAAGTTAGAAACCCGTCAGTAAAATTGCAAAATCGCCCATGGTTCTCGGGTGGGTTTTAACATGCAAAATGAAAACGCTTCTGAAGCTCCATTTACCATTTAAATAATCGTAAACTCTCAATGCGTTTGGAAATCAATTTTACTGAGATGCAAGCTTACGATTATTTAAATGGTAAATGGAGCTTCAGAAGCGTGTTCATTTTGCATGTTAAAACCCACCCGAGAACCATGGGCGATTTTGCAATTTTACTGACGGGTTTCTAACTTTTAATACTTTTCATCTAACAAATGAATAAAGATAAAAAAGTCAATAATGCCACTTTTGATGAAATGCAGCGAGCAAACGCGATAATTCCCGATATTTTGGATCTTTAAATCTCCACGAAAAAATGTCGGGAATCAACTTCCGCCGTTTTTACACCTTCAGCTCCCTCTTGTATTTACCTTAGTTTCTATCTTTTTTTTGGACTGTAAATTTAGGTAGCTGTTCCTCACGGTCACCCCGACTGGCTCACTTAATTGCAGCTCAAAAACTGGCCGTTTTCGATGTTTTTAACGGGTGTGAAAGTGCGTGTTTTCCCATCCACTAACATGTACCGGAAGTGACGCTTGTCCCCCAGTTAAAATTTTCGGTCACGTGAGTGGGGATTTACGCTCCAGTGACCTTTCGTGAAATCACCCTATAAAGTCAGTTTTATTTAACAAAAGTGTTATGTTCTGGCAACTCAATTTGCTAACAATCCACATTTTATTAATTAAAAGATTCACACAATGCATTGCATCTGAGAGTTGCATATTCAGAAACAATCAGCTGGTTAGAAAACTCAACAAAAACACAGATCACCAAAAAAGCACAAACCTCTCACATTCGACACTCCTGTCCCACCTTAATGCTACCAGAGCCCAGCTAGGCCCCTTCCTGGCTGGGATGCACCAGTAATCCAACACCCTCAAAACTCTTTTCATAGTCCTTTTTTATTTTTTAAAGGCTCGATTAATCTTTAAAAATTCTCTGACCAAATGAGAAGCCTTGATTTTTACCTGCAACCCAAGTAAAGAGCTGATCATCGAATAATAAAATTTAATTGCAGCATTGTACTCATCTGAAGAACTGATATCTTCAGCTTAGTGCCAAAAATAGCGCAAAAAAACATTCCAGAGGCTCTTGATAAACTTGCTCCTGGCATCAGTTGAGTGTCTTGTTCTGGTTTTCAAAACTATGACACCTGCCCATGGACCTGCAGCTGAAATAATTAAACTACCACCTACAAAGAATGCTCCTACGACCAAATATTGTAAATACTCCCCTCTATCTAATTAACCACTGATAATTGCAGTTCTAAGTATTTCACTATATAAGCAACCCATTTAGAATGTGATTAGAATAATCATTCAGCGAATTCCTTTTTGCAAAAATTCTCATTGTATTTTTGGTCAGTTTCCCAGCAGAATTTGCCTCTTTAGTTTCTATTGTTTACATTTCAGATTCCTGTGCAGCTAATGATCTGAAAGAGACATCTAACTTACTTAGTGAGCAGCCACGGAAAACAAAACTACACGACTTAGTGTTATCTGGTCATGAAGTCTCCTCATTATTGGGATTCCTGTTTTAAATGCAAGCTCAGAAGCAAATCAGAGAAGGTTCACTATAACCTAAAAAGGGAAGATTTCCTTAATGGGAAAGGTTGAACAGGGTTAAACTTAGGTTTACTGGAGCACAGAAGAGTGTAACGATATTCATTGCCTACTGCAGATTATATTTTCCTCTTATAGAAGAATCTAGAACAAAGTGTTGCTGTTTAAAACATGAGATTACCCTTTTATGACTTAGGAGGCTAAATCTTTACGCAGAGGGTCATATTTTTGAAACCATTTCCTCAAAAGGGAGGGAGAATCTGATTTGATTTTTTTTTTTTTTTTTTAAATAAAAAGAGGTAGATTGTTGCCTAGGGGTGAAAGATTACCTTGGGTAGACTGGAATGTGGAGTTGGGTTTACACTCAGATCAGTCAAGAGCAGGCTCAAAGTGCAGAGTGGTCTATTCCTAATTCAGACATTCTTATGATCCTGAACAGAGATCTACACATGACAAATGAAAGGCATTTATAAGTGAAATAGCAAGGGTTCAGTGCCAGCAACCCAACTTCACCCTTCACCATGATGCAAACAAAACTAAGGAGTGCTGGATGGCAGGAGACACAGGGTATTGGATAAAGAGAAAAGGTAGCCTTAAGGGCCTGTCCCACTTACGCAATTTTATCAGCGACTTGCCGGCATCCGTCATAGTCGCAGCAGGTCGCCAAAAATTCTCAAAATGTTGAAAATCCAGCGGCGACCAGAAAAAGGTACGATTCTTTGGGCGACTACTTACGACCAAACAGGCATCACCCCGCGACATGTCGCCTGTATGCCCAAAGAGTTGTACCTTTTTCTGGTCGCCGCTGGATTTTCAACATCTTGAAACTTTTCGGCGACCTGCTGCGTCTATGACGGGTGCCGTCAGTCGCCGAAAAAAATCGCGTAAGTGGGAGAGACCCTTTAGACAGGTTTAAACAACTGAAAACAGGTAAAAGGTCTTACAGGAGTATAGAACACGCTGGGCACACATAGAAATTTAGGACAGAGGGGGGTATAAAATGGCACTGTTGGAGAAGATTATGCATTTTAGAAGTACATTAAGGGCAAGAGAGTAACCAAGAAAAGAAAAAGGCACAAGAGAGGGCAGATATTCGAATATGTGACAAAATAAGCAGAGATGCTGGAAGAACTAAGCAACAAGATGAATTGTCTCGACCAGAAGCAACAACCATCCATTTCTCTCCACAGATACCATCGGAACTGCTGAGTTTTTTTCAGTGGCTCTCCTTTTTAACCAGTGTTATCCTGCTGCTGCAATCCATGCAGAGTGAGAGAATGTAGACGAGGTCAGATCAGAATGAAGTATTCACTGATGAAGATGGGAATTATGGATGGGGAATTCAGAGAGAAAGCGAATTCTGGAACAAATTACCATTGAAAAACAGATTAGATCGCTAAGCAGTCTTCAAAGATGGGGAGATCCAAGGCCTCACGAGATATATTCCAGATTGCTATGTGGAGACAAAGGAGAGTTAGCTCACCAAACATTTTGCAATCTGTGCTGGCCAGAGGTGAAGTGCAGGATAAATGGAGGCAGCAAATCCGATGCCTTTATTTAAGGGCAGCAGGTTATGACGGACAGGTTGGTCTAACTGAATTGCATTAACTGAAAGGTGAAAACATTACCACTTAAACCTGGCAAAAAAAACAAAACAGGCTAAGTTAGGAAATGGGAGATTTGAGGGATTTGAAGGAAAAATAAAATTCAGCCAAAGGTTGAATGAAATTTAGAGTGCTCTGCCTGAGGCAGCAGGGGAGACAGGTGCTCTATTAATATTTTAATTTAAATAGTATTTAGATGGGCACTTGGAAAGCCATAACATGAAGGCTTTGGCCAGAGCACTGGAAAGTGGGTTTAGTATAGGTAGATATTTGATGGTCAGCCTGGACACTGTAGGCCAAAACGCCGTTTTCTGTGTTGTACAATTCTGACTCCAAATGCTCAATTTATCCCTAACAATGATTTTTAAAATGGAGCAAAATGCCAAAATTGACCATTGAGCACTCCTAAACAATGATTTTTACACTATTTCTACCCTCAAAGATAGATTAGCATTAACAGTTATTTTTACTTGGGTGGTGGGATAAATTGCTCATGGAATTTACAGCAATTTCTCCCAACAGTCATTAAGCACACAAAAGATGAAAACTTTTAAAGGTGGATATGCCTAACGAGGTTAAATGCAAATTAGTGTATGTTCGCCTATTTACTAAGATTGTCTGCAAGTTGTTACAAAGTAAAATTTTAAATTTGTAAATGCATAAAACTGTACTTTTGTTGTGCTGAGAAACAAATCAAACTACAAATTGCTTTTGGCTGTTTCAGACGCTTAGTGGCCAAATTTAATTTGCACTAGAGAGAGCTAGGTCACCATTAAACAGAACGTTCCAGGGCACGATCCTCAATCTATGCTGTATCAAGGAATAAACAGATAGAACACAACTGCCAAGGCTCCAGCACAACTTTTTCCAACTAAGTTTCCAAACTTGGGAAAGATGTGATAAGAAGAGGCAAAGCAAAGCCAGGACTGCAGTCAGAACAAAAGTTCAGAACAAATGGGAAGTCAGAAGTATATATGCAGTGAAGAGGGACTGGAGGGCTGCCTGTACCAAACAAACACTATTTTCTTTTCCCTTGGCTAGAAGGAACAATCTGTTCTCTGCCAGAGCACCCAACGTCTGTGTTGGCTTTAGCTCCATGGACTTTCAATCCTTGCTGTGATTAATCTGCTCACCAGTGCTTGCTTGGTGTGGAATAAATTTACCCATAACTAGTTTGATCACCAAATCAAAGCGCCTCGGCAACATTTTCACCACCTATGCATTACACCTCATAAAAAACTTGTTCCCTATTTTTAACCCAAGAAAAAGAATCTCTTATCAATAACCCCAAAAAACTATTTAGTCAAATCCTTTCCATTTACTCTTCTCCACCCAGATTGGTTCACATTTCTACTAAAATGTCATCAGGCTACTGAAAATGCCAATTATTTCTAAGAAGTCCCCCATATAAGCATGTCTTTATTAATTAGACCTACAGACCCAGATCATGTGCACCACTTAGTCATGTGGTATTATCACTGGTATGATCTGGGTAATCTGGCATTAGGAGACTCCTAATCATTTTCAAAGCACTTGAAAGTTACAAAGAAAGCACAAATATGGCATTTCCTAACATGCAAGCAAGATAACTAATTCACTGTCAAATATCTGACAAAATAGTTCAAGCATGATTAATTAATCTTCAATTCATTTGCACTACTTTGGGGAAAAATATTTCCTACTGTTAAAATTCAAGAAAGCACAACATATATATTTGGAGAATGCACGTCACAAGACCAAGACATCCAACAGGCAGACAAGGGATGAAACAACAATGGAGCCATCCATAATTTTTTAATTGTACTTCAAAAAGCAATTGCCCCCACACCACAAGGGAAACCCCCATAGAAAACACAGCTAACACCAACTGTGCACTACCTTTCACAACATGCTATTAACTTTACTTGGAAATAGACATCCCGCTTAGTACAAATTCCATCGCTTACCTTCAAATAGTTAATCCTAGCATTTTTTTTCTTTTAAAAAAAAAAACTACATTTTGCCTTTAATATACTTCTCACACAGCTTCTTCCTCACCCACACCATTACCTATACACTCCTCTGATTAGGTCCCTTTCTTCCACCCCCTCCCGTTATCATCTGCCCACCCTACCCCTCTTATTTGGTTCCGCACTCCACATTCCTTCCCCATCAGCTCCTGAATCTCATTTCAAAAACATGGCTTAAGAGAAAATCAACAGAATTACAGTGTCAGTTTTCCTCATTCTTGGCTATAGGCCATGTTATCAACTCGGTATATGTACATGAAGTATGACAAAGATCCACCCAATGATTCAAAGTATTGCAGCAATGCAAAACGTAAACACACTTTAAAGGGAGCAATGCTCCGTGGTAAAGAACTATTCCAGATGGATTATATTTAATCCCAGTAATTATCAGGCAGGTTTAAAGAGAATAAAGACAATTAGATGAAAATCCAACCCTGTGTTATGAAAGAGATGAAATTCCAACTGTTGAAAATGCCCCAAAAGAGCACCCAAATCCATGTTGGGGAGATGTAGTCAATACAAAGGATACATTTCCATTTCTACAACCTCTAGGGACTTCCAGCTGTTAGGAATGTCAATATGCAATCAAAGTGCACTTTTCCAATTCCCAGATGTCATTTAGGCTAACAATTACAATGTTCGAATTGTCTAAGTTTCCAGGAAACTCTCCCTTTTGTTCCGTTGCTTTGTGGCATTTCGACCAATGCCACCGTAAAATGATACTGTAAAGTGCTGCGATTCTCCAGGTGCAATCAATTCTTGCTCATGCAATGATTTAGTGATGCACTTTCCTGACCACACTGATGAGATTTCCATTCGAAATTAGCAGTTTTTAAATAAAACATTGACTGAAATTTTTTTTTTACGGTTTGAGATTTAGATTTTCAATGCAAACAAAATAATTAACATACCAACTGTTATCATTATCTAGCAGATTAAAGAGCTATCTTTTCCTGAAAGCAATGAAGCAATCTTTTTCTTTTCCTATATACGCAAGAGACAACTGTAAATGTGCATTTCTCCCCATGTTTGGTACGACTGCCTTCTATTTGTGCAAATTAGTAAGAAACAGCTGCAACAAGCTCATTTGTAACCTAGATTTTTTTAAATTTTTTTTTTTTTTTTATAAAGAGGCTGGAGGACAAGACACAGTATTTGTGCAAATTGAAACACAAATTTATTCGCTGGAATACATTTGTCTGAAAAAACAGCAGAAGCATTTTCATCTGTTTTTCTTCCTGCTCAAAATAAAGCTGGATGTATGCCTGAAAATGGGAGAAATTAAACAAGATGCGGAAAAAGATCAGGGATAGGAGCTAAATAGATAGCTCACCAAGGAATTGGCAGAGAAGCCTTCTGTGAGGCAGTCTCATAATGTATGAGACAACAGTCCAAATGATGCTAAATAAAAGCCCGTTTATGAGTGTTTTATTGTACAAATCAGTTTGAGGAAATCATATCTCAAATTACAAATTGTCTCAAGATGGTCGATTTATGCAACTCCCAAATGACATACTCTTAACCTTCCTGATTGTTAGTTCATATATTAGTTACATTTACCATCATAAAAATGGTATTTTAATGTTAATTACATGTTTATTATTAATGACTGAAGCAATTTTCAGCTACAAAATACACAAGTATGAGGTGTCTTTCATTAATACAGGGTTGAACTATTGTTTGCATCTTTAAAAAAATTAAATCTTCTACATTCTCCTTTCCCTTCCTTAATCCTCTCCTATGCAGTGGAAGACGGGTTAGGAAATGTGAAACCAAAAAGTCATCATTGCACAACTTCACCCATTCAGCCGAAAAGATAATGGAACCGAAGGTTAAACGGGGCAAATTTCACTTCCTCACAGTAGAGTGATATGTCACCTATTACAAAGTTCACACATCAATTTGAGACCAAATAAATATTGTGTAACTTCATCTTTACCTAGATTAAATTAAGAGAGATGAAAAATAAAACAATGGATAAATCAAACACATGACATTAGCCTACCCATTTCCCCAGAGCCATGGTTAAAATTATGTAATCAGCCAAGAGTAAATTACTTTTTGACAAGGGAAAACTGTTTCCTTCAAGAGCCAACAAATACAAACATAAATTTACGTAAACTTACACATTTGAATACTCAAGGCACTGTGCTGTCTTAATGAGGCAGGATATGTTGCTCGGTAAAAGATGGTATCACGTTGAGGTGCAGTGTCAGCAGCTTGTGTGTTCCTGGCACAAACCAAGGCCCATCTGTAGAGCTATTTATTGTTGCTATCCCACATGCCAAGCTCTAGTGTTTCCTGCCAATGTCAGGCTTAAGTGGAGTGTAGGGAAAGATGTGTCACCTCAACTTAAAGGTAAAGAGTGATGATTCACAGTTTGAAATCACAGGTTTAGATGAATGAGCCTCCAAGAGGGCAGGCAGTTAGAAGGTACACAGCATCCCACCTGGAGGCAATCGACCAAATTCATTATCAAAGCAGATCTGCTCAAATTAAATATATACTTTGGTTCCACAAAAATCTACAGTAAACAAGTACTGAACGTTAAACAAAACAAAGTGCTGGAGGAACTCAGCGAGTCCAGAACCAGGGGCCATAGTTTAAGAATAAATGGTTAGTCATTTAGAACGGAGATGAGGAAACACTTTTTCACGCAGAGAGTTGTGAGTGTGTGGAATTCTCTGTCTCAGAGGGCGGTGGAGGCCGGTTCTCTGGATGCTTTCAAGAGAGAGTTAGATAGAGCTCTTATGGATAGCGGAGTTAAGGGATATGGAGAGAAGGCAGGAACAGGGTACTGATTGTGGATGATCAGCCATGATCACATTGAATGGTGGTGCTGGCTCGAAGGGCCGAATGGCTTACTCCTGCACCTACTGTCAGGTAGAATTTGTGGAAGGAATGGACAGACTGACGAAGGCTACTGTCCTGAAAAGTCACCTATCCATTCCACCCACAGACACTGCCCGATTTGTCGTGTTCTTCTAACACTAAAGGATCTGTCCCACTGTGGCGACCTAATTGGCGAGTTTAGAAGAGTTTGAAATAGTGTCCTGTTGAAGACCTCCTTCGACTATGTTGAAGACTAGCTTCGACTAGCTTCGGGAAAATTGGACACCGAATAGTGGAGAGTGAAGACAACCTCCTTCGATCTCCTTCGACTATGTTGAAGACCATCTATGACTACTTTCGACTACCTTCGATTACCTTTGTCTACAATCGATTACCTATGAATAACATGCCAGCCTACTACGACCTACTTCGACTAAACCTACGAGTAAACAAAATATCGATTTTTTCCATGGCGACCTTTTTTTACTCACGGACATTTTTCAGCATGTTGAAAAATATGCCGCGACCTAGCTGAGGCCTCAAGTACGCGGGGACTACTCTCGAGCATGAAGGAGAGTTACAAAGACCTCCCAGGACCTCGTGTCGACCATGCTGTGAGTATGAATCGAGGGCAAACTCTTCTAAACTCGCCTATTAGGTCGCCGCAGTGGGACAGCCCCTTTAGTGTTTTGCTCAAGATTCCAGCATCTGCAGATCCTTGTGTCTCTCTGCTTAAAGTTAACCAGAATTAACTTTCATAACCTCAGAGAAATTTGCAGAATCCTTCAGTTAAGGAATTTGTCACCAATTCTTCGCCTTAATCTTGATGTTCCCTTTAGACTCATGTACTACTTCCGCTTTCTAATTCCAGTAAAGGAGGATATATATGCTGAAAGTTAGTCACAAGATTCATGGAAGGGCATGTTTTCACTTGACATTCTATTTGTTGGCTTTTTTGTATCCATGCTGGACTTTAAAGAAGTATTCCTCAGCATTTGCTAGCTTGAGAAACATCTTCTGCTGACACCCACTATTGATTATGGTTGTTGGGAAGCCAATCAAATCAGCCACAGGCCATCATTGCGTAGGCTTGTCAGAGCAGTCCTGGATCCAGATATTATCAGTTTCTTTCTCAACAACCTTGCCACAATGACAGACACGAGAACATTTACCAGACATGCTCGTTTGATGTTAAAAATGTTTCCCGTGATCCTTTAATGAGAAGCACTGTTACAGGACTTAATAATCCAGAGACACATTCAAAAACACCAGTGAAAATATAATCAAATGCCACCAGAGCGGTTAATAAATTTGAATTCAGTTCAACGTATCAGTAAATTTAAAAATTGGTTTCAGTTAGTGATGACAAAACTCTTGTGATTGTTGCAAAAACCAAGCTTGTTCAGTAATGTGCCTTTAGAATGAACAGTCATCTTTGCTTACATGCGACTCAAGACCACGTCAATGGTGCAAACAGTTCAGTGTTCAGAGATTTTTTTCTTTTGAAACCTTATTGCAATGGATTAACGCAAGTTACAAAAATACCCTTTTTATTTATGCTATGGCTTTTCGTTATTTCTTATTTGTTTTTAGCCTTGGGGCAGAAGATCTGCCCATCTCTCAAAGATGACACAAAGGTGATGGGCCAAAATTAAATTTATCGTGCTGATGTTAATCAGGTAGTTCTGGAATTTGGCCCAATAATAATGAAGAAAATAGTATTTAGTTTCAAGTCAGGACAATGTACAACTTAGAGTGGAAATTGTGTTCAAGACTCAAATCACTCTTGTCCCCTTTAAATGATTGACATCGTAAGATTGGAAAGGGTTTTATGAAGGGAACGACTAGTTGCCGATTGTGGAGGGGGGGGGGGGAGCTAATTCTTCCACAAGGTTCAATAAGAAGCCAGATACAGTATGTATAATTCAATACAGCATCCGCACTGTTCGGACGGTTATGTGATCAGTGCCCACTGGTGGTACTAGAACTGCTACTTGTTCCCCCCCACCCTGACAGGGACATTAACAGGGAGGTTAAGCTGTTGCTCTGTTTGCATGGCCCTGCTGTTCTACATTGACTCTTTGAAAAGACTATGTAAGTAGAGGTGAATGGTGAACAAAAATAATTTCGCACAAACTGCTAGTGCCATTAAAACAGATGTCCAAAAAAAACCTAACTATGATTAAACCACAAGAAGCCCTTTAACATGTTGCAATGCATGGACAATTTAAACATTCATAAGTTATTGTGCTTTGGAGTTAAGCATAAAATATAACTTCAATATCTGCATTCTCGACAACAAGTGGAAGTGGTTTTGCCCCAACCTTAGTTGTTTATATGTGGAATAAATTTACAGATAAATCAGTTTACACTGAACTGATTAACACTTCAAACAGTTTGGGATGATCAAACACGTTTGATGCCCAATATATGAAAGGGAGAATCAATAGATGCAAGCTGAGTGTGCGTGTGTGGTGGTGGGGGGGGGGGGGGGGGTTCAGGGAAAAAATAAGAGACTGATGGGAAAGATCTTAATAGCTGAAAGGGTACCTCCCTTCCCGTTCTGCTACCTCCCCAAATACAGTAATATGAATTTACTGTTTGTGTTTCATAAAAGATGTAACGATGTGGATCATCTGTCAGAATGATTTGTTTATATCGAAGAAATCCTTTACAGGAGTTAATTGCACATATTTTGCGACGGTAGAAAAAGGTATTTGTTTAGATTAACAGATTTATGAGAGTGATTTTTATTGTTTTCACTTCCATGATCACATAACATTGATGCAGCATTCTCTGATCCTGGACTGTAATCATGCACCAATCTATAAAATCAATACTTCTGCTAATTCTTCCACAAGGTTCAATAAGAAGCCAGATACAGTATGTATAATTGATACTGGTTTATTATTGTCACATGTACCGAGGGACAGTATTAACTGCCAATCTCTGCCATCAATGTTTCAATGAACTGAGAAGCTAAGATGAAGTGTGGAAAAGAGTCCACTGCTTTCTTATCCAAAAAGTACCAACCAATCCTGATTCTCCTATCCATAGAAGATCAAGAGCCCATGAAATGTATTACCAAATCTTCCTGATGAAGAATGATTGTGTTGTTCTTGTACCATGCAGGATATATTTTAGATCATGGGAATGATTTAAAAATCCCAAAAGTGTTTTAAAAAATTGAAACAAGAACCTAACTCACCCAAAAACCACCGACATCCGTTTTATCAGTATGCCAATGTCAAAAGCTGTTCGTGTTCCTGAAATGTATTTTTCCTCCTCTTTCAGGGGATTGTAATTTTCAGTTTCCTTTTCAAACCTGTTCAGCCTAGTTTCTTGTGGTTTGCAAAAGCATGGCATCGAAAATGGCGAGAAGGATTGTCTTCTGATTTGATTTTGGCCAAATAATCCTTTTCAGAAATCAATTGAACATATTTTGTGAATGTAGACATAGGTATTTGTATTAAATAAAAGAATGGGGGTAACACGGAAAGAAATGGACATTGAGTTAAAGAGAAAGAAAATGGGTTATGGGTGAACAAAATGATGATAGATTTCAGCATGCCTTCCTGCCACAGGGCCAAGTGGAATAAATCCAGGGAAGCAGAAGGCAGGTGCTTAACCAGACAGTAATAAATAGAGCCAGGATGTTTAGGCGTTAAAAACCTCTGAAATAGGCTGGCAAAAAGGCATAATAAAATTACAAAAAAGGCATTTATTGACAAAAAAGGTATAAAAAGGCATTTATTCCCACCACCAAAATATGGTTAATAATGATAATTATAATGACCAAAAGTTGCCTGGTTGCACATAATTACTAGCATTTTTTTCAAATTATCTGGTGTTAAACTATGCCGTCTGTCAGACAGAATATGCTTCAGTTGTGAAAAACCTATTTCTACCCTAGCTAAGGTCACTGGTGCATACCTGAAACTAGCTACAAACTCTACATTCATGTTGATATTTTGTGCAATACTTTGAGAACTTTAGCTAAGTTTTGTATTTCTTCAAGATCTTTGTTAGCTAAAACCACTCTCACATTTTTCCTTGTATGTCTTTACCTACATCGCCAGGAACTTTAAGTACAAAGTACAGCAAGTGAAGATGTAAACAACTGAGCAATAGTTGAGCTCTTTGACTTCTCCACTACTTCCGATGTCAACAAATACTCCTTTGATAGTTGACCTGCCTCCAGTGAACCAATGACCACATTAGCAACTTATCTCCCCACCGCATCATTTGTCTTTTCTATTGAGATCCATATTTTGTTGTGTGCAACTTCATCTCTAATTTTCTGCACAACAATGTTGAAGTTGCTGTCAACATAATTCCGTAATGACTCGCTCGGTATATGTTCCTCTGTGTATTTCTGTAAAAATCCTCCGAGAGATTAGTTTTCCAATTTCTACAGTGGAATTCCAGCATCAATGAATGCTTTGCACAGATCACTCGAAAACTCACATTCGCGACTGGAGCCAGCAGTAAATGCTGTGAGAGACAAGCTTGTGTATTTCCTACCTTCAGTTTCTCTGTCGCCGACTTGTATTTAGCTGTCTGTACATGCTGGGAGACAAAATATTTCTTCTCATGATTCACTGCTTGCTCACATGCTTTGCAAAACAGCACACAGTTGTCTGTAGAGAATATATCACTCCCATACACTCTCACCAAATAGATCAGTTTTTTACAAGGCGTTGACTTGTCTTACGGCATTTTGATGCTTGCGGGGGTAGATCCTACAGGAGCGGGGATGCAGACCTCTACAGGCAGGCCAAGTACAAGCTGAGAAGAGGAATCAGAGCTGCCAAAGAAAGATACTTTGAAAAGTTGAAGTGCAAGTCCTCAGCAAATGACTCTTCTTCGGTGTGGAAGGGCTTGCAAGAAATCACAAGCTACAAGAGGAAAACCCCCCGCTCCTTGGACAATCATCAGTTGACCAATGACCAATGACCGGAACAAGTTCTACTGCAGGTTATATAAACAGTAACTTAACCCTGGTATCCCCACACCCCATCCCCAGCCAACACTTCACACCTACTCACAGCTTGACTCCAGTTTGAAAAGACTAGATCCTTCTAGGGGAGAGAGAGAAGGGGGGGGGGAAGAGAGAGAAGGGGGGTGGGGGAGAGAGAGAAGGGGGGGGAAGAGAGAAGGGGGGGAGAGAGAGAGAGAAGTGGGGAGAGAGAGAAAGGGGGGGGAGGAGAGGAAAGAGGGGAGAGAGAGAGGGGGGGGAGAGAGAGAGGGGGGGAGAGAGAGAGGAGGGGGGGAGAAGAGAGGAGGGGGGAGGGGGAGGGAGGGGAGGGGGAGAGAGGAGAGAGGAAGGGGGGAGGGAGAGAGAGGGGGGGGGGAGAGCGAAGGAGGGGGGGAGGAGAGAGGAGACGAGAGGGGGGGGGAGAGAGAGAGAGAAGGGGGGGGGGAGAGAGGAGGGAGAGAAGGGGGGGGGAGAGAGAGAGAGAGAGAGGGTGAAGAGGAGAGGAAGGGGGGGGAGGAGAGAAGAGAGGGGGGGGAGAGAGAGAGAAGGGGGGGAGAGAGAGGAGAAGGGGGGGGAGAGAGAGAGAAGGGGGGGAGAGAGAGAGAAGGGGGAGAGAGAGAAGGGGGGAGAGAGAGAGAGAGGAGGGGGGGGAGAGAGGGAGAGAAGGGGGGGGAGAGAGAGGGGGGGGAGGGGAGAGAGAGAGAAGGGGGGGAGAGAGAGAGAAGGGGGGAGAGAGAGAGAAGGGGGGGGAGAGAGAGAAGGGGGAGAGAGAGAGAGAAGGGGGGGAGAGAGAGAGAAGGGGGGGAGACAGAGAGAGAAGGTGGGTAGACAGAGAGAGAATGGGGAGAGAGAGAGAGAAGGGGGGGAGAGAGAGAGAAGGGGGGGAGAGAGAGAGAAGGGGGGGAGAGAGAGAGAAGGGGGGGAGAGAGAGAGAAGGGGGGGAGAGAGAGAAGGGGGGGAGAGAGAGAGAAGGGGGGGAGAGGGAGGGAGGGGGGGAGAGAGAGAGGGGGGGAGAGAGAGAGGGAGAGGGAGGGAGAGAGAGAGGGAGGGAGAGAGAGAGGGAGGGAGGGTGAGAGAGGGAGAGAGAGAGGGAGAGAGAAGGGGGGGGTGCTGCGGCTTCACACGCACACTAACCATCCCACACACGCAGGGGAGGGGGGGGAAATGAGAGGGGGATAGGATGAGACGGGGTGGGGAGAGGGGACCCAGAGAGTTGTGAATTTGTAGAATTCTCTACCACATGAGGCAGTGGAGGCCAATTCACTGGATGTTTTCAAGAGTTAGAATTTAGCTCTTAGGGCCAGGGAATCAAGGGATATGGGGGAAAAGCCTGAACAGGGTACTGATTTTGGATGATCAGCCATGATCATATTGAATGGCAATGCTGGTTCGAAGGGCCAAATGGCCTATCCCTGCACCTATTTTCTATGTTTCTATGGTCCATCGTTATCCCAGGGTAAGTGAATTTAAAACAAGATATAAAGGGGACTTTAAAGGGGACGACAGGCACATTTTTCCACACAGAGGGTTGTGGGTACATACAACAAGCTTAAAGAGGAAGTGGTAGAGGAGGGTACAATTACAAAGTTTAAGAGCTGTTTGAGCTGTTATATGGATAGAAAAGATTTATAGCGATGTACACCTAATGCAAGCACCATAAACACCAAAGGGGCCATTTCCATAATGTATGACTAATTCGTTAGCGGCAATGGCAAAATAACCATGTTTTCTACTTACAACCTGTAATTATTGGGTTCTCTTGTATGTTAATTGATGCTGGAGAAATACGAGCTTCCAACATGCATATAGCTATCCACGCCTGGTAATCAATAGCAATTAAATCCCTGAATACTTTGCTCTTGAGCACGTGATGTTTGCGGTTCAAAATTGAATGAATGCAGGAAACAGCTTTTTCATTTCCTGTATTTCCATTTATTGTCCTTGTAGTCAATGAACCCAACGAGCATTCCCCTCTTCACCTCAAGTCAGGCACCAGGGTCCTTGTCTGACAGCATTAACAAACACTGAGCGCATTGGGTCTTGATGTTGGAGCCTCTTTTTTATTTCTGCCACAGTCTCACCCCACTCATAAAGAGTAGGAGTAGAATTAGGCCATTCAGCCCATCGTCTACTCCACCATACAATCATGGCTGATCTATATCTCCCCCTTATCCCCATTCTCCTGCCGTCTCCCCATAACCTCGGATACCTGTACTAATCAAAAATCTATCTATCTCTGCCTTAAAAATATCTACTGACTTGGCCTTCTGTGGCAAAGAATTCCAGATTCACCACCTTCTGACTAAAGAAATCTCTCCCCATCTCCTTCCTGAAAGAACATCCTTTAATTCTGAGGCTTCGACCTCTAGTCCTACACTCTCCCACTAATGGAAACACTCCTGTTCTCTGCATGGGCATTACAGAATTTCTTGAGCAGCTGTGCTGCACCCAAAGTGGGTGTGATGTTTACTCACAAAACAACAGTGACTGCAATATCAAACCAAGATAAATATGGCTGCAATATCAAACCAAAACCCTTCACTTCCCAGAGTTCAGTTCCCTTTGCAAGCATAAAGAATTCCTCACATACTATTTTCATTTGTGAGCCAATAAAAACAATACAAATCAGCCAATATTGCAGTTCAACCTTTTGGGAGCAGATTTCTAGCAGTAATTATGACAAAATTACATGGGTTCATCATCATTTAACTGCTAAACTGACAGCTACTTCTGGATTTCCACATGCTTTCAGTAATTCAGGATGCCTTTGTCAAGTTTGTTATTTGCACCCTCTTCACTGCAATTGATAAAAAATTACCTGAATGCTGAGAGTTTAAGCTGGTTTACAAACCACTTCTGTAACAGGATACCTTGAAAATGTACAGATTGTTATGCAAGATCAAAGCTCATTTTAAAAGAGTATACTTGGCCTCGATACTCATTTTCTGTCTATATACTGTAACTTCTTGAGGAGAATCCCAGAAAATTAGAGCACAGGAGAAGAACTTTCAACCTGAATGCGTCAAGTGATTTTAGTTATTTGGTCTTCTACCTGGAATAAAGAGTGAAGTATGTTCCCATGATACAAGATTTTAATGATGAAGAGAGGCATACTTTTTAGTTTTTGGCTGCACTGCCAGTATTCTGTATTGGGGTCGTCCATTCAGACAGCTCCATGACATTGGATATGCTGGGTGTAGGGATCACCCAGAACCGTTGTTTCTTCAGCAAAGCGGAATTTCCAAAGATGACCAATTGTGAGAATTTCCCTTTGAAGTCAAAGCACACAATATTTAGCCACAAATACAGGAACAAACTTATGCGTGGAAAACATAGTCCATAATAATTTACTTTAACTTTATTTCATACAGCATAACAACAGGGCAAAAACAATGCTACAAAATCAACCATTGCACCATCTTATTGGTAGCATGACCAGCAAAAGGAAAATGGTGGGATATTTTTTAATTCTGTGTACGGCACATAAGCAAGTTACTTTCCCCAATGTAATGAAACTGGCGTAATAGTCACTCCTGTATGCAAAGCATCCAAAAACTTGGCATATGTTAAATATTATTTGTTAATTACACCACTGTGCACATGTACCCTGTGCTTCACTCTCCTCTATTACTGCCTCTTTTAACCGGAAAACACAAATAAATTATTTATCTCTAGGTTAATGATTGACATATATCAAGATCGTGCAAAGTCTAGTTGCAAAATGCTGCATCAAAAACACAAGTTAAGTAAACACGTCAAACATAGCCATGAGGACCACCATTCTCTTGAATATCCTCCATCAATACCACATTTGAGATGAAATATCAATTGCCCCACTTAGACCCCTGCATGCAGAAATAGAGCTAAAGACCTACTCAAAAATTGAAAAATATCGTAGCTGTAGGACTTAATTGCAAATATCTCCGAATGCCAATACCCAACTGCATTGGGTAGAATCAAGTCAAGAGAGTTTTATTGTCATATGTCCCAGATAGAACAATGAAATTCTTACTTGCTGCAGCACCACAGAATATGCAAACATAGTACACTGTAAACAATATGATAAACGAGAGAAAAAAGTTCCATGTATATATTATACATATACACACACACACATATATATACACACACACATACACACAATGGATAATACCTAGTCTTAACATCTTGTATGTACTTCAAACTAATTAAGTAAAAGTCATTTTATAAAAGAAAATCAACATACTATATTGTTACACATGGAATACACACTTGGAAGATTTCATTCTGTAAATAGCCAAAACGTATATTGTTAAGAGCCAAGATATCATAGGAATGCGCATGGGATTTAAAAAAAACTAAAGATAACAAACATTTCAGCAATTCCAATACAACGTACAAAATCTAATGTTGTTTTGCAATGGTTAACTAGGATCTGTCAAATTCCTATACCTAACCATATATCTTTTCTCTTAAGGAACATTTAGCATATACTTAATTACACCTCATCATTGAACACATCAGTATAATGATAAAGATGACCATAACATTTGCAGTAGACTGGAATTAGTTTATTAAAATGCAATCTTTACTCCATTAACAGACAATTAGGTCTGACAGCCATTTTTCTCTGGCCAGGAAGAGATAAAGGTCCTGTGCTTTCAAGAACAACTTCAGTTTAGTTCAATCCAAAATTCCCCACGGTTGAAAGAACATTCAATTCAGCAAGATGTTTTGTTGCCACTTGCAATGTCAGACTAAAGGGCCTGTCCCACTTTCCCGAGCTGCTCACGAATTCTCCCGATGTTTCCCCTTGATTCAAACTCGTAGAATGTTCGTAATGGGTCTGTAGGAGGCCCTAAGAGTCCGTAGATATATTGTAGCGGCTCGTTATGTCAGCCGTAAGTACTCGGGGCATCAGGTTAGTCGGGACGTTTTTTCCAGCATGACAAAAAATGCCCATGAGTAAAAAGATAGTCGGGAGGAGAAAAATTGCAACATTTAATGCACCGAGTACCTACGGCTGACATAACGAGCCGCTACGATATATCTACGGACTCCTACGGACCCGTTACAATCATTCTCCGAGTTTGAATCAAGGGGAAAACTCGGGAGAATGCGTGAGCAGATCGGGAAAGTGGGACAGGCCCTTAACTTTGCTTAATACTTATCCACACTTTCTTATTTAGGCAAAGAGGACCAACTCAATTCCTGTATTAATTCCTGGAAATTAAATGTGCCCGAGATCTATGACCACAGGAGGAGGGCAATCAGTCCATGCATGGATGCACAAGACTTCTGCTTAGCAAAAATATACTATTCAGAGATATCGTCTGAATTAAATAGCTATGTCAAATGAAAAGCAAAGAATCAATGTCAGGCATTCTATTTGAAATTTGCTGTTTCAATATGCAATGTCAGAGCAACTTAAATACACCAGGCAGCAGACACCAGATTACTGACTAACAAGAATATGTCTACCTTCTCTTTTCCATCCTCCCCAACCCCAGCCCTTGTACCCAAACATAGAAACATTTTACTGCAAAGTTTACCGAAAGGGTATGGCTGAGGAGAATTTACCTTCCAGTTATCAAACTATTCAAAGACACCTCAAAAGACTTGAAACCTTCAGATATTGCATACATTTATATCTTTTATTTTCTGTGCTTACATTTTTAAACTATTCACTTAAACCACAAAATTATATTGATCAATGTTAGATGCAGTGATAATTGTCTATGGAATGATCCCACTGTAAGATTTCAGATCACTTACATCATCATTCTTTCCCTCTATTGCTGTGAAAATTAAAAGCACCCCCATGTTCAACTGATAAACTTAGGCTTGCCAACATTCATAATTTGTTCATATTTAACTTGAAAGAGTATTGAAATTATTTGGGTTTTAACTAGAATTTATTTTTATTTTCTTTATTATCCTAAAACTTGAGGGGGGAAAAAAGCTAAGAATGGACATTACTTAAAAATAATCCCCAAACAGAGGAGAAAAAAAATATAAGCATAGATGTATATTGCATCAGTTTTACATCTTTAGTAGCTAGTTCTCCACTGTCTTTATTCAGTGATGAATTAGTACAACCATCATGCCCTGGCACAGTTATTAATATTACAAGTCACAATCAGAATGTTCAAAATCATGAAGAAACTAGAGTACTCTATTGTGAGGAAACACACCACTCAAACTATCCAAAAACACAAAAGTTACAGAAGTTATATATGTTTAAGAAAGAACTGCAGATGCTGGAAAAATTGAAGGTAGACAAAAATGCTGGAGAAAAACTCAGCGGGTGAGGCAGCATCTAATAATAATAATAATAATAAATTTTATTGTCATTGCACAAAAGCGCAACGAGATTTGGTATGCAGCTTCCAACCGATGTCATAACATAAATAACTAATAAAATTGGGATTTAGATACCCCGAGAACATAGATTGTAAAAAGAACAGTAAAACAGTTCAACAGACTAAAGTGCAGATGTGTCTGTGCGACGTGACTATCTGAGGGAGACAGTCCAGGGGGGATGGGGGGCACTCAGCAGAGCCGGTTCAGAGCCGCTATAGCTCTATAGAGCGAAGGAATAGGTGATGTTTCGGATCGAGACCCTTCTTCAGTTATATATAGTCATTCAAAATCGAATGATGTTTATTTCCCCCCCATAAACCCAAATGTAAATTACAACAACTTTAACATAGTATAAGAATTGCCACGGTCAAGACTGCAGCCACAATTCTGGTCCATATCCTCCCCCTCCCCCTCCCCCCCATATAGCATGCCGGCAGTAACCTATAGAACTCATGATTCGCTATGGTGTTGACACAGTGGTTAAATTATCAGACAATAGATCTAGAGATCTGGACTAACAACCTGGAGACTAAAGATGCACGGCAATGCATTCCCCGTTTGCAGTGTTTAGAGCAACACAGTGCATTGCAATGCAAGTTTGTGCTGCTGCCTTACACCTCCAGAGACCTATTTCAAACCAGGTATACTCTGTTAGAGATTGCACATTCACTCTATGTCTGTGGTTCCATCCAAGTACTCCAGTTTCCTGCCACAAACTCAAAGGCATGTTGGTACACGACTTGCTTACTGTAAATCACCCCTTTGCTGTGGATGAATGACAAAAAGAATCAGTGGAGTTGATGGGCATGCATGTGAGAATGAGTTGCAAATGTAATGGGAAATAAATAATTAAGGGGAATGAGACCAATGGGATTGTACCATTTGGAGCTGCATAGACTTGATAGGCCAATTGGCCTTGTTCAGTGTCATTAAAAAAGGTGTCAGCAATTATTAACAGATCCAAGAAATGACTTGGAAATACAGAAATAAGGAACTGCAGATATTGGTTTACAAAAGACACAGTGCTGGAGTAGCTCAGCAGGTCAGGCAGCAACTCAGGAGAACGTGGATAGGTGACGTTTTGAGTCAGGGCCCTTCAGGCCAAGGATGAAGAAGGGTCCCTACCCAAAATGTCATTTATCCATGTTCTCCTGAAATGCTGTCTGACCCTCTGAGCCACTCCAGCACTCTGTCTTGATTTGGAAATATGTTGAGTTTAAATCCCCAAACACCCTCCCCAACAGCACCATCACCATACCATACAACATCGCCAACAACATACCATCACCAGTAAGACTACAACTGTCTAATGTTATTAGGTTGGGCAATAAATGTTGGCTTTGCTAGCAAAGCCGAGATAATAGAAAAATCAATTAATAAGAAAATAAAAACATAAATGCATCCTTCTTCTTGATGTTGAAATTGGAATGAGGTCCTCCCATTTTCTTTCTCACCACCTTGTGGGCGGCCACGGTGGCGCAGCGGTAGAGTTGCTGCCTTACAGCGCCAGAGACCCGGGTTCGATCCAGACTATGGGTGCTGTCTGTACGGAGTTGGTATGTATTATTATTACCTCCATTTATTAACTATAGCGATAGATGTGGCCCGCCATCCGCTCAGTCATGGGTCCTGGCCCCTAATGCTTTCTGGAGCATTAGCATGGTGTTGTGGGCCGAAGGAACTGGTTTCCAGAGGGCTAGTATGGACATTGTGGGCCGAATGGAAGTCAGCGGCACTTCCACAATCAGCGTGGCCTCTGAACTTACTGGAAATCACGCAATCAGCTAGACCTCTGCACTCACCAGAAATTACGCAATCAGCACGACCTGTCCACTAAGCGGAAGTCATGAAATGAGCGGGACATTTGAACCAAACACAGTCGGACCTAATAAAGCATTTATTCCTTCCAAACACAGTCGGACCTAATAAAGCATTGCAGTTTCAAACACAGGCTGTGCAGCAAGCCAAACAAGGGCATTATCATTAAGGGCTAACAAATCATTTATAGCAAGTACATTGCAGACTCACAGTTCAGTTGATTCACAGCTTAGAATGAGAGTCGTGGCCTCTCCCTCATGCAGAATGACTGTCACGTCCAGGCATCCGTGGTTTTATAGTCCTGCTGCCCACCCCCCCCCCCAGAAGGGGCGTTACCTTAATCACGGTGATTGACAGGCGAGAGGATCTCAAGGTTTATTTATTTATTTATTTTTTTTAAACACTCATAACTTTTTTAATTTTCAACGATGGGAAAAATCCTCGGGGCCTGCTCAGCTTAGGAGGACTGAATAATATGGCCAAAAATCATAGCGATATGGTAGCGTTTTTTCTAAAATCAATATACAGCACAGACAGGAAGTGGTCAAGATGAGACTTTTAATTACATAGATGTGTGGGGATTGCTGGTCGGTGTGGACTCGAAGGACCTATTTCTGCACTGTATCTCTACTGTAAACTAAACCTTCTTCTGTCCTGTCCTCTCAAAAGTTTTCAGAATCCAGGCTTGAACTGGAGCCAAGACTGGTGGGATACAAAAGTTACTCTCCTTATCAAGTGCATGTAAAATGAGCTTGGATGGCTGGAACCGAGTTCCTGTTGGACTTAAGCCACTGTGTAACATTGTCCCAAACTGGCAGTGCGTCTTAAAACCCACAATGACGACTTGTGTGGGAAACGCTACAACAAAATCGCAAAATGTGCTTTTTAAGGTTAAGGATAGAGCAAAATGTTAACAGACAGGGAAATAAGTATTACACTACATCTATTTCAACTCTTGTTTGTTGGTAATGCTGGATACTTCATTCCTTAATATCCACTGACAAAAAAAACAACAAATACATCCAAGTTTTGGGGACAACAGAAGAATTTTATCTTTCAATACATCCATGAAATCAAAATTGGAGCAAAGCAGGCAAATTAGAGTTTGTTTGTGATATTAAAGAAATAAATTCACAATTAAAAAAAAAAAATCATACTACTAGATTATAAACAGGATCAACAATGAAATCCACAATATTAAATCCTCTAGTCAACTTTCAACAGCATAGCTTAGTTTGAGACAGATCATTTGCTTCCCATTAAAATCATGTGCTCTGTCATTGCACATCATTGACGGAGACTAAATATATCTCCAGCACAACATCTCCATAGATGCAAGGAGACTGTAGAAGAAGATATTATAAAACAAACGATGCACTTTAAAATGTTACTTGTACTTTGAGTTCAGTTTTGCAATGCTTTCCAGAGTCTAATAGTGCCAATAATTTGACATGCGAAACAAATATTCCAGGCACCAATACCACAGTCAGTTCATGCACAGAACAAGGACAACATTCTTTTTAATCACTATGCAGTAGTCAGGCTTGACATTTTTCTCTGTCCTGGCCAAGAGCAGAATTTGCTGTTGAGCAAGAAACAATCAGAACAAAAATTTAGATCACCTGACTCTGTATAGCCACACAAGCTCTTAAGTGGAATGTGGCCTTGATTCAAAAACGTTTAATGGACCTCCACAAAGTTCCCACCAGACTAAATTTGCATTGTGGGTATTCTCCTCAATACTCGGAAGACCCTGGTCACAAAGTCCTACAGATAGTTTCTCTCATTCAAAGTTTTAAACAGCTAAACTGCAGCAATAAAGACTTCATGTCACAAAATGAAATAGACAATATGTAAAATGTAGGCAATTATTTCAATATAAATTAACATCTTTTGCATTGCAAAGTTTATTTCTTAATTTCAATGCTCTTAAAATTCCACAATAAATGATTTTGTTTTTGAAGAAGTGGAAGCTGTAAGCTGACAAGAACTAGATAAACAAAATTTATAACGACATTGATGCAAAATAATGCATCAATACTTTCAACTGACAAGCTTGATTGTATCAAATCCAGGATGTACTAGAAAGAAAATTAGACAGCGAATGTTATAATGGACTAAAATATTTAATTGATCAAATAAAGACAACAACAAAAAATGAAAGGATGCATTTAACTGTACAAACTCACAAATGTTAAATGTCAACCAGAGCGTAATTCTGTCATACTTTAGTATTGTTTGAATAAACTCATGAAAATATACAGGGGATGTAATATGGTAAGACTAAAAGCTAAATGAACAGAAGATGATTCAAGGGCTGCAAAGCCATGAAATAGATTATTTTCCACACAAACAACTGCCAGGAATGATTCCAAATTTTAATGTTATAAGATGACCTTTCAAATGCAAAACCTCATGTGCCTGGATAAAGTAACAACACCTAAAAATCTAAGCAAACCTGAAAGTTCCTCACTTAAAAAAACTCACCCACTATGCCATATTCTCTGCATTAACTGGCATGTGAATAGAATGTTTATTATGTGTTTCTAACATATTATAAAACAAATTAAAATTGCAGGTTAAGAGTTTGCAAACAATACTACACCAATTTTCAAATTTGGCCTCTTGCCTATTATTTTTTTCACCTGGGTTAGGTCACTGTGTAAATGTCTCCTCAACTGTTACAGAGTTTTTAATAAATACAGAATTCAGTACTGTGTTATTTTATTCAACTGATGGCTAAGAAGAATATTCTTATCAGTCAAGGGTTAACTTTATCATTTTGATCTCTGCCTACAAGTCCCAATAAAGTATTCCACCTATTATTAAATCAGAGGCCAAGAATCAAATCTATTTTAAAAGAATATTCTTATTTCTCAATTTTGTCTTATTTCGATTCTGAACTGTTACAATTTCTAAATATCTTAATATATTGCGTATGACCTGCAAACAAAAAATAATTGATGCAGTGTACAAATATCTGACAATATCTCAGTCTAATGTTTCACCATTTTCTCCTTTGCAGATATTGTTGCCTCTCCAATATTTGAATAATGAGCCCTTGACTGAAGTATTCTGTCTATTCAAATATGAACAGAGCCAATAGCCAACTCCAATCACAACTTCATTAGAATCAATTGGGAGATCACCTAATCCCGCCTGAACCTATCCAAAACTAAATCAATGCAGATCTTAATAGACTTTTCAATTTCCCCCCTCAGAATATACCTAACTTATCCTCATGGCAAAGTATTCTATTCTCTTATGACACATTGCATAAATACATTTATTCTAACCCTTCATTAACAAAATGGACAGAAATAGGCCATTTTCACAGCATGTTTACAAATGTTTGCCTCTATGCAACTAATGCTAAAAGCACATTTATCCACCTGCGACTGCACCTCTTCAACTTGTTATCCAATTTAATCTTCCACCGCGAGGATCCCTGCATCAGCCATAGAGGAATTGATTTACATTGGGAAAAGGTTTTCTAAACCTCATCAGTGGCTGCTTGCTCTGAATAATCAATTGTAGGAAACAGTAAATACCAGATTCAGGAACAGTTTCTTTCTCACTTACTGGGGTATAGTCCCAATCTCCAAACCTACCTCATTGCAGACCTTTATGTTTTTAATCTACTTTTCTCTAACTATAATGCTGTAACACTTGATTCTGTTACTCTGGTATTTTTTCTCTTTGCATTCTGTTGTACTTGTATATGGATTGATTGTACTCATGTATAGTAACAGTTGACTGGATAGCATGCAAACAAAGTTTTTCAGTGCACCCCAGTGCATGTGACAATAAACCAATATCAATGCACGTTTCCATTTCAGATATATGCCTTTACAAATACTTACATGGTCCGGAAGGAAGTTATTTAGTCCTTTAAGTCCTTGACAGCACCATGTAGCGCATTCCCGTTAGTTTCATTTCCCTTCTCCATTCCTCTGCAGCCATTCAATTTATTCTCTATCGTATGCCCATCAACTGCCCTTTGGCTCTTTGCCATTCACTTGTGCCACAGGTAATTTACAGTAGCTCAGTGTTCATGGTTAGCAGTGAACCAGCATCCACACTCTGCCAATCACAAGGATCTGACCCACACCAAGGTAAACTAATGATCCTCCTCCTATGCCACAGCAGACAGCCACTCTGTTATCATGCAATGCCATTGCTTCCATTTCATCAGTCACACACTCAGCCCACTCAAGATAGCCCTCTCAAAAACATCTGGCAAAATCAAACAATTTGAACTGAAGAGAGTGATGAAGCCGAATTTTAGTTAAAAATATAAGAAGATATTAAATTGGCTTCTGGGCTAGCTTACAGCTTATATTTAGTCTCAAATTAGGCTTGCCTCAGGTTGCGGTGTGTGAGATAATAAATCCTATAACATTGTCTCCCAAGTGACAAGCAGAGAGGAGAAGCTAGAGAGATCTCTGTGAAGTAAGATGCCATAAACCAAATGGCCAATGTTTACGAGGGACCAAATGACAGCGAGGAAGCAGCGAAAGAGCTAGGGTGATCTCTGTGAAGATAAAATGGCATTATCCAAATGGCCAATGTTTATGAAGGACGAGAGAGGAACCAGGGAAGTAGAAAGATAAAATGTCGTAAACCAAATGGCCAATGTTATCTTGTAACATGTAAACAAAAGGCCTTTGATGTGATGCATTCTGTGGAAACATTTTCCTGTACCTCTGATCATGACTAATGTCTGTGAAATGTGCTAAGGGGACAAAAAAACCCTATTTAAGGCAATGTAATTCTGTTGTTCAGAGAGGTGGACTGAGGACAGTCGAGTGTCTACATTGGTCACTTGACTGGAGTTCTCCCTCCCTTCCATCGGCCGATGTTAAGTAAAGTTTTGAACTGGTCTACCAAACAGTTGTGTGGTGTCTGTTTATTAAGAAGCGAACCTGGTTTAGTTGTTAAGAAAAGTAGCTTTTTCAAGAGGGGTAGGGCGGAGATGGGGAATTGACTGCCACTTAATGTGGATAAGTACAGCATTATAGAATAAAGCAGGCAGAATGGAGAGGATTTTCATGATTTTATTTTCTCCACAGTCAGCCCATCAAGTCTATGCCTGCTCTCCAACCAATCCCATCTGTCCCAATGCTCCAGTTCATTGGACAAGGTACAAACTCCACACAGTCAGCTGAGATGAAGTTGCTGGAGCTGTGGGGCAGCAATGCAAACACCTGCTCCATCGTGCTGCATTACATTAGACTTTTGGATTACAATAGACAGTTTGATAACATCAAAGTTAATAGTTTACTAAAACCACATTCTATCAGCAGGACTAATACCCTTCAGGGGAGGAAATTTGCAAATATGTGAATAAACTCACCACAACGTGGTTGAAGTTTACAAATGATGTAGAGATCACCCATCTGATTGACAGCGAGGAGGATGAAGATGAGGAGGAAGAAAGTGGTAGACTGCAAGAAGATACAAAATACAATAAAACTTTATTTATCCCAGGAATTAAATTGGGAAATTGATCTGCCAAGTCATAAAAACACAAAATGCATGAAACATGAAATTGCTGAAGGTACTCCTCAGGTTGACCAGTGTGCCATGGAGGGGGTGAGCTGCATAGTCCAGGACGCTCTGCAGTTTGAGGAGCATCCGCCCCTCCAAGACCATCTCCCAAGAATCCAACTCCAAAAATGTTTTCAAGAAGGAACTGCAGATGCTGGAAAATCGAAGGCACACAAAAATGCTGGAGAAACTCAGCGGGTGCAGCAGCATCTATGGAGCGAAGGAAATAAGCAGTGTTTCGGGCCAAAACCCTTCTTCAGACCCCAAAAATGTTTGGTCTTTTAGATGGAAAAAGTGACAAATAGAAGACCATGAAACTGAGCGACATGAAGGAACATAGAAACCTTGGGGAATATACAACCAGATCCTGAAAAAAAATAGCTGGACAGGTAATTACGCGATCAATGAAATATACAGGATCCTTTCCTTTATTAGTCACAGAGCAGATACAAGGGTTAGATGATTATACTAGAACTGTGGATATCACAGATGGAATACCTACCAAGGACAATTATGATCATATTACAGAAATGATGTAATTGCATTGGAGCTGGTCCAGACATTTGTAACTACTAATTATGTTTGAATATGCTGGCATTATTTGTTTTGGAACACAGAAAGGTGAAGGGAAATTTTGAGGTGTATAAGATTGAATATAAACAGAATAAGGAAGGAAGGAACAATTTCTCATAGCCGAAGGATCAAAAACCAGGGAATAAATATTTAAAATACATAATTGGTTGAAGAGTTGGAGGGGCAATGGTGAAACCAGAGGGTGGTAAAGATATGGAATTCACTACCTGAAGCCTTCATCAAATTTTAAAAAGTACCTGGAAGTATACGAGAAATGCACGACTATTGACCTACAGGTCAAATACTATAAAGTGGAATTGCACAGGATATTATTTTTGTCTAGTACAGACAAAGGCTGAATGGCCTCTTTCTGTGTCAGAAATCTTGTGCAGTTCATAAGTCCCTTCTGAAAAAGTGTACCAGGCTAGTTTGTCATGGTCCAGCCATTATGTTGAAACAAAAATAAGATTGCAACAGGCATATGACAGAGCAAGTCTCAATCAGGAGGGGGATTCCTCGCCCTCGTCTAATCTGATTCTCTCAATCCCTTCGGCCTTTCAAAGTCTCCTCGTGACATTTGGGGGCAAATTGGGAAAATCATTCCATGGATTAGTCAAACACCAAGTCATCAACACAGAATGAAAGATTACAAAGTGACTAACTTTTCTGTCCCAGTCCCAGGCTACATCCTTCCCCACCCAGAACTGACACACCAGAGGAGGCTGCAGGGTGGTACACAGTAGACCAGGGCACAAAATTAGCGGTTGCCCGGGTGCCAATGGCAACCTACATTCCCGCCGGGCAACCTAAAAGCCATGCCATTTTGCCCGGCTTGGCCACCCAGGACACATATCGTTTAATTCTGAGCAGGCCCTCTCTCTATCTCTCTCACTCTCCGTCTCCGCCCGCCATCCGTATCCGTGTCCGGGTCTCGGCTCGCTCCTCATCCGCTGGCACGGCAGGCTGCCTTAGACATGCGCACTGCCACGGCCTGCACATGCGCAGCCCCGCACATGCGCACTGCCGCGGCAACTGGTTGGCGTCGCCCACTTTCTCCCTCCCTTTGCACTGTGGGAGATCGGGCCGCCATTGCTGTCCAGTCGCCGCCTCACCACGACCACTGAAATCCAACGAAGAATCACTCCCTGGAGCTGGAGTAACTCCCTGGAATAACTCTTGCTTCTTGGTTTCCTGGTCCTCCAAAAATATTCGAAATGGAATTTAAACCACCAAATTCCAAACTCTGAAAAATAACAGCCTATTGCATTTTATCTGTTTATTTATTGTGTATATATATATGGTCTGTGGTATATAGACACACTGAACTTTTATCTCCTGTTCTGTATTGTTTACATATTCTGTTGTGCTGCAGCAAGCAGGAATTTCATTGTCCTATCTGGGACATGACAATAAAATTCTTGACTCTTGACTTAGACTTAAGCAAAAGAGGGTTCTTGGGGGAAAAAAGAGCTACTTTAAATTTAGTTGCGTCTGGTTGGGTACCTATGGTAGGGTGAAGACTATTCCATGCTTTAATTGTGCGGGCAAACTCCATGGAGCAGCCAGCATCTCTGGATAGAAGAAATTGGGTGACGTTTCAAGTCGAGACCCTTCTCTAAGATTTCCTCAGGTTTTAGTGTTTTTAGCTTAATTTAAAGATGCAGCGTGGAAACAGGCCCTTCGGCCCACCACGCATCACCCGTACACTAGTTCTATCCCAAACTTCGCCAAAATCAAGAGTTTATTCTCTCACATCCCAGTTAGAACAATGAAATCCTTACTTGCAGCAGCACAACAGAATATGTACTCTGTAAACAAGGGTTATAAACGAGAAAACAAAACTCCATACAGACAGCACCCATATTCAGGATCAATTCCGGCTCTCCGGCAATTTTAGGCAGCAACTTTATGGCCAATGTACTGCCCTTGAACTGAATTAAAACATACAGTAGTTGTAAAGGGGGACATAGCATCACTTAGAGATTTAAGACTGAAAATGGATAGTTTCTTTTTTTTTTAGTAACCAAAGTTATCAACGTATATTTTTTGTGTGTTGGAAAATAAAATATAGTGGCACATCTGGTGGACTTGCTGCCTCATACGCCAGAGATCTGTGTTCGATCCTGTCCTCGGGCACTGTCTGTGTTGAATTTGCACATTTTCCCTGCAAGCGTGTGGGTTTCCTCCCACATCCCAAAGACGCATTGGCTTTGTAGGTTAACTTGTCTCTGTAAAATTGCCCCTAATGTATAGGGAGTGGGTGAGGAAAGTGGGATAACAGAACTTGCGTGAATGGGTAGACAAAAGTGCTGGAGAAACTCAGCAGGTGAGGCAGCATCTATGGAGCGAAGGAAATAGGCGACGTTTCGGGTCGAGACTCTTCTTCAGACTGATGTGAGGGTGCGGGGGGGGGGGGGGGGGGGGGGCAGCAGGAAGAAGAAATGAAGAGGCGGAGACAGTGGGCTGAGGGAGACCTGGGAAGCGGAGAAGAAAGCAGGGACTACCTGAAATTGGAGGTCAATGTTCATTCCGCTGTGGTGTAAACTGCCCAAGCGAAATATGAGGTGCTGCTCCTCCAATTTACGGGGGTCCTCACTCTGGCCATGGAGGAGGCCCAAAACAGAAAGGTTGGATTCGGAATGGGAGGGGGCGTTGAAGTGCTGAGCCACCGGGAGATCAGGTTGGTTATTGTGAACCGAGCGGAGGTGTTGGGCGAAGCAATCACCAAGCCTACGCTTAGTCTCACAGATGTAGGGCAGCTGACACCTAGAGCAGCATATGCAATAGATGAGGTTGGAGGAGGTGCAGGTGAACCTCTGCCGCACCTGGAAAGACTGCTTGGTCCTTGAATGGAGTGGGGGGGGGGGGGGGGGAGGAGGTAAAGCGACAAGTGTAGCATTTCCTGCAGTTGCAAGGGAAAATGCCAGGAGAGGGGGTGGTTTGGGTGGGAAGGAACGAATTGACCAGGGAGTTATGGAGGGAGCAGTCTCTGCAGAAAGCCGACAGGGGAGAAGATGGGAAGATGTGGCCAGTGGTGGGATCCCGTTGGTAGACAAAGCTGGAAAAAACCAGCGGGTGAGCCAGCATCTATGGAGCGAAGGAATAGGCAACGTTTCGGGTCGAGACCCTTCTTCAGACTGATGTCGGGAGGGGTGGGGAGTGGGAAAAAGAAAGGAAGAGGCGGAGACAGTAGACTGTGGGAGAGTTGGGAATGGGAGGGGAAGGAGGGAGAAAGCAAGGACTACCTGAAATTGGAGAAGCCAATGTTCATACTGCTTGGGTGTAAACTACCCAAGCAAAATATGAGGTGCTGTTCCTCCAATTTGTGGTGGGCCTCACTCTGGCCATGGAGGAGACCCAGGACAGAAAGGTCGGATTCGGAATGCAAGGGGGAGTTGAATTGCTGAGCCACCAGGTGATCAGGTTGGTTATTGCGAACTGAGTGGAGGGGTTGTGTGAAGCGATCGCCAAGCCTGCGCTTGGACTCACCGAGGTTGATCATACGCTGAATAATCCAACCAGATTTTTGTTTTGAAGTGGAAAGAGATAATAGAAATTGCATTAATTGCAACGTGTAAAAAGAGATCAGATATTGTATTATAATTTTGCTGCATGTCATTGTGGTATATATCATGTCTTGATTGGTGAATATGTTTAGTTTGCGACTTTATTTGAAGCAGAAATAATATGTGAATGCTTCATTGACCATAATTCCGACTGGTAACTACGCACTTCGTCCGAGCACATTATCGCACACGTCATGCAAGCCGTCTTAAATGACCACCTAAACTGTCATTTGGCAACCTGCAGCAGGTGGTGAGCGAGCCGATACCTGGAATAAATCTATTTAAGCAGTTCACCGAGCTATATCTTTCCATTACAACAATGATAGGGGTGACCACCATATGAAACCCTGCCTTCACACAGGGGCACCCACCATTAAATTATATGGCACGTCCATTGTATTAATAAACAAGATAGACTCAAAAGATCTAGCAGCTTAGAACTGGACATCCATGAGACACTCTCGATAATAAACAGCAAAAATATGTACAGCATTACAATGGGTAATCTCATAGCTCTGCATATCTCTCACTGTAACATTACTGTCAAGCCAGGGGATCAACCCTGATTCACTGAGTTGAGAAGGGAATTCTAGGATCGGTAGCAGGCATTTGAACAGCTTAAACTATCAAGCTGGTGAAGTTGTAACTCAAATCTACATGCATTCTACACACTAAAAAAGCCAAGCACAAAAGATAACTTCAAATCAAAGCTCTGCCCGGTCACATCTAATCATGATGTGGCGGCGCTGTGATACAGCTGCGGCTCGCCTGCAGTCTGTCTGTTTTTACTTTTTATGTTGGTTTTTTTTGTCTAGTTTAGTAATTTTTTTGGTTATTAGGTGGTGTTATGTGTGTGGGGGGAGGGTGAAACAGAGCTTTCTGTCTCTCCCTTCGGGGGAATGCGACTTTTTGTCGTATCCCCCTTCTCTTCCCCCGTCTGCGCTGAGGCCTAATGGCGGAGCTGGCGGCCTCCAACCTGCGACCGACCTCGAGGGTCCGGAGGTAGAGCCAGCCAGGACTCACCAACGCGAGGCTGGCCGTCTTCGAGCTGTGGCGACGTCCGGGTAGCGGCACGACTCGGCGCTCCGGTGAGGGCGGACGGTGCGGGGCTGAGACACTCCTGTGCGGCCGGCACGGCTACTGGCTGGAAGGCGCTCCCGAGCGAGCGGCCTGGTGCGGAGCTGAGACACTCCTGTGCGGCCGGCACGGCTACCGGCTGGAAGGTGCTCCCGTGTGAGCAGCCCAGTGCGGGGCTGAGACGCTGCCTTGTGGGCGGCCCGGTGCGGAGCGGAGACGGTGCTACGGCGGCTGAGGCGGCGGCGACCTGGATCCTGGGCTCGGCCGCGGGCCGGTGGAGGACAATGTCGGGAGCTCGCAGGTCACTGGCTGGTGCCTGTTTTCCGGAGCACCCGTTGCAACAGCTGCGGGCAGCTTCGACCACCCCCCGGGCCGCCATCGCCCGGTGGGGTATCGCCTCGGCGCAGAGGGAGAAGAGGAGGGAAGAGACAGTAACTCTAAGACTTTTGCCTCCATCACAGTGAGGAGGTGTTTGGTGAACTCACTGTGGTGGATGTTAATTTGTATTTATTGTGTTTTGTTATTATTACATGTATGGCTGCAGGCAACAGCATTTCGTTCAGACCGAAAGGTCTGAATGACAAATAAAGGTATTCAATTCAATTCAATTCAATAGTAGCAGATTTTAAAATAGGAAGAGAAGGCTACAATGAAGCGAGAGCCCTGCATGTGTAAGCTAAATTCTTAACTTGTGCACGCATGCTCAGTCAGAGGCGCGAGTGGATGATCTACCTCGGCGTCGCTGAAGAACACCCCCATGGCAGAAGTCGGTCTTCAGCTAATTCAATTCACGTTACTTGTTGACACAAAATGGTGACAGGGATGTAGATAGCGAAGGTTATAAAACCAGACAACATCCCAGCTGTATTACTGAAGACCCATGCTGCAAAACTAGCTGCCTCGCACTACAGTAGTTACAACACTAGCATGGGAGGACCATTCAGTGGTCTGGTAACAGTGGGGGAGAAACTATTCCTGGACCAGCTTCTGCATCTACTGCTTGATGGGAGATAAGAGAAGAGGGAATGACCAGGGTGAAAACAATCCTTGAATATGTTGGCTCCTTACCCGAGACAGAGTGAAGTATAGATAGAGTTGATGGGGAGAGGGTTGGGATGGGGAAAATTATGGTGTGTACAAGACAGACTGAGGTACATCCACAAATCTGTGCAATTTCCTGTCGTCTTGGGCAGATTTCTGCCAAGCCAAGCTGTAATATATCCCGATATGATACTTTGTACTGTCCACTGTAATCATTTGAGGCAACATCCTTAATTTTCTCAGAAAATATAGGCTTTAATGTGCTTTCTTGGTTATAGCTTCAACATGGTTGGTTCAGGACAGATTGCTGGTAATATTTACACCACGGTACTTGAAACTCTGATCATCTTCACTTTGTCATCATCGATGCTGACTAGGAAGTGTATACCACCTTACTTCGGGAGGTAAATAACTAGCTCCTTCATCCAAACATTATCCAATACAAAGCAGTCCACCAAACTATTCATTTTCTCTGCCACTGGTACGTACGCAATGGCTCCAGTGCTCTTCATCTCCAAAATGCACTGCTGATACTGGACTACTCCAACGTCTCCCAAACCTGCAATCTCTGCCACTGAGGAGGATAAATGCAGCAGGTGCAGGAGAACACCATCATCTGCAGGCTCCCCTTTAAATTGAGCACCATCCCAACTTGGAAATGTATCATTGTTCCTGCATCATCGCTGGGTCTATACTCTGGAGATCACTTGCCAACAGCATTGCATAGAAAGTCTGCAGCAGGTCAAGGCAGTTATGCACCACTTTCTTCAGGGCAATTAGGAATGAGCAATACATGCTGATCTTGCTAGCATCTACAATATGTACTGCAATTACTTGCCTAGACTACTCTGACAGCAACTTCCAAACCCATGATATCTATCACAACAATGACAAGAGTAGCAGGCCTATGGAACCACTTTTACCCACAGATTCCTGTCCACATTGTATGCCATCCTGCCTTGGAAAATAAACGCATTCATTAAAACTCATACAGGTGCACAACCTTTTATCCGAAAGCCTTGGGACCAGACACTTGTCGGATTTCGGAATTTTTCGGATTTCCGAATGGAAGATTTTTAGCGTAGATTAGGTAGGTAGCGCGGGCGGCTTGAAAAGTCTGGAGCGGCTGCCTCCTCCCCGGAGACCAGGAAATCATTGCATAAATGTTAGTCAGTTAGTTTGGAGGGATTTTATGTGGTGGTGGTGGTGGGGGGTGAAGGGGGAAACTTTAATTCTTAGTCCCCTACCTGGTCGGAGAGGCGGGGAGCGGGCAATGCCTTACCGGGTCGCCGTGCAGTAAGCTCCAGAGCGCTGTGGCCGCCGACTCCCAACATCGCGGAGCTGGGGGGTGCGGGCGTCCGGCCGCGGGCGGCGCCGGTTGGAGCTCCGACCCCGGCAACTCTACCCCTGGCTGCGCGGCGCCCCAAATCCAGCGCCGCCCGCAGCCGGACGCCCGCAGCCCCGCGATGTTGGAAGTCGGCGGCGTCGCAGCGCTGGGATACCAACGGGGAGCGGGCAATGCCTTACCGGGTCGCCGTGCGGTAAGCTCCGGAGCGCTGTGGCCGCCGACACACATGTCGGCGGCCACAGCGGTGCTGGGGTTGCGGGCGTCCGGCCGCGCTGGATTTGGAGCGCCGCGCAGCCAGGGGTAGAGTTGCCGGGGTCGGAGCTACAACCGGTGCCGCCCGCCCGCAGCCCCAGCTGGGAGTCGGCGGCCACAGTGCTCCGGAGCTTACTGCACGGCGACCCGGTAAGGCATTGCCCGCTCCCCACCTCTCCGACCAGGTAGGGGACTAAGAATTAAAGTTTCCCCCTTCACCCCCCCATACAAGCCCTCCAAACTAACTGACTAACATTTAAGCAATGATTTACAGATGCTTAAGTGTCCCCCCTGGTCTCCGGGGAGGAGGCAGCCGCTACAGTAGTACAGACCTGGGTTGACCGTGGGTCGTTTCGGGTCAAGTTTGGCGCCAAACGCGAGCTTTGGGGTGCAGACGACATCCTGGGAAAAATGGCCGGTTTTCGGAGTTTTTCGGTTTCCGGAACTCCGGATAAAAGGTTGTGCACCTGTACCAACAACACTTTGAGTATCTTAACTAGAAAGACTCAACATCAACTTCCAAAAAGCAATTAAGAATGAACAACTGTTGATATCCTTGTCAAAAACAACAATTAAAAGCAAAATCCTTTATCCTTAAAATACAGAATTTTAGGCTGTACAGCACATATCTATAAGATTGAGATTGTGCAGAGTATAAACCCAGTGATACCTAAAGTACCATGCAAAATTCTTGTTGTATTATGAGAAAGATGATCAAGCATCATGGATAATGCAGCAAAAAAACTATATGGATGACTAGAAATTGGCACAAACCATGAAGAAGAAACTAATCAGATGGATAAGATAAATGCCACCACCTTTAACATGGTCACAGAAATACCCCAAAATATTAATTTGATTTCAGAACACAAGGTCCAATGCTTTACTATAATCTATGTTCTCTCAACACCATCATTAGCACTCCAAAATAGCTATAAAACAACAGGCAAAAACTACCTAAGGAGGGTGGGAGAGGAAGGAAGTGACAAATGAGAAAATCTTAACATCCAAACCCAATCTGATCCATCCACAGAAAAGGCATTTACCAACAATAGGTGCCAAAGATCCCAAGTTGTTATGAATATGCTATCCATTGTTTCTAGTCTATATAATAACATTCTACAAATAAAGCCTTTGATACAAAATTCTTTATTTGTCTCAGCAGTTTCACAAATCTATTCAGCGTGCCATCCTATATCTTTGACCCACATAAATGGTCAAAGCAGATCCATGCAAATCAATGCTAGACTGTGATTTTTGTTAACCAGTACTGCCTGATTCAGTCATTTTGTTTCAAACGAAAATGGGTGAATCAGGCCTTCTGCTCCCTGGCCTGTATTTCAGCAACCTTTAATTCTTGGCTATGTCGATAATCAACCTCAAATATCTACCATCAAACATTAAAATGCTCAAAAAGTTATAAAACGTTTCTTGAATTTATGATTTTTCTATATCAAAAGGAGAAGCTGAAATATGCTGGTGTCGGACTCTTCATCCAAGCAGCCATCATCTGGTGCCTCAGCTTGCAGCCATCAGTAAGCCATTTGATCCTCGTGGACTTCATTAACGAGACTGATCCTGGCAGACAGAAAATCAATCAAGCCATCAGGCTGATCTTTCCTTAGTTCAGTGTTGAGACCAACAAGGGTGCCATTAAGAACGAAATTATATAATACGCAGAATTAGTCTACTTTTCCGTTTTGTGATTACAGTATTTAAAATGCTCACCAAGAACAAATTCTCCTCAAGGTTCTAAGATTCACCAATATCTCACTTCTCACATGATCATATTCTGCAAATACAAAACAAGTTGCTCTGAAAGGTGTGCCTGATTCTGCTTTTTCGGAAGCAACCACTGAATACTGGGTGGGGTAACGTGACTGTCTTATGGAAAGTCTGAATTTTGAGATATGTATGATGTTAAAGCATGGAAGTCAGCTATTATGTGGCGCTTGTTGCTAAAGGGATCAGGGGGTATGGAGAGAAGGCAGGTACAGGATACCGAGTTGGATGATCAGCCATGATCATATTGAATGGTGGTGCAGGCTCGAAGGGCCGAATGGCCTATTCCTGCACCTATTTTCTATGTATCTATTAAATAATGCCCCTTCCAAAATTTGGTAGCCAGGGACAGTGCAAGTGTGATGAAATCTAATGCACGAGTGCATACAGTAACACATATCAGACTCTCAATCCAAATACTTAAATGAACTTGCACATTTTCAGATACCTTTCCAATAGGAGACCTCTTTTTGGAGCTCCCGCAATGGCAACTTCTCCCGCCCAAATCACGGGGTTAAAATGACCCGGGGCCTTACATCGCCCGGCACAACTTTAATGGCCGCGGGACTTACCATCGCCCGCCGGGGACTCCAACATCAAGACAGAAGAAGCGCTCACTCCACTGCTCCGGACCGGTATCCCGTCAGTCCAGGGCTGTCGGTTAACCCGACGGGACAGGCAGAGTTGAGCTGGAGTTAGCGCTTCTTCTCTGCGCTGGCTGTAAGCCTGGGTCACCACTGTACCAGGCCAGTGTCCCGTCAGTCCAGGGCCGTCGGTTAACCTGGCGGAACATTCAGAGTTGAGCTGGAGTTTGCGCTTCTTCTCCCCGCTGGCTGTAAGCCTGGGGCCGCCACTGCTCTGGGCCGGTGTCCCGTCAGTCCAGGATCACCCCAGACATGTCCGGTCGCTCCCAGGCAGGGATGGGACACTCGAGAGGGGACGGGGCTGGTCCAGTAGCAATTCAACAGTGCTTGTAGCGCCGGAGACCCAGGTTCAACCCTGACTACGGATGAAATGCAGGTCTGTATACATGCAGCAGCACAGCTGCTGAGAATGTTTATCGCGAGTGACCTTTGACAAATCCCATGATTCCTTGCGTTTTTTGGAATACCGAACTCGCTTATAGCTGCAGTGGTTTGTGGCACTTGGGATGCAAGTCAATAAGGGCTGATGATAAACAAGCAGAGTTTGGGAGGATATATTGATTATCTTTTTTACTTTGATCAGAATATTTAACGTATATTCTAAATTGTTTTCACGGTTGATAACCATTAAATAATTCAAGTATTTAAATTAAACAGAGAAAGCATTACATATATGCACTGACAATAATGAACACCTGGTGGGTTTAACTTCAAATGTTTAAGGCAATTAGTCAAAAGGTCATTAACTGTCATGTTGCTAGTGTAAAATCAACTAAATATTGCAAATGCAAACACTGTGCAGAGATTTGAGAATTTTCCATTTAACCATGCTCTTGTCAAACTACCAAGACCCCAGTTACTTGTTCTCTGGCACATGAACAGTCCAAATCATCAATGACTCTCCAGTCGACATCCCTGCCACATCCCCCCCCCCTCCCCTCCCAGGCACAGTCGAGATCAAAAACCTCTTGTGCCAAGGGAATAGATGGAAATGACATCTCACCATCCCAAAGGCGCAGTCTGTTGGAACAGCAGTATTTTGCCTCCCTTTTATTATTTATTCATTATATCCTCCTAAAGATAATAAGATACATTTATTCATCAGAAGCTCTGTGAATGGTTTAATGTTGCAGCCTCTAATTTAAATTAAAGGTATTGCCACTTTCAAACGCAAGTTTAGCCTACAATGTCTAATAGCAGAAAAGTCTGCATCTTAAATGTTTCTTTATATTATATTAAGGCGTCATACATGTATTTTACATAATTCATCAAAATTATATAAATCTTCACACTGGGAATTTAAAGATTAGATCGAAATGACAGAATTACATTTTCACAGGTCAGGAAGTCAAAACCTTTCTTGGCAATCACATTTCAAATATAATGCCTTTCAGTAAGTTAACAAGGTTTTCAAGAACTTTTGTACATTTAACACACAAAAGGCAAACATTTAAAATTAATAAACCGTTCTATCGTGCAAAACAAATTCAGAAAATGAAAGGCAACGTCTCAGAAATGTGTAACTTTTAGATCCTGTTCACATGTTTAAAGGGTAAAAGGGCAAGATTCAGGATTTGGTCCGTGCCAATTTATTCGTTTTGAACTACTAATACATTAACTACATGTGTAGTTTATATACTAAACAGGAAGCGAAAGCGGACTGTTTAAAGCTAATTACCTCCCTATTTATATTTATGCATTTCCTTCTCCCTTTTACAATCTTTCCTCCGACACTAGGTCTGCCCCCAAACCAACCATTTCAACACTAAAAAAGTAGGCAAGTGACCTGTTTCTCGGCCATTGTTGCTGTGGCATTCAAGTTGCCTACCGGTAGTCATGGCAAGTTCGACATGCATTCAGAAGAAAGCACCTAGAAATTATGTACTTAAAATTGCTAATATGTAAAACCACTGGGCATTATTAAAACATCGTCAGATTAATTCGTAGCATGATTTGTGGTTTACAGTACCTTTTGTTTCCAACATAGTAATATAAAATTCACATAAAAACAATCTTCACTCCAGATTGCTGTAGAAAGTTGTGATCCCGTGTAACAGTTAATTCATGTGTAAAGATCCTAATTCCTTCCATACCAAAACAAATGTTCTGATTAGAGGCAAGCATTTCTACAGGTTGATTAGCAAGTTTCCAACAATGCAATTATTGCAAACTATAATCCAACTCCTTTCTATTTGGAAGAGATTTCAACAAATAAACGATGAAGGAGAACAGTGCCACAATGAAAGCCGTTTCAAAAGCTTTGCTCCCTGCATGTTTTTAATCTCTTGTTCCAGAAACAGTGGAGTCACTGCGGTAAATGTTTGACCAATTGTTTACCCAAAAGTGCACTGACCGTGTAATTCAAAATGATCTCCACACCGCACTCAGAAATGTGGCTCAACAATCTAACTTTATTCAACGGAGTTGATCTTATTCAACGAGGTTAGGCGCCAGGGAACAAGAGAAAGGGGGAACAGCAAAGTGGGTCTCATAAACCTCGGGCTAGAAGCTTTAATGTGGAATAGAGTGGATTTTTTTGGAGTGGGAAAAGAGGAGTTATAAAAACAATTTCGGATCTGAAATAGGACAAGCCACAACTTTTAAATAGAAACTGCGTTTTAAAACGAGGGAGATATTGAAACATCGCCACCCCGTGCGACGCTGCACTTGCATCTCTGGCAACAAGGAGAGAGAGGAAAAACAAAACAACACTCAAAGAGACCGACCACGCAGCAACTTACCAGAAAAGCACGGAGGAAATGTGAAGCTATTTCTGCAGCTCTCCTGCTGCAACAAGTCCAGGAGCCGCCTCGCGCTATGGCCGCTGCCGTCGCGACCCGGGCTGGGTTCGAACCGCTTTGGGGCTGGTGTCAGCGCTCAGTGGCGAGCGACACTGTGCAGCCTTGGCAAAAGCAAGCGCCCCGCACCGATTGCAGCCCGTGCTGCCTTGTGCATTATCTGCAACCGTTCAATATTTAACTATTTCCAATTTTTGTTGTTGTTTTTACGCGAGATGTATCAAAAGACCAAGGCTAGCCTGGTAGCGAAGAAGGGATAAAGTTTCAGCTATTTGAGACTTGTCACAGCTGCAGCTGCAGCTACCACGATGGCTGATCATTTTGGTCTTCCCACCTCCCCTCCCCCTTTTGCTTTTGAAGCCATCCAAGGGCAATTGTAGAAAGGGTGCTTTATTCTGTATTTTTCTTTACCGTGCAATTTTGATTTGCAAAATAAAACGATCTTATAATGGAAATGACCATGCAACAATATTAGCTGAAAACAATCGCCTTGTAAATATTGGAATTTATTTTTGATTTTATTCTTCCTTAAAAGTTAGAATATTTTGTTTTATTTTCACTCCTCTTTGGATTACGTTGCATTCTGGTGCATATGATAATAAACGAATGTGAAGTTGAATCTAAAGCTATTTTAAAACGTCTTGCAGTTTCACTAACTGCCACGAGGAGAGAATTGTAAACGTGCAATTACAGCCATGCTGAGAGAAAACCAAGAGTGGGTTTACTTTGGTTGACTATGGGCCTGTCCCACTTTGTAGCAGGTTGCTGAAAAACCAGCGACTGGAATAGCTTCCTTCACCAACCAGTTATGCACAAAGATTATAGAGGAGCTCTATAATCTTTGGTTATGCAGGCGAGGGGAGAGGGGGGCTGTATGAGTGAAATTCACACAGTGCAAAGCCAATGTGATACAGACACACGCCGTCATGAACAGAAAGGTTGCCACTGTAATTAAGACGGTGAAAGCACAATGTACGGGCGGGAAGGGTCACTTAATTCCTTTAAAAGAGTGGGTGAGACGGGGGAGAGGGGTGGGGAGGAGTGGAGACAATTTTTAAGACGCCAGAGATACACACCTACAGCACGAGAATTCTCGCTACTCTCCATGGTGGTTTCATTCTGGTCGCCGCTAATTTTTCAACATGTTGAAAAATTAGCGGCGAACAGAATGAAGCCGCAACTAGTTCCGAGCATGACCATGAAGGCGACTCCCCGGCAACCACCCGCGAACATGTGGCGACCAAGTGAATGAATGAATAAATTTATTGGCCAAGTATTCACATACAAGGAATTTGCCTTGGTGTTCCGCCCGCAAATGACAACATGACATACAGTGACAGTTAGGAATGACACATAAAACATTAATAATAAAACATTATTGATTAAACATGTGAATTAAATAAAATACCAGACCAAAAGGAGGCTACAGATTTTTGGTTATTGAGTAGAGCTACTACTCGTGGAAAAAAGCTGGCTGTGGCAGGTTTGACAGTCTGGAATCGCCTTCCAGAGGGAAGTGATTCAAATACTTTGTGTCCAGGGTGAGGGGGGTCAGAGATGATCTTACCCGCTCGCTTCTTGTCCCTTGCAGTGTACAGTTCATCAATGTAGGGAAGGTTGCAGCCAATAACCTTCTCAGCAGATCGGACGATTCGCTGCAGCCTCCGGATGTCGTGCTTGGTGGCCGAGCCAAACCAGACCATGATGGAGAATGTGAGGACAGCCTCTATGATGACCGTATAGAATTGGGCCATCATTGCCTGTGGCAGATTGTGCTTCCTCAGCTGCCGCAGGAAGTACATCCTCTGTTGTGCCTTTTTGACTGCGGAGTCGATGGTAGCCCCCCACTTAAGGTCCTTGGAGATGGACTTAAAAGACTCCACAGATGTGACTGTAGTTTTGTTGATGGTGAGTGGGGTGGGGAGAGGGGGAGCTCTCCTAAAGTCTACTATCAATTCCACTGTCTTAAGAGTATTGAGCTCCAGGTTGTTGCGATGGCACCAGGACGCCAGCTGTGTCACTTCCTGTCTGTCGGCAGATTCCTCCACATCCTGGATCAGTCCAATCAGGGATGTGTCGTCCGCAAACTTGAGAAGCTTGACAGAGGAGTCAGTGGAGGTGCAGTCATTGGTGTAGAGAGAGGAGACGAGAGGGGAGAGTACACAGCCTTGCGGTGCTCCTATGCTGAGGGTTTGCGGGTCCGAGATGTGCTTTCCCAGCCTTACATGCTGCTTCCTGTCTGTCAGGAAGCTGGTGATCCACCGACAGAGGGGTTCAGGCACAGTCAACTCGGAAAGTTTGGAGTGTAGTAGCTCTGGTACAATGGTGTTGAATGCAGAGCTAAAATCAACAAACAAAATCCTTGCTTAGGTCCCCTGGCGGTCTAGGTGCTGGAGGATGAAGTTCAGGCCCAGGTTGACTGCGTCATCCACAGATCTATTGGCCCGATATGCAAACTGCAGAGGGTTCGTAATATTTTTCAGCTTGGCCAGCACAAGCCTTTCAAGGGTCTTCATGACTACAGAGGTCAGTGCGACAGGCCTGTAGTCATTAAGACCAGTAATCCTTGCCTTTTTGGGTAAAAGAACAATAGTGGAAACTTTGAAGCAGGCAGGGACAGTACAGGTTTGCAGGGACTGGTTGAAAATGTCTGCGTAGACCGGTGTCAGTTGTTTGGCACAGAGCTTGAGAGTAGAGGGGGAAACATTGTCCAGTCCTGGAGCTTTCCGGATTTTCTGTCTTCTGAACAGTCTCTGCACCTCCTCTATTTTTATTATTGATGATGGAGAAGTGCAGCATAGAGGGGATGGGTAATTGGGTATGAAGTGGTGATTGGAGAGGGGTGGGAAAGGGTCCAGTCTTTTCAGACTGGAGTGTTGCTTTAAGTATGTGTGAAGTGGTGAATGGGGATCAATGGGTGTAGAACGGTCCAGTCATTGCAGACTGAGGTCAGGCTGTGAGTGTGGTGAGGTGTTGGTTGGGGTGGGAAAGGGTTCAGTCTTTTCAGACTGGAGTCTTGCTTTAAATAGGTGTGGTGGTGAATGGGAGCATTGGGTGTAGAAGGGTCCATTCTTTGCAGACTGGGGTCTGGCTGTGTTTGTTGGGGAGGAGGGTAGGGGGTACAAGGGTTACGTTTCTGCTTATCAAACCTGCAGTAGAACTCATTCAGGTCGTTGGTCAGCTGATGATTGTCCAAAGTGCAGGGGGCTTTCCTCTTGTAGCTGATGATTTCTTGCAAGCCCTTCCAAACTGAAGAAGAGTCACTAGCTGAGAACTTGCTTCTCAACTTCTCACAGTACCTTTCCTTGGCAGCTCAGATTCCCCTTCTCAGCTTGTACTTGGCCTGCCTGTAGAGGTCTGCATCACCACTCCTGTAGGCCTCCTCTTTAGACTGTCAGAGCTGTCTGAGTTCTGCAGTAAACCAGGGCTTGTCGCTGTTGAACCAGGTCCGGGTCCTAGTTGGAATGCAACTGTCCTCGCAAAAGCTGACATATGATGATACAGTGTCTGCATACTCATCGAGGCTTGTGGTTGCTTCCCAGAACACATTCCAATTCGTGCAGTCAAAGCAGGATTGTAGGTTCTCAATGCCCTCGCTTGTCCACCTTTTTGTTGTTCTGACCACAGATTTAGCAGATTTTATTTTCTGCCTGTAGGTCAGAATAAGGTGAACTAGACAATGATCAGAGAGACCCGGATCCGCCCGGGGAACAGAGCGATATGCGTTCTTGATTGACGAGTAACAGTGGTCAAGTGTTCTCTCCCCTCTGGTGGGGCTGGTAAACTGGAGTCTGAAGTCTGGCGACCTCATAGTCTCCTGTAGTCGCCTTAAAAGTAGCCTAAGTAGGACAGGTCCATAAGGTTGTTATGCTAATGCAGTGTCAGTTTGAAAACAGTAATTGGCATTAGCAGTTAATATTATATATCACTAGACCAAGTGCAGACCTCCCACAACACACCCATCCCCTACCCGTTGCCTCCACGGGAGGCATGGTCCTCCAACTCAACCCGTTGGATTCGAGCACTCATCAGCAAATAGCTTGTGAGCCTCCCCCAGCACTGGAGTTCAAAAATAATAATCCCAATAGCACCTCCCCAATTGCAATGCCAATTGATCATCCCCCTCCTGTCCTGCCAGGAGCTATGATGGCAACATGCTGTGAGATGCCATTTAGCTGAAAAGTTCAGAGTCTTCCTGTCAGTGTTCTTGTCTAGCAATTTTATATCGAGGTGTGTTCGATGCTGTGAGGAATGATTTTAAGAATAAAAACCATTTTAAATTCAACGTTTGGTCAGATTTTTGAACATTTTCAGTAATAACTCGAGAAATAAAACGTGAAAGTTTCAGTAATAACTCGAGAAATAAAACGTGAAATTTTCAGATAAAGTGATTTCGGACTCCACGGGAAAAATGTCTACCGGTATATGTAAAATTTTTACTGTTATTGCGTCATTTTTTTGAGAAGATGTGATTATACACAAACAAACAAACACACACACCAACAAACACATCCACATCTAAGATCAGACTTTTAATAAGTACTAGACCAAGGGGGACCCATTGGGTCCCGTCCCCTCAACACGCGGTTGTGGGGGGAAGGTGTGGCCTGCGACGTCACACACACACACACTAACCCGGGGGTTCGCTACCGAAATATGTAAATTTTTACACACACAGTGTAAGACAATACGGGGAGAAAAGATGAGGTGCGAAGGTAAGCTAGCCAAGATTATAAAGCAGGATTGTAAAAGCTTCTTTAGGTATGTGAAGAGGAAAAAATTGGTTAAGACCAAAGGTGGATCCTTGAAGACCGAAAAAAGTGAATTTATTATGGAGAACAAGGAAATGGCAGATTAGTTGAACAGGTACTTTGGATCTGTCTTCACTAAGGAGGACACAAACAATCTTCCTGATATAGTAGTGGCCAGAGGATCTGGGGTGACAGAGGAACTGAAGGAAATCCACATTAGGCAGGAAATGGTGTTGGATAGACTGATAGGACTGAAGGCTGATAAATTGCCAGGGCCTGATGGTCTGCATCCCAGGGTACTTAAGGAAGTGGCTCTAGAAATCGTGGATGCATTGGTGATAATCTTCCAATGCGGCTCTCCGGCAGCTGCAGCGGCTCTCCGGCAGCTGCAGCGGCTCTCCGGCAGTCCTGTTTGTTTTGTGTTTTTTGGGTTGTTTATTTTCGTTTTGGTTAGTCTAGTTTTGGTTTTTAGTTTGTGTTTTGGGGGGGGGGGGTTTGAAACGGGGCTTGCTGTCTCTCCCTGCGGGGGAATGCGACTTTTTTGTCGTATTCCCCTTCTCTGCCTCCGTCTGCGCTGAGGCCTAATGGCGGAGCTGGCGACCTCGAGGCTCAGGAGGCAGAGCCCGCCAGGACTCGCCCTGAGCTCGCTCCCGTGAGGACGGCCCGGCTCGGGGCTGGAACAGGGCTTTCGTGAGGGGCTGTGACGGCCGGCCCGAGGAAGGAACGGTGCTCCCGTCGGAGTAGCCGAGCTCGGGGAGGTACGGCGTTCCCAGCCTGAGGGAGGAGCGGCGCCCAGTCGGGGCGGCCCAGCCTGAGGGAGGAGCGGTGCCCGGTCGGGGCGGCCTGGCCTGAGGGAGGAGCGGCGGCCTGGCGCGAGGCTGAGACGGTGGCAGTACTCACGTGAGGGCGATCCGGCTCGGGGCTGGAACGATGCTCCGGGGGCTGGGACGGCAGTTCTGGTGGCGGTGGCCTGAGACCGGGGGTTCGGCCGCGGGCCAGCGGCTGCGTCAGCAGGTCTGGTGAGCGGCAGCTTCGACTACCCCGGGCCGCGGTGTTTGAGCCGCAGGACAGGTTTTAACATCGCCCGGGGGGTATCGCCTCAGCGCAGAAGGAGAAGAGGAGGGAAGAGACTGCAGCCCTAAGACTTTTGCCTCCATCACAGTGAGGAGATGTTGGGTGGACTCACTGTGGTGGATGTTAATATGTGTTTATTGTTGTTTTTTATTGTATTGTATTGTATGTATGACTGCTTAAATTTCGTTCAGACTTCGGTCTGGATGACAATAAAAGGCTATTCTATACTATTCTATTCTATTCTATGTTCTATAGATTCAGGATCAGTTCCTGTGGATTGGAGGGTAGCTAATGTTATCCCACTTTTTAAGAAAGGCTGGAGAGAGAAAACAGGGAATTAGAGACCAGTTAGCCTGACATCGGTGGTGGGGAAGATGCTGGAGTCAATTATAAAAGATGAGATAGCCGAACATTTGGATAGCAATAACAGGATCGGTCTGAGTCAGCATGGATTTACGAAGGGGAGATCATGCTTGACTAATCTTCTGGAATTTTTTGAAGATTTAACTAGGAAAATGGACAAAGGAGAGCCAGTGGATGTAGTGTACCTGAACTTTCAGAAAGCATTTGATAAGGTTCCACATCGGAGATTAGTGGGCAAAATTAGGGCACATGTTATTGGGGGTAGAGTGCTGACATGGATAGAGAAGTGGTTGGCAGACATGAAACAAAGAGTAGGGATTAACGGGTCCCTTTCAGAATGGCAGGCAGTGATTAGTGGGGTACCGCAAAGTTCAGTGCTGGGACCGCAGCTATTTACAATATACATCAATGATTTGGATGAAGGGATTCAAAGTAACATTAACAAATTTGCAGATGACACAAAGCTGGGTGGCAGTGTGAACTGTGAGGAGGATGCTATGAGAATGCAGGGTGACTTGGACAGGTTGGGGGAGTGGGCAGATGCATGGCAGATGACGTTTAATGCGGATAAATGTGAGGTTATCCACTTTGGTAGCAAAAACAGGAAGGCAGATTACTATCTAAATGGCGTCAAGTTGGGAAATGGGGAAGTACAATGGGATCTGGGGGTCCTTGTACATCAGTCTATGAAAGTAAGCATGCAGGTACAGCAGGCAGTGAAGAAAGCGAATGGCATGTTGGCCTTTATAACAAGAGGAATCGAATATAGGAGCAAATAGGTCCTTTTGCAGTTGTACAGAGCCCTAGTGAGACCACACCTGGAGTATCGTGTGCAGTTTTGGTCCCCTAATTTGAGAAGGACATTCTTGCTATTGAGGGAGTGCAATGTAGGTTTACAAGGTTAATTCCCGGGATGGCGGGACTGTCACATGCTGAGAAAATGGAGCAGCTGGGCTTGTACACTCTGAAGTTTAGAAGGATGAGAGGATATCTCATTGAAACATATAAGATTGTTAAGGGCTTGGACACGCTAGAAGCAGGAAACATGTTCCCGATGTTGGGGGAGTCCAGAACCATGGGCCACAATTTAAGAATAAGGAGTAAGCCATTTAGAATGGAGACGAGGAAACACTTTTTCTCACAGAGAGTGGTGAGCCTGTGGAATTCTCTGCCTCAGAGGGCGGTGGAGGCAGGTTCTCTGAATGCTTTCAAGAGAGAGCTAGATAGGGCTCTTAAAAATAGCGTAGTCATGGGGATATGGGAAGAAGTCTGGAACGGGGTACTGATTGGGGATGATCAGCCATGAGCACATTGAATGGTGGTGCTGGCTCGAAGGGCCGAATGGCCTACTCCTGCACCTACTGTCTATTGTCAATCATTTCTGGGCACTCCATTCCAGCCTATGGAGATCTTACTACAAATCACAGTCATAGGTCATGGGGGCAGAATGAGGCTATTTGGCCCATCAAGTCTACTCTGCCATTCTATCTTCCCCTCTCAACCCCATTCTCCTGCCTTCTCCCCATAACCCTTGACATCATCACTAATCAAGAATCTGTCATCTCTGCCTTAAAAATACCCAATGAGTTGACCTCCACATCCATCCGTGGCAATTAATTCACAGATTCACCGCCCTCTGACTAAAGAAATTCCTCCTCATCTTTCTAAAGGTACATTCTTTTATTCTGAGGCCATGCCCTCTGGTCCTAGACTCTTCCGCTAGTGGAAACATCCACTCAACAGCCACTCTATCCAGTCCTTTCATTATTCGGTAAATTTCAATGAGGTATCCCCCTCATCCTTCTAAACTCCAGTGAGTATAGATCCAGTGCCGTCAAATGCTCATCACACATTAACCCAATCATCCCATACTACCTGAATGCATATTCTGTATCATCAATCAATCAATCAATCAACCTTTATTGTCATCTTGCAAAGCAACAGTTGTACAGTGCAAAATGAGAAGACGTTTCCCAGGGAAAATACCGGATCATCGCATCGCACATTAAACTTAAAAACATTTCACACATAATAACAATAAAAACAATCCAGTCCCTGATGAAACAGTATAAATATTTAAAAGCAGGTAAAACAGCAACATTAAAATACAGTAAAACCAGTCATTAAAATGTCCAGGGCAGCTGATTTGAGTGGCCAGTGCCAGAGTTATTAAAATGTCAGTGCAAAGCCGCAGAACCAGGTGACTGTGAGTACACAGTGACTGTTTAGCAGCCTCACAGCTTGTGGCAGGAAGCTGTTTAGCAGTCTTGTAGTCCGGGCTTTGATGCTACGGTATCTCTTGCCTGATGGCAGGAGATCCAGGTGTGTGTGGAGGGGGTGCAGTTTGTCCTTATTCTCAGAGCTTTTTTCAGACAGCGGCTCTGGAACAGTTCTTGTACCGAGGGTAGGGAGACGCCAATGATCCTCTCTGCTCCCCTCACTACCCTCTGCAGAGCCTTCCTGTCTGAGCAGTTGCAGTTGGAGTACCACGTATTTATGCAGTACGTGAGTACAGACTCCACCGTGCCCCTGTAAAAAGTCCTGAGGATGTTGGTGGGGAGTGAGGCCTGTATGAGTTTCATCAGGAAGTGCAGTCGCTGATGGGCCCTTTTGACAATCCCAGTGTTGTTCCTGGACCAGGTGAGACTGTCTGTAATTTGCACTCCGAGGAACTTTATGCTCTCCACTCTCTCCACTGTGGTGCCACTGATGTTGAGGGGTGTGTGTTTTGGCTGCGCCCTCCTGAAGTCGACAACCATCTCCTTTGTTTTGTCGACATTTAATGCTAGATTGTTGTTGCCGCACCAGTCCACTAGTTGTTTTACTTCCTCCCTGTACATTGATTCGTCATCTCCGCTGATGAGTCCCACCACTGTTGTGTCATCCGCAGATTTTATGATCTTATTGTCCCTGAATCTGGATGCACAGTCATGTGTGAACAGTGTGAACAACAGCGGGCTGAGCACACAGCCTTGAGGGGAGCCGGTGCTCAGCGTGATCGAGCCTGAAGTGTTCTTGCCAACACGGACTGACTGTGGTCTCTCTGTCAGAAAGTCCAAGATCCAGTGACACAGGGTGGTGTTGAGACCCAGCAGGGTTAGTTTCTCCACAAGTCTCTGTGGGATGATGGTATTAAAAGCTGAGCTGAAGTCAATGTACAGGATTCTGGCGTAGGTGTTTTTGTTTTCCAGATGAGTGAGTACTGTGTGCAGCGTGGTAGAGATGGCATCTTCTGTTGAACGGTTGGGGCGATAGGCAAACTGGAGGGGTCTAACAATGAGGGGAGGCTGGCAGTAATGTGAGGTTTCACCAGGCGTTCAAAGCACTTCATTATTATTGGGGTCAGGGCGACAGGGCGGTAGTCATTTAGGCAGGCAACAACTGGTTTCTTCGCTATTGGGATTATTGTGGAAGTTTTGAGGCATGTGGGGACAATGGCTTGACTAAGGGAGATGTTGAAGATGTCTGTTAGCACATCTGCTAACTCCTCAGCACATTCCTTGAGCACACGTCCTGGGATGTTGTCGGGTCCGACTGCTTTCCACGGGTTGACCTTAGACAGGATTCTCTGTGTGTCCAGTGTCCATGCATTTGTGTTTAGGTTGTGATTAGTCCGGATGACAATGGTTTGGTAAGGAATGGAAAAAAACTGTGTTCCCAATCTTGGATCCAATTTCAGTGAGGTTTTTATTTTGTGCCTGAGCAAACCGTTCCTCCCACTCCTATAAATGGGAAATATTTCAAATACAAAGGGGGCACCCAAGAGTAAAGTCAGTTCCTAAATAAGAAAGTACAATAATGGAAGTCCTTCAGGATTTCTGGCAGTCTCTATAGAGTGAGTAAACAGGAGTTAACTTTTCAGGTTGATGACTAAACTTCAGAACTGAAATAAAAGTTGGACATTTACATATTGCCTAATGACATAACAGGAGGACATCAGGCCATCAAGTTTTTGGCAGCATATCAATCCCATGCCCCTATTTTTTTCTCTGCAACCCCCCCCCGTCCCACTTGCTAATCCTCCGATCAGCCACCAACACGAGCAGGGCCGGATTTATATGAAGAGAGGCCCTCGGCTATTGAATTGAATTGAATTGAATTGAATTGAATTGAATTGAATTGAATTGAATTGAATTGAATTGAATTCCTTTATTGTCATTCAGACCTTATGGTCTGAACGAAATTTCGTGCCTGCAGTCATACATACAATCATACAGTAATAAACAACACTAAACACAAATTAACATCCACCACAGTGTATCCTCCAAGCACCTCCTCACTGTGGTGGAGGCAAAAATCTTAGGGCTGCAGTCTCTTCCCTCCTCTTCTCCCTCTGCGCTATTCCACTTGTGAGGCCCCTCCCAATCCCCACCCCCACAATGAGAGGAAGATGGAAGAGTCCACCAGATTGACACCGATGTGCAGCCGAGTGTGGCCAATGAGATAAGGGCTGCAAAGCTGCACTTTTATTTATTGCCAGTGCTAGTGTCGAGTTATCAGCTTAAAACACTATTATTCTGAAATGGAGGGCAAGGAAAATTATTGAAGTGTTGTTTAGAGACTACAGTGCATTGTGACAGCATATGTAAGAAAGGCCTATGACAGTGTCAATAATATACACCAGGCCCATACGAAGCTTTTCAAAAAGGGGGGTGGCATGGCAGGATTACAAAAAATGTATGTGAAATAAGTGCATGCAGCGCATTTCACAAGCTCGAAACTGAAAGACCCTTGTGGCCAGGGTTTTAGATGCTCTCTGGTGCACTCTGAGCCTTATTTTGGAGCATTTTTGCACCAAATTTATGACCAATATTTCAGAAACAATTTTGGTTGAGTCAAGTGGTTGGAATGGGATGATTGGAGTCATTGTTGAATACATTTAAAAAAATCAAGAATTGAAGCTGTTTTAATAATCGTTGTACTGTAAAATGTTATGTAAAATGTTATAAAGGAGCATGCAAACACTGCAAATAAAATACTGTAAGTTTTTGCAGTAAATAAAACCTTTTTTTAGAAATTGTTTTGTGTGTTGATTTGATTGCCTGTTACTGTTCGACTGTGTTAATGTGTGCACATTAAAAATATGATGCAAAATGAAAGTCGCAAACTATGGAATTCATATTTTTCAGTATTGTTATCAAGGAAAAGAAAGCAGTTCCAATTGTTTGATCTTATTCATATGGAGGAGAAAATATAATTGCTCTAAAACATACCTTAATTTTGCAATCTCACGAAAGATAATCCCCCTTTCCCTCTCCCCCTCCTCCTTCCCACTCCCTCTCCCTCCACCTCTCTCTCCCCCTCCCCATCTCTCTCTCCCCTCCCCCTCCACCTCTCTCCCTCCCCCTCCCCTCCCTCTCTCTCCCCCTCTGTCTCAACCCCCCTTTTCCCCTCTCACATCCCCCCCATCTCCCTCCCACGCAGTGAGGCTCTGACTCCGCACCACAGACACCACAGCCCCCCTTCCCTCCCCCCCCCCCCCCCCCCCCCCCACCGGCCCGGACAAACGGGCACTCCCGCAATGCAATATTCCACTACCTACCTAGAGTAGACACAAGGCATCGAGGTAATTGTGTGGAGTGCAAATGGAGATCTAAACCCGCCCGGGCCCACTGCGCACGCGTGGAGAGACAGCGTCATTTTGCGTCGCTACTGCACCACCGGCTTCCCCCAACTGCGCAGGAGCGGATGGTCGCAATTTTTTCCCCCAAAATTTCCAGTGGTCGTAACCAGAACATCGGGTAATTTCCGCTGATAGCGCTCCAAGTTTTATTTTCTCTGGATTTTTTTTACTCTGGGAATAAAACACCTTGGCCAGAGGCCCCCTAGATTTTGAGGCCCTAGGCTTCAACCTAGAAGGCTTGTAGGTAAATCCGGCCCTGCCGAGGCCCCCCTAGATCTCGAGGCCCTAAGCTTAAGCTTGTGAAGCTTATATGTAAATCCGGCCCTGAACACGAGCATTAATAAACACTGAATTAACAGAGTTTTGCTGTCCGCACATGCTTCAGTTCAGTCGAGACCAGGAATGCTTTGCTACCACATTTAATTAGTTTACTGAGGAGATGGGTGTTTTTGATATCACAGTGCACGTGTTATAGGGAAAGGGGTGCTGCTCACTGCGTCCTCATTGTCCACGAGGAATAGGGAGACAAACTTCTTGTGGATAACAAAGGACATAGAAACCTCTATCTCTGCTGACAATGATACTAAGCCAGCAATATCGCTCCCTACATGGGTATTACAACTTCCGAGTAAGTTTCAGCTTGTCTAAACAAGCAGGGTTTGCTTCTGATTTACTGCAACCTCGCAGGGAGGAGACTGACTACATTTGGACTTTTCTCACCATCTGCAACAGCTGGTGGGTGGGCAGAAACCGCCTTTGAAACAGCATGCAGCAGAGTTGTCAGATCCTGGCTCCGGCTGCGAACCGACACACGTTCCTGACCCATGGCATTCCTGAGCCTGGCTCCAGCCCCACACTGGCCTATCCACTGCTTCCGTCTCCGGCCACAAACCCACCCATATACGTGAGCCCCAGTATCCCAGCTGCAAACCTGCCCAAGCTCCCGAGTCCTGATGTCTCCCATGTGCCCTTTAACCCCATGAGGCTTCTGTCTCCTGCAACATGCACTGTTACTGCAAGTTTTAAATAATCAAACCTTTGATGTTCCACTTTGCAATCTAATTAACAAACTCAAATTTACATCACTTGCATGAATCAACTAACTAACAATTATGGCTGGATCTCAGAAAAGAAAGATTTCATAGCACCTGTCGCTTTACCTCCCCCCTTGACTTCATCCAAGGACCCAAGCAGTCTTTCCAGGTGCGGCAGAGGTTCACCTGCACCTCCTCCAACCTCATCTTTTGCATCCGCTGCTCTAGGTGTCAGCTGCTCTACATCGGTGAGACCAAGCGCAGGCTTGGCGATCGCTTCGCCCAACACCTCCGCTCGGTTCACAATAACCAACCTGATCTCCCGGTGGCTCAGCACTTCAACTCCCCTTCCTATTCCGAATCCGAACTCTCTGTCCTGGGCCTCCTCCATGGCCAGAGTGAGCAGCACCTCATATTTCGCTTGGGTAGTTTACACACCAGCAGTATGAACATTGACTTCTACTTCTTTCCCCTCCCCTTCCCAACTCTCCCACAGCCCACTGTCTCCTCCTCTTCCATTCTTCTTCCCGCTGGGTTTCTCCAGCATTTTTGTCTACCATAGCATTCTACATGTTAGATAATGGTTTTTAAATGCCTGAATACCATCTGGCTCATCTTAAGCATGAAGCAAGGAATGGTTGACATGGATAGAGCTAGTCTCTATGTTCAGCACCCAGTCTCAAAGCACTCCCACCCTGCCTAACCCCATTTGCTTATGGCATTCCATTCTCAGGGCAATCTCTACCCTGCACCCAAACTCTGGTCCTAATCTCTGGACTCCTCCATCTCCAAATCTCCAACCTCCAAACAACGTCCCTAGCCCCCGCCTCCTGCCCCCGCCCCCACCTAAACGAGGATCCCCAGATCTGGGTGAGTGAGGTCCGGAACTGCAGGCGAGTCAGAGTGAGGGTTTGCTGGTGCCAGCGTACGGCAGAGAGTGTAGAAGGCAGGGCACAGAACTGTGGGTCTGAAGAAGGGTACCAACCCAAAACATTACCAATCCATGTTCTCCAGGGATGCTGTCTGATGCTGTGTCCAGTCTCTTCACTCTCCAAGCTTTCTTCCCCATCACAACCAGTCTGAAGAAGGGCACCGGCCCAAAAGTCACCTCCAGAGATGTTGCATGACCCGCTGTTTACTCCAGCATTTTGTGTCCTTCTTTGTAATGGCTGTCAGTTGGAGACAGATGGCCACTGTCCAGTAAAAGGAATGAGAAGGCATCTGAGAGCTGACATTCGCCTTCTGCAAGGCAGAGGTCAACACAACCATAGCAGCAGCACCCGTGTGAGCAGGTGTGATGATGATGTCTGCATTGGTCTCCAGTGAGTAGAGTCCTGCAAATACAGAAGAGTCTAGGTTAGAAAGGGTGAGGGCCATGGAAAAATTCAAATGGCCAATGTCACATCAGTGATGAACAAATCTGGGAAGAGTAGAGAGGCCAAATGCGGGGGACCAAGTCGATCACGTTTCTGGAGAAGAAGAACGGAAACAGAGGCAAAGGCAGCAGAAGGTGATCTCAAGGCCACATTGCATTCAGAATTCCTTAAGAGGAGGACATGGAGGATAAGGTTGAAGCCTCTGCTGATGGCAAATTGTTTGAATCCAGAGAGAGTAAGATTGGATGGAACAAGGGGTGGGACAGGAGAAAGAGAAGGAATTAGAGTAAAGTGGGGAAGGATCTGGAAGAACATTATAATTTAAGAATGTTAAAGTTTGTGAATTTTGATGCCTGAAAAAAACAAAGAAAAGATTTTGGTTGAAACTGAATGACAAAGGCCAAAAGTGGAACTGCAGTCCAAGGCATCTCTGAGATAGAAAGAATTGGTGCTGTTGTACAGAGAAGTCAGGATCATGAACATGCCAATGCATGGCAATGTGCAGCTCAGTACATGACAAGAGCAGTGAAACATTGGAGAGCTTGAATGTATGTATGATCTGAACTGGGAAAGGCGAAAGTTCATTTGGAATCCATGTGGAAAAAAATGTAGCTGGAGGGATGTACAAAGGATGAGCTGTGGAAGTGAGTTTCTTTATTATAGAAGGGAAACAGAAACAATTGATGGTGAGCAAGATAAAATAAGTCACACGGAAATCCATTAGAGTGAGGAGCCAAATTTAATCGTTGGCCATTCCTGAAAGAGAATTGAATAATAATTGGAGCAAAAAACTGGGCCTCTGGTACAACAAAACAAAAAATGCTGTAAGTGCCCATCAAGTCAAGCAGCAGCTATTGAGATGGGAACAGACAATGTTTCAGGTCAGGGATCGGAACTAGAAAAAAGAAGGAAACAAATGTATGTTTAAGTTGCAGAGAGACCACCTTTGAAGCAGAATACAGCAGACTTGTCAGATCCTGGCTCAGCTGCTAACCGACCCAAGTTCCTGACCTGTGATGTTCCTGACCCTGGCTCCAGCAACACACACCTGGCCTATGCCCTGGCTCCATCTCTGGTCGCGTGTATGGTTTAAGATGGAGCCAGAGTTGATGGTGCTAAATGCTGAATGGAAACAGTGACCATTATTGGGAAGATCCTTTTAACTATTCACCTTATCACAGAATTTCCCTAGGACCGAGGAGAGAAAGAGCTCTATGACTCTATGACTGCCAAGCTCACGGAGCTGGCAGCTTACAACTCACCAGTGAAGAAGGGTCTCGACCCTAAAGGGCCTGTCCCACTAACGCGACTTTTCAGCGACTGTCTTCAACCTTCAAGCTCGAGGGCACTCGTCTGAAAAACCTCGAGCTGGATCGACCGTCAGCGATGAAACTGCGAGCTGTGTCGACCGTCTGCGCACACACACACACACACACACACACACACACACACAACTACATCGGAGGATGCTAGGAGGCTGCAAGGATAGGCTGGGTGAGTGGGCAAATGCATGGCAGATGCAGTATAATGTGGATAAATGTGAGGTTATCCACTTTGGTGGCAAAAACAGGAAAGTAGACTATTATCTGAAAGGTGGCCGATTAGGAAAAGGGGAGATGCAACGAGACCTGGGTGTCATGGTGCACCAGTCATTGAAAGTGGGCATGCAGGTGCAGCAGGCAGTGAAGAAAGCGAATGGTATGTTATCATTCATAGCAAAAGGATTTGAGTATAGGAGCAGGGAGGTTCTACTGCAGTTGTACAGGGTCTTGGTGAGACCACACCTGGAGTATTGCGTGCAGTTTTGGTCTCCTAATCTGAGGAAAGACATTCTTGCCATAGAGGGAGTACAGAGAAGGTTCACCAGACTGATTCATGGGATGTCAGGACTTTCATATGAAGAAAGACTGGATAGACTTGGCTTGTACTCGGTAGAATTTATAAGATTGAGGGGGGATCTTATAGAAACTGACAAAATTCTTAAGGGGTTGGACAGGCAAGATGCAGGAAGATTGTTCCCGATGTTGGGGAAGTCCAGAACAAGGGGTCACAGTTTAAGGATAAGGGGAAGTCTTTTAGGACCGAGATGAGAAAAAAAAAATTCACACAGAGAGTGGTGAATCTGTGGAATTCTCTGCCACAGAAAGTAGTTGAGGCCAGTTCATTGGCTATATTTAAGAGGGAGTTAGATGTGGCCCTTGTGGCTAAAGGGATCAGGGGGTATGGAGAGAAGGCAGGTACAGGATACTGAGTTGGATGATCAGCCATGATCATATTGAATGGCAATGCAGGCTCGAAGGGCCGAATGGCCTACTCCTGGATCTATTTTCTATGTTTCTAAGCAAAAGCGGGGGAGTGCTGTCTGAAATTCACACCCGCGATGAACAGGAAGGTAAAAGACGGTTGGCACAGTTACGGTAAGTCCTTTAGAGAGCGCGGAGAGGGGGGGTGGGTGGAGAGAAGGGGAGAGAGGGGGAGAGAAGGGGAGAGAAGGGGAGAGAATGGGGGGAGAAGGGAGGGGAGAAGGAGTGGAGACACTTTTAAGAAGCCAGGCAACTTTTAATAAAGTTTAGTGGGCATTTAACATTACCGGTCGGTTTACTTACCTTTTTTTTCTCAACGAGCTTTACCTTCGACTACCTTCGATAATCTTCGATTGCCTTCGATTATCTACGATGGCATTACAACCTACAACGACCTACCTCGACTAAACCTACGAGTAAAAAAATATCGATTTTGTCCATGGCGACCTTTTTTACTCGCGGGCAATTTTTAGCATGTTGAAAAAAATGCCGCGACCTAGCTGAGGCCTCTAGTACGCGGGGACTACTCTCGAGCATGGAGAGTTACAAAGACCTCCTAGGACCTCGTGTTGACGATGCTGCGAGTATGAGTCGAAGGCAAACTCTTCTAAACTCGCGAATTAGGTTGCCGCAGTGGGACAGGCCCTTAAACGTCACCCATTCCTTCTCCCCAGAGATGCTGCCTGTCCAGCTGAGTTATTTGAACTTTTTGTGTCTATCTTCACTTTAAACCAGCATCTGCAGTTCCTTCCTACACATTTCCTGTACTCAATACCAAGACTGATGAAAGCAAACATGCCAAATGACTTCTTCACTACCCTATCTTCTTGTATCACTATTTCATACAACTATACACTTGCACCCACCTCTTGGCCACTCTGTTCTGCAACACCACTCAGGGCCCTACCATAATCTGTATAAATCAGGTCCTGACTTGCCATACCAAAATGCAACAGCTCCCATTTATCTGAATTAAGTTCCATCTTGCAATCCTCAGCTCATTTGGCCAGTTGATCAAGATCCAGTTGTAATCTTAAATAACCTTCTTCACTGTCAACTGTACCACCACTTTTAGTGACATCCACACACTTACTAACCATGCCACCTATATTAACACCCAAATCATAAATATAAATAACAAACAAAAGTGAACTTTTCACTGATCCCTGTGGCACACCACGCCTGTCAGGTTTCTGAAGAAGCAACCCACTACTACCACCCTCTGTCTCCAACCTTTAAGCCAATATTGTGCCCAATTGGCTAACTCACCCTCAATCCCCTGTGATCTAACCTTCAAGACCAACCAGCATATAGAACTTGGGCAAAGGTCTCCTCTAATTAACATTTGAAAGTTCTATCAACATTGGCCTTGTCTCAGTTTTGGACCAACAGTTGAACCAGTTTTTAAACCTTTTTCATAACTATTTTAAAACTAATAGAAAAATAGTCTATACTCTATCAGTTTGTGGGTAATTTGTACTTTGGTCACAAATTAAAAATATATTGGTATTATAGTTCATGTGCAGTTCATATAGAACAGTGTATAGAGGAAACCAGCATCCAGCCAGTCAGAATCAAGTCTGCAGTGAGGCGTAGACTACTATTAAATGGTCTTCATGATGCACATTGACAGAGGAAGTATTCTCAAGTGGAATTTTCCAATAGATATACTTTAGTACCATTTTATTTTGAAATTAAACATTACACCAAAATATATTTACAGATGCTGTCCTTGTAACTTCTTCGATATCAAGTCAAATCAAGAGAGTTTATTGTCATGTGTCCCAGATAGGACAATGAAATTCTTGCTTGCTGCAGCACAACAGAGTATTGTAAACATAATACAGAACAGTTCAGTTCAATATACGCATAAATAAGCAGATAAAGTGCAATAGGCTGTTACAGTTGTTTGTTGGTGAGTTTAATAGCCTGATGGCTGTGGGGAAGCAGCTGTTCCTGAACCTGGATGTAACTGATTTCAGGCTCCTGTACCTTCTGCCCGATGGTAGCGGAGAGATGAGTGCATGGCCAGGATGGTGTGGGTCCTTGATGATGTTGGCTGCCTTTTTGAGTCAGCGACTGCGATAGATCCCTTCAATGGTGGGGAGGTCAGTGCCGATGATGGACTGGGCAGTGGCTACAACTTTCTGCATCCTTTTTCGCTTTTAGACCCTCAGGTTGCCGAACCAAGCCACGATGCAACCAGTCAGCATGCTCTCTACTGTGCACCTGTAGAAGTTCGAGGGAGTCCTCTTTGACATGCCAACTCTCCGTAGTCTTCTCAGGAAGTAGAGGCGCTGATGTGATTTATTTATAATTGCATCAGTGTGCTGGGACCAGGAAAGATCTTCGGAAATGTGCACGCTCAGGAGTTTGAAGTTCTTGACCCTTTCCACCATCGACCCAATGATATAAACGGGACTATGGGTCCCCATCCAACCCCTTCCAAAGTCCACAATCAGTTCTTTGGTTTTGCTGGTGTTGAGAGCCAGGTTATTGTGTTGGCACCATTTGGTCAATCGGTCAATCTCACTTCTATACTCTGACTCATCCCCATCAGTGATTCGTCTCACAACAGTGGGGTCGTCAGCGAACTTGATGATGGAGTTCACACTATGACCGGCTACGCAGTCATGAATATAGAGTGAGTACAGCAGGGGGCTGAGCACGCAGCCTTGAGCTGCTCCCGTGCTGATTGTTATTGAGGATGACACATTTCCACCAATACGGACAGACTGGGTTCTGTGGATGAGGAAGTCGAGGATCCAATTGCAGAGGGATGCGCAGAGACCCAGATCTGAGAGCTTGGTAACCAGCTTGGAGGAGATGATGGTATTAAACGCCGAGCTGTAGCCATTGAATAACTGGCTGACATATGAGTTTTTGTTGTCCAAGTGGTCCAGAGTGGAGTGGAGAGCCAGTGAGATCGCATCCACTGTTGATCTGTTATGGCGGTAAGCGAACTACAGTGGGTCGAGGTTCTTGTCGAGGTAGGAGTTGATATGTGCCATAATCAACCTCTCAAAGCACTTCATCACCACAGACGTTAGTTACGAGATCAAAAATATCAATTAATTACAAGAAAGGTGCTATATTTATCACAGCAGACACATTTATCTAAGTGTAAAAAGTACCTACATTAATGTGAAGTGTGCTCTTAGGCATGCTGTTGCTCAGCCACATCACTGGTTTTCCATCAGACTTAAGTTTGAGTGGTTGCATTTAAACATAGAGATATAGTTACAAAGAAACCATATTGCATGCAACCTGATGCTTGATTCTGGAGAAAGTTGTGGTGAATGTCTCTTTAAATACCACTTTTAACACCACTCGTAGAACTTTTTGCTTAATTTGTTCTAATGCTTGCAAATGTGACCTTTTTCCAGACATCAAGGGCCTGTCCCACTTGGGCATCATTTGCATGTCATTTATGCGACATCATTTTTGCGTCATGGCGTGCATTACGCGCGCATGGCGCATGGTGAGGCATGGTGGCGTAGGCAGGGTCGCGCACTGCGCCCAGGATTTTGGGATTCACAAAATCTTTGTCCGCCACCTGCGTGACGCGCAAATGACTCCCAAGTGGGATAGGCCCTTAAATATTTTATTGTAAAGTCAAAACATCAGTGCGTTTTGGATACAGTGTGGAATTTTGGAATTCAATATCTCATTGCATTGAGAACTAAATTTTTAAAGATTTAATTAATTAAAAATGAAACTCCAAGCAACTATCCTGCATCTGTACACTGTGGATGGCTTGATTATAATCATGTATAGCATAACATTTCTGCTGACTGGACAGCATGCAAGAAAAATAATCAATATCTTGTATTTGCACAATTGCAATGTGAACAAAGTGCTAAATGACCAATCAGAACAGTGTCCATTTGATTCACTGTGAACGCAATGTATGAATACATTGTCCATATATTGACCCAAAACGTCACCCATTCCTTCTCTCCAGAGATGCTGCCTGTCCCGCTGAGTTACTCCAGCATTTTGTGTCTATCTTTGGTTTAAACCAGCATCTGCAGTTCCTTGGTGGACACAAAATGCTGGAGTAACTCAGAGGGACAGGCAGCATCTCTGGAGAGAAGGAATGGGTGACGTTTCGGATCGAGACCCTTGTTCAGACTGATCTGTCCGCTTCTCTGCAGTTCCTTCATACACATTGTCCATATCTTCGTTTGCTAGTTTGTTCGGCATGGATATTGTGGGCTGAAGGGCCAGTTCCTGTTGTATGTTCACTTTTTAGACGAGAAGGAACTTAACAACTTTGTTTGCAAGTTTGCAGACTCAGAATGATAAGCATACTAAGCCACATTTAGGAATAGTTTTAACATCGTAAGCTATTTCAGCCCTGAGCTTATTTGCCTGACGTAAGAATGCTCTGCCAGGCCGAGGGAATGAATCCAAATTTGAACAACAATTGTTAAGTCACTACAGGCTACTTTAAACCAGCTTCACCACCCTCTCTGATATAGCACCACTAGACATTTAGAGAACTATTACTAGCAGATCAGAGAGGAAGTGGCAGACAGAGGACATCATACATCCAATGTCCACTCACACCATGGTAGCAAAACCTATAAAGAAGTTCAGGAATTTCCTCATGATAACAGTCAGTCAATACAAAACCAGTGACCACCCTAGAGGAGATGTAGCAAGTTTGGCTTGGGGAGCTTTTGGTAACACAATAGCACAGTTAGTCGAACTGTGAAACTGCCTCTGGAAATTGTACGTTCTCTCCATGACTCATGGATTTTCTCCAGGTGCACCCGTTTTCTCCTGCATCCCTAAAACATGCGTGTCAGTAGGTTAATTGGTCACTACAAATTGCCCCTAGAATGTAGTGATGAGTAGAATCTGAATAGAATCTGATGAGAATGCTGAGAGGGCAAAGAATGGTATAAGTGTAGGATTAATGAAAATAGATGCTTGATGGTCAGGGAAGATTCTGTGGGCCATGGTGCTGTTTCCACACTGTTTGACACTAAGACACCATGACTTAATGGCTGCGATTAACCCAACCAAGAGGCAGAAGGGGAATGAAATACCTGCTTCTGGCATGTTGGCCATCGTCAATCAGAGAACTGAGCATAAGGGTTGCATCGCGGTGTTGCAATTGTACAAGATGCCGGAGAGGCCGCACTTGGGGTATTGTTTTTAGTTTTGGTCATCTTGCTTATGGAAAGATGCCATTAAGCTGGAAAGAGTGCAGAGAAATTTTACAAGGATGTTGCCAGGACTTAAGGGCCTGAGCTATAGGAAGGGATTAAGAAGGCAGGAGCACAGGGTATGGTGCATAACATCATGAGAGGAATAGATAGGGTGGATGCTTAGAGTCTCTTTACCCAAGGTAGGGGAATCAAGAAATAGAGAGCATAGGTTAAAGATGAGAGGAGAAAGATTTAATAGGTACCTGAGGGGCACCATTTTCACACAGGAAATATGGAACGAGCTGCCAGAGTAAGTAGTTGAGGCAGGTACAATAACACCACTTTAAAGACATTTGGATAGATTCATGGAGAGATTTCAAGAGATATGGGCCTTATCCCCTCCCGTAGAAGGGGAAATGGAACTGGCTTAAATGGGGTATCTTGGTCAGTATGGACGAGTTGGGCTGATTGGCCTGTTTCTGTGCTATACAACTCTCTGTGTGATTTGTGACTGTTCTAATTTGCAGAGTGGTTTGATTCATCCACGAAATTAGCCGTGGGTATTCAAATTTCTGTGTCAAGGCTGGAATCTCTTCCTGTTATTTTGCAGAAGCTGAATCTTGAATGGGAATGTGAATGTGAATGGTAATGAAGCTCCTGTTGATAACAAGTTGCATCTGACAACATCTTCAGTGGGGAAGATGTCAAACTCCTGGAACTCTGTACAGCAGGTCAGTGACCTCGTGAATGGTTGTGTGTACTGCAACCTGGGAGACATGAATAATGTCAACTCTGAATACTAGATGCATAATTGTCAAAGTTACAGTGATTTTCACAGCCTTTGACCGTTCCGGAAACCTTTGTGCCAAGCTCCTTTATTTGGTTGAATGATTATCAGAGTTCAGTTATTGCCTTCCCAGACAACCAGAGCAGTTGGATGCACTGCTGCTCTGTAAAGTTGAGGCTGAAACAACAATTTTTGGGGACTCCGGGTATGAAGTCTCCATTGTTCTTTACTCCATTGCATGGAAGTGCAGATTCTGGTTCACAAAAAAATACACAACCCGAAATGTCACCTATCCATGTTCTCCAGAGATAGTCCTGACCCGCTGAATTACTCCAGCACTTTGTTTCTTCATTGGTGGTGCTCCTCTTTCTCCTGAGAGCCCCTGTTGCCCTCTACTGGCTGTTGCAGTCTCTGTCGTTTATCATCCTCCCAAAGGCACACAAATCGTAATACTCATGTGCCCACAATGCTGAGAATATAACAGGACAGAATATAACAGACAGCGTGGAAACAGGCCCTTTGTCCCAACTTGCGCACACAGACCAATATGCCCCATCCACACTAGTCCCACCTGCCCGCGTTCGGCCCATATCCCTCCAAACCCATCCTATCCATGCATCTGTCTAAATGCTTCTTAAACAATGCAAAAGCAGTGATAGTTGAAATTTCAAAATCTGCACTATTGTCTTTAGGCTGAGAAAGTCAGCCTGTACCGTGGATAGAGAGAATCTGAAGCAATATTAGAAATTGATAACGTGGCAAAACAAGCTAAGTCCTCTGATTATTAAAGCAGTCTTCATCAATCAAGGACAGTGGCCCGGGGAGCCGTTGGTGAGAGGAGGAGTTACCAAAATCTGCAGCGTTCCATCTCACTTCCAGAGAAGGAGTCTGGTTGAAGCCTCTAATTGGTGGAAGAGGACCAGAGGAAGCAGCTGATTGGGTGCAACCCCAGGTTTACATTTCTGCTTTCAGATTAAGGGATCTGTGAGTTAAGGGATCAGTGAGTTAAGGGATCAGTGAGTTAAGGGATCAGTGAGTTAAGGGTTCTGTGAGTTAAGGGTTCTGTGAGTTAAGGGTACAGTATTTATTAGTAAAGGTACAGTTTAAAGGATAAAGATTTTTATAGTGTGAGGGAATTGAGTTAATTTGGGAGTAAGTTATGTCAGTGGAGATTGGCCCCGTGGTTTGCTCAGCCTGCAACATGTGGGAGATCAGGGATATGGTCGGTGTCCCTGGTGACTACGTTTGCAGGAAGTGTGTCCAACTGCAGCTCCTGGCAGACCGCATAGAACGGTTGGAGCTGCGGTTGGATTCATACTGGAGCATCCACGATGCTGAGAAAGTCGTGAATAGCACGTACAGCGAGTTGGTCACACCGCAGGTAAAAGGTAAGAGGACAGAAAGGGAACGGGTGGCCAATAGCCAGCAAAGCAGTAGGCAGGTAGTGCAGGAGTCCCCTGCGGTCATCTCCCACCTAAACAGGTATACCATTTTGGATACTGTTGGGGGAGATGGCTCATCAGGGGAAGGCAGCAGCAGCCAGGTTCATGGCACCATGGGTGGCTCTGCGGCACATGAGGGGGGGAAAAAGAGTGGAAGGGCAATAGTAATAGGGGATTCAATTGTCAGGGGAAAAGATAGGCGTTTCTGCGGCCGCAAACGAGACTCCAGGATGGTATGTTGCCTCCCTGGAGCAAGGGTCAGGGATGTCACTGAACGGCTGCAGAACATTCTGGAGGGGGAGGGTGAACAGCCAGTTGTCGTGGTGCATATTGGCACCAACGATATAGGTAAAAAAAGGGATGAGGTCCTACAAGGTGAATTTAGGGAGCTAGGAGATAAACTTAAAAGTAGGACCTCAAAGGTAATAATCTCTGGATTACTACCAGTGCCACGGGCCAGTCAGAGTAGAAATAGGAGGATATTGCAGGTGAATACGTGGCTTGAAAAATGGTACAAGGGGGAGGGATTCAAATTTTTAGGGCATTGGAACCAGTTCTGGGGGAGGTGGGACCAGTACAAACAGGACAGTCTGCACCTGCGCTGGAATGGAACCAATGTCCTTGGGGAAGTGTTTGCTAGTGCTGTCGGGGAGGATTTAAACTAATGTGGCAGGGGGATGGGTGCAAGAGCAGAGAGGCAGAGGGGTGTAAAATGAGGGTAGAAGCAATAGGTAGCAAGGTGAAAAGTAAAAGTGGCAGGCAGACAAATCCAGGGCAAAAATCAAACAGGGCCACTTTTCAACATAATTGTATAAGTGGTAAGAGTGTTGTAATGACAAGCCTGAAGGCTTTGTATCTGAATGTGCAGATAGTTATTAATGAATATGATATAGTTGGGATCACGGAGACATGGCTCCAAGGTGACCAAGGCTGGGAGCTGAACATTTAGGGATATTCAATATTCAGGAGGGATAGATAGAAAGGAAAAGGAGGCGGGGTAGCGTTGCTGGTTAGAGAGGAGATTAACGCAATAGAAAGGAAGGACATTAGCTTGGAGGATGTGGAATCAATATGGGTAGAGCTGCGAAACACTAAGGGGCAGAAAACGCTAGTGGGAGTGGTGTACCGGCCACCTAACAGTAGTAGTGGAGTTGGGGATGGCATCAAACAGGAAATTAGAAATGCGTGCAACAAAGGTAAAACAGTTATAATGGGTGACTTCAATCTACATATAGATTTGGTGAATCAAATTGGCAGGGGTGCTGAGGAAGAGGATTTCTTGGAATGTATGCGGGATGGTTTTCTAAACCAACATGTAGAAGAACCAACGAGTAAGCAGGCTATTCTAGACTGGGTATTGAGTAATGAGGAAGGGTTAGTTAGCAGTCTTGTTGTGCGTGGCCCCTTGGGCAAGAGTGACCATAATATGGTTGAGTTCTTCATTAGGATGGAGAGTGACATTGTTAATTCAGAAACAAGGGTCCTGAACTTGGTGACTTTGAGGGTATGAGACATGAACTGGCCAAGATAGACTGGCAAATGATTCTTAAAGGGTTGACGGTGGATATGCAATGGAAGGCATTTAAAAACTGCATGGATGAACTACAACAAGTGTTCATCCCAGTTTGGCAAAAGAATAAATCAGGGAAGGTAGTGCATCCGTGGATAACAAGGGAAATCAGGGATAGTATCAAAATAAAAGATGAAGCGTACAAATTAGCCAGAACAAGCAGCCTACCAGAGGACTGGGAGAAATTCAGAGTCCAGCAGAGGAGAACAAAAGGCTTAATTAGGAAAGGGAAAATAGATTATGAAAGAAAACTGGCAGGGAGCATAAAAACTGACTGCAAAAGTTTTTATAGATATGTGAAGAGGAAAAGATTAGTTAAAACAAATGTAGGTCCCTTGCAGTCAGAAACAGGGGAATTGATCATGGGGAACAAGGACATGGCAGACCAATTGAATAACTACTTTGGTTCTGTCTTCACTAAGGAAGACATAAACAATCTGCCGGAAATAGCAAGGGACTGGGGGTTAAATGAGATGGAGGAACTGAGTGAAATCCAGGTTAGCCGGGAAGTGGTGTTAGGTAAATTGAATGGATTAAAGGCCGATAAATCCTCAGGTCCAGATAGGTTGCATCCCAGAGTACTTAAGGTAGTAGCCGCAGAAATAGTGGATGCATTAGTGATAATTTTTCAAAACTCTTTATATTCTGGAGTAGTTCCTGAGGACTGTAGGGTAGCTAATGTAACCCCACTTTTTAAAAAGGGAGGGAGAGAGAAAACGGGGAATTACAGACCAGTTAGTCTAACATCGGTGGTGGGGAAAATTCTGGAGTCAGTTATTAAAGATGGGATAGCAGCACATTTGGAAAGTGGTGAATTCATTGGACAAAGTCAGCATGGATTTATGAAAGGTAAATCATGTCTGACAAATCTTATAGAAATTTTCGAGGATGTAACTAGTAGAGTGGATAAGGGAGAACCAGTGGATGTGTTATATCTGGACTTTCAGAAGGCTTTCGACAAGGTCCCACATAAGAGATTAGTATACAAACTTAAAGCACATGGTATTGGGGGTTCAGTTTTGATGTGGATAGAGAACTGGCTGGCAGACAGGAAGCAAAGAGTGGGAGTAAACGGGTCCTTTTCAGAATGGCAGGCAGTGACTAGTGGGGTACCGCAAGGCTCAGTGCTGGGACCCCAGCTATTTACAATATATATTAATGATCTGGATGAGGGAATTGAATGCAACATCTCCAAGTTTGCGGATGGCACGAAGCTGGGGGGGCAGTGTTAGCTGTGAGGAGGATGCTAGGAGGCTGCAAGGTGACTTGGATAGGTTGGGTGAGTGGGCAAATGCATGGCAGATGCAGTATAATGTGGATAAATGTGAGGTTATCCACTTTGGTGGCAAAAACAGGAAAGTAGACTATTATCTGAATGGTGGCCGATTAGGAAAAGGGGAGATGCAACGAGACCTGGGTGTCATGGTACACCAGTCATTGAAAGTAGGAATGCAGGTGCAGCAGGCAGTGAAGAAAGCAAATGGTATGTTAGCATTCATAGCAAAAGGATTTGAGTATAAGAGCAGGGAGGTTCTACTGCAGTTGTACAGGGTCTTGGTGAGACCACACCTGGAGTATTGTTGGTCTCCTAATCTGAGGAAAGACATTCTTGCCATAGAGGGAGTACAGAGAAGGTTCACCAGACTGATTCCTGGGATGGCAGGACTTTCATATGAAGAAAGACTGGATAGACTCGGCTTGTACATGCTGGAATTCAGAAGATTGAGGGGGGATCTTATAGAAAGTTACAAAATTCTTAAGGGGTTGGACAGGCTAGATGCAGGAAGATTATTCCCGATGTTGGGGAAGTCCAGAACTAGGGGTCACAGTTTAAGGATAAGAGGGAAGTCTTTTAGGACCGAGATGAGAAAATCATTTTTTACACGGAGAGTGGTGAATCTGTGGAATTCTCTGCCACAGAAGGTAGTTGAGGCCAGTTCATTGGCTATATTTAAGAGGGAGTTAGATGTGGCCCTTGTGGCTAAAGGGATCAGGGGGTATGGAGAGAAGGCAGGGATGGGATACTGAGTTTTATGATCAGCCATGGTCATATTGAATGGCGGTGCAGGCTCGAAGGGCCGAATGGCCTACTCCTGCACCTATTTTCTATGTTTCTATGATATGGCAGTGGAGAGAGTCAACAGCTTCAGTCCCTCTAGGTCCATATCTCTTAAGATCTGACCTTGGTGCAGCACAAGAAAAGCTCATGAATGCCTCTACTTGCTTAAAAGATTGAGAAAATTTGACATGATGCCAAATACTCTATTGAACCTCGACAGGTGTATGGTAGAGATCATACTGACTGGTCGCATTACAGACTGGTACATCAACTCAAGTGTTGCCTGGTCCATCACAGGTACTAACCTCCCCTTCATTGAAGGGGTCTACAGGAAGCACTGTGTCAAAAGGCAGCTTCCATCATCAATGACCCACACCACCCTGGCCCTGCTCTTATCTCATTACTACTATCGGGAAGAAGGTACAGGAGCCAGTAAACTGTGACCTTTAGGCTCAAGAACAACTTCTACCAGCAATCATCATGCTCTTGAACACTGCACACACTCAATATCTCAGCAACTACGATCTACTATGGACTTCATTTTGTTTACATTATGGATTTGGTTTTGCACTATTACAATCTAGTTATCTAATATTACTGATTATTAATTTATGGTATTGTTGATTATTGTATATTTATTTGTGTGTTAATGTGTTAATAGTCCTGTAAAGCTGCAGCAAGTAAGCATTTAATTGTTCTGTTGCTGGTACATATGACAATTAAACACATGACATGATTAATTTATCAATTAGATGGCCTAATCAACAATTTATCACCACAGTAATATTGGCTTCATCCTCTTAACAATATGAAATTGGGGACTGGGAATATCGGGACCTTCATAAACAATTTCAACGACAATTCTGAATGTTTAGGAACTCAGGCACTTTCACATTGTCATCGCTGCACATCATGCAATCACCTGGCATATTTGTTCTTCTAATTCCCATTGACTATTTGGGAGCCTATAGTACACTCTCAACAAGGCTTATTTTATTTATTTATTTTTATTTCTCAGCTCCACCTATATAACCCCACTGGGTGAACCATCACTAATATCATCTCAGACTACTGCCGTGATATTTTCCTTCATCAATAAAGCATCTTATACCCCGACCTCTATCTTGCCTGTAGCTTAATGGGACATTAAGCTGCAATTCCTGTCCCACTCTTCGCCCGGTTTCCATACTATCATGCAATGTCCCAATTGCACGTACAGTACCTATCCACGCCTTGAGCTTATCCGCTTTGCCCATCAGGCCTTTCGCATTAATATGTGCAATTCTGCCCAACAGTCTCTCCTTGCTCCCTGCCATGTAAAGCTTATCCTGTCAACTGAACTTTCAAGTTCACATTTATTGTCACATGCACCAATTAAGATACAGTGATATTCGAGTTACAATACGTGATAGAGTTTAACATAAACACACCATCACAATGGAATCAGCATTCCTCACTGTGATGGAAGGCAATGCAGTTCAATCAATCTTCCTCCATTTGTTCACCCGTGGTCGGGGCCTTGAACCCTCCGCATTCGCCGCTACGGACGGCCCGATGTACAAGCCCTCTCGTCGGGATCATCGCAACTCCGACGTCGTGACGGATCAGAACACACTCGGAGTTCCCGAATCGGCCGCTTCTTACTGGAGACTGCGACTTCACGATGTTAAAAGACCACGGGCCAGCGATCAGAGCACTTCTTCTGGCGATCCCCGGCAAGGGATCCCAGGCTCCGCGATGGTAAGTCCGCGTCGCGCCCGCGGCTAGAAGCTCCGAAGTCTGTTGCAGTCAGTAGGCCTCGCGGTCGGAGCTCCACACTGGTGACCCTCGGCAAAGGATCCCAGGCTTCGCGATGGTAATTTCACGCCTCGCCTGCCGCTGAAGCTCTGGGACGGTCTCCGGTCTGGAGAGGCCGCACCAAACCAGTTGTTAGGCCGCGAGGGGGGCGAAGATGCGACAAGGAGAAAAGTCTCATCTCCGTCGAGGTAAGTGACTGAAAACGGTTTCCCCCTATTCCCCCACCCCCACCCCCCAACCCTCCACATCAGACACGCTGAGAAACATTAAAACAATACATTTAGACGCACTAAAAATAACAAAAAAGTCGAAAGGACAGACGGGCTGCTGGCGAGGCTGCCACTCACAGCGTCACCCGTTGATGATGAATCACCCAATGATTCGTTCATCACCTTCCATACCAACCTCTCTAGACTCTCAACTACCTCAGTCCTGCAATGGACCACCCCCCCCGCCAATCTAGTTTAAACCTACCCTGGTGGGTTTAAATGGTACAGACTACACACAGGGATTGATGTACAAATTTGCTCATCTACTTTAACAGCGGCAGTAACCGAATGCTGAGGGTGCCCTCTGCTGACTAATAGGTTGATGGGCAAAAATTAAAACATGGTAATGAATCATGAACAAACGTTTCAGCAGACCCACTGTCCATGAACTATTCATTCCATGTTATTGCATTTACTTTAATGTCCAATAAACAGTTTTATCTAGGTGAAAATCCCAAGAACATTCAACTTTCTTTGGCTTTTCTTTCCAACAGGCCGTATACAATTTCAGCTTTGATATGGAGTCATGGAAAGAGCGTTCACGTCGCGGACCTGTTTCCACCAATCTTTCCACCACCACGCACAAGAAGCACAAGAAGCACGAGAAGCGCAAGACAGACACCATTGTGCAGATGCCGGGAAGTGTGTTCAGCTCTGGCTGAACAACCTAATCTTGTATGTGGACTCGATAAGAAGAAGAAACTTTGATATGATTTCTCCCATCCTCATTAATTGAGTTGAATAACTGTACAGAATTGAAGCCTGGGATAGATTACCCATGATCATATTGAATGTCCAGCCTACTCCTGCACCCATTATCGTGTTAGTGCCTGACAACTTTGCATAAAGATTTGAATAAGGTCAGAAGTGCTGCTCCAGGCTCTAACCTCATTTGCACACTCTATCCATATATGTAAATGCATAACTGCAGCTGTAAGTCAAGATTCAAGATTCAATTCAATTTAATTATCACATGTACCAATTAAGGTACAGTGAAAGTTGAACTACAATCAAGGCAAGTCAAGTGTGTTTTATTGTCATATGTCCCAGATAGAACAATGAAATTCTTACTTGCTGCAGCACAACAGAATATGTAAACATAGTACATAAAGGGGGAAAAAAAGTTCAGTGTGTATATATACACATACTCACATACTCAATAAACAAACAATTATAGTGCAATAATAATAATAATAGTCTATTGTAGTTCAGAGCTTATTTGTTGTCGTGTTTAATATCTTGATAGCTGAATTTAGCGGAATTACTACATTTTTCACCAGCAAAGTAAGGAATATCAGAACGAATATTTCCCCTCCCACCCGTGACCTGGCTGTCTCATTGGTCTGTTATTCAAAATTAGATTGTTTCCAACTCGTTACTCTACCCTTCCTTGTAAAACTGATCACCACCATGAAACCTACCACCTGCCCCCTCGACACTGTCCCCTCTGCCCTCCTAAAGGATGTAATTACAATAGCCAGTCCCAGCATCCTCGCCATCTTCAACAGTTCTCTGGCCACTGGCACTGTTCCTACCTGCTTCAAGCATGCAATAGTTCAGCCCCTCCTGAAAAAACCTAACCTCGACCCCACCTTGCCAAGCAACTACAGACCCATTTCTAAACTGCCTTTCCTTTCAAAAGCCCTTGAAAAGGTAATTTTAAGTCAATTTATGCCACCTTCACCAAAATACTATCTTAGAAACTTTCCAATCAGGTTCCAGAGCCCACCACAGCACAGTTTGCCTTGTTGAAGGTACATAATGACCTACTGCTCACCGTTGACTCCGGCGACTGTGCAATCCTGCTCCTTCTCGACCTCAGCGCAGTCTCCGGTACGGGGTTGGTATTGATGGCACTGCCCTGAGCTGGTTCATCTCGTACCTCAAAGGTAGGAGTTTCTCTATTAACATAGGCAACTCTTTCTCCTCCCCAGCTAATCTCTGCTGTGGGGTTCCACAAGGTTCCATCCTTGGCCCCATTCTCTTCTCCCTGTATATGCTCCCCTTAGGCCAAGTCATTCAAAGGCACGGCATTTCCTTCCATTGCTACGCAGGCGATACACAACTCTATCTCCCCCTGAAACCCAAAAACCAATCAAATCTGCTTAACCTTACCCACTGCCTCGAGGATATAAAGTGTTGGATGGCCCAGAACTTCCTCCAACTAAACGAGAGTAAGTCTGAGGTCATCCTTCTCGGCCCCTCGGACTCAATCAAAATGATAGCAGGCAGCCTTGGAAGCCTTACCCCATTACTCAAACCTCACGTCAAAAACTTCGGCGTGATATTTGTATATGCCCTCTCTGTAGGGGGCGCTGCTCTGGCAGCAGCCATGTCATGCAGCTCGTCAGTTTTTCAACCTTTTTTTATTTTTTTTAGTATGTTTTGAAGTCTGTATTTAATGTTTCTTTGTGTGTTTTATGTGGGGGATGGTGTGGGGGGTGAGGGGGAAACCGCTTCGGTCGCCTCCTCCACGGAGAGGCGAGTTTTTCCAGGTCGCCTCCCCCGTGGCCTAACATCAAGGATCGACGCGGCCTTTCCCGGAGATGCGCCCGGGGCTTCAGCGGCGGGCGCAGCGTGGACTCTCGGCGTGGAGCGGGCGACCCTCGCTGGGGCTCGCTGGAGGGGAGCGCTCCGTTTCGCTGGCCCGGGGCAGCCGGCAGCCTGAAGTCGCAGCCTGAAGCCGCGGTCTGCAGAGCTCCAGCTGGTGCGGCGTCTACAGCCCGGGATCCCTCGTGGGGGACCCGGGGGAAGAAGAAGCCATCACTGCCGGCCCGCGGCCAACTTCTACCGCGGGGCCGGCATGGACTTACCAACACCCCTGGAGGGGAGCTTCGACCGCCGGCCCTGCAGTCTACGGTGCTTCTGGCTGCGGCGGGGACTTTAAATCTTGACCGCCGGCCTGCGGCCTATAACAACTTGAAGCCGCGGTCTCCGGTGAGGAAGAGCCGATCCTGGACTGACTCTGGACTCTGGTCCTGACCACGGGGGGGAAATGGAGGAGGACTGGCCAAATTTTGTGCCTTCCACCACAGTGATGAATGCTGTGGTGGATGTTTGTGTTACAGTTTTATTGTGGTTGTGTGTTCTGTATTATTGTATCGCTGCAGACAACCCAAATTTCCACCAGCCTGGCTGTGTGGCAATAAATTATATCTAATCTATCTAATTTGACTTAGCATTGAAATTTCGAACGATAGCTAAAATAAAACAATTCCTCTAGTTTGATGACCTTGAAAAGATCATCCATACATTTATCTCCTCCCGCCTAGATTACTGCAACTCCGTCTACACTGGCATCAGTCAATCTTCCCTGTCCTGCCTGAACTGGTCCAAAATGCCGCAGCGAGACTCCTGATGGGCACCCGAAAAAGGGACCACATCACCCCGATCCTGGCCTCTCTCCACTGGCTCCCTGTGCGGTTCCGAATAAATTTCAAGATCCCCCTTTATGTCTACAAAGCCCTTAACGGGCTTGCCCCCACCTACATCAAAAGTCTGCTTACCCACCACACTACCTCCAGATCCCTCAGATCAGCCGACTTGGGGTTACCGAACATCCCGCGGTTCAGGCATAAGCTCAGGGGCGACCGCACCTTTGCGGTTGCAGCTCCTAGACTGTGGAACAGCATCCCTCTTCTCATCAGAACTGCCCCCTCCATCGACTCCTTTAAGTCAAGACTTAAAACTCATCTCTACTACCAAGCCTTTCTTAACGTCCTCTGAGCGAGGGCTATATGTATGTAGTGATGCTTGTATTTAATCTATGAACCACTGTTGTATAACATCAATTACCTCCACCAATGTAAAGAACTTTGGTCAATGAGAGTTGTTTTTTTAAATGTGCTATAGAAATAAAAGTGACTTGACTTGAGTGTAGGGAAGAAGCTGTTCCTGAACCTGGACGTTACAGTTCTCAGGCTCCTGTACCTTCTTCCCGATCGCAATGGTGATATGAGTGTGTGGCCAGGATGGTGTGGGTCTCTGATGATGCTGGCTGCCTTTTTGAGGCAGCGACTTTGATAAATCCCTTCGATGGTGGGGAGGTCAGAGCCGGTGATGGACTGGGCAGTGGTCACAACTTTTTGCAGTCTTTTCCGCTCCTGGACGTTCAAGTTGCCGAACCAGGCCATGATGCAACCAATCAGCATGCTCTCTACTGTGCACCTGTAGAAGTTCAAGAGATTCTTCTTTGACATACCGAATCTCTGTAATCTTCTCAGGAAGTAGAGGCGCTGATGTGCTTTTTTAAATAATTGCATCAGTGTGCTGGGTCCAGGAAAGATCGTCGGAAATATGCACGCCCAGGAATTTGAAGTTTTTGACTCTCTCCACTATCGTCCCATTGATATAAACGGGATTGTGGTTCCTCATCCTTCCTCTTCCAAATTCCACAATTAGTTCCTTGGTTTTGCTGGTGTTGAGAGCCAGGTTGTTGTGCTGGCACCATATGGTCAATCGGTCAATCTCACTTCTATACTCTGACGCATCACCATCTGTAAATTGTCCAACAACAGTGGTGTCGTCGGCGAACTTGATGATGGAGTTCGCACTATGACCGGCTACTTCATGTTGAGTAGGTGGCTGAGCATGCAGCCTTGAGGTGCTCCCGTACTGATTGTTACTGAGGATGAAGTATTTCTGCCAATTCGGACAGACTGTGGTCTGTGGATGAGGAAGTCGAGGGTCCAATTGCAGAGGGATGCGCAGAGACCCAGTTCCATGAGCTTGGTAACCAGCTTGGTGGGTATGATTGAACTCAATTGATGGTCACAACTCGCCTTGGGGTTCGAGTAATTCCCAGGCATGCAGAGTTTATCTGTAAAGCTGCAGCAAGTAAGAATGTCATTGTTCTGGTGCATGTGACAATTAAGTACTCTTGACTCTTGAAATGGAGACCCTGGCATTTGAGATATCCATGTTTTTTTTAAATAATAAATAAAATCAGAATATATGAGTGGGGAGCAATTCAACTCAATAGACAATAGACAATAGACAATAGACAATAGACAATAGGTGCAGGAGTAGGTCATTCGGCCCTTTGAGCCAGCACTGCCATTCAATGTGATCATGGCTGATCATCCCCAATCAGTACCCCGTTCCTGCCTTTTCCTCATATCCCCTGATTCCGCTATCTTTAAGAGCCCTATCCAGCTCTCTCTTGAAAGCATCCAGAGAACCTGCCTCCACTGCCCTCTGAGGCAGAGAATTCCACACACTCACAACTCTCTGTGAGTAAAAGTGTTTCCTCATCTCCGTTCTAAATGGCTTGCCCCTTATTCTTAAACTGTGGCCCCTGGTTCTGGACTCCCCCAACATCGGGAACATGTTTCCTGCCTCCAGCGTGTCCAAACCCTTAACAATCTTATATGTTTCAATAAGATGCCCTCTCATCCTTCTAAACTCCAGAGGTTGTTGTTTAGGTCTCCTAAGTGGGACAGGGGCTTTGGTGTATGAGGCGACCACTAGTGGGTACAGTTTCTGCACTGTATCTCTAAAGTCTAACAACTAAAGACTGCAGGTGGTGGAATCCTGAGTAAAAACAAGAGGAATGGTTCCAATCTGAAACTTTGTCTATTCTTTCCACAGATGCTGCCTGACCCACTGGGGTTCTCCAGCACTTTGTGTGTTTTTACCTACTAATTAAACCTGAAGTGGGCGATCCACAAAGGTCATGTGAATGTGCATCCTTGACATTGTAATCAGCCTGACTACAAATTCCTCCTTGTTGCATCAGATAACCTCGCAACCTCATGATATTCTCTGACAACACTGGAATAAATCTTATAGGTCATTGTAAGAAGCCTTATTTATAATTCATGACACTAGCAAACTCACCACTATATAAAGTTGTAGAGCATAGAACAGTACCACACAAGATAGACACAAGATGCTGGGAGTAACTCAGCGGGACAGGCAGCATCTCTGGAGAAAAGGAATGGGCGACGTTTCGGGTCGAGACCCTTCTTCAGACTGATGTTCGGGAAGAGGGAGATACAGAGACAAGGAAGTGTAAGGTGTGAAAACAGGCCAAAGGGAAAGGAAAATGTAGAATAGATCGTTGTTAGTTGGGAGAAGGCAACAATAAAATGTAGTCGGAGACAGTCAGACCGGTGGGAGAACTGGGAACTAGAACTGGGAACAATGACCTCGAGATTGTTGTTTGTGGTGATTAAACACCATTGTCAATTAAACAGAGGAAAATACCTGCCACCCGTCAAGTCCAGGGTCATTGGGAACAGACACTTCTACATTTTCTCTGGTCAGGCAAACATCCATTCATCACTTCTCATTAAACAGGGGGAAAATAAACATTAATAATAGGATATGGTGCTAATTGTTTACAATATGTCCCTTCTCATTCTTTTAAACACCAGCTGACACTAGCCAAGTGTCCAATCTTTCCTCAGAAAAGGTACTGTTAAATTGAGTCACATATATACTTTCTCAATGTAATCTGGTACATGAGTCCTTTTCAAATGCATAAAAAGTCTAAAGGCTTGCATGAAATCAGGTCCAGCACTTTCAAGCATTCCATTCAAGACCCCAACTACACACTTCTGAAGAACAATATCCTCACTTACCCCTAGTTTTTTGTTTGCCAATTAAATTAAATCAATTACTTCTGAATATTGGAGAGCATGAAACCACAGATGTAGGACATTTGTAATAGAATCTGAAAATGCTGGGAATTCTCATGGATCTGATGGAGAGTCATTAACCTGTAATGTTAACTGCTTACATTTCCACAGATAACCATATAACATATAACAATTACAGCACGGAAACAGGCCATCTCGGCCCTACAAGTCCGCGCCGAACAATTTTTTTCCCTTAGTCCCACCTGCCTGCACTCATACCATAACCCTCCATTCCCTTCTCATCCATATGCCTATCCAATTTATTCTTAAATGATACCAACGAACCTGCCGCCACCACTTCCACTGGAAGCTCATTCCACACCGCTACCACTCTCTGAGTAAAGAAGTTCCCCCTCATGTTACCCCTAAACTTCTGTCCCTTAATTCTGAAGTCATGTCCTCTTGTTTGAATCTTCCCTATTCTCAAAGGGAAAAGCTTGATCACATCAACTCTGTCTATCCCTCTCATCATTTTAAAGACCTCTATCAAGTCCCCCCTTAACCTTCTGCGCTCCAGAGAATAAAGACCTAACTTATTCAACCTATCTCTGTAACTTAGTTGTTGAAACCCAGGCAACATTCTAGTAAATCTCCTCTGTACTCTCTCTATTTTGTTGACATCCTTCCTATAATTGGGCGACCAAAATTGTACACCATACTCCAGATTTGGTCTCACCAATGCCTTGTACAATTTTAACATTACATCCCAGCTTCTATACTCAATGCTCTGATTTATAAAGGCTAGCATACCAAAAGCTTTCTTTACCACCCTATCTATATGAGATTCCACCTTCAAGGAACTATGCACGGTTATTCCCAGATCCCTCTGTTCAACTGTATTCTTCAATTCCCTACCATTTATCATGTACGTCCTATTTTGATTTGTCCTGCCAAGGTGTAACACCTCACATTTATCAGCATTAAACTCCATCTGCCATCTTTCAGCCCATTTTTCCAAATGGCCTAAATCACTCTGTAGACTTTGGAAATCCTCTTCATTATCCACAACACCCCCTATCTTGGTATCATCTGCATACTTACTAATCCAATTTACCACCCCTTCATCCAGATCATTGATGTACATGACAAACAACAAAGGACCCAACACAGATCCCTGAGGCACCCCACTAGTCACCTGCCTCCAACCCGACAAACAGCCATCCACCATTACCCTCTGGCTTCTCCCATTCAGCCACTGCTGAATCCATCTTGCTATTCCTGCATTTATACCCAACAGTTTAACCTTCTTAACCAACCTTCCATGAGGAACCTTGTCAAAGGCCTTACTAAAGTCCATATAGACAACATCCACTGCTTTACCCTCGTCAATTTCCCTAGTAACCTCTTCAAAAAATTCAAGAAGATTAGTCAAACATGACCTTCCAGGCACAAATCCATGTTGACTGTTCCTAATCAGACCCTGTTTATCCAGATGCTTATATATATTATCTCTAAGTATCTTTTCCATTAATTTGCCCACCACTGAAGTCAAACTAACAGGTCTATAATTGCTAGGTTTACTCTTAGAACCCTTTTTAACCAATGGAACAACATGCGCAGTACGCCAATCCTTGGGGACTATTCCCGTTTCTAATGACATTTGAAATATTTCTGTCATAGCCCCGGCTATTTCTACACTAACTTCCCTCAATGTCCTAGGGAATATCCTGTCAGGACCTGGAGACTTATCCACTTTTATATTTTTCAAAAGTGTCACTACTTCTTTTACTTTGAAACTCATAGTATCCATAACTACTCTACTCGTTTCCCTTACCTCACATAATTCAATATCCTTCTCCTTGGTGAATACCGAAGAAAAGAAATTGTTCAATATCTCCCCCATCTCTTTTGGCTCTGCAGATAGCTCCCCACTCTGTTTCTCCAATGGACCAATTTTATCCCTCGTTATCCTTTTGCTATTAATATAGCTGTAGAAACCCTTTGGATTTACTTTCACCTTACTTGCCAAAGCAACCTCATATCTTCTTTTAGCTTTTCTAATTTCTTTCTTAAGATTCTTTTTACATTCCTTATACTCCTCAAGCACCTCATTTACTTCATGCTGCCTATAATTATTGTAGATCTCCCTCTTTTTCCAAACAAGATGTCCAATTTCCCTTGAAAACCATGGCTCTTTCCAATTTTTACTGTTTCCTTTCAACCGAACAGGAACATAAAGATTCTGTACTCTTAAAATTTCCCCTTTAAATGTCCACCATTTCTCTTCTACATCTTTCCCATAAAACAAAATGTCCCAGTCCACTCCTTTTAAATCATCTCGCATCTCATCAAAGTTAGCCTTTCTCCAATCACAAATCTCAACCCTAGGTCCAGTTCTGACCTTCTCCATAATTATATTGAAACTAATGGTATTGTGATCACTGGACCCGAAGTGCTCCCCAACGCAGATACTGCCTAAACTGTCAGAGTATTTTCAACATGTTCTGTTCTGGATCCAATCCTGCTCCTTCTTAATACTCCCCATCTTAATCTAACAAAACCCCTCATATTTTTGCATATTTCCATCTCTCCCAATGTTTCTGCTGATGTCAACCAAGTGACTTAAATATGGCCGATCGCCCATAGAGGCAACCACGATCGGCCTGAACGAACGCCTCTACGTCCGTGACCTACACTCTGGCCGCCGTTTCCTCGTTGACTCCGGTGCCATCGCCAGCATTCTGCCGCCGAACGCTCGAGATACCCGCGTCGGTAAGGTAGGACCCGTTCTTTTGGCTGTTAATGGAAGCGATATTTGGAATATTGCATTCAGTTCTGGTCACCTATTACAGGAAGGATGGGGAGGCTTTAGAAAGGGTACAGAGGAGGTTTACCAGAATGTTGCCAGGATTAGGGAGCATTATTATCTTCCTGTAGCTAAGTGCATTAGCTACAGGAAAAGGTTGAACATAAAATACACTGAGAATGTTAATTTAAATGTTGTCTTCCTATTTCAGGTGGAAGACCTTGATTCAGACAGGGAGGAAAATGTTTACAAGTGACGCACTGATAAAAAAAACATTCAGCCTGGTTATTTTCCTGTCCCTGTGTAAGCAAACAAGTAAACAAATGCATTTTGATATTGATAACACAGATAAAGGTAGTTGGTATTTTTTAAATGCCATTCTTCCATCTATTTTTTGACCTGGGAGTTGAGAGATATGTATAGCAATATATTGAGATCTACACCATGCAATGCAGATACATCCAGCAGAGGGAGCCCATCGACAGTGTCACAATATTTATTAATTGAGCATCTGCATCTTGCTCAGTTAGCTTATTGACTGAAAACTGGATTTTTGTAATAGTTATATATATCTATTGATCACCAACATTTAAACTCATTGTTGGAAAGTCATAGCTGACAGCTGCCCTGGTTGCTAGAATGTACACACTGTACATAACTGCAGTGTACGCACTGGCAGGCATGGCCATGACACATGGTCAGAAAATGACTGGTCCAGAACTCTGACACAGGTGGAAATGAACAAAAAAGCCCACAAGGGAAAGACTGATCAGAGACAAAGAGCAAGTCATTCCAGACCAAGTTATGCATGGTAATATGACAGAACTATGCCAAATGGACGGGAAAGGAATGGAGGGTTATGGTCTGAGCGCAGGTATATGGGACTAGGGGAGAATACGTGTTCAGCACGGACTAGAAGGGTCGAGATGGCCTGTTTCCGTGCTGTAATTGTTATATGGTTATATGGTTATAAATACAGAGAAGGTTGCAGGTTATATTCCAAAAACCACTGACACCAAATCAAAGAATCCTCTATTCTAGCTCTATCAAGCTTTGTTACACACTCTTTTGTTTGTATTTAATTCTGAACACTACACAGATTAAAGGGTATTAAGAACCTAACCTAAAGGCACCTAAATCCTTGATGTCTATTATCAAGATATTGGATTATTTTCTTTGAAGAGACATGGCTGGAACGGAATTAGCATGGAAAATCAAAACAAAACAAAACATAAGAGTGTAAGAACAAGAGTTTGCCACCAGACCCCTCAAACCATTATGATCATGGCTGATCTATGCAGGCCTCATCGCTTCTTCTGATGTTTCTCCTTAGCTCTCAATTCCTCAATCTTTCAAGTACCTGGCTATCTCCACCTTAAATATTTCTAATGATCTGCCCACCTCCACTCTCCGAAACAGATACGGCTCAAGATCCACTGAGAGAATAAATTTCTATGCTAGTTTAAGTGGACGAGACCTTCTTTGTAAACTCACAAAAGGCTGGAGTAACTCAGTGGGTCAGGCAGCATCTCTGGAGAAAATAAATAGGTAATGTTTCGGATCGAGACCCTTCTGCAGACCCAAAACATCACCTATTTCTTTTCACCATAGATGCTGCCTGGCCTGCTGAGTTACTTCGTGTCTGTCTTCAGTTTAAATCAGCATCTGCAGTTACTCCTTACAAACCTTATTTGTAAATATGTCTCCTTGATTCTCACACTGGTGACAACATTTTGTCAGCTATCTTGTCATGCCCTCAGGATCATACATGTTTGAATAAAGTCACCCCTCATTGTTTAGAACCAAGAATACAGATCCTCTCTAGATAGGAAAAGCCTCTCATCTCAGGAATTAGCCTGGTGAAACTCCTCCGGACTGCCTGCAATGCTACTATATTCATTTTCTCGGGAAGAGTGCAGAACTGTGCACAGAATTCCAGGTGTGGCCTCACCAACACCTGAACAATTGTACCTAAACCTTCCTCCAGGTAGACTCCAGATTACATATTTTACATTATGTTACAGTTTACAGCACATTTTTACAGATGTTGATTTAAATGGATTTTGTTCAAAAATGCATAAAATCACTCGGTGCGGTAACCAGACTGTGCAATGAATTATATCAAAAATCCTTAACGCTAATAAGAAAGAATAATTACCTAAAGTGACGTGAGAGAGCAAACTAGTTCTGCTGTTCGTGGGAATGAACGTACATAATTCTTTGAACATTCGAATTTAACAATATTATGGGATCTTATTCCTATTTAGGGATGCCATAAGTCAGGCATTTTTAAGCCGGGGATGATCTGTATTTTAAACTCCAATTCTTTTGCAATAAAGGTCACGTGATATTTTCTTTTTAACTACTTGTTGGACCTTGCCTGCTATCTTTTTGTGATTCATGTGCAAGAATATCTAGATTCTTCTATACTTCATTCATTTGCAATCTCACTGCATTTAGATAATAATCTGCAATCCTCATACCGAATTGCATGACTTCCTACTTCTCCACGTTAAACTCAGTTTGCCAGGATTTCAGCCAAATACTCAATCTATCTGCGCCCCATTGCAGAATTACAACATCTTCATCACAGTCTACCTTTCCATCTATTTTAGTATCATCGGAAAACTTGGAAGATTGACATTTTGTTTCCTTCTCCAGGTCATCAATGTGAATAGTGTAATTGAGGAATCAAAACTGATCTCTGTGGTGTTCGACTTGTTATGTCTTTACAACCAGAAAAGCACCCATTTACTTCAACTCTCTGCTTTCTATGTGGCATCCAGTTTTCAATTCATAGGTTGAAGTAAAGACTGTCTGTTATGAATTGGGATGGTATGGCACGCCATGCCATGCATGTAGTATACACATAGATATATAATCTAAATGTAATTAAAACCAGATGACACAGTTAGTAGGGAACTGCCTCACAGTATCAGAGACCTGGGTTCAATCCTGGCCTCTGGTGCAGTCTGTTTGTAGTTCTCCCTGTGACCCTTTGGGTTTCTTCCAAATGCTCTGTTTTCCATCCTAATATCAAAGATGGCTGCTTTGCTATATAAACTGATCACTGTAAATTACCCCAATTGTGTACATGAATGGTAGAATCTGCTAGCAGTGGTTCAGAACGTGGGAAGAACAAAAACTGTGTTTAATCTAGAATTAGTGTAAATGGATTGTCGGTGGTTGGTATGGATCTGATAGGCCAAAGGGTCGGTTTCATGCTGAATGACTATGACTAAACATTTATTTTTGAATGACTGTCCCTTGGAGAATAAGTTGCTGAAGCAAGATTAATTTATTATTTGTTCATTAGATATAAGTGCTGTTGCTAAGACTAATATTCATTACTCATTCCAAATTGCCTTCTGAACATTTTAGCCATTTCAGAGGACAGTTGAGAGGCAACCACATTGGTGGCTCTGAGTCACATATAATCTATACCAGTTAAAAATGTACATTTCCTTTCCTGTTAGGATAAGAGTGAACCAGATGGGCATTTTTGACAATCCAGTGGTTTCACAATTACCTTTACTGAGACCAGCTTTTTAATTCCTCATTGCCATTGTGGGATTTGAGCTGAGTTTAAATCTCCAGAAGTCTCCCTTGTAACTAAATCACTATACCGCTCAAATATATTTATGTTAAGCTTAAAATGGGAAGTAAACAAATTAATAAGTAATTTTACAACATTAAGTCACCTGTTGTATGCGATTATGTGGTTGTGCATATTAGAAACATAGAAACAAAGAAAATAGGTGCAGGAGTAGGCCAATCGGCCCTTCGAGCCTGCACTGCCATTCAATATGATCATGGCTGATCATCCAACTCAGTATCCTGTACCTCTCCATACCCCCTGATCCCTTTAGCCACAAGGGCCACATCTAACTCCCTCTTAAATATAGCCAATGAACTGGCCTCAACTACCTTCTGTGGCAGAGAATTCCAGAGTTTCACCACTCTCTCCACTCTCTGTGTGAAAAATATTGTGGCCTCTTAGAGCTTGCATGATATAATTGGAAAAGTTGAGAAGTATTTACCAGAGTTTTCTCCAAAACTGTCCACAGGTTTTTAAACACAAGTTTTTATTGCTTTCCCAGACAAGTTGAGGGGTGGTGAGTACTGCATTAGCTGTACCATTATTTAAATGGAGTAGGCTTTGAAAGTTTAATCATCTTTTCTTAACCTTCTATCTGGGTAAGTGCATGAAGTCAATGATATTTATAATATAAATATGTATGTTTGAAAAGCGTTTAATGAAATGCCTCAAAATGAACGTTAAAAATGGAGTTAGACTTTACACAAATTACCACTGAAATC